>NC_133324.1:504441003-505041003 GCF_042186555.1 Aquarana catesbeiana | reverse complement strand
TTTTAAATTTATAGGTGTATGTAGCAAACGCCACTTGTTTGCTAAAATGCCAAATGAACATTCTACCACTCGTCTTGCCCTTGTTAACCGGTAATTGAAGATTTGCTTCTCTTCACTCAGACACCTATTGGAATAAGGCCTTAATAGATGCTCACTGAGAGCAAAGGCCTCATCCCCAACATACACAAATGGCATTGGCGGCCCATTTGTTCCTGGCAACGGACAGTCCTGTGGCAGGTCCAGACCATTTTCCCTCAACATTCTTCCAAAAGATGATCTTTGGAAAATACTGGAGTCTGAGCTGCTGCCATACGATGTCTATATAGCTAAAACAATAATTGACATCAGCCACTGCTAGTAATACAAAAGAAAAATATTTTTTGTATTTAAAGTATTTGATTCCACTGCAGATGGGCATCACTACCCTCATATGTTTTCCATCAATTGCCCCAAGACAATGAGGGAAATTGCATCGATCCCAGAAAACTTCAGCGATCTTGCACCAATCTTCGCAAGTGGGCTTCTTCAGGACGAAATCCCTAAGATCTAAAAATGAGCTTGGAAGGCGGTGCCTGAGGAAGTGAAGGAAGAAGAGGAGCAGGAAAAAGACACTGGTGATGTAGAGAGAAAAATAATATTGGAAAAATAATTTCATCCACAATAACATGCTAGGATTTATTATTTCACTTCATGTCAAGAGGATGAATGATGTGGATATCCAAATGCCACATATGAGGTAAGAAGAAGAAAAAGTAGGGATGAACAGTTACCTCAATGTTATAATCAGTCTTTCAAAAGCTGGAATACTCCTTCGGAAACTGGTGTTTTGTTGCTCTAGATGGCTAGAGAGCAAAACTAACAATTCATCAAAACTGTAAATATAAAATGTATGGCTATTATCTACATTGACTATGTAAAAATCAATAATTTAACAATCTAGTGCCATTTTAAAAAAAAATTGATCAGGTTATAGTTAACACTTCTAGCTATTCAAAGCTAAAAATTAGAAAAAGAGTCATATTGACCAGGCATATACACGTTTTAATAAATATATTTTGGAGCATTTGCAAGTTGACATAAAAAATAATCTCACCTTCTAATTGACATCTGTGTGTAATTGAAAAATGTGTCTTCATGAGCACGGAGGTCATTGTAAAGGACCCCAAACTGGCCTCTCCCTTCCCTTTGGGCGATGATGGGATGGATCCAAAATCTATGCCTTCTCCTCCTCCGGTTATCCTCTTCTTCTTCATCTATTAATGCTGCTACAGCAGCCAGAGTGACTGCAGACCCAACATATTGCATAGCCAACATGTTTGCTAAACAACATACAACATGTGACAATGAAATAGGAAGGGGAAATAACTAAGCAGGATAAGGAATTACATCACTCTGACCAAATCGCAGAACATCAAAGTCGCACAAAGTCGTTTTTAAAGTCGCATCAAATCGCAAGATAAATCGCATTGTAAAGTCGCAATAAATTGCGCGACTTTGGGGACGCAATAGTGGAAACAGAGCCTTAACGCTATATAGTTCAGTGCGTTACTGCAAGTTTAACGCCATTTATTGCAGTGCATTACTGCAAGTTTAACGCAGTACAGTTCAGTGCGTTAATGCAAGTTTAGCGCTGTATATTTCAGTGCATTATCTTCCATTTAACGCAGTACAGTTCAGTGCGTTTCTGCAAGTTTAACGTAGTATATTTCCTTGTGTTACATGCCATTTAACGCAGTACATTTCTGTGCGTTAGTGCATGCTTAACGCAGTATATTTCATTGTGCTATCTTCCATTTAACGCTGTATAGTATAGTGCGTTACTGCCCGTTTAACAACATATATTTCTGTACGTTACCTTCCATTTAACGTAGTACAGTTCTGTGCGTTGCTGAAAGTTTAACGCCGTATATTTCAGTGCGTTATCTTCTGTTTAACGCAGTACAGTTTGGTGCGTTACTGCAAGTTTAACACGTATATTTCAGTGTGTTACCTTCCATTTATTGCAGTATAGTTCAGTGCCTTACTGCAAGTTTAACGTAGTATATTTCAGTGCATTACTGCAAGTGTAACGCCGTACAGTTCAGTGCATTACTGCAAGTTTAACGCCATATATTTCAGTGCATTATCTTCCATTTAACGCAGTACATTTCAGTGCGTTAATGCACGTTTAATGCAGTAAATTGCACTGTGTTATCTTCCGTTGAACGCAGTACAGTTCGGTGCTTTACTGCAAGTTTAACCTATATATTTCGGTGCATTATCTTCCATTTAACGCAGTATAGTTCAGTGCGTTACTGCAAGTTTAACGCTGTATATTTCAGTACGTTACTGCAAGTTTAACGCAGTGCATTTCTGTGTGATATTGCATGCTTAACGCAGTATATTTCAGTGCATTACTGCAAATTTAGCGCCATAGAATTCAGTGCATTACTGCAAGTTTAACGTTGTATATTTCAGTGCATTATCTTCCATTTAACGCAGCACAGTTCAGTGCGTTTCTGCAAGTTTAACGTAGTATATTTCCTTGTGTTACATGCCGTTTGACACAGTACATTTCTGTGCGTTAGTGCATGCTTAATGCAGTATATTTCAGTGTGCTATCTTCCATTTAACGCTGTATAGTAGAGTGCATTACTGCCCCTTTAACAACATATATTTCTGTGCGTTACCCTCCATTTAATGTAGTACAGTTCTGTGCGTTACTGAAAGTTTAACGCCGTATATTTCAGTGCATTATCTTCTGTTTAAGGCAGTACAGTTTGGTGCGTTACTGCAAGTTTAACACGTATATTTCAGTGCGTTACCTTACATTTATTGCAGTATAGTTCAGTGCGTTACTGCAAGTTTAACGTAGTATATTTCAGTGCATTACTGCAAGTGTAATGCTGTACAGTTCAGTGCATTACTGCAAGTTTAACGCCATATATTTCAGTGCATTATCTTCCATTTAACGCAGTACAGTTCAGTGCGTTAATGCACGTTTAATGCAGTAAATTGCAGTGTGTTATCTTCCGTTGAATGCAGTACAGTTCGGTGCTTAACTGCAAGTTTAAGCCATATATTTCGGTGCATTATCTTCCGTTTAACGCAGTATAGTTCGGTGCATTACTGCAAGTTTAACGCTGTATATTTTAGTACGTTTAGTACGTAGTACGTTTAATGCAGTGCATTTCTGTGTGTTATTGCACGCTTAACGCAGTACAGTTCAGTGCGTTTATGCAAGTTTAACATAGTATATTTCCTTGTGTTACGTGCCGTTTGACACAGTATATTTCTGTGCGTTAGTGCATGCTTAACGCAGTATATTTCAGTGTGCTATTTTCCATTTATCGCTGTATAGTATAGTGCGTTATTTCCCGTTTAATAACATATATTTCTGTGCGTTACCTTCCATTTACCGCAGCACAGTTCTGTGCATTACTGCAAGTTTAACGCCGTATATTTCAGCGCGTTATCTTCTGTTTAACACAGTACAGTTTGGTGCGTTACTGCAAGTTTAACACCGTATATTTCAGTGCGTTACCTTCCATTTATTGCAGTACAGTTCAGTGTGTTACTGCAAGTTTAACGCCATACATATCAGTGTTTTATCTTCCGTTTAACGCAGTTTAGTTCAGTGCGTTACTGCAAGTTTAACGTAGTATATTTCAGTGCATTACTGCAAGTGTAAGGCCGTACAGTTCAGTGCGTTACTGCAAGTTTAACGCCATATATTTCAGTGCATTATCTTCCATTTAACGCAGTACAGTTCAGTGCGTTTCTGCAAGTTTAACGTAGTATATTTCCTTGTGTTACGTGCCGTTTGATGCAGTACATTTCTGTGCGTTAGTGCATGCTTAACGCAGTATATTTCAGGGTGCTATCCTCCATTTAACGCTGTATAGTATAGTGCGTTACTGCCCATTTAATAACATGTATTTCTGTGCGTTACCTTCCATTTAACGCAGTACAGTTCAGTGCGTTAATGCACGTTTAATGCAGTAAATTGCAGTTTGTTATCTTCCATTGAACGTCGTACAGTTCGGTGCTTTACTGCAAGTTTAAGCCATATATTTCGGTGCATTATCTTCCATTTAATGCTGTATATTTCAGTACGTTACTGCAAGTTTAACGCAGTGCATTTCTGTGTGTTATTGCACGCTTAACGCAGCATATTTCAGTGCATTACTGCAAGTTTAACGCCGTAGAATTCAGTGCATTACTGCAAGCTTAACGTTGTATATTTCAGTGCATTATCTTCTGTTTAACGCAATACAGTTCTGTGTGTTACTACAAGTTTAACGCCATATAATTCAGTGTGTTATCTTCTGTTTAACACAGTACAGTTCAGTGTGTTACTGCAAGTTTAATGGTGTATATTTTAGTGCGTTATCTTCCGTTTAATGCAGTACAGTTCAGTGCGTAATTGCAAGTTTGATGCCATATATTTCAGTGCGTATCTTCCATTTATTGCAGTACAGTTCCGTCCGATTAACGCCGTATAGTTCAGTGCATTACTGCAAGTTTAATGCTGTATATTTCAGTGCATTATGTGCCATTTAATGCAGTGCATTTCTGTGCATTACTACACGCTTAACGCAGTATATTTCAGTGCGTTACTGCAAGTTTAACGCCGTACAGTTCAGTACATAACTGCAAGTTTAATGCCGTAAATTGCAGCGTTATCTTCTGTTAAACGCAGTACAGTTCAGTGTGTTACTGCAAGTGTAACGCCATATATTTCAATCTGTTACGTGTCATTTAATGCAGTACATTTCTGTGTGTTAATGCACGCTTAACGTAATATATTTCAGTGCGTTATCTTCTGTTTAACGCTATATAGTTCAGTGCATTACTGCAAGTTTAACGCCGTATATTTCAGTGCATATCTTCCGTTTAACACGGTACAGTTCAGTGCGTTACTGCAAGTTTAACACCGTATATTTCAGTGTGTTATGTGCCGTCTAATGCAGTACATTTCTGCGCGTTAATGCATGCTTAATGCAGTATATTTCAGTGCGTTATCTTCTGTTTAACGAAGTATATTAGGTATCAAGTGTGGTGCTGCGCTAATCCAGAAATAATTAAGCATAAAGTAACAATATGGGTAGGTATAGAACTATCCCTATGGGAGAGTGAGATAAACTAATTGTGTTTACACTGAATATAAAATTAGCTTGCTAATATACAAAAATAAAGTGCAGGGTGCAATAAGGTGCATACATCCTCCAGAATTACATACCGATACAACTTAATAAGTCTAGTGCAAATATGCTAAAAATGCTGATACATCTGGCATACCAATAGTGAAAAGTACAAATCATTCAGTGCAAGACAATACAGTGCTGTGCGTCCAAACACACATCGGGACGCACTATAATAACAAAGTGTCCAGTGCAAACAAAAACAGTAATGAGTCTGTAAAGTTATCTTAAGTATGATGTATAGATCAACAAAGAAATTACAAAAACTAAAAAAGAGACACGTGCAATAAATCCAGTGACTTGGATAACAGATCAGTCCATGTAGTGCCAATCGGTGAATTTAAACATAAAATGATATTCCTCCATAGGGCATTTCATAAGATAGGTGGAAACCATGAAGCGTATAGACTAGAGAGGAATAGTGGCTCCTCTTCATGCACCAATCCTACACTGATAAGAAATGGCCCCTTACCTCATAATACTGAGGTCACAGCATAGAACAACACCGCTGATACTGGCTCCTTCTCAAGTAAATCCTGGATCCACGGCTAGTTCTCCATATGTCTCAGTCCCTCAGGGGTAGGGATGAACCGAACACCCCCCTGTTCGGTTCGCACCAGAACATGCGAACAGGAAAAAAGTTCGTTCGAACACGTGAACACCGTTAAAGTCTATGGGACACGAACATGAATAATCAAAAGTGCTAATTTTAAAGGCTTATATGCAAGTTGTTGTTATAAAAAGTTTTTTCAGGAGCAGTGATTTTAATAATGCTTAAAGTCAAACAATAAAAGTGTAATATCCCTTTAAATTTCGTAGCTGGGGGGTGTCTATAGTATGCCTGTAAAGGGGCGCATGTTTCCCATGTTTAGAACAGTCTGACAGCAAAATGACATTTCAAAGAAAAAAAGTCATGTAAAACTACTCGCGGCTATTGCATTGCCGGTCCGACAATACACATAAAAGTTCATTGATAAAAACGGCATGGGAATTCCCCACAGGGGAACCCCGAACCAAAATTAAAAAAAAAAAATGACGTAGGGGTCCCCCTAAATTCCATACCAGGCCCTTCAGGTCTGGTATGGATATTAAGGGGAAACCCGGCCAAAACTTAAAAAAAAAAATGACGTGGGGGTCCCCCTGAATTCCATACCAGACCCTTCAGGTCTGGTATGGATTTTAAGGGGAACCCGCGCCAAAATTAAAAAAAAAACGGCGTGGGGTCCCCCAAAAATCCATACCAGACCCTTATCCAAGCACGCAACCTGGCAGGCCGCAGGAAAAGAGGGGGGATGAGAGAGCGGCCCCCCCCTCCCTGAACCGTACCAGGCCACATGCCCTCAACATTGGGAGGGTGCTTTGGGGTAGCGCCCCAAAACACCTTGTCCCCATGTTGATGAGGACAAGGGCCTCATCCCCACAACCCTGGCCGGTGGTTGTGGGGATCTGCGGGCGGGGGGCTTATCGGAATCTGGAAGTCCCCTTTAACAAGGGGATCCCCAGATCCCGGGCCCCCCCTGTGTGAAATGGTAAGCCTACCATTTCACTAAAAAACTGTCAAAAATGTTAAAAATGACAAGAGACAGTTTTTGACAATTCCTTTATTTAAATGCTTCTTCTTTCTTCTATCTTCCTTCTTCTTCTTCTTTTGGTTCTTCTGGCTCTTCTGGTTCTTCCTCCGGTGTTCTCGTCCAGCATCTCCTCTGCGGCGTCTTCTATCTCCTTCTCCTCGGGCCGCTCCGCACCCATGGCATGGGGGAAGGCTCCGGCTCTTCTCTTCATCTTCTTCTCTTCTTCATCTTCTTCTCTTCTTCTCTTCCTCATCTTCTTCTCCAGGCTGCTCCACATCCATGGTGGCATGGAGGGAGGCTATCGCTGTGTGACGCGTCTCCTCTTCTGACGGTTCTTAAATAACGGGGGGCGGGGCCACCTGGTGACCCCGCCCCCCTCTGACGCACGGTGACTTGACGGGACTTCCCTGTGACGTCATGGGGAATGCCACAGGGAAGTCCCATACGTCAGAGGGGGGCAGGGTCACCGGGTGGCCCTGCCCCCGTTATTTAAGAACCGTCAGAAGAGGAGACACGTCACACAGCGGGAGCCTCCCTCCATGCCACCATGGATGCGGAGCAGCCTGGAGAAGAAGATGAAAAAGAGAAGAAGAGAAGAAGATGAAGAAGAGAAGAAGATGAAGAGAAGAGCCGGAGCCTCCCCCTATGCCATGGGTGCGGAGCGGCCCGAGGAGAAGAAGATAGAAGACGCCGCGGAGGAGATGCTGGACGAGAACACCGGAGGAAGAACCAGAAGAGCCAGAAGAACCAGAAGAAGAAGAAGATGAAGGAAGATAGAAGAAAGAAGAAAGAAGAAGCATTTAAATAAAGGAATTGTCAAAAACTGTCTCTTGTCATTTTTAACATTTTTGACAGTTTTTTAGTGAAATGGTAGGGGTACCCCTTACCATTTCACACAGGGAGGGGCGGGATCTGGGGGTCCCCTTGTTAAAGGGGGCTTCCAGATTCCGATAAGCCCCCCCGCCCGCAGACCCCCACAACCACCGGCCAGGGTTGTGGGGATGAGGCCCTTATCCTCAGCAACATGGGGACAAGGTGTTTTGGGGGGCTACCCCAAAGCACCCTCCCAATGTTGAGGGTATGTGGCCTGGTACGGTTCAGGGGGGGCGCTCTCTCATCCCCCCCTCTTTTCCTGCAGCCTGCCAGGTTGCGTGCTCGGATAAGGGTCTGATATGGATTTTTGGGGGGACCCCACGCCATTTTTTTTTATTTTGGCACGGGGTTCCCCTTAAAATCCATACCAGACCTGAAGGGTCTGGTATGGAATTTAGGGGGACCCCCACATCATTTTTTTTTTATGTTTTGGCCGGGGTTCCCCTTAATATCCATACCAGACCTGAAGGGCCTGGTATGGAATTTAGGGGGACCCCTGTGTCATTTTTTTTTACATTTTGGTTCGGGGTTCCCCTGTAGGGAATTCCCATGCCGTTTTTATCAATGAACTTTTATGTGTATTGTCGGACCGGCAATGCAATAGCCGCGAGTAGTTTTATATGGATTTTTTTCCTTTGAAATGTCATTTTGCTATCAGACTGTTCTAAACACGGGAAACATGCGCCCCTTTACAGGCATACTATAGACACCCCCCAGCTACGAAATTTAAAAGGATATTACACTTTTATTGTTTGACTTTAAGCATTATTAAAATTACTGCTCCTGAAAAAACGGACGTTTTTAAAACTTTTTTTTGCATTGATCCATGTCCCCTGGGGCAGGACCCAGGTCCCCAAACACTTTTTATGACAATAACTTGCATATAAGCCTTTAAAATTAGCACTTTTGATTTCTCCCATAGACTTTTAAAGGGTGTTCCGCGGCATTCGAATTTGCTGCGAACACCCCAAATTGATCGCTGTTCGGCGAACTTGCGAACAGCCGATGTTCGAGTCGAACATGAGTTCGACTCGAACTCAAAGCTCATCTCTACTCAGGGGGCACAAGGGCTGAAAATAAAAAGAAGGGGGTGCCACATAGTGTAGTAATTTTAAACCAAAGTCGGGTTTATTAAGGTAAAAGGTACTCACATAAAACACAGCAAAGATCACAGAACTCCAATGAGCGGCGAGCTTGTACGCATCTGTCAGTGAAAAGTGCCTGTCCCATCCCTACACGTGACGTCACACACCTCATGACTTCATCAGGGGATACTAGGAGGCACACATTACTGTCTTTAAATAGTAATAGCTTAATTCATATATGGCGGCCATTTTCGCATAGTTCAATGGGAAATCGCTTTAGCGGGCATTTTTCCCGAAGTGGAATGGAGGCGGCTATTTTCTTGGTTATCTAAAACTGACACAGACGCAGATAACCTGCAGTCGGCGTCTGTTGCCATGAACAACAGGAAAACTATAAAATATATATGACCCAGGTATAAGTAAAACAATAAACTATAGGTTGGGGGAGAATTTGGTAATGGGTCACTGGGATAAACCCAAAGCCAAATCATCCCTATGCAGTATTAAAAAAATATAATTAAACGGAAAGCTAAAACCAATTTTTTAATCGCAGACAATTTAAAAAGCTCATAAAAATAGATTAAATATAAATAAAACACCCAACCAGATGGAATAAGCCTATACACTGACATCAGTGTGTAACACAGATATAAGTAAATACACAGAGCTAGAAATGGAGAAATGGGAGTAATCCATCTAAGCCCTATAACATTGAAGTGCAGCAATATTATAAATACAGGATAAAAAGATTAAAGTGCATCGAGAGTCTCAAAGAAATATAGAAATACATCTAATATAGGGAATATCGGTAGGCACAAATTGGGATATAATAACTAGACAAATAGAATAAGGCATTCTAAAATGAATATAAATGAAGTGGGCTAAAGAGGGGATATACAGTGGTTTACAGACGCTAAAATACTAAGGAGCACTAAAAAGGTGCTAAAAAACATAAAAGAAATAAGAAATACATGAATTACCTAAAAAATAGCCAGATTGGGCAACAAAAACCATATCCTACATTCGATAAATGGGGGGGTTACCATATAATATAAATCCAATACAAGGATATTTAGAAGTCACTGAGAAAGCAGTTCAGGTCAAACTCAATATTTAGGCCTCTCGGCGCAAATGTGTCTAGTATAAATATCCATTTGGACTCTGCCTGACTAAGGGGCCTTTAACGAAGTATAGTTCTCGGCGCAAATGTGTCCAGTATAAATATCCATTTGGATTCTGCCTGACTGAGGGTCGTTTAACCAAGTATAGTTCAGTGCATTACTGCAAGTTTAACGTAGTATATTTCAGTGTGTTACATGCCGTTTAACACAGTACAGTTCAGTGCGTTACTGCAAGTTTAACACTGTATATTTCAGTGTGTTATGTGCTGTCTAATGCAGTACATTTCTGCGAGTTAATGCACGCTTAATGCAGTATATTTCAGTGCGTTACCTTCCATTTAACGCAGTACAGTTCAGTGCGTTACTGCAAGTTTAACGCCATATATTTCAGTGTGTTATCTTCCGTTTAACTTAGTACAGTTCAGTGCGTTATGTGCCGTTTAATGCAGTGCATTTCTGTGCATTACTGCACGCTTAATGCAGTATATTTCAGTGCGTTACTGCAAGTTTAACGCAATACATTTCTCTGCGTTACTGCAAGTTTAACGCCGTAGAATTCAGTGCATTACTGCAAGCTTAACGTTGTATATTTCAGTGCATTATCTTCTGTTTAACGCAATACAGTTCTGTGTGTTACTACAAGTTTAACGCCATATAATTCAGTGTGTTATCTTCTGTTTAACACAGTACAGTTCAGTGTGTTACTGCAAGTTTAATGGTGTATATTTTAGTGCGTTATCTTCCGTTTAATGCAGTACAGTTCAGTGCGTAATTGCAAGTTTGATGCCATATATTTCAGTGCGTATCTTCCATTTATTGCAGTACAGTTCCGTCCGATTAACGCCGTATAGTTCAGTGCATTACTGCAAGTTTAATGCTGTATATTTCAGTGCATTATGTGCCATTTAATGCAGTGCATTTCTGTGCATTACTACACGCTTAACGCAGTATATTTCAGTGCGTTACTGCAAGTTTAACGCCGTACAGTTCAGTACATAACTGCAAGTTTAATGCCGTAAATTGCAGCGTTATCTTCTGTTAAACGCAGTACAGTTCAGTGTGTTACTGCAAGTGTAACGCCATATATTTCAATCTGTTACGTGTCATTTAATGCAGTACATTTCTGTGTGTTAATGCACGCTTAACGTAATATATTTCAGTGCGTTATCTTCTGTTTAACGCTATATAGTTCAGTGCATTACTGCAAGTTTAACGCCGTATATTTCAGTGCATATCTTCCGTTTAACACGGTACAGTTCAGTGCGTTACTGCAAGTTTAACACCGTATATTTCAGTGTGTTATGTGCCGTCTAATGCAGTACATTTCTGCGCGTTAATGCATGCTTAATGCAGTATATTTCAGTGCGTTATCTTCTGTTTAACGAAGTATATTAGGTATCAAGTGTGGTGCTGCGCTAATCCAGAAATAATTAAGCATAAAGTAACAATATGGGTAGGTATAGAACTATCCCTATGGGAGAGTGAGATAAACTAATTGTGTTTACACTGAATATAAAATTAGCTTGCTAATATACAAAAATAAAGTGCAGGGTGCAATAAGGTGCATACATCCTCCAGAATTACATACCGATACAACTTAATAAGTCTAGTGCAAATATGCTAAAAATGCTGATACATCTGGCATACCAATAGTGAAAAGTACAAATCATTCAGTGCAAGACAATACAGTGCTGTGCGTCCAAACACACATCGGGACGCACTATAATAACAAAGTGTCCAGTGCAAACAAAAACAGTAATGAGTCTGTAAAGTTATCTTAAGTATGATGTATAGATCAACAAAGAAATTACAAAAACTAAAAAAGAGACACGTGCAATAAATCCAGTGACTTGGATAACAGATCAGTCCATGTAGTGCCAATCGGTGAATTTAAACATAAAATGATATTCCTCCATAGGGCATTTCATAAGATAGGTGGAAACCATGAAGCGTATAGACTAGAGAGGAATAGTGGCTCCTCTTCATGCACCAATCCTACACTGATAAGAAATGGCCCCTTACCTCATAATACTGAGGTCACAGCATAGAACAACACCGCTGATACTGGCTCCTTCTCAAGTAAATCCTGGATCCACGGCTAGTTCTCCATATGTCTCAGTCCCTCAGGGGTAGGGATGAACCGAACACCCCCCTGTTCGGTTCGCACCAGAACATGCGAACAGGAAAAAAGTTCGTTCGAACACGTGAACACCGTTAAAGTCTATGGGACACGAACATGAATAATCAAAAGTGCTAATTTTAAAGGCTTATATGCAAGTTGTTGTTATAAAAAGTTTTTTCAGGAGCAGTGATTTTAATAATGCTTAAAGTCAAACAATAAAAGTGTAATATCCCTTTAAATTTCGTAGCTGGGGGGTGTCTATAGTATGCCTGTAAAGGGGCGCATGTTTCCCATGTTTAGAACAGTCTGACAGCAAAATGACATTTCAAAGAAAAAAAGTCATGTAAAACTACTCGCGGCTATTGCATTGCCGGTCCGACAATACACATAAAAGTTCATTGATAAAAATGGCATGGGAATTCCCCACAGGGGAACCCCGAACCAAAATTAAAAAAAAAAAATGACGTAGGGGTCCCCCTAAATTCCATACCAGGCCCTTCAGGTCTGGTATGGATATTAAGGGGAAACCCGGCCAAAACTTAAAAAAAAAAATGACGTGGGGGTCCCCCTGAATTCCATACCAGACCCTTCAGGTCTGGTATGGATTTTAAGGGGAACCCGCGCCAAAATTAAAAAAAAAACGGCGTGGGGTCCCCCAAAAATCCATACCAGACCCTTATCCAAGCACGCAACCTGGCAGGCCGCAGGAAAAGAGGGGGGATGAGAGAGCGGCCCCCCCCTCCCTGAACCGTACCAGGCCACATGCCCTCAACATTGGGAGGGTGCTTTGGGGTAGCGCCCCAAAACACCTTGTCCCCATGTTGATGAGGACAAGGGCCTCATCCCCACAACCCTGGCCGGTGGTTGTGGGGATCTGCGGGCGGGGGGCTTATCGGAATCTGGAAGTCCCCTTTAACAAGGGGATCCCCAGATCCCGGGCCCCCCCTGTGTGAAATGGTAAGCCTACCATTTCACTAAAAAACTGTCAAAAATGTTAAAAATGACAAGAGACAGTTTTTGACAATTCCTTTATTTAAATGCTTCTTCTTTCTTCTATCTTCCTTCTTCTTCTTCTTTTGGTTCTTCTGGCTCTTCTGGTTCTTCCTCCGGTGTTCTCGTCCAGCATCTCCTCTGCGGCGTCTTCTATCTCCTTCTCCTCGGGCCGCTCCGCACCCATGGCATGGGGGAAGGCTCCGGCTCTTCTCTTCATCTTCTTCTCTTCTTCATCTTCTTCTCTTCTTCTCTTCCTCATCTTCTTCTCCAGGCTGCTCCGCATCCATGGTGGCATGGAGGGAGGCTATCGCTGTGTGACGCGTCTCCTCTTCTGACGGTTCTTAAATAACGGGGGGCGGGGCCACCTGGTGACCCCGCCCCCCTCTGACGCACGGTGACTTGACGGGACTTCCCTGTGACGTCATGGGGAATGCCACAGGGAAGTCCCATACGTCAGAGGGGGGCAGGGTCACCGGGTGGCCCTGCCCCCGTTATTTAAGAACCGTCAGAAGAGGAGACACGTCACACAGCGGGAGCCTCCCTCCATGCCACCATGGATGCGGAGCAGCCTGGAGAAGAAGATGAAAAAGAGAAGAAGAGAAGAAGATGAAGAAGAGAAGAAGATGAAGAGAAGAGCCGGAGCCTCCCCCTATGCCATGGGTGCGGAGCGGCCCGAGGAGAAGAAGATAGAAGACGCCGCGGAGGAGATGCTGGACGAGAACACCGGAGGAAGAACCAGAAGAGCCAGAAGAACCAGAAGAAGAAGAAGATGAAGGAAGATAGAAGAAAGAAGAAAGAAGAAGCATTTAAATAAAGGAATTGTCAAAAACTGTCTCTTGTCATTTTTAACATTTTTGACAGTTTTTTAGTGAAATGGTAGGGGTACCCCTTACCATTTCACACAGGGAGGGGCGGGATCTGGGGGTCCCCTTGTTAAAGGGGGCTTCCAGATTCCGATAAGCCCCCCCGCCCGCAGACCCCCACAACCACCGGCCAGGGTTGTGGGGATGAGGCCCTTATCCTCAGCAACATGGGGACAAGGTGTTTTGGGGGGCTACCCCAAAGCACCCTCCCAATGTTGAGGGTATGTGGCCTGGTACGGTTCAGGGGGGGCGCTCTCTCATCCCCCCCTCTTTTCCTGCAGCCTGCCAGGTTGCGTGCTCGGATAAGGGTCTGATATGGATTTTTGGGGGGACCCCACGCCATTTTTTTTTATTTTGGCACGGGGTTCCCCTTAAAATCCATACCAGACCTGAAGGGTCTGGTATGGAATTTAGGGGGACCCCCACATCATTTTTTTTTTATGTTTTGGCCGGGGTTCCCCTTAATATCCATACCAGACCTGAAGGGCCTGGTATGGAATTTAGGGGGACCCCTGTGTCATTTTTTTTTACATTTTGGTTCGGGGTTCCCCTGTAGGGAATTCCCATGCCGTTTTTATCAATGAACTTTTATGTGTATTGTCGGACCGGCAATGCAATAGCCGCGAGTAGTTTTATATGGATTTTTTTCCTTTGAAATGTCATTTTGCTATCAGACTGTTCTAAACACGGGAAACATGCGCCCCTTTACAGGCATACTATAGACACCCCCCAGCTACGAAATTTAAAAGGATATTACACTTTTATTGTTTGACTTTAAGCATTATTAAAATTACTGCTCCTGAAAAAACGGACGTTTTTAAAACTTTTTTTTGCATTGATCCATGTCCCCTGGGGCAGGACCCAGGTCCCCAAACACTTTTTATGACAATAACTTGCATATAAGCCTTTAAAATTAGCACTTTTGATTTCTCCCATAGACTTTTAAAGGGTGTTCCGCGGCATTCGAATTTGCTGCGAACACCCCAAATTGATCGCTGTTCGGCGAACTTGCGAACAGCCGATGTTCGAGTCGAACATGAGTTCGACTCGAACTCAAAGCTCATCTCTACTCAGGGGGCACAAGGGCTGAAAATAAAAAGAAGGGGGTGCCACATAGTGTAGTAATTTTAAACCAAAGTCGGGTTTATTAAGGTAAAAGGTACTCACATAAAACACAGCAAAGATCACAGAACTCCAATGAGCGGCGAGCTTGTACGCATCTGTCAGTGAAAAGTGCCTGTCCCATCCCTACACGTGACGTCACACACCTCATGACTTCATCAGGGGATACTAGGAGGCACACATTACTGTCTTTAAATAGTAATAGCTTAATTCATATATGGCGGCCATTTTCGCATAGTTCAATGGGAAATCGCTTTAGCGGGCATTTTTCCCGAAGTGGAATGGAGGCGGCTATTTTCTTGGTTATCTAAAACTGACACAGACGCAGATAACCTGCAGTCGGCGTCTGTTGCCATGAACAACAGGAAAACTATAAAATATATATGACCCAGGTATAAGTAAAACAATAAACTATAGGTTGGGGGAGAATTTGGTAATGGGTCACTGGGATAAACCCAAAGCCAAATCATCCCTATGCAGTATTAAAAAAATATAATTAAACGGAAAGCTAAAACCAATTTTTTAATCGCAGACAATTTAAAAAGCTCATAAAAATAGATTAAATATAAATAAAACACCCAACCAGATGGAATAAGCCTATACACTGACATCAGTGTGTAACACAGATATAAGTAAATACACAGAGCTAGAAATGGAGAAATGGGAGTAATCCATCTAAGCCCTATAACATTGAAGTGCAGCAATATTATAAATACAGGATAAAAAGATTAAAGTGCATCGAGAGTCTCAAAGAAATATAGAAATACATCTAATATAGGGAATATCGGTAGGCACAAATTGGGATATAATAACTAGACAAATAGAATAAGGCATTCTAAAATGAATATAAATGAAGTGGGCTAAAGAGGGGATATACAGTGGTTTACAGACGCTAAAATACTAAGGAGCACTAAAAAGGTGCTAAAAAACATAAAAGAAATAAGAAATACATGAATTACCTAAAAAATAGCCAGATTGGGCAACAAAAACCATATCCTACATTCGATAAATGGGGGGGTTACCATATAATATAAATCCAATACAAGGATATTTAGAAGTCACTGAGAAAGCAGTTCAGGTCAAACTCAATATTTAGGCCTCTCGGCGCAAATGTGTCTAGTATAAATATCCATTTGGACTCTGCCTGACTAAGGGGCCTTTAACGAAGTATAGTTCTCGGCGCAAATGTGTCCAGTATAAATATCCATTTGGATTCTGCCTGACTGAGGGTCGTTTAACCAAGTATAGTTCAGTGCATTACTGCAAGTTTAACGTAGTATATTTCAGTGTGTTACATGCCGTTTAACACAGTACAGTTCAGTGCGTTACTGCAAGTTTAACACTGTATATTTCAGTGTGTTATGTGCTGTCTAATGCAGTACATTTCTGCGAGTTAATGCACGCTTAATGCAGTATATTTCAGTGCGTTACCTTCCATTTAACGCAGTACAGTTCAGTGCGTTACTGCAAGTTTAACGCCATATATTTCAGTGTGTTATCTTCCGTTTAACTTAGTACAGTTCAGTGCGTTATGTGCCGTTTAATGCAGTGCATTTCTGTGCATTACTGCACGCTTAATGCAGTATATTTCAGTGCGTTACTGCAAGTTTAACGCAATACATTTCTCTGCATTACTGCACGCTTAACGCAGTATATTTCAGTGCTTTACTGCAAGTTTAACGCCATATATTTCGGTGTGATATCTTCCATTTAACGCAGTACAGTTCAGTGCGTTACTGCAAGTTTAACACCGTATATTTCAGTGCGTTATCTTCCATTTAATGCAGTACAGTTCAGTGCATTACTGCAAGTTTAACACCGTATATTTCAGTGCATTACCTTCCATTTATTGTAGTACAGTTTAGTGCGTTACTGCAAGTTTAACGCCGTATATTTCAGTGTGATATGTCCCGTTAAAGCAGTGCATTTCTGTGTGTTACTGCACGCTTAATGCAGTATATTTCAGTGCATTACTGCAAGTTTAACACCATATATTTCAATTTGTTACCTTCCATTTAACACAGTTTAAGGCCATATATTTCAGTGCGATATCTTCCGTTTAACGCAGTACAGTTCAGTGCGTTACTGCAAGTTTAACGCCATATATTTCAGTGCGTTATTTTCCTTTTTACGCAGTACAGTTCAGTGCATTACTGCAAGTTTAACGCCGTATATTTCAGGGTTACCTTCCATTTAACGCAGTACATTTCTGTGCGTTAGTGCACGTGTGACGCAGTATATTGCAGTGCGTCAGTGCAGTTTTACCGCAGTATAATATAGTGTATCAGAAGAGTGTGTCTGTGTAGTAGTGAGTAGTGAGTACCTTCTTGTCTACAGCTATTTCTGCCATAGCCCCAGCATCAGGCATGGAGGAGTCAGCTGAGTTATTTGAACACAGCGTCAGCCACTTGCTCCTTGACGATGCACAGCCATTGCTTGATTCAGATGTTGGTTCTGAGGTTGAGGAAGGCAGGAACATGAGCCTATAGAGAGGGGAGAACACTGGTACACAAATTGGCAGTCATGTTCCTCCAGCCGCAGCATATTTCCAAGTTGTCTCCAGTGGTAATGAGGATGGAGGAGATGATGAGGATGGTGAGGTCACTGATGTGACTTGGGTACCAGATAGAGCAGAGGAGGAAAGTGAGGGTGAGGCACAACCCCACTGAGGCAACCATCATGGAAGAGTAGAGAGCAGCCACCCCTATTCCATCAAATTGTGGAGCTGTTATCTCCAGGCCCACTTCCCACAGCTCAGCTGTCTGGGTCTTTTTAGCACATGTGCAGCTGTCTGGGCCTTTTTTTAGCACATGTGCAGCTGTCTGGGCAATTTTCAAACTTTGTCTCAAGCACATCAAGCGTGGCAAAAACACCAGCCATTTGGGTACCACATGCTTGACAAGGCATTTAACCAAGAGCACCTGAAAGCCACACAGAAGTGGCGCACATCTGTTCCTCCTCCTTACTCACCTCAGTTTGCCCCCCGCTATACCTCATCACCTCCCAGCAGTCTTCACTGACAGGAATGATGGTATAGTGCAGGGTGTCCCAGGTCTTTGCAGCACATCTCTCAGCAGCACACCACCAGCTGTAGACTATAGCCGGCAAATTTCTCTGCCCCCGCTATAATTCATGACCTCTCTGTAGCCTCCACTGACAGGAATGATGTTATAGCGAAGGGTGTCCCAGGTCCTTGCAGCACATCTGCCAGCAGCACACCACCAGCTGTTGACTATGGCAAATTTCTCTGCTCCATCTGCTGCAGCAAAAAAAAAATACATTGGCTGCCACCCACATGCCCAGCATCTAAATGCAACCTTGTCAAAGCTGCTGGCTCTCCAACTTCTTCATTTTCCATCTGGTTGATTCTGCCCCCTTCCATGAATTTGCAGACTGTGCTGTACCACAATGGCATGTTCCCAGTCACTATTTCTGATAATAGAAAGCATCTGTCCACAAACTCGGTGGACCGTCTGACATTTATCAAAATGAATCAGTCCTGGATTACCAACAGCTATGAAGCCCCTGATGCCGATGTCACTGATTAAGTGTTTTTGGATGTTGAATTTCTGCAGGACTTCTAGGCTGCCTAGCGTTGTGGGTGTTGATTTCATCTGGAAGAATTTTTTTGGTGTAGGTTTCATGGGCACAATTAACACCCAAAGAAAGACCAATTTGTCCGCACCTGTTTGACAGGTGCATATCATTTTCATTTTTGACAAAAAGTCCAATTCTTGCTTTCATCAAAAGTACCTCTATAGAGTTATGGTGTGAAGGCACCAACGACACCCAAAGATCAATTTTTCCACACCTGTTTGACAAGTGCATATCATTGCAATTTTTGACAGCAAGGCCAATTCTTGCTTTCATCAAGAGTACCTCTATAAGGTCATGGTGTGAAGGCGCCACCGACACCCAAAGACCAATTTTTCCACAGCTATTTGACAAGTGCATATCATTGCAATTTTTGACAGCAAGGCCAATTTTTGCTTTCATCGAGAGAACCTCTATAACGGTTACGGTGTGAAGGCACCATCGACACCCAAAGACCAATTTTTCTGCACCTGTTACTTCTATCCAAAGTCTATCTAAAAACGCCTTTATAAACCCCCCATCCTGGCAGCGTCTGACCTCACCACCGGGATGCGGACGTCAATTGAGAATGCCTAAACCGCGGCTGATTGGGGAAACGCAGCGGCGTCATAGCCGACGTCAGCTGCGTGTATAGTGAGTAGTGCGTGTGCGCATAACAGCGTTGAATTACAGAGCCAAAAAGACCCCACTGGTGCCATCTTGGAAGGGGGCAAATAAGCAACAAACATAACGGTGTCCATTTCAAAGTGCCAGGAGCACTAAAAGGCAACCAAGCACACTATAGGACACAATAGGCCAAAGGACACACGAAAACAAAGGCATTGAACAAAAAAACGAAATAAATAAAAAATAAATGTATGTTCTTAAGGGCCCGCTCTCCAATGGTTTAACAATAGGCTCAAAGTTAAATGTAAATTGAAGAAACACTCCCCAGTGCACCGTAGACAGGACTGACATCTCTAGGGCTCTCAATGGAGGAGTGATTGATTTTTCACTCGTCGGACTGGGTGCCCTGGGCGTCCATGTGGACCTAAGCAGATAGAGGTATCCAAAAAAATGAGGAACCTGATTAATGATAAATTTTACTAGATTAATAATTCTATATAAATGCATTATTACATAGACAACCTGTAAAGATGACACTATCGACTCAGTGGAGAATTATTAAAAAAGTAACCAAAATATACATACAGGCAAACAAAAAAGATGTAACCCCCATGTATATATATATTTAAAGAAAAAGACAGAACAAAAGATGGTAAAAAAGAATCAACAAGGAAATAGCACAAAGTCCAAATTAGGATTTTTTGAGAGCTGACAATTCATGTATCCAGCGTGCTTCCTTCTGAAGGAGTAGTTTGTCATAATCTCCTCCCCTATCACCGGGGGGATGTGTTCTAAAGCAAAAGAATGTAGGCAACTGCTGTCAAAATTGTGTTGCAAGCCAACATGGCGGCTAATAGGGGTCTCCATTCTCTTTTTTTGTGTTAAGGACACATGATCCTTTATCCGGCAAAAAAAGGGTCGCTTAGTCTTGCCAATGTAAAACATTTTACATTCACATTGCATAATGTACACTATGCCTACAGATTGGCATGTTACTGCAAATTTGGGTTTAACCGCTTCAATACCGGGCCTATTCTGGCACTTCTCTACTTCATGTAAAAATCATAATTTTTTTGCTAGAAAATTACTCAGAACCCCCAAACATTATGTATGTTTTTTTTAGCAGACAACCTAGGGAATAAAATGGCGGTCATTGCAACTTTTTATCTCACACGGTATTTGCGCAATAATTTTTCAAACACCTTTTTTTTGGAAAAAAAACGGTTTCATGAATTAAAAAAAAAGAAACAGTAAAGTCAGCTCAATTTTTTTGTATAATGTGAAAGACGATGTTACACCGAGTAAATAGATAACTAACATGTCACACTTTAAAATTGCGCACAATCATGGAATGGCACCAAACTTTATTACTTAAAAGTCTCCATAGACGACGCTTTAAAATTTTTTACAGGTTACCAGTTTAGAGTTACAGAGGAGGTCTAGTGTTAGAATTGTTGCACACGCACACGGCGATACCTCACATGTGTGGTTTGAGCGGCGTTTACATATGTGGGCGGGACTTACGTGTGCGTTCGCTTCTGAGCGCGAGCTACCGGGGACAGGGGCTTTTAATTTTTTTTTATTATTTTAATTTTTTTACTTCATTTTTTTTTATTTTTACACTTTTTTTAACATTTTTTTTTTGATTACTTTTATTCCTATTACAAGGAATGTAAACATCCCTTGTAATAGGAATCTATGTGGCAGGTCCTCTATATGGAGAGATGTGGGGTCAATAAGACCCCACTTCTCTCCTCTAGGCTGGAAAGCATGAGATTGGAAAAAAAAAAATTCACCGATCTCATGCTGACAGCTGCGATCACGGCTTCGGTTATTTCCGGGTACCCGGGCGTGACATCATAACAACGCGCCCGGGCCTCCCACGGTCATAGAGATGACTGGTGACCATCTGTTCACCAGTCATCTCTATCGTCAACATCCAGCACCGGCCAATTCATTCTCCAGGCCCACGATGGCACGGGAGAGCCCGGAGAAGCACCGGATGGCGGCGGGAGGGGGGATGTCCCCTCCCGTCACCCATAAGAACGATCAAGCGGCAGCACCGCCGCTATGATTGTTCTTATCGTGCACAGAATCGGTGGCTGAAAAGAATGATATCTGAATGATGCATCTAGCTGCAAGCATCATTCAGATATCACCCCACAAAGTAGAGGACGTCATTTTACTATAGGCGGGTATGACGGCCATTTGGTAGCAATAAGCTACGTGCCGCCAATATGTACCTACAAAAGTTGCACCGGTGTCACGGTTTGCTACCTTTATTGGCCTTGCTGGTAATTTTTGTGTGGTTTTCATAGTGACTGTGTACCAAGGAGTCCCCCAGGGAATGGGATCGCCTGAAGGTAATCTCCGGGTAAGACTTTAAATGCTTAGCCACCTTTTCGTCACCCATCAACAAGTACCAACATCTTTTTAGAATTTCTCGTATTTGCTTGTGTTGGCTGGAAAAGCTAGTAATAAGCCGAACACCAGGGTTAGCTTTTTTGGATTTCACATTATGTACAAGGGAAGCTCTATTATGGTTTTTTGCTTTAAGATATGCCTTCTTGAGGCACTTTTTCCTATAGCCGCGCTTGAGAAAGCGCAATCGCAGCAGACCCGCTTCTCTTTCAAAGTCAGAGTCAGCACTGCAATTGCGCCTAATTCGCAAATATTGTCTGTAGGGCACACCTTTGATGAGAGGAGTGGGATGGGAACTGGTGGCGTGAAGTAGGGAGTTCCCTGCAGATGGTTTGCGATGTAGGGTCGTTCCTATGCTGCCATCTGAATTGACTAGAATTAGAGTGTCAAGAAAAGTCAGGTTTTGTTGGCTAAATTCAAATGTGAATTTGAGATTGAAATTATTCATCTTTAAACTCTTCAAAAAAGACAAAAGTGATTCCTTAGTACCCGTCCAAATGAAGAAGATATCGTCTATGAATCTTCTCCATAAGGGGATTTGTTCCATATAGTTTTGCATGTCATCCCTAAAAAAAAGTTCACGCTCCCACCCCCCCAGATACAGGTTGGCATAAGAGGGGGCACATTTGGTCCCCATAGCCACCCCCTGTATCTGGAGGTAGTGGGAGCCACCAAATAGAAAAATGTTGTTAGAAAGGATGAACAGTAACAGGTCCAATATGAATCTGTTATATTGGTGGGATACCTCTGGAGTAAGTGCGCTTAGCACTATATGACTATATAGTGTAACCAAACCCCCGTATTTTTTAATATGTTCAGGTGTTTTTAACTAGCCTTGCAGGATAAATGTCATTTTTGTATGTGTACGCTGTAATCTGTTTTGTATTGTTTTGAACACCAAATTTAACACACCTGCTCCCCATTCACACCTGAGACCTTGTAACACTAATGAGTCACATGACCCCGGGGAGAGAAAATGGCTAATTGGGCCCAATTTGGACATTGTTACTTAGGGGTGTACTCACTTTTGTTGCCAGCAGTTTTGACATTAATAGCTGTGTGTTGAGTTATTTTGAGGGGACAGAAAATTTACACCGTTATACACGCTGTACACTCACTACTTTACATTGTAGCAAAGTGTCATTTCTTCAGTGTTGTCACATGAAAAGATATAATAATATATTTACAAAAATGTGGGGGGTGTACTCACTTTTGTGAGATACTGTAGGTGCCCAAACTATAAACCAGACAGGTAATACTGTCCCCTAAGCAGTGGACAGAAAGTTGTGGCCAGTGGCCTCCCACCACCAAATTGTGGACTCGTTTCCCTCCAATCTCGGCATGGACTTTGAGACTTTGCCTGTGACACAAACTCAGCAATGTAGTTCTTCCCACAGATCTGGCAGCGACACTAGACTCAACAATGATGATGTCCCACAGACCAGGTTGTAGGGTACCAGCCACAAAATGTGTTTTAGATGATACTATATTGAAGTTTCAGGGTAATTGTTATTACTCCAAACATGGCTGTACGTGGTGTATCCAGACACTCTCTGAAGTAGTTTAGAATTATTCCATGTTTATTTAATATGTAATATACAGAGTAATTAACATTGTCAGGTTTGTGTTGTTAGCAGCCACCCCATCTTCTCTGACCATATACCTCACTATATGTTGCAGTTGAGCCACCATATAGTACAACCAAGGGTTAGGTAAAGACAAGTAACCAGCATACTTTGGCCTCTGCAACTATTCTTTATATACTTCAGGAGTTGTGGCATAAGAGTCGTTTTTATAAGGTTTATTTTACCCACTAGTGATAATCTAAGTCTGTTCCAGATCTTTACTTTGTCCCTAAAGCGGATAAGCAGGGGTGATTTGTTAAGGAATAGAGCACATTGAGGATATCAGTTAGGCAGAGTCACTATCTAGCAGCATTAGAGCTGATGTGGACCAGTTGATGGTAAGTACCGAATAGCTCCCAAACTCAGTTATAGTTGATATCGCCTCCTGCAGGGAGGTAGTACTGTCTCCCAACATTAGCATAGCATCATCTGCGTACATTTTTTCGTGCATCTTGCCATATCTAAAACCATTAATAGACAGGTTAGATGTAATTGAGGCCGCTTGTGGCTATGGCAAATAACAAGAGTGATAAGGGGCAGCCTTGGCGAGTCCACCTGTATAGGGCAAAAGTAGCTAAAAGTCTCCCAGCCTCTTTAATGGCTGCCATTGGGTGACTGTACAGCAGCTTTACCCAAGAAAAAAATACATCTCTGAACCAAAATTTGGCCATGGTAGCCCACAGATATTGCCATTCTATACTATCAAATGCTTTAGTAGCATCCAGAGACATCAATGCATTGTCTGCTGTGGACTGAATGTTAACAAACAGGCAACATGTAAATTGCAGTAGACGTCTGAGGCATAAACCCAGACTGATCTGGATGCACTATAGAAGCAATAGCTTTGTGTAATCTGGTCACTAAGACCTTTGCCAATATTTTGACCTCACATTGAAGTAGCTGTTGCGAAACTACAAATCCCATCATGCCTCTGCTTGTGGGAGTCATGCTTATAACTGTCAGCCTTGCAATGCCTCATAGAACTTGTAGTTTTGCAACAGCTGGAGGGCCGCCAGTTTGAGGCCCCTGTCCTAAAGGAACCAGGATCAGTAGGATCCTTTCCAGCTTTTAACAAATGTAGCACCCTCCTAGTTTAGGTGCTAGGATGTAAATGGTTAAACTAGTATAAATTTGCTCTTCGGCCTAACGGTGGGGCTAGAGGCAAATCTATCTTCAGCAGGCCTGCTTAACAGAATGCTTCATGTCATTAGTTAGTAGGGATGAGCTTCGAGTTCGAGTCGGACTCATGTTCGACTCGAACATTGGCTGTTCGCAAGTTCGCCGAACAGCAAACAATTTGGGGTGTTCGCGGCAAATTCGAATGCCGCGGAACACCCTTTAAAAGTCTATGGGAGAAATCAAAAGTGCTAATTTTAAAGGCTTATATGCAAGTTATTGTCATAAAAAGTGTTTGGGGACCTGGGTTTTCAGGAGCAGTGACTTTAATAATGCTTAAAGTCAAACAATAAAAGTGTAATATCCCTTTAAATTTCGTAGCTGGGGGTGTCTATAGTATGCCTGTAAAGGGGCGCATGTTTCCCGTGTTTAGAACAGTCTGACAGCAAAATGACATTTCGAAGGTAAAAAGCCATTTAAAACTACTTGTGGCTATTGCATTGCCGGTCCGACAATACACATAAAAGTTCATTGATAAAAACAGCATGGAAATTCCCCACAGGGGAACCCCGAACCAAGATTAAAAAAAAAAAAATGATGTGGGGGTCCCCCTAAATTCCATACCAGACCTGAAGGGTCTGGTATGGATTTTAAGGGGAACCCCACGCCAAAAAAAAAAAAAAAACGGCGTGGGGTCCCCCAAAAATCCATACCAGACCCTTATCCGAGCACGCAACCTGGCAGGCCGCAGGAAAAGAGGGGGGGACGAGAGAGCGCCCCCCCTCCTGAACCGTACCAGGCCACATGCCCTCAACATTGGGAGGGTGCTTTGGGGTAGCCCCCCAAAACACCTTGTCCCCATGTTGATGAGGACAAGGGCCTCATCCCCACAACCCTGGCCGGTGGTTGAGGGGGTCTGCGGGCGGGGGGCTTATCGGAATCTGGAAGCCCCCTTTAACAAGGGGACCCGCAGATCTCAGCCCCCCCCTGTGTGAAATGGTAAGGGGGTACAAAAGTACCCCTACCATTTCACTAAAAAACTGTCAAAAAATGTTAAAAATGACAAGAGACAGTTTTTGACAATTCCTTTATTTAAATGCTTCTTTCTTCTTTCTTCTATCTTCCTTCATCTTCTTCTTCTTCTGGTTCTTCTGGCTCTTCTGGTTCTTCCTCCGGCGTTCTCGTCCAGCATCTCCTCCGTGGCCTTTTCTATCTTCTTCTCCTCGGGCTGCTCCGCACCCATGGCATGGGGGAGGCTCCCGCTCTTCTCTTCATCTTCTTCCTCTTCTTCTTCATCTTCTTCTTTTCTTCTCTTCTTCATTTTCTTCTCCGGGCCGCTCCGCATCCATGCTGGCATGGAGGGAGGCTCCCACTGTGTGACGGCGTCTCCTCGTCTGACGGTTTTTAAATAACAGGGGGCGGGGTCACCCGGTGACCCCGCCCCCTCTGACGCACGGGACATGACGGGACTTCCCTGTGGCATTCCCCGTGACGTCACAGGGAAGTCCCATCAAGTCACCGTGCGTCAGAGGGGGGCCGGGTCACCGGGTGGCCCCGCCCCCCGTTATTTAAGAACCGTCAGATGAGGAGACGCCGTCACACAGCGGGAGCCTCCCTCCATGCCAGCATGGATGCGGAGCGGCCCGGAGAAGAAAATGAAGAAGAGAAGAAAAGAAGAAGATGAAGAAGAAGAGGAAGAAGATGAAGAGAAGAGCGGGAGCCTCCCCCCATGCCATGGGTGCGGAGCGGCCCGAGGAGAAGAAGATAGAAGACACCGTGGAGGAGATGCTGGACGAGAACGCCGGAGGAAGAACCAGATGAGCCAGAAGAACCAGAAGAAGAAGAAGAAGATGAAGGAAGATAGAAGAAAGAAGAAGCATTTAAATAAAGGAATTGTCAAAAACTGTCTCTTGTCATTTTTAACATTTTTGACAGTTTTTTAGTGAAATGGTAGGGGTACTTTTGTACCCCCTTACCATTTCACACAGGGGGGGCCAGGATCTGGGGGTCCCCTTGTTAAAGGGGGCTTCCAGATTCCGATAAGCCCCCCGCCCGCAGACCCCCACAACCACCGGCCAGGGTTGTGGGGATGAGGCCCTTGTCCTCATCAACAAGGGAACAAGGTGTTTTGGGGGCTACCCCAAAGCACCCTCCCAATGTTGAGGGCATGTGGCCTGGTACGGTTCAGGAGGGGGGGGCGCTCTCTCCCCCCCTCTTTACCTGCAGCCTGCCAGGTTGCGTGCTCGGATAAGGGTCTGGTATGGATTTTTGGGGGGACCTGAAGGGCTTGGTATGGAATTTAGGGGGACCCCCACGTCATTTTTTTTTTAAATTTTGGTTCCGTGTTCCCCTGTGGGGAATTCCCATGCCGTTTTTATCAATGAACTTCTATGTGTATTGTCGGACCGGCAATGCAATAGCCGCGAGTAGTTTTAAATGGCTTTTTTCCTTCGAAATGTCATTTTGCTGTTAGACTATTCTAAACACAGGAAACATGCGCCCCTTTACAGGCATACTATAGACACCCCCCAGCTACGAAATTTAAAGGGATATTACACTTTTATTGTTTGACTTTAAGCATTATTAAAATCACTGCTCCTGAAAAAACGGCCGTTTTTAAAACTTTTTTTGCATTGATCCATGTCCCCTGGGGCAGGACCCAGGTCCCCAAACACTTTTTATGACAATAACTTGCATATAAGCCTTTAAAATTAGCACTTTTGATAATTCATGTTAGTGTCCCATAGACTTTAACGGTGTTCGCGTGTTCGAACAAACTTTTTTCCTGTTCGCATGTTCTGGTGCGACCCGAACAGGGGGGTGTTCGGCTCATCCTATTAGTTAGGGCTGCTCCTGTGTTCTGGTGCTGCTGAGTTTGCTTGGACTCCTCCCGCCTTCTATAAACTAGTAGAGCTTTATGGAACATGGGTGGGCGTTAGGCAAATGGACAGCATGAGTATGTTGCAGTCCCAGCCAATTGCAGGGGAGGTGCCCCTGGGCATGCTGGGCTTGGCCTATATATTCAGGAAACATGTGAGCTCTGGGTCCTTCCCAGATGGTATAGTGCACCGACCAGGGGTGAGGCAGGCTTGCCACCCTTGGCACTTGCTGCCATGCAGCCTCAGGTGGTCGACCTGAGGGCCTGAAGCCAAGAAAAAGGAGTGACCCTGGTGCTTCTGAAGAGCTGACTGAGGGGGATCTGTGCCTGAGAATCTGTTTGCAACTCCAGTGAGTAGAGACCAGTGATCTAGGGGCTTGTTCTTTTTGGCTTCCCCTGTGTGCTAATACAGTCAGCCAAGGGTCCAACTAAAGGGATCACTAATTAGTGATCTGAGGAGCTTGCCCAATGGTTGCTACTGCATGCTCAGATCTACTACTTTTGGATTGTCAAACAGTCTGCCGTAACTGGCTTGTGCCTGAAGAGCTCTGTTCTACACTACAAGAAACTTTGCACATGCTATTGATTTCTACACTGCTACACAAGAGAAGTCTGTCATCTGCTTACCAGAAAAGGACTTCACCTACTGCTCAATTCTAGATCAGCTAGAGTCTTCAAGTTGTATATAGTTTTATTCCGAAGTATCCTACTAAAATCCCCTACCCTATCCAAGTTCCTACAAAAATAAAACTACAAACCAACACTAAATTGGTCTTTGACTACATCCAGCCTAAGTGTGTGTGTGTGTCTGGCTGCAGGAAATACCTTGTACGTGGCTGCCAGTGAAGAAGTAAGGACTATCTGTGTAATACTCAAGCAGTTCCTATGGGGGTAGCGGTAAATGTGGGGGCTACGTCCTGGGTTTGTTCTCTGGACCTCTTGCAGCGGTTGCTATCAGCAATGGCTAGAGAAAGTGTTGAAGAGATTGTCATGTGGATTGCAGGACTGCAATCAGTGTGGGGAAGTTGTCAGGGTACCAATAGCAAGAGGTCTCTAGGACCCAGCATCGGTCAGAGCACGAGAAAGGCTCTGGGACCCAGCTCCTCTGCCAGCACAACACATGGGCCTTTATAAGGAAGTTAGCCCTTGGCTGAAGTGCTGTTTGATCTCAGCTGTTACTGATGTTCCTGTGTTTCCCGTTTCCTGTGATCCTTGATTACCGACCCAGCTTGTTACAGACCTGTCTCCTGCCTGCCTCCTGACCTTGACCTCAGCTTGTTTAACGGATCTCCTTGGCCTGCTACCTGTCTTGATCCTCAACTTCCACCTAACCTTGTCTCCTCTGCTATTTACCTGACACTGAACCTTGGCTTGTATTGACTGCCCTGTCTCTGTGACCCTGGTTACCCGCTACATCTCAGACGCCACCTGCCTGCAGCAACCCCACAGCACATCAACAGTGTTCCTGAGCCTTTTCTGCAAGCAACTCTGCAGGCGACCTGTGCGACTTTGGGCCTGACTCCTCCTGTTTCACCTCCAGGGGAGTCTGGAACTGAGCTGCAAGGGAAGCCCTCTCTCCATTGGCCTCCAGCACTTTGGTACATGATAGTATCAAACAGCCAAGATGTCTGAAGCAGAGAGAGGTGCTTCTGCGCTTGAAAGCCTCTGTCAGCAGGTGGCAGGACTGACGCAATATAGTCAAGAATCTGCAGGAGGATTATTTCCAGCTTGATGGATGTTTCCATGCCCTCACGGCTACTATGACTTCCCAGCTGTCCAAGACTGAACTCCTTTCCAGTAGCTGATGAGCCCAAGTTTTCATTTGCCCAGAGAGCAGGTTGATGGAAGCGCGAACCTTTATATAGTCTGTGGCATAGGTTCTAGGCTTAAGAGCAAACAGCTTACAATCCATCTTAAAGTACAAGAATTGTGCACGGCTACTGTCAAACCTCTCTGGCATCACCACAAATGGCTCAGGACATGCTGTTTCCGGGGCTGGGCGTACTGTGCCTTTAAATAACTGAACTTCTTGCTGCAGCTCAGGTTGGAGACTTGCAGAGCAAGGGAGGTGAGCCACTTGTACATCTCTGCGGACTCCATGTTGGTCAGTTCATTATGTAAGGGCTTACCTTGGTTGGAGTCTATAGTGCAGAGATGTATGCTCACCCTTTCAAATACACACAGCCCACGGTAACAAGGTAAGAAGCTACCTGGGCTGTGAATCTGTGCACGGGGGCTTGACAGGAATTTGCCAAAGCCGTAGTCAGGGATTCCAGAAGTCAGAATAAACGATAAACAGAGCCAGGGTCAAAAGCCGGGGTCAGTGTTGGAACACTGTAACTTGAACACTGGAACACAGGAATACTGGCACCTTTGGCAAAACAAGAGATAATGAACTGACAAAGCCCTCAGAGTGAGGCGGTGTTTTATACCCAGCTGATTGGATAAACTGCCTCAGCTGAACCAGGAGTGACAGGTACAGAGTATCGCCCTCAGTACTTCATGCAGAACTAGGCATAGCTGGAAAGGTGCCTGTATAGAGAACTGAGGTGTGGCTCAGTGGTAAAGCAACAGGAGCAGCAAATGGAAGGTTATGGGTTCAATACCACCTTGAGCCACTTGGGGCGTGACCATGCCTGGCCATCTGCTTGGCACAGTAGGGACCGTGACACTCATGAGTCACATGGGCAGGCTGTAGAGGTCTCCTGTCAAAAGCCTCAATGGGAAGTGGAGTGTCACGCAGTGGAATTGTCGGCAACAACTGAGATCAAACTAAGCCAAGGGCTGACTTCCTTATAAAGGCCCATGTGATGCGCTGGCGGAGGTGCTGGGTCCTAGAGCCCCTCTTGTGCTCTGACCGATGTTGGGTCCTAGAGACCTCTTGCTATTGGTACCCTGACAGTGCCACCCCCCCCCCCCCCCGATGGGCAGCCTCCGGATGCCCAACTGGGCCATCTTTCTTGGATACCTGGCATGGAATCCCCGAAGGAGCCTAAGGGCATAGATGTTGATCTTCGGTTCCCCGGAGCTCTCTTTGGGTGGATACCCCTTCCACTTGATCAGATATTGGATTTGCCTGCCTTGCTTTCTGCAGTCCAATACTGGCTCCACCTCGTATTCTGTTTCTTTTCCAACATTTACTGGTGGCGGAGGTGGTTCCACCCTCCCTGGGAATGGATCCGAAATGGCCAATTTAAGGAGAGAGGCATGAAAAACTGGGTGAATCCTATACGAATCAGGCAGGGTTCATTCGAATGCCACTGGATTTACCTCACGTTTGACTGTAAACGCCCAATGTATCTTGGCCCCAGCTTCTTCGATGGGCAGGGCAATGTCAGATTGGCTGTTGACAGCCATACCTCATCCCCGACTTTAAGGGATGGATTCCCCCTTCATTTTACTTTGATAAACTTTTTGTAGTCGGTTTGAGCCTTCTGTATGCATTCTTGGAGAGTTTGGTAGTTTTGCTGTATAAATGCTAGAATATCCTGAACAGCAGGCACTGCTGATTGTAATATAGTTTCAGGCAAGGCAAGAGGATGGAATCCATAGTTGGCCCAGAACGGAGACTGGTTTGTGGCTGAGTGGAGCGAATTGTTATAGGCAAACTCTGCCAGTGGGAGCAGCGAAGCCCAGCCATCCTGGGAAATGGCAGAGAAACAGCGCAGGTACTGCTCCTAGGTTTGATTTGTGCGCTCTGTTTGTCTGTTGCTCTGAGGATAGTGGCCGATAGTGAGGCCGATGAGAGGGAAAGTTATACTTTCAGGGCCTTACAGAACGCTCTCCAAAACTTGGGAGGTAAATTGTACCCCCCGATCAGAAACAATGCTACTGGGTAAACCGTGGAGTCTCACAATTTCCTTTATGAATGTGTGGGCGGTCTCAGTTGCTGAAGGTGTGCCTACCAAGGGTAGAAAATTGGCCATCTTCAACAGGCGGTCCACCACCACCAGGATGGCAGCAAACCCAAAAAAGTCTTCTAACACTGCTGTTGATGCCTTGTTTCCCCATGTCTTTGATGAACTGTTTATAAGGCATGGATGCCTATAGCAGAACATTCCTCCTACCTGATGATATGCTCTGGTGAGGAGGCTGGTTTGGACCTTGAGGACTATGCCTGTAAGAAGCAACCTGTCCATGCCCAGAGGGTGTTCCTAAGGGGGGGGAACTGTCACAGTCCCTACTGTGCCAAGCATGGTCACGCCCCAAGTGGCTCAAGGTGGTATTGAACCCATAACCTTCCGTTTGCTGCTCCTGTTGCTTTACCTCTGAGCCACACCTCAGTTCTTTATTCAGCATGCTTTCCAGCTATGCCTAGTTCTGCATGAAGTACTGAGGGCGATACTCTGATTGTACCTGTCACTCCTGGTTCAGCCGAGGCAGTTTATCCAATCAGCTGGGTATGAAACACTGCCTCACTCTGAGGGCTTTGTTAGTTCATTGTCTCTTGTTTTGCCAAAGGTTCCAGTATTCCTGTGTTCCAGTGTTCAAGTTACAGTGTTCCAAGACTGACCCCGGCTTCTGACCCTGGCTCTGTTTATCGTTTATTCTGACTTCTGGAATCCCTGACTACGGCTTTACCTCGACTATCCTTTGGCAAATTCCTGTCAAGCTCTGTGCACAGATTCACAGCCCAGGTAGCTTCTTACCTTGGTACCGTGGGCTGTGTGTATTTGCAAGAGTGAGCATACATCTCTGCACTATGGACTCCAACCAAGATAAGCCCTTACAATGAGACTATTCCTTTGTCCATGGACGTAATCCAATTCCAAGTTATTTCCTCACCCAATTTTTCACTGGTTATTGGTTATCCTTGGTTACAGAGGCACAACCCCTCTTTTGATTGGCTCCGTGCTGAGGTTCTCTCCTGGTCGCCACAATGCAGTAGGACATGCTTCCAGAAGGTAGCCAAGGTCCTGTGCACCTCTTCACTCTCCTCCCCGCCGGTGGAGTACCACGATTTTTCGCGATGTCTTTGACAAAGGTCAAGCCAGTAGTTTGCCTCCACACCGGTCATATGATTGCACAATTGACCTTCAACCTGGTGCCATACCCCCTCGTGGCCGGGTTTACCCTTTGTCGGTCTTGGAGGATAGGGCCATGGAGGAGTATGTTGCAAACGCACTTTCTCAAGGTTTCATCCGAAAAATCCTCATTTCCTGCTGGTTTCTTCTTTGTGAAGAAGAGTGGTGAACTGAGACGTTGTATTGATTATAGGGGTCTCAATCGTTTCACGGTTAAGAATGCCTATCCGATTCCGTTGATTATGGAGTTATTTGACCGCCTCAAGGGAGCAACGGTTTTCACAAAACTTGATTGAAGAGGGGCATACAATCTCGTGAGGATTAAGGAGGGCGACGAGTGGGAAACTGCGTTTAATATCAGAACAGGCCATTATGAATACCTTGTAATGCCTTTGTTACACCTGGCAGTTTTCCAGGAACTTATTAACAATGTCCTCCAAGATTTGTTGCAGTTATGTGTGGTGTTTTATCTCGAAGATATCCTCATATTTTCCAAGTCCCCGGAGAGCCACCACACAGATGTCTGTCGTGTGCTTCAGAAACTAAGAGAGAACAATCTCTATTATAAATTTGGAGAAGTGCAAATTCCATTGTGAACAGGTTAAGTTGCTGGGTTATGTCATTTCCACTGCTGGTTTTTCGATGGACCCAGAGAAACTTTCAGCAGTCCTACAGTGGCCCCCGACCTGTGGGCTTACGTCCTCTGCAGCATTGGCTTTGCAAACTATTATCAGAAGTTTATTCGTAACTTCCTGTCTCTGGTCAAGCCCCTGACTGATATGACCAGAAAGGACGGTAACCCAGAGAGTTGGTCTCTGGAGTCCATTAAGGCCTATGATAGTCTCAAGGCTGCCTTTGTTTCTGCTCCTGTGTTGGCACATTCTGACCCTACGTTACCTTTTATCCTTGAGGTTGTCAAATAACCTGTCTCAACATCTTACCTCTGAGAGCGCTATGCATCTTTGTGGCTACTTTTCCAAGAAATTGTCACCTGTGGAGTGCAATTACGAGATTGGTGACATTGGTGACAGAGAGCTGTTAGCGATCATTTTAGCCCTGAAAGAATGGAGACATCTATTCAAAGGTACCACTGTGCCGGTTCTCATTCTTACTGACCATAAGAATCTCACATTCTTGTCTGAGGCTAAACGTCTCTCTCCCAGAAGAGCGCGATGGGCTCTTTTCTTGTCTAGTTTCAATTACATTGTCTCATTCTTACCTGGTACTATGAATGTAAGGGCTGACGCTTTGTCACGACAATTTTCCTCCACTTCCAAGATGGAGTCGGTTCCGGTTCCTTTGATTCCTCCTGATCGTATTCTGGCTACGGTTTGCACCAGTCTCACTTCTCCTTTGGGTGACAAAATTCTTGCCGCTCAGGTCCATGCTCCTCCTGAGAAACCTTGTGAGTGCTGCTTTGTCCCAGAGAGTCTCCGTACTGTCGTGCTCCAGACTTACCATTCTCCCAAGGCTGCTGGCCACCCTGGGAAGAATCAACTTTTTTGGGCCATCTCCCAAAGATTCTGGTGGCCTAGACTACGTGCTGATTTAACTGCCTTCATAGCTATCTGTTCCGTGTGTGAGTTACCCAACTCCCAGGGCAACACAGTTATCCTTATGGCGGTTGACCATTTTTCTCGAAAATGTCCCATTATATTCCACTTAAGAAGTTGCCCACTTCTAAGAAACTGGCTTCCATTTTTGCTCGGGAGATCTTTCGCTTACATGGGCTACCCAAGGTGATTGTCTCGGACAGGAAGTCAACATGATTTAATATCAAAGTTATGGTATTTCATTCCCTGGCTGATACAGGCAGATGGCTCCAAGTTAGAATGTAACCAGTTACACATCAGAGCTTGTAGCATATCAGAATCTGCATCTGAAATCTAGCAAGGCTTGGCTCCAGATCGTCTATTGCTATAAAGCAATCTTCAAAGAGCCATGGCTGCCAAGTTGATTGATGAATGTCCTGTTACAGAAGATCAAAGGGCCAGCTAAGATTGAAGATTCACGTAGGATACAGAGACATGACACATGGACAATGCTGCCCCTAGTGGCCAATACAGCAGAACGGACAGTCTGATGAGGAGTACTGCCCCGTAGATACTGATTTGTCAAAAGTCTAGATGGGATGGCACTAGAGTTGGGTTTGGATGGTGTATGTTTGAAGTATAAAAGAGGGCACACAGGAAGGAGTTCGTCCCTTTTCGCTGTTGGTTCAAGCCGGATACTTTCATGTTATTTATTTCCCAAGAAAATAGGAAACGCTAAGAATTTGTTTTATTAAGCCGTGTGCTTGATTTTATAGCTAACCCTATATCATTGTAATATCAACAGTAACATGTAATCAGAGTTTTTATAGACTAGCTAACTAGGGGAATAGACACGTTAACACATAAGTACAATAATGCAGTATTTATTGTACCTTTTACTTCATTTGGCACCCCAGGAGGCGTGTGGAATTTATTTCTGCACAGAATCCAAATTCCAATGTATTTTTTGTCTTGAGTCCCTATAGGCTAAGGAATCAGCTAAACCTAGAACTGAAAGCCTTCTCTACGGTGGACAAGATTTGCCCCGGTTCCTGAATTCTGAGGCCCTGCTTGAATGGTCCTGAAAGTTCTATGAAATATTTCATCAGTGAGCGGACGCGTAAAATCTGGTGAGATTTTTGGCTGGTATATGTATATATGTTAAACGTTTATTGTATTGTTAGTGCAAACTGTAGCCGGTCAAGAGAACTGGTGAGAGGGATTGATCACCCTTGGTTATCTGATGTAACCTGCAGATTGACAGGATAAACCACACATCTTTGAGGAGAAAGTGGGAGAAATATAGATTTTAATTTTTTTTTATTAATTTAAAAAAAAATATATATATTTTTATTTTTTTATTAGTTTATTTTTTACTTTTATTTTTCCCACATGAGTGTGAAATAGCTCTCTGTTCCAATAGAAGTTCAATGTAGCCTGCGATCTAAGAGGGCTAAAAATCAGTGGTAATAAGGAGATAGTAAGGCATTGATTAAGACTGTGCCTTGTGTTGGAGGACTACAGGTAAAAGTTAACTTTAAACAGCTTTATCTGTGTTTCTGTGTGTCTTGTGTCTGTGTGCATTGTGTAAGCAACTAGTTTAGCAACTTCAGTGTAGGCTAATTAGCATATCAATGGAAGTCATTGAAGATTTTATTAACAAGCATGGCTGTGTTAACCACTTGCCGACCGCCGCACGACTATATACGTCGGCAGAATGGCACGGGCAGGCAAAAGGACTTACATGTACGTCCTTGCCTGCCCGCGGGTGGGGGGTCCGATCGGACCCCCCCCCGGTGCCAGCGGCGGTCGGCAAATCTCCCCCTGCGATCGGAGGTGAGGGGGAGGCCATCCATTCGTGGCCCCCCCCTCGCGATCGCTCTCAGCCAATGGGATCATTTCCCTGCCTCTGTATTGTACACAGAGGCAGAGGAAATGATGTCATCTCTCCTCGGCTCGGTATTTTCCGTTCCGGGCCGAGGAGAGAAGACTGCAATGTGAGTGCACAACACACACACACACAGTAGAACATGCCAGGCACACAAAACACCCCGATCCCCCCCCCGATCGCCCCCCAATCACCCCCCCCCCTGTCACAAACTGACACCAGCAGGTTTTTTTTTTTTTTTTTTTCTGATTACTGTATTGGTGTCAGTTTGTGACATTTACAGTGTTAGGACAGTTAGTATTACCCCCCTGTAGGTCTAGGGTACCCCCCTAACCCCCCCTAATAAAGTTTTAACCCCTTGATCACCCCCCGTCACCAGTGTCGCTAAGCGATCATTTTTCTGATCGCTGTATTAGTGTCGCTGGTGACGCTAGTTAGTGAGGTAAATATTTAGGTTCGCCGTCAGCGTTTTATAGCGACAGGGACCCCCATATACTACCTAATAAATGTTTTAACCCCTTGATGGCCCCCTAGTTAACCCTTTCACCACTGATCACCGTATAACCGTTACGGGTGACGCAGGTTAGTTTGTTTATTTTTTATAGTGTCAGGGCACCCGCCGTTTATTACCGAATAAAGGTTTAGCCCCCTGATCGCCCGGCGGTGATATGCGTCGCCCCAGGCAGCGTCAGATTAGCGCCAGTACCGCTAACACCCACGCACACAGCATACGCCTCCCTTAGTGGTATAGTATCTGTACGGATCAATATCTGATCCGATCAGATCTATACTAGCGTCCCCAGCAGTTTAGGGTTCCCAAAAACACAGTGTTAGCGGGATCAGCCCAGATACCTGCTAGCACCTGCGTTTTGCCCCTCCGCCCGGCTCGGCCCAGCCCACCCAAGTGCAGTATCGATCGATCACGGTCACTTACAAAACACTAAACGCATAACTGCAGCGTTCGCAGAGTCAGGCCTGATCCCTGTGATCGCTAACAGTTTTTTTGGTAGCGTTTTGGTGAAATGGCAAGCACCAGCCCCAGGCAGCGTCAGGTTAGTGCCAGTAGCGCTAACACCCACGCACGCACCGTACACCTCCCTTAGTGGTATAGTATCTGAACGCATCAATATCTGATCCGATCAGATCTATACTAGCGTCCCCAACAGTTTAGGATTCCTAAAAACGCAGTGTTAGCGGGATCAGCCCAGATACCTGCTAGCACCTGCGTTTTGCCCCTCCGCCCGGCCCAGCCCAGCCCACCCAAGTGCAGTATCGATCGATCACTGTCACTTACAAAACACTAAACGCATAACTGCAGCGTTCGCAGAGTCAGGCCTGATCCCTGCGATCGCTAACAGTTTTTTTGGTAGCGTTTTGGTGAACTTGCAAGCACCAGCCCCAGGCAGCGTCAGGTTAGTGCCAGTAGCGCTAACACCCATGCACGCACCGTACACCTCCCTTAGTGGTATAGTATCTGAACTGATCAATATCTGATCTGATCCGATCAGATCTATACTGGCATCCCCAGCAGTTTAGGGTTCCCAAAAACGCAGTGTTAGTGGGATCAGCCCAGATACCTGCTAGCACCTGCGTTTTGCCCCTCCGCCCGGCCCAGCCCAGCCCACCCAAGTGCAGTATCGATCGATCACTGTCACTTACAAAACTCTAAACGCATAACTGCAGCGTTCGCAGAGTCAGGCCTGATCCCTGCGATCGTTAACAGTTTTTTTGGTAGCGTTTTGGTGAACTGGCAAGCGCCAGTGGCCTAGTACACCCCGGTCATAGTCAAACCAGCACTGCAGTAACACTTGGTGACGTGGCGAGTCCCATAAGTGCAGTTCAAGCTGGTGAGGTGGCAAGCACAAGTAGTGTCCCGCTGCCACAAAGAAGACAAACACAGGCCCGTCGTGCCCATAATGCCCTTCCTGCTGCATTCGCCAATCCTAATTGGGAACCCACCACTTCTGCAGCGCCCGTACTTCCCCCATTCACATCCCCAACCAAATGCAGTCGGCTGCATGAGAGGCATTTTCTTTATGTCCTCCCCCGAGTACCCCTACCCAACGAACTCCCCCAAAAAAGATGTCGTGTCTGCAGTAAGCGCGGATATAGGCGTGACACCCGCTATTATTGTCCCTCCTGTCCTGACAATCCTGGTCTTTGCATTGGTGAATGTTTTGAATGCTACCATTCACTAGCTGAGTATTAGCGTAGGGTACAGCATTGCACAGACTAGGCACACTTTCACAGGGTCTCCCAAGATGCCATCGCATTTTGAGAGACCCGAACCTGGAACCGGTTACAGTTATAAAAGTTACAGTTACAAAAAAAGTGTAAAAAAAAAAAAAAAACACAAACAAAAATATAAAATAAAAAGTAATAGTTGTCGTTTTATTGTTCTCTCTCTATTCTCTCTCTCTCTATTCTCTCTATTGTTCTGCTCTTTTTTACTGTATTCTATTCTGCAATGTTTTATTGTTATTATGTTTTATCATGTTTGCTTTTCAGGTATGCAATTTTTTATACTTTACCATTTACTGTGCTTTATTGTTAGCCATATTTTTGTCTTCAGGTACAGCATTCACGACTTTGAGTGGTTATACCAAAATGATGCTTGCAGGTTTAGGTATCATCTTGGTATCATTCTTTTCAGCCAGCGGTCGGCTTTCATGTAAAAGCAATCCTAGCGGCTAATTAGCCTCTAGACTGCTTTTACAAGCAGTGGGAGAGAATGCCCCCCCCCCCCCCCCCATCGTCTTCCGTGTTTTTCTCTGGCTCTCCTGTCTCAACAGGGAACCTGAGAATGCAGCCGGTGATTCAGCCAGCTGACCATAGAGCTGATCAGAGACCAGAGTGGCTCCAAACATCTCTATGGCCTAAGAAACCGGAAGCTACGAGCATTTTATGACTTAGATTTCGCCGGATGTAAATAGCGCCATTGGGAAATTGGGGAAGCATTTTATCACACCGATCTTGGTGTGGTCAGATGCTTTGAGGGCAGAGGAGAAATCTAGGGTCTAATAGACCCCAATTTTTTCAAAAAAGAGTACCTGTCACTACCTATTGCTATCATAGGGGATATTTACATTCCCTGAGATAACAGTAAAAATGATTAAAAAAAAAAAAAAATGAAAGGAACAGTTTTAAAATAAGATAAAAAAGCAAAAAAATAATAAAGAAAAAAAAAAAAAAAAAAAAAAAAGCACCCCTGTCCCCCCTGCTCTCGCGCTAAGGCGAACGCAAGCGTCGGTCTGGCGTCAAATGTAAACAGCAATTGCACCATGCATGTGAGGTATCACCGCGACGGTTAGATCGAGGGCAGTAATTTTAGCAGTAGACCTCCTCTGTAAATCTAAAGTGGTAACCTGTAAAGGCTTTTAAAGGCTTTTAAAAATGTATTTATTTTGTTGCCACTGCACGTTTGTGCGCAATTGTAAAGCATGTCATGTTTGGTATCCATGTACTCGGCCTAAGATCATCTTTTTTATTTCATCAAACATTTGGGCAATATAGTGTGTTTTAGTGCATTAAAATGTAAAAAAGTGTGTTTTTTCCCCAAAAAATGCGTTTGAAAAATCGCTGCGCAAATACTGTGTGAAAAAAAAAAATTAAACACCCACCATTTTAATCTGTAGGGCATTTGCTTTAAAAAAATATATAATGTGTGGGGGTTCAAAGTAATTTTCTTGCAAAAAAAAATAATTTTTTCATGTAATCAAAAAGTGTCAGAAAGGGCATTGTCTTCAAGTGGTTAGAAGAGTGGGTGATGTGTGACATAAGCTTCTAAATGTTGTGCATAAAATGCCAGGACAGTTCAAACCCCCCCCAAATGACCCCATTTTGGAAAGTAGACACCCCAAGCTATTTGCTGAGAGGCATGTCGAGTCCATGGAATATTTTATATTGTGACACAAGTTGCGGGAAAGAGACAAATTTTTTTTTTTTTTTTTTTTTTTGCACAAAGTTGTCACTAAATTATATATTGCTCAAACATGCCATGGGAATATGTGAAATTACACCCCAAAATACATTCTGCTGCTTCTCCTGAGTACGGGGATACCACATGTGTGAGACTTTTTGGGAGCCTAGCCGCTTATGGGACCCCGAAAACCAAGCACCGCCTTCAGGCTTTCTAAGGGCGTAAATTTTTGATTTCACTCTTCACTGCCTATCACAGTCTCGGAGGCCATGGAATGCCCAGGTGGCACAAACCCCCCCCAAATGACCCCATTTTGGAAAGTAGACACCCAAAGCTATTTGCTGAGCGGTATAGTGAGTATTTTGCAGACCTCACTTTTTGTCACAAAGTTTTGAAAATTAAAAAAAGAAAAAAAAAATTATTTTTTTTGTCTTTCTTCATTTTCAAAAACAAATGAGAGCTGCAAAATACTCACCATGCCTCTCAGCAAATAGCTTGGGGTGTCTACTTTCCAAAATGGGGTCATTTGGGGGGGGTTTGTGCCACCTGGGCATTCCATGACCTCCGAAATTGTGATAGGCAGTGAAGAGTGAAATCAAAAATGTACACCCTTAGAAATCCTGAAGGCGGTGATTGGTTTTCGGGGTCCCGTACGCGGCTAGGCTCCTAAAAAGTCCCACACATGTGGTATCCCCATACTCAGGAGAAGCAGCAGAATGTATTTTGGGGTGCAATTCCACATATGCCCATGACCTGTGTGAGCAATATATCATTTAGTGACAACTTTGTGCAAAAAAAAAAAAAAAAATAAATAAATTGTCACTTTCCCGCAACTTGTGTCAAAATATAAAATATTCCATGGACTCAACATGCCTCTCAGCAAATAGCTTGGGGTGTCTACTTTCCAAAATGGGGTCATTTGGGGGGGGTTTGTGCCATCTGGGCATTTTATGGCCTTCAAAACTGTGATAGGTAGTGAGGAGTAAAATCAAAAATGTACGCCCTTAGAAATCCTGAAGGCGGTGATTGGTTTTCGGGGCCCCGTATGCGGCTAGGCTCCCAAAAAGTCCCACACATGTGGTATCCCCGTACTCAGGAGAAGCAGCTAAATGTATTTTGGGGTGCAATTCCACATATGCCCATGGCCTGTGTGAGCAATATATCATTTAGTGACAACTTTTTGTAATTTTTTTTTTTTTTTTTTTTTTTTTGTCATTATTCAATCACTTGGGACAAAAAAAATGAATATTCAATGGGCTCAACATGCCTATCAGCAATTTCCTTGGGGTGTCTACTTTCCAAAATGGGGTCATTTGTGGGGGTTTTGTACTGCCCTGCCATTTTAGCACCTCAAGAAACGACATAGGCAGTCATAAATTAAAGGCTGTGTAAATTCCAGAAAATGTACCCTAGATTGTAGGCGCTATAACTTTTGCGCAAACCAATAAATATACACTTATTGACATTTTTTTTACCAAAGACATGTGGCCAAATACATTTTGGCCTAAATGTATGACTAAAATTGAGTTTATTGGATTTTTTTTAGAACAAAAAGTAGAAAATATCATTTTTTTTCAAAATTTTCGGTCTTTTTCCGTGTATAGCGCAAAAAATAAAAACGGCAGAGGTGATCAAATACCATCAAAAGAAAGCTCTATTTGTGGGAAGAAAAGGACGCAAATTTCGTTTGGTTACAGCATTGCATGACCGCGCAATTAGCAGTTAAAGCGACGCAGTGCCAATTTGTAAAAAGTGCTCTGGTCAGGAAGGGGGTAAATCCTTCCGGGGCTGAAGTGGTTAAATTCGAGACTATGCCTGAGAGTGCTTTAACACACCAATTCAATGACATTTTGAGACAATGTAATACTCATAATGATTAGATAAAACATAAAAAGTATTCAAAAAAGGCAGGAAAGCCAAGATGGCCACTATGGTATGCACGTTGTTGAAGATGAAAGACATCGCTGAAAAAAAACAAGTCCAATGGTGTGCTGAGAGAAAGCCATTCACGGAGCAGGTACAAAGTGTAACTGAGAATATAGTAGCAATGGTTCCAAAGGCAGGTGCAAATGTTGCTGATCACATTGAACAATTAGTGACTGAGAAATGTGTATTGGAACAGAGATTATTTGTTTATTCATTTATTTTATTTTTGTTTAGTCCATCTGAAAGGGGGGTAATTGGCTATGCCCTAAATTAACCACTTAAGGACCAGCCTCGTTTTGGATTTTAGGTGTTTACATGTTTAAAACAGGTTTTTCTGCTAGAAAATTACTTAGAACCCCCAAACATTATATATGGTTTTTCTTCTAACACCCTAGAGAATACAATGGCGGTCATTGCAATACTTTTTTTTGCACCGTATTTGCGCAGCGGTCTTATAAGCGCACTTTTTTTGGAAAAAATTCACTTTTTTGAATAAAAAAATAAAACAACAGTAAAGTTATCCCAATTTTTTTTTATATTGTGAAATATAATGTTACGCCAAGTAAATTGATACCCAACATGTCATGCTTGAAAATTGCGCCCGCTCGTGGAATGGCGTCAAACTTTTACCCTCAAAAATCTCCATAGGCGACGTTTAAAAAATTCTACAGGTTGCATATTTTGCGCTACAGAGGAGGTCTAGGGCTAGAATTATTGCTCTCGCTCTACCGGTCGTGACGATACCTCACATGTGTGGTTTGACCACCGTTTTCATATGCGGGCGCTACTCGCGTATGCATTCGCTTCTGAGCGCGAGCTCGTCGGGGCAGGGGGGTTTTAAAAAAAAATTTTTTTATTTTTATTATTTATTTTACAATATTTTATTTATTTTTACACTGTTTAAACAAAAAAAAAAATTGTGTCACTTTTATTCCTATTACAAGGAATGTAAACATCCCTTGTAATAGAAAAAAGCATGGCAGGACCTCTTATATATGAGATCTGGGGTCAAAAAGACCTCAGATCTCATATTTACACTAAAATGCAATAAAAAAAAAAAAAAAAAAAAAGTCATTTAGAAAAATGACATTTGAAAAAATATGCCTTTAAGAGGCGTGGACGGAAGTGACGTTTTGACGTCGCTTCCGCCCAGCAGTGTCATGGAGACAAGTGAGCGCCATCTTGGCCTCACTTGTCTCCAGACAAACCACGGAAGAGGACGCGATCGCCTCCGCCGCTACCGACGGCTCCGGTAAGCGGCGGAGGGCACCGGATCGCGGCAGGAGGGGGCCCTCTCCCACCACCGATAAAAGTGATCTCGCGGCGAATCCGCCGCAGGGACCACTTTTATCTGAAAGCCGGCCGCCGCACGAAAACGGGGATACCGGGGTTATGGCAGCTAGCTGCTGCCATAACAACGATATCCCCATTCAAACTTAGGACGTATATAGTCGTGCGGCGGTCGGGAAGTGGTTAACAGCTGAATAGATGGTCAATGTCCTCAATTAGCAGCTGAATACATTTTGTTTAAGACAAGAGTTGGTAGGAAGCCATTCTAGCTTTGTAGTTCTTTTTTTTCTTTACTTTTATTCTCATTCAGGTGGAAAAAGTTCCAAAAGGTTTAAGCTTTGTCCACCTGAAAGGGGAGTTAGTGCATAGGTCTTAAGGTATAGATAAGTGCATTGTTCTTTTTTAGTGTTTAAAATTGAGAATTTTTGAGAAGCAACAATAACGTTGTTTTTTTTTTTTTTTTTTTTTTTTTTTTATCATACCATGGGGATCCATTTTAGAGTGGGTTCAGCCTAAAGAAATCATGGTTGTTTTGATAGTTTGGTCAGAGTTGCAGAAGCCAGGAATATTAGGTTCATGGGTCCCAAGGAAGGAACTATTAAGTAAACATAACAAGCGAGCAGATATTGTGGATAAGAATTTGATTCTGCTTTTGATTTTCACTTCCAGAATCCTGGTGGAGAGAGATTGGAGAGGTTTCTGGAACAGAGATGAAAGATGTTCATCTGGTTGGCAGTTTGTCTGTGCCATACCACACCGCAAATTTGTTCTGATAAACATTCAGGAGAGAGGAGACAAACGAAAAAATTCAGATTATTACTTGCTTTTTTCTTATGGACAATTTAGTACTAATGCTGAATCTGAAAGACTGTGCCTATCAATGAGAATTGTGAAACATTTTGCCGGAGTCTCTCCTGTCATTGATGAATGCAAACGTGCTAGTAATACATGTGCAATGGGTTGGAGTTTGGGGAAGAAATATAACCTGTCCAATCCTTCAGAACATGAAATGTAAAATATGTTGTTTTTTTTTTTTGTTGGAGGGAAGAATTGAAAGAAGTAAATCGGAGGCAGGAGGCGGAGCCTAGCGGAGCAGACATGCATTGTTAGAGCTCCACACCGCTGAGGAGAGAAGAGAAGGACAAAGCGGAGCATGCAGGCTCAAAAGGTATCCATTTGAACCTTTTTGCCCCTGGGAACAAACTGTGAACGTTTGGGCAGGAAATATGGTACTGGGAGGAAACCGTGGCAGAAATAAAAATCACCTCACAAAGAGCTCACAGGCACTCACTGCAGCTGAAGCAGCTCCAGTCACCTCACAAGATACAGCATCAGGGCGCTCTCACAGACAGAAAATGTCACAGCAAGACTCTCCATTTGAGTCAGATACAGAACAAATCCTCTCACAAACTTCTCCACAAGCCTTCTCAGCATCCCCAGTAATATTATTACAATTTGAAAAGATGCTTCATAAGGCTTTAAAACAAACCTCAGACCAAATAACAAAAAGCCTAACCAAAGAAATAAGAGAGCTGGGAAACCGCACCGCAGCCCTAGAAATAAAAATGGATGAAATTGAAATTACAACCCAAGAAAATATAACAGAATTGGAACAATTAAAAAAAGAGAATTTAACACTTCAAACTAAGCTCGAAGATTACGAAAATAGAGCCAGACGTTCAAACTTGCGCATAAGGGGAATACCTGAAACTGTAACAGACCTGCAATCTACTATTACTGCTCTATTACAAGAACTAAAGCCAGATATCCCTATTGAACGTTTAGAACTGGACAGAGTACACAGAGCCCTCACAGCCAAAAAGAAAGATGGACCCCCACGTGATATAATCACAAAATTTCATTATTACAGAACGAAAGAACAAATACTAATTGCTGCAAGAGAAAAAAAGGAACTTAATTTTCAAGGACACAATTATCAAATTTTTGCTGACCTATCCCAACTTACTATTACTAAAAGACGATCCATGAAACCCCAACTAATGGAACTGCAACGCCACAACATTATGTATCAATGGGGCTTCCCCTTTTCAGTCAGATTTAACTACCAAGGTACAATTTACAGAAGCAGATCAGCAGATGAACTACAACAAACCCTTTTAAAATTAAATCTGACAGAACCCACAAGCAGCAACACTCCCACACGCAGAAGAATGGCATCATCTTCACCTTCAGGCAGCACCCAGAAAATTTCAGAACAAAATGGGAATCATCATTCTCACAAAAGAGGCCGTTATGCCACATCATCCATGGACCAAGAAGATTCAATGGACTGACATCCTAATTCCTGATATCTCTTCATTTATTATACTAAGAGATGGTTCTCTATAAAAAAACTATATTTATAACTGAATGTAACTGCATTCTGATAGTCACACACTGTGTGGGATCATGTTACATTCCAGTTATATTTCTTATTACTTCTGATTCATATAGCCTTAGAATATATAAGTGAAATAAGGAAATTCTTGTTCAGTTATATATTATCAAGTAATAACAATAGATTTATTACTTTTTAGGACAAATATGTTCAATAATCCACAAGTAATGGAAGCTTTTTCTTTCTTTTCTTAAAACAAATATATTATTACCTAACTAGTTCCTAAAATTATGTTTTTGTTTATTCTAATCTGAAGCAATACAACCTCAATTTTATGAGTTAACATATCTAAACAGTTGCATATGAATAAAATATGTAATTGTTTACTCTAAAAGGGTTAAAATCCCAAAATAATTCAAACTATCTTCATCAATACCAAAGTTATTAACAGTAACTTTCTAACTGAATTATTTAGCCTAGGGCAAGACTAACCATATACAACCACCCTGGAATAAATAATTTCAACAAAAAATATATTCTGCACTCCAATTAATGAAACATCATTTTGATGTCTTTTGACATAGCACTTCTCTCCTGTAAGCGGAAGATCCGTGTACCCCCATTAGCCCTCCTCATTCTCCCAACCATATTATGTGGGAGTGTGACGAAGGCACTTATTCCCCTGAGAGAGATATTTATTCTCTTTCACGGGTAAATTGTGATTATTTGCAAAAAATAATTTATACAATGTATCATCTAATCTCATATGTTTTTTGTTTACTCTTTACTCCAGAATTCACTGGTTTCTTTTCTATCTTTTCATCTCTTCAGTCCACACAGGTTGATCTGCGCAGTCAGCTCTGCATAACAAAAAGTAAGTCAAAACTATTTGATCTATTGCCATGGCACCACTGAATATACTTTCCCTGAATGTTCAGGGAATAAATGTCCCTCAAAAAAGGACCAAAGCCTTCCGTGCTTTCCATAACAAGAAGGCTCACATAGTATGCCTCCAAGAAACACACTTCACCAAAGATTCTACTCCAAAATATATTTCTCCTTTTTATCAACAAATTTACACGGCTTCTGCCTGTACCAAGCAAAGGGGAACTCTAATTGCATTTCACCGATCCACACCATTCACCTTATCATCAGAAATTAAAGACCCAGAAGGTAGATACCTGATACTCATGGGTTATATAATGGATACAGCAATCACGGTGATTTCCTACTACGCTCCTAACAAACAACCTACGCCATTCCTCTCACATATATTACAAGTGATTAATACACACAAAATAGGAACAGTGATAATGTGTGGGGATTCGAACCAGGTCCTCCTCCCATTTCTAGATAAATCACCTTTTACACCATCCAAAATAACCTCTAGATTACCTTTTTCTCAACTTCTTTCCAAATACAATCTGGTAGATTCGTGGAGAGAAAGTAACCCAATGAAAAAGAAATTCACTTATTTCTCGCACCCTCATCAAACCTTCACCAGAATAGATCATATTTTTCTAACAATAGGAATGATACCAGAAATTATTGCATCAGATATAATTCCGATTCCGTGGTCTGACCATAATGCAGTATACACTACTATAGCCTCAGCCATACCAAAAGCGCATGACCCAACGTGGTACTTACCGGACATAATGCTCAAACACCCACTACATCAGATGGCCATTGAACAAGCTTTAAAGGAATACATATCAATTAATAATACAACAGACATCTCCCCAATAACACTGTGGGAAGCTCATAAGCCTGTCTTGCGTGGTACAATACAAAGACAAATGGCACTATTTAAACGGGAACGCAAAAATCTAGCAAAAAAACTAGAACTCAATTTTAATGCAACCTACATATCATTTCAAGATAATCCATCTCAGAGTACAAAATCTCATCTGGAAAAATCTAGATTGGAATACGATCTATTTCTCACTGAGTCAGTTGATAAATCCCTCAAACGCTCCAAACACAATTTCTACATGAATACAAACAAACCAGGTACATATTTGGCTCGGGCATTAAATTCAACTAACAAATCTTTCAAACCAATACGTTTGAAATTATCAAAAAATGTTTACACTTGTAATCCAGTTAAAATAGTCCATAAATTTCATTCACATCTCACAACTTTATATAAGACAAACAATGAATTTAATCCTACAGAGGCTGAATCCTTCTTCTCAAAAATAACCTTACCTGAGTTATCTCAGAATCAAAAAAGCAGTTTGGATGAGCCTATAACTATAGATGAAGTTGCTAACGCCATAAAAGACCTAAAACTTAACAAAAGACCAGGCCCAGACGGCTACTCGGCTTTATACTATAAAACATTCTCAGAAATACTCTCTCCCATTCTCACTGAAACGTTTAACAAACTTCTAGATGGACATTCTTTTCGGCAAGAAACACTAATGGCAATTGTTTGTATGATCCCAAAACCCCTTTCTGATGATACTTCCTGTGTGAATTATCGGCCTATCTCTCTGTTAAACCTCGATATTAAATTATTAGCAAAAATAATAGCAAAACGCCTTAATAGCATTATAGGAAAATTAATACATAGAGATCAAGTAGGCTTCATGCCAAATAGACAGGCAGGCGATAATATACGCAGGGCAGTGTTATTGGCACATATTGCTAAAAAACGGAAAATCCCTTTATGTTTTCTATCTCTCGATATTAAGAGGGCATTTGACACAGTATCCTGGCAATATATGCAATATTCATTACAAAAATGGGGTTTTGGACCCCATTTTTTAACATGGATCAAAGCATTATATAATAAACCCAAAGCCTATATAAAATATGCTGGATACAAATCTGAAGCCTTTAATATCGAAAGAGGTACCCGACAGGGTTGCCCATTATCTCCCTTATTATTTGCCCTTATACTCGAACCCATGGCCCAATACATCAGAACAAACCAAACTATAACTGGCATTGAAGTAGGAGGTATTACACACAAATTATGTATATTTGCAGACGATATATTACTTTTTCTATCATCACCACAGGTCTCTGGTCCTAACTTAATACCAGCTCTTGATGGATTTGCAGCCCTATCCGGCCTTATGATTAATCCTAAGAAATGCCTAATGCTTAATATTTCACTCACAAACATGGAATTGGTCCCGGCTAGGGCTGCACTCCTATTCACATGGGCAGAAAAATCAATCCCATATCTTGGAATTCATTTAACAGCAAGTCATTCTGACTTATTCTCAACCAATTATCCTCCTGTATTAAGACAGATCACAAATCTAATAAAACAATGGTCGCAACTTCCTTTATCCTGGATAGGGAAGATTAATGCAATCAAAATGACTATTCTACCCAAATTGCTTTATCTATTCAGAGTCCACCCTATTCCAATTCCTTCCTATTTTTTGAGAATAGTACAAAAAAGAGCAACTTTGTTTATATGGGGCTCTTCTAAACCACGTATACCTATACACACACTACATCTTCCCAAAAATAAAGGAGGCCTGGGATACCCTAATTTTACTAACTACTACAGAGCAGCACATTTGGCCAGTCTGTCCAAATACCATGCAAAACAGGAAATCCCATTATGGGTATTTATAGAGGCTTCAGAAAATGACCCTCTATTAATATCAAATTTATTATGGCTTGATCCTAAAGACCACTTTAAAATCCATAATCCCATAACTAAACACTTCTTATCTCTCTGGGATAAACTAAAAACCAAATATCAGTTACAATCTCCACACAATCCTCTCCTTTCTTTTATCAGAAATCCGGCCTTTTATCCAGCATGGATCTACCCAAATTCTTTAAAGCTTGGACAACATCAGGCATTCAGACACTAAATGACTTCATAGCATCTAAATCATTCCTTTCATTCCCATCGCTTAGAGAAAAATATGATCTACCAAACTCTGAGATATTTAGATATCTCCAAATCAAAAATTTCTATACACCATTCCTAAAGGGGGATACACCATTATCCCAATTATCCATTTTTGAATCAATCTGTACAAAAGATCCATTTGCTAAAGGTACAATTTCATCACTTTATAATCAATTATATGGAGTAGCAAATCTTAATAGACCCTCTTACTTTCAGAGGTGGGAGGAGGACCTGGGACGAACTTTAGAAGACACGGACTGGTCTAACATATGGCTCACATCTAAGTCATCTTCACCCAACATCTTAGCACTGGAGACAAATTATAAAGTCCTAACTCGCTGGTACCTTGTACCCGCTAGAGTGGCAAAATATTCACCTAATACCTCAGCTCTTTGTTTTCGAGGATGCCCAGAAATAGGCACATATTTACACATATGGTGGACGTGCCCAGTAATCCAAACCTTCTGGAAGGAAGTCTTCGTGATTGCATCTAAAATATTTCAAAAAATAATACAACCAGATCCATATTTAACTTTACTTAATCTAAAACCGGTATGGTTAACACTCTCTCAATTCAAACTTATGATCCAATTAATAACGGCTGCAAAACAAACAGTGGCCAAAGCATGGAAATCTCCTACATTGGTACTAGCAGAAACAATTCACAGAATGAATAATACAATGTCCCATGCTAAGATGGTAGCCATCGATCAAAATCAAATTCCAAAATTTGAAAAACTTTGGCATCCTTGGATAAAACAACAGTTCCTGTCAAACTTCAATGACTCTGTCCTGTTGCCATGGTAACAGATTAAATGACTTACAGAGACACCCATTCTAAGGCTTCAAAGAGAACTAAAAAGAATAATAAACTGACGAGCGGGACAACCTTGTGGACCATACCTCTACCTTTCAACCCTTTTTCTTCTTTCTCTTTCCTTTTCTCCACCTTACGATTAAAGCTCATTATCAGAATTTATTTGACCTATATACACTCTACTTGTAAACAATATGTATAGTAGGTATAAATCATTTAAATACCTACAAAAGTAACTAAGGAAATGATATATATCTTTAATTTAGGTTTACGTAAACCCAGTGTTTAATATTTGAAATTTCATTATATTTACCTATAGAAACCCTACTGTAAAACAATGAGCTTACTTTATAGATCCTTGTAAACTTACTTTATGTATCTTTATAACATTGTATACTCAATAAACTTCTTTTGACAAGGAAAGAAGTAAATCATATTTTTAATGTGTGAAATGTATTGACATAACAGAATTAATATGGTGCAGGTACCCAGGAGGCTGGCACTTATGCATAATAAGGTGTCTGTTGGCCAGACTAGGGGGTGCCAGGTGACACATCAATGGGGTGAAAATTTCCTTGTAGGGGGTGGTGTCTCAATCTTAGCAGTCCTACAGAGAGGTTATTGGTTACCTGACATGTGGGACACCAAAACTGGACATGGGGCAGATACACCTGATTGATGTCTCACCTGAGAGTTTGGGACCTTGCACAGATAATGCCAGTGAAACACACAGGAGCATGCTCCGTTAGATAAAGGGAACAAACGCTGGCTACCAGGTTACAGCATGCCTTCACCACATGGCACTTCAACATCTAACAGTGGTTGATAAAAACCTATTGCCCTATATGTGCTGAGTATACACTGAATCAAGTGTGGTCATTGTACCAGTGGCTTACTCCCAGAGATGTGCGGACACAGGATGAGATTCATGCACGACGCTTATTTCTGAGGAGTAACCGGAAGAGGAGGGATAGATTCAGCACTATATTGGGGGAAATAGGACCTGGGATGGGTGTTGTTAATGGAGTGGACATCGGTATCCTGAGGAACAAACTCTCAGCTTGAGACAGTAAGCGGGGCTTTGTTGCTCAGAGAGATTGGTGGCATCCTTAATAGCATTCAACAAAGTCACATGAATATCCAGTTCAAAGTGGCTCCAGATTTTGTCAACCATGTTAAAAAGGTTGGTAGAGAGTGTGATGTACAAGACAGAAATCTGTCATGGGATCTGGCTTGCACGCAGGGGTGGGAGGAGGTATTGGCCAACTTCAAGCTGGAGGCAGGTTGATATTTCCTTCTGTTCGAAGCATGACCATGATGTCCTTTGCATGCCAGGTCAATACATGGTGGTGAACGAAAAATGTTGGGAAGATATTTCACTCTGGGTTCTGGATGGAGAGATCATTGCTGGGAAGGAAGCACCTGGGTATTATCTGGGACATAGACGAGTTTGTTTCTTTGTCCCAAAGGATACCGATGTAACGTTAGTCATGGAACTAGGGTGCTCCTTGAACCTAACAATAGGTAGAGGTGCATGGTATACCCTGGGCATGGTCTCTGGAATCCAGGCACAGGGATGGAATTTTGTGGTGTGTCGTTGTTTCAGGTTTATATGTGTTAGACTCAATATTTATATAGAAGGGTCTCCCATTTATCTATGCAAGTTGAGGGACGAATTGACGGTAAGGTCTCTGCGTACAAGTTAGAGGCTTTGCTGCCAATTCAGAGCCCTGAAATACCGCTGACATGCCAAAATTGCAGTAGGAAAGGCCATTTTGAGTAAGCCTGCCTAATCCCAACCCGTAGTTACAATAAAGGGTTATAGGAGGTTGGGAGCGGGATGCGCAATTTGATGGGTCACATATATATGTATATATTATGGTAATGGGTTTATTTAATGTTATGGTATAGTGTGACCTATGTGTATTTTAGGTTAGTAATATGGGTGAGTTAGGCCCTCCTCGAGACTCTGTATCTGAAAGCTGGTTATATGATGTTCTGAGTGTGTGCTGGTGAATGGTGAGTGAATGGACACCCCTTGCCTGTACTGCACCCCGTCCTGAAGATACTGGAAAGGAGAAGATACCGAAGTTACAGAATGGTGACATGGAAGCTGTCGCTGAAGAATGATGGTGGTGTGTCACTTAGTGGCAAAGCGGCACATGTTGGGAAGCAAAACCCATTAAGACCATTATGGACTGTTCCATAGGAGCTGTTTCTTAAGGACCTGTTGGAAAATGTCACACGTTAAGACAGTTATGAACTGTTCCATAGGAGCCGTGTCTGAAAAAGGGTGGTATGTGCCCTTTAGACACAAAGCGGCATATGTTGGAAGTCAACATAATTTAATATCATAGTTATGGTATTTCATTCCCTGGATGATACAGGCAGATGGCCCCAATGTTGGAATGTAACCAGTTACACATCAGAACTTGTATATCAGAATCTGCATCTGAAATCTAGCAAGGCTTGGCTTCGGGGGTTGGGTTTGGATGGTGTATGTTTGAAGTATAAAAGAGGCACATAGGAAGGAGTTCATCCCTTTTCGCTGTTGGTTCAAGCGGGGTGGCTGCCTGAGCCACATGGCTATCGCCGCTTCCTGTCCCTGAGCCACATGGCTCTCCACCATTTTGAGCCTGATGATACAAAGCCTCAAGGAAAGCCTTGTGATAAGTATCTTTGATATTCTGATATGATGTCATTTGTTGGTATATGTTCATAATATCTAATTAGTACTTTCATGTTAGCGTTTCCTATTTTCTTGGGAAATAAATAAGAATTTGTTTTATTAAGCCGTGTACTTGATTTCATAGCTAACCCTATATCGTTGTGATATCAACAGTAACATGTGACAGAGTTTTAATAGACTAGCTAACTAGGGGAATAGACAAGTTAATACATAGGTACAATAAAATGTATTGTACCATTACTTCACAGGGGTAGTCAGTTTGTGTCCTGGTTCTGGCGAGCCTTTTGTGCACAGTTGGGAATTCAGCTTGTTTTCTCCTCTGCATATCAGCTGCAGTCTAATTGACCGCAGAACGAGCCAATCAGTCCTTGGAGCAATTCCTACATTGCTATATTTCTGACCATCATAACAACTGGTCAGACCTCTTACCATGGGGAGTTTGCTCACAATAGTGCCTTGAATTCTGCTTCCCGATTGTTCCCATTTATGGCGAACTATGGTTTCCAACCTTCCATGTTGCCTGACTCGTTTGTTCCGCAGAGTATTCCTGCGTTAAGGGAGCATCTCCCTGGTCTTTGTTCCACTTGGGCACAAGTCCAGGAGGCTTTGCGACATGCTAATGATAGGTACAGACTCCATGCTGACCGCAGACGCCTGCCTGCGCCTTCCTACCAGGTTGGGGACAGGTTCTGGCTGTCATCTTGCAACCTCCGACTTCGTGTTCCCTCTCTGAAGTTCGTACCTGGGTTTATTGGGCCTTTCCGTATTCTTCGCAGGATGAATCCAGTAGCTTACGCATTAGACCTTCCTTCTAATATGCGTATCTCAAATGTATTTCATGTCTCCTTATTAAAACCTTTGGTCTGCAACCATTTACCACCTCGGTGCCTCGTCCTCAACTTGTACAGTTTGAGAACCATGAGGAGTATGAAGTACAGTCCATTGTTGACTCCTGTAGGTTCCATGGGTGCATACAGTACCTGGTGCATTGGAAAGGGTACAATCCGGAGGAACGCTCTTGAGTCTCATCCTCGGACGTACATGCCCCTGTCCTCCTCCGTGATTTCCATAGACGTTTTCCCCTCAAGCCTGGTGGTCCTCCAAGGGGGAGGGGTCATTGAGGAGGGGGTACTGCCAGGGCTGGGCTTAGCCCTTCCTTCTCAAAGCTGGCCGCTCAAATGTCGGCTAATTGCCAGCTCCTTTCTCTCAACAGTGACTCACCTGTTGATGATATCCTGCTCGTCAGTCCTGCCTACATAAGCCGTCCAGCCCAGATGATCTCTGCCTTCGCCTTGGTCACATCTCTATAGACGCTCTCCTGTGTTCCTGTTAAAGACTTGCTTGGCTGACATTCCTTCTGGCTCCAGATCCTGCTTGCTGTTCTACCAAGCTCATCTCTGGCTCCCTGACATTTTGGCTTGTCTGACTATCCGTTCCGGTTCCTGAACTCTTGCTATGTTTTGACTATGTTTACCTTTTTATTATTATTATTAAACAAGTGTGGTTTAACTGTACTTCTGTCTCAGTCTGATTCATGGTTTCTGACAGGTACAAGCACAAAATGATGCATACAAGAATTACATACGGAAGGAAGTTAGTTTGTAGGTATCTCAAGGGAGAGGAGGCCGTGACACATTGCCCAGATTCTCCCATTTCCAGAGGATAGTCCAAAGGCCAAAGTATTATTTTCCATATGTTCCTACGGAAATCATGGAAGAAGTAGAGGCAAAAAGGGTTTCATGGTGCGAAGAAGAAGTGTGGAATTTCATGCATATTCCAAAGCCCTTTAGGAATCAGTCTAATCCCAATTTATGGCAACAGTTCCTGTCAAACAGAACTGGAGTCTGGGGTGTTCAATATACATGGATAAAGTGTTGGTGGTGAAAACCGGCCCCTAAGACAGGGAGTGGTCTGTCCAGGGCTTTTTTTCTCAGAGAATAGGTGGAGGAACTCAACCATGCCCGCAACACACACATACCTGCCAAATGGCATCAAATAGTAGCTTTTCCCTCTGCATACAACCCCTCCCTCCACTGCCCTCATCTTCTCCCCCCTCCTTAAAAGCTCCACCATCTGTCACGTACCTTACTGTGGAGTCTGAAATGACGAGGGTGGCCTCTTGCACGGTTCTGGTCCTAACACCCCTGGAGGTGGAGACAGGGCTGCTAGGGCAACGGAAGGGTGCAGGTGCCTGTTGGCAGGATCAGGAACACCGGAGCCTAGAGATGCTGGTGAGATGTTGATCCTGGATAGGTTCAGGAAAGTCCAACAGGAGAACTTGCAAAGTCGGGAACAAGCAGGAGTCAGCAACGTGCTGGCAGGAAGGTGCACAATCGATAGACAGGTTCGTAGTCAGGGGCTAGCGGAGGTTGGCAATGGGCTGGCAGAGAGGTACAAGATCAGAAGACAGAGCCGTGGTCAGAAGTTCAAGCCGGGTTCAGTACAGGAAGCAGAAGTAAACAGAGTTGCAGGGATAATCCAAAAGAGTAGTCAGGAAGGCCAAGGTTTCAGGATCAAGGTTCAATCAAACAGCAATCAAGGATACAGGAACTAGCTGAGACAATTCAGCACTGATACTAGTATGCTGATCCTTTAAATAGGGCGCCCTGTGCTGTGATTCGTTGGCTTGCAGACATGCCCACGCCGACGTGCACTTGTTCGTATGAGAGTACTAACGTGCGTGCCTGGTCCGGGGTTCACATATTCGTGCCGCATGTCTGGCTGGCGCACGGGAACGAGCGTTTGTAATGGTTCTCTGACATTGCCCCCTCCTTACGGGCAGCCTCCGGATGCCCCTCTGGATCCTTATTTCTGGATGAGAGCGATGAAAGGCTTGTATAAGCCTTGGGGCATGAAGGTTTGCTTCCGGTTCCCAGGAGTTTTCTTCTGGGCCAAAACCTTTCCATTTAATTAAATATTGATTATGTCCTTGCCTTTTTCTGCAGTCCACAATGGTCTCGATCTCGAACTCCTCCTCTCCATCCACCATTATGGCCTCTGGGGGCCCCATTTCACGTCCTGGAAAGGGATTAACCACGTCAGGTTTCAACAAGGAAGTATGAAACACAGGATGTATCTTGAATGTGTCGGGAAGTTCAAGTTCATACGCCACTGAATTGATCTTTCTCTTGACTGGGAAAGGTCCCAGATATTTAGGTCCCAATTTCCTGGACGGGCAGGCCAGTTTCAGATTGACTGTTGAAAGCCACACACGGTCACCCACTTTCAAATCCAGTTCTCCTCTCCTCTTTCTGTCAAAGAATCTTTTATTAACCTCCTGTGTCCTGGCAATGGTCTCTCTCAGCACCTGGTTATTAGTAAGCAAGGAAATTTAGTCTGTCCTGAACAGCTGGTAAGGAATTAGCGTTGGCAAGAAAGAGGGATGGAACCCATAATTAGAGAAGAAGGGAGATTGGTTGGTAGCTGTATGGGTAGAGTTGTTAAATGCGAATTCCGCCAAAGGCAATAGTGAGGCCCAATCTTCCTGGAAAAAGAGGTAAAGCATCGCAGGTATTGTTCTAGCGTTTGGTTGGTACGCTCAGTCTGTCCATTGGACTGGGGATGATACGCTAAGGAGAAATTTAGTTTGATGCCCAGTGCTTCGCACAGTGTTTTCCAAAATCTTGAAGTAAACTGCACTCCACGATCTGAAACAATGTCACTAGGGATTCCATGCAATCTCACCACTTCTTTAATAAAAACTTCAGCAGTTTCTGTTGCTGATGGGGTCCCTTTCATGGGGACAAAATGTGACATCCTGGAGAGGCGGTTCACCACTACAAAGATGGATGAAAATCCTTCCGATGGAGGGAGCTCTACAATAAAATCCATCGCAATCTTATCCCAGGGTCTTTCAGGAATGGGTAGTGGTCTTAATAATCCCCATGCTTTGCTTTTGCTGTTCTTGTTTCTGAGACAAATTGAGCACGAGCCGACATATTTCCTGCAGTCCCTTGCTAAGCTGGGCCACCAAAAATGTCTCTGGACCAAATCCATGGTCTTGTGTCCCCCGAAATGGCCGGCCAGTGGGTAGTCATGGCACACTTGTAAAATAGTAGTACGCAGATTCTGTGGTACGAAAATTTTATTCCCCTGCCAATAGAGCCCATCGTCTTCTTGAAGGTTCATATCTGGAGGCAGAGAGATTCCCCTGGATGCTTGACGTTTCTGTGTCATTAAATCATTTTGTGTGAGCAAAAAATTCCCAGCCTGTAATATGGTATCCGTTTGAGGTGGAACCTCGATTTCCATGAACATACGCGACAACGCGTCTGGTTTCACATTCTTGGATCCGGGCCGGTAGGTTATATGAAAACTGAAGCGAGAAAAAAAAAGAGCCCATCTTGCTTGTCTGAGACGTTTAGCAGTCCTGAGATACTCTAAATTTTTGTGATCTGTGAAGATCAGTATTGGGTGTGTTGCTCCCTCCAAGAGGTACCGCCACTCTTCCAGACCTGATTTGATTGCCAACAGTTCCCGGTCCCCCACATCGTAGTTCCTTTCTGAAGGCCCTAATTTCTTCGAGAAAAAGGCCACAGGGTGCATTAAAGCTTTAGGTCCTTGGCGCTGAGACAGGATGGCCCCTACAGCCTTAGGGGCATCTACTTCCAGTATGTATGGAAGGGCAGGATCAGGGTGCTTCAATACCGGGGCAGAGGTGAATAGTCTCTTTAATTTGTCAAAAGCAGCTTGAGCTACCTCTGTCCACTGAAAGCGATTCTGTTTTTTGGTGAGCTGAGTGATGGGCATGATGATACCCGAAAAGTTTTTAATAAATTTCCTGTAAAAATTGGAGAAACCAATAAACCTTTGTACCCCTTTCTTGTCAATGGGAGGTGGCCAGGACATTATGACTGTGACCTTTTGAGAATCCATTGCCATCCCTCCTGTAGAGATTACTAGTCCAAGAAAGTGAATGGTCTGCCGTTCGAATTCACATTTCTCGGCCTTGGCATAGAGTCCATTTTGTCTTAACCTAAGAAGGACCTGTTTCACATGGTCACGATGTAGTTCCAGGGAAACCGAGAAAATCAGAATGTCGTCTAGATAAACAATCATGAATAAGTCTAGGAAGTCTCTGAAAATATTATTTATAAAATGCTGGAAAGTTGCTGGTGCGTTACATAACCCAAAGGGCATAACGAGGTACTCGAAATGGCCAAACCGTTTTCCACTCATCACCCTTTCTGATTCTGATCAAATTGTAAGCACCTCGTAGATCCAACTTGGTGAAAATCGTTGCAGAGCGGAGTCTCTGAAGTAATTCTGGAATTAGAGGCAGGGGGTATCGGTTTTTAACGGTAATCCGATTTAGTTCCCTGTAATCCACACTCGGCCGGAGTGAGTGGTCCTTCTTTTCAGCAAAGAATATTCCTGCTCCGGCTGGAGAAGTAGAGTGTCGGATGAACCCCTTTTTGAGGTTTTCGTTGACGTAGTCTTTCAGGACCAAGAGTTCAGGTTCCGAGAGGGGGAAAATTCGGCCAAAGGGGATTTCTGCCCCTGGTAAAAGTTCAATTGGGCAATCGTAGGCCCGGTGGGGAGGAAGGGTGTCTGCTTTCTGTTTATCAAAGACATCCAGGAAATCGTGGTATACGGGTGGAACAAGATCTTGGGATTCGGATGTGGGTTTGAGACAGCCAACAACTGGTACTGAGTGGTGGAGGGTTTGGAGGCAGTTATGAAGGCAATAGGCAGGCTGAAAGACCACCTTGCCGGTTGTCCAATCGATCTGTGGGTTGTGTGCTTGCAACCATGGCATTCCCAGGATGATTGGGAAGAGCGGTGAGGATATCACGTCTAGGCACAACAGTTCTTGGTGGTTGGGTGAGATATCAGCGGGCAGAGGTTGAGTTTCTTGAATGATGGGCCCAGATTTGATGTTGGACCCATCAGCTAGTCGTATGGACAATTTGTGTTGCTTGGGACGTAGAGGAATCTTGTGTTGCAAGGCGAAGGCATGGTTGACGAAGCAACTACAGGCGCCTGAGTCAACGATGGCCTGGACCTGGAGTGCCCCTTCCGGAAGCTGTAGGGAGACAGGAACAGCAATGTGAGTTGATCTTGATAGAGCCAAAGCACAAGGATCAAGAGAAGGAGAGACACACTTACGAGTCTTGTTAGGACACATGTTGGCGTAATGACCGGCTCCTCCACAGTAAAGGCAGAGATTATTCATAAGGCGGCGCTGCTTCTCTTCTGGTGTCAATGGGGCACGAAGCAGGCCTAATTGCATTGGCTTGGGAGCTTCAGTGACTGGAGCAGATAGTGGGGTTGCAGGAATAGGTGGGTGGCTGGGTACCCTAGGTAACATCCACATGGGCCGGTATTGGCTGGTTCTTTCAGATCTTCGCTCCCTCAGCTGGCAATCGATCTGAATAGATAGCTGAATCAGTTCTTAAAGAGAATTGGGGACCCCCACCCGAGCTAGTTCATCTTTCAATGCCTCTGACAGTCCTGAGCGGAACTGAAAGCAAAGAGCGGCGTCGTTCCACTGTGTGTCGGAACTCCACCGTCTAAAGTCTGTGACATAGTTCTCCACAGGCCTACGGCCTTGCTGGAGGGAGTGGAGATTAGCCTCAGCTGTAGTGGTGCGCTGAGGGTCATCATAAAGCTTAGCCATTTCATCCAAAAAAGAGTCCATGGTGCCTAGCAAGGGACTAGCTTGTTCTAATAGATGATGAACCCAGGTCTGGGGTTCTCCCTGTAGCAACGAGATGATGAATCCCACCTTGGTACTTTCCAAGGAGAAGGTGCGAGGCTGAAGTAGGAAATACAGATGGCAAGCGTTTCTGAAAGCGCTGAATTTACTGCGGTCTCCCATGAATCTTTCTGGAGCAAGAACTCGTGGCTCAGGGGGTGGCACCACTACTGTGGGAGTAGAAGTTGAGATCGACGGTGCAGGTGCTGCAGCTGTCTGGCGTGCCGAGGTGCTTGGAGAGAGAGACTCCACTCGTTGCTCAAGTCGCTGATAGCCATCCTGCAGGCCCTGGACTGCTTGAGTGAGGTTTGCAATCTGCTGGCACAGAGCATCCATAGCTGAGGCCCCCCCTTCAGACTCCATTTGCCTGGATTGTACTGTCACGTACCTTACTGTGGAGTCTGAAATGACGAGGGTGGCCTCTTGCACGGTTCCGGTCCTAACACCCCTGGAGGTGGAGACAGGGCTGCTAGTGCAACGGAAGGGTGCAGGTGCCTGTTGGCAGGATCAGGAACACCGGAGCCTAGAGATGCTGGTGAGATGTTGATCCTGGATAGGTTCAGGAAAGTTCAACAGGAGAACTTGCAAGGTCGGGAACAAGCAGGAGTTGGCAACGTGCTGGCAGGAAGGTGCACAATCGATAGGCAGGTTCATAGACAGGGGCTAGCGGAGGTTGGCAATGGGCTGGCAGAGAGGTACAAGATCGGAAGACAGAGCCGTGGTCAGAAGTTCAAGCCGGGTTCAGTACAGGAAGCAGAAGTAAACAGAGTTGCAGGGATAATCCAAAAGAGTAGTCAGGAAGGCCAAGGTTTCAGGATCAAGGTTCAATCAAACAGCAATCAAGGATACAGGAACTAGCTGAGACAATCCAGCACTGATACTAGTATGCTGATCCTTTAAATAGGGCGCCCTGTGCTGTGATTCATTGGCTTGCGGACATGCCCACGCCGACGTGCACTTGTTCGTATGAGAGTACTAACGTGCGTGCCTGGTCCGGGGTTCACATATTCATGCCGCACGTCTGGCTGGCGCACGGGAACGAGCGTTTGTAATAGTTCTCTGACACCATCTGTCATATTTCTTACCTTTGTTGCAATATTAAGCTGGAGCACCTATCCGGCTGTGGTACCTCCCAGCATACTATACTATACTACAGTCACTTGCAAGGGAGACCATGCAGTAGGAGCATCAACATCACCATGCACCCTCTCCTGCCCATGACTGCACTTAACCCTGGTCACCTGTTCTGTATCTCCCTTGTCCCTGTCCGGCACTCAGTGGGATCTGCGCAGGAGATCTGACCTGTGGGAGCTACTGCGAGATAAGCTATCACTTGTTAAAGTAGAAGCTGGACTTCAGTGTTACCAAGTGATAGTGGTGAGCAGGGAGCAGAAGACCTGGGCCAGAGGTGGTGGAACTGAGTTCCCCCTAATTCCTGCTGAAAAAAAGTCCTGGGTCTGTCAGTGTTCAGGAAACCAAATGAGGGTTCAGAATCCTCCATCTACATTATTACTGCTGAAAAAAACGGTTATCTGTTATCATCCTGCTGTTGTCATTGGTCGTGAACCAGGCCCCAGATCCTGCTTTCTTTTTGCAAATCTGCTGAGCGTGGCCAACAGCCATGCACACTTTGTTTCCTGTGAAGAATGCTATGTTTCACACAGCTGAAGATGTCCTGCATTTGTGCAGACGTTACTGACATCTATCTTGAAGACTTCTTTCTATGCTGCCTAGAAAAAAATGTTACATTTGCATGACCCTCAGTTGTGCTAAACTTCACTACTATTTGTTCTGCTTTATTATGACGCAATTGAAGGTTTTTATACACATGATTACGTAGGTATAACATTAATATTGCAATTGTACTTTTATGGTAACAAGGGGCGTAACATAGGCAGGCTAATTCTAATCAGGGCTCGAAAGAATGCAAACATGTAATGAAAACATTATTAGTGCCGTGTTTACAGTCAGTGCAGTGTGCAATACATACAAAATAGAATACAATTATATACAGAACTTACAAATTTCCTTGACAATCTCCCCTCCTTTGATCAATATTTTGATCACTAACCATACCTGTTATCACCTTTAACCTGGAACCTCCACACGCTTAGGTGGAGGTAGTCCTGGCCAAAGAGGCAAAACTCCATGTAAACACAAACAATTCTACATAAAAATGGAAGACATACAAAAGACAAATATGACTTCAGCATGGCTGAACTACCTTTGAAATCACACTATCTATCTATCTATCTATCTATATATATATATATATATATATATATATATATATATATATATATATATATATATATTTCCTGGACCTCCCCATGTCAGCCTACTATGGGCCAGCTTCGCCCCCTCTGACCCCTCCAGGACCACCTCTTTCTTAGCCCATAAAGGGCGGCTGTCTGCCCACACCAGTGTTCTTTTTTCATCCTCGCTCTGGATGCCTTTTAAAGTTTATTTTTATTATTTTTTCTTTATTTATTTATTTATGTTCTCCATCCACCACCCATCCTGTTCGGGTTCAGCCTCTCCCAGTTCAGAGTTCAGAAGACCCCCCATATAGGCTGTAAATCTCCTGAGGAGGTGGATTCCCGTGGTGCTGGGATTGTATGGTACAGTATAAATGACTGTGTATTACTGGCAAAGGTCACTGGCAGTATAAATGTCTGTATATACCTTCGTTAGGCAGGTGCTGGCACTCTCTCCTTCCATGTTTTTGTGTGTTCAGGCAGTGGTTTGGCTCGCTGGGACTTGTAGTTCACTGCCTCCACATGTATTCCTTTCAGGAAGCTCAGAGTTGAGCAGGTGAGGTTAGAGGCAGCTTTCTCTTTGGGTTGCCTAGCAAACACCAGAATTCTCACTGCTGAATTGCAGCAGGTTCTGTCCTCTAGGCTAATTTCAGCCTCCAGCTGATTAATCTGCTGCTCTGCTCTGGTAAGCCTCCTTCCAGTACTCTCATTACTTACTGCTGTGTAACTTGTCTGTCAGAGTGTTTTTATTATCCTGTGCCTTATAGGTCTGGGGAATTTTGCCTGTCTGCATAGCTGCCTTAGCACTGAAGATTCGGATGGAGAAGTTTATTTTAATTGTATTTATTTTATTTATTTTTTGTTTAAAAAAAAAAAAAAAAAAGTTTATTTATTTATTATTTTTTTAAAAGAGAGCACATCTTCTGTGTTTTACAGAGAGAAGGGCCCAGTGCGGGATAAACACCCGCAAAGGAGGTTCCAAATCAGCATTCCAGCCTCAAAGGAGTAAAAAAGGGACTAGACATGACAAATCGCAGAGTTGCATACAGCTGGATAGACGCCCTTTGTCACAGCATTCCAGATCTCCCTCGCCCTTACCTCACTTTAGTCGCTCGGACCCAAGCCAAGAGAGGTCAAGGCATCAGAAAGCCTCTAGAAAGAGCAAATCCAGGTGCAGACACAGAAGAAGATCCTCTTCTTTGGATAGGTCTTCATCATCAGCCCAGGCAGAAGAAAGATCCTGTTGGGCCTGCTTAACTGAGGTCCTCAGAGGAAAGTGGGGTTTGTGCATCTTGCTTCAAGGAGGCGGCTCAGGACAATGCTGCTGAAAGCACACCAGGTTAAATCCTACATTAAGCACGCAGTCAAGGAAGGGTTAAAGAGTGTTTCAAGGAATCCTGCTCATCCTGCTGTATCTTCAGTAGGGATGAGCCGAACACCCCCCGGTTCGGTTCGCACCAGAACCTGCGAACGGACCAAAAATTTGCACGAACGTTAGAACCCCATTGAAGTCTATGGGACTCGAACGTTTGAAATCAAAAGTGCTCATTTTAAAGGCTAATTTGCATGGTATTGTCCTAAAAAGGGGTTTGGGGACCCGGGTCCTGCCCCAGGGGACATGTATCAATGCAAAAAAAAACTTTTAAAAACGGCCGTTTTTTCGGGGGAAGTGATTTTAATGATACTTAAAGTAAAAAAAAAAAAGTGAAATATTCCTTTAAATATCGTACCTGGGGGTGTCTATAGTATGCCCGTAAAGTGGCGCGTGTTTCCCGTGCTTAGAACAGTCCCTGCACAAAATGTAATTTTTAAAGGAAAAAAAGTCATTTAAAACTGCTTGCGGCTTTAATGTAATGTCGGGTCCTGGCAATATGGATTAAAATCAGTGAGACAAAAGGCATGGATACCCCCCAGTCCATTACCAGGCCCTTTGGGTCTTGTATGGATATTAACCACTTGCCGACCGCCGCACGACTATATACGTCGACAGAGCGGCACGGGCAGGCAAAAGGACTTACAGGTACGTCCTTGCCTGCCCGCGGGTGGGGGGTCCGATCGGACCCCCCCCCCGGTGCCTGCGGCGGTCGGCAAATCTCCCCCGGCGATCGGTGGTGAGGGGGAGGCCATCCATTCGTGGCCCCCCCCTCGCGATCGCTCCCAGCCAATGGGATCATTTCCCTGCCTCTGTATTGTACACAGAGGCAGAGGAAATGATGTCATCTCTCCTCGGCTCGGTATTTTCCGTTCCGGGCCGAGGAGAGAAGACTGCAATGTGAGTGCACAACACACACACACACAGTAGAACATGCCAGGCACACAAAACACCCCGATCCCCCACCCACGCACCGTACACCTCCCTTAGTGGTATAGTATCTGAACGCATCAATATCTGATCCGATCAGATCTATACTAGCGTCCCCAGCAGTTTAGGATTCCCAAAAACGCAGTGTTAGCGGGATCAGCCCAGATACCTGCTAGCACCTGCGTTTTGCCCCTCCGCCCGGCCCAGCCCAGCCCACCCAAGTGCAGTATCGATCGATCACTGTCACTTACAAAACACTAAACGCATAACTGCAGCGTTCGCAGAGTCAGGCCTGATCCCTGCGATCGCTAACAGTTTTTTTGGTAGCGTTTTGGTGAACTGGCAAGCACCAGCCCCAGGCAGCGTCAGGTTAGTGCCAGTAGCGCTAACACCCACGCACGCACCGTACACCTCCCTTAGTGGTATAGTATCTGAACTGATCAATATCTGATCTGATCCGATCAGATCTATACTGGCGTCCCCAGCAGTTTAGGGTTCCCAAAAACGCAGTGTTAGTGGGATCAGCCCAGATACCTGCTAGCACCTGCGTTTTGCCCCTCCGCCCGGCCCAGCCCAGCCCACCCAAGTGCAGTATCGATCGATCACTGTCACTTACAAAACACTAAACGCATAACTGCAGCGTTCGCAGAGTCAGGCCTGATCCCTGCGATCGTTAACAGTTTTTTTGGTAGCGTTTTGGTGAACTGGCAAGCGCCAGCGGCCTAGTACACCCCGGTCGTAGTCAAACCAGCACTGCAGTAACACTTGGTGACGTGGCGAGTCCCATAAGTGCAGTTCAAGCTGGTGAGGTGGCAAGCACAAATAGTGTCCCGCTGCCACCAAGAAGACAAACACAGGCCCGTCGTGCCCATAATGCCCTTCCTGCTGCATTCGCCAATCCTAATTGGGAACCCACCACTTCTGCAGCGCCCGTACTTCCCCCATTCACATCCCCAACCAAATGCAGTCGGCTGCATGAGAGGCATTTTCTTTATGTCCTCCTGAGTACCCCTACCCAACGAACCCCCCCAAAAAAGATGTTGTGTCTGCAGCAAGCGCGGATATAGGCGTGACACCCGCTATTATTGTCCCTCCTGTCCTGACAATCCTGGTCTTTGCATTGGTGAATGTTTTCAACGCTACCATTTACTAGCTGAGTATTAGCGTAGGGTACAGCATTGCACAGACTAGGACACACTTTCACAGGGTCTCCCAAGATGCCATCGCATTTTGAGAGACCCGAACCTGGAACCGGTTACAGTTATAAAAGTTACAGTTACAAAAAAAGTGTAAAAAAAAAAAAAAACACAAACAAAAATATAAAATAAAAAATAATAGTTGTCGTTTTATTGTTCTCTCTCTATTCTCTCTCTCTCTATTCTCTCTATTGTTCTGCTCTTTTTTACTGTATTCTATTCTGCAATGTTTTATTGTTATTATGTTTTATCATGTTTGCTTTTCAGGTATGCAATTTTTTATACTTTACCGTTTACTGTGCTTTATTGTTAACCATTTTTTTGTCTTCAGGTACAGCATTCACGACTTTGAGTGGTTATACCAGAATGATGCTTGCAGGTTTAGGTATCACCTTGGTATCATTCTTTTCAGCCAGCGGTCGGCTTTCATGTAAAAGCAATCCTAGCGGCTAATTAGCCTCTAGACTGCTTTTACAAGCAGTGGGAGAGAATGCCCCCCCCCATCGTCTTCCGTGTTTTTCTCTGGCTCTCCTGTCTCAACAGGGAACCTGAGAATGCAGCCGGTGATTCAGCCAGCTGACCATAGAGCTGATCAGAGACCAGAGTGGCTCCAAACATCTCTATGGCCTAAGAAACCGGAAGCTACGAGCATTTTATGACTTAGATTTCGCCGGATGTAAATAACGCCATTGGGAAATTGGGGAAGCATTTTATCACACCGATCTTAGTGTGGTCAGATGCTTTGAGGGCAGAGGAGAAATCTAGGGTCTAATAGACCCCAATTTTTTCAAAAAAGAGTACCTGTCACTACCTATTGCTATCATAGGGGATGTTTACATTCCCTGAGATAACAGTAAAAATGATTAAAAAAAAAAAAATGAAAGGAACAGTTTTAAAATAAGATAAAAAAGCAAAAAAATAATAAAGAAAAAAAAAAAAAAAAAAGCACCCCTGTCCCCCCTGCTCTCGCGCTAAGGCGAACGCAAGCGTCGGTCTGGCGTCAAATGTAAACAGCAATTGCACCATGCATGTGAGGTATCACCGCGACGGTCAGATCGAGGGCAGTAATTTTAGCAGTAGACCTCCTCTGTAAATCTAAAGTGGTAACCTGTAAAGGCTTTTAAAGGCTTTTAAAAATGTATTTATTTTGTTGCCACTGCACGTTTGTGCGCAATTGTAAAGCATGTCATGTTTGGTATCCATGTACTCGGCCTAAGATCATCTTTTTTATTTCATCAAACATTTGGGCAATATAGTGTGTTTTAGTGCATTAAAATGTAAAAAAGTGTGTTTTTTCCCCCAAAAATGCGTTTGAAAAATCGCTGCGCAAATACTGTGTGAAAAAAAAAAAATTAAACACCCACCATTTTAATCTGTAGGGCATTTGCTTTAAAAAAAATATATAATGTGTGGGGGTTCAAAGTAATTTTCTTGCAAAAAAAAATAATTTTTTCATGTAATCAAAAAGTGTCAGAAAGGGCTTTGTCTTCAAGTGGTTAGAAGAGTGGGTGATGTGTGACATAAGCTTCTAAATGTTGTGCATAAAATGCCAGGACAGTTCAAACCCCCCCCAAATGACCCCATTTTGGAAAGTAGACACCCCAAGCTATTTGCTGAGAGGCATGTCGAGTCCATGGAATATTTTATATTGTGACACAAGTTGCGGGAAAGAGACAAATTTTTTTTTTTTTTTTTGCACAAAGTTGTCACTAAATTATATATTGCTCAAACATGCCATGGGAATATGTGAAATTACACCCCAAAATACATTCTGTTGCTTCTCCTGAGTATGGGGATACCACATGTGTGAGACTTTTTGGGAGCCTAGCCGCGTATGGGACCCCGAAAACCAAGCACCGCCTTCAGGCTTTCTAAGGGCGTAAATTTTTGATTTCACTCTTCACTGCCTATCACAGTCTCGGAGGCCATGGAATGCCCAGGTGGCACAAACCCCCCCCAAATGACCCCATTTTGGAAAGTAGACACCCAAAGCTATTTGCTGAGCGGTATAGTGAGTATTTTGCAGACCTCACTTTTTGTCACAAAGTTTTGAAAATTAAAAAAAGAAAAAAAAAATTTTTTTTTTTTGTCTTTCTTCATTTTCAAAAACAAATGAGAGCTACAAAATACTCACCATGCCTCTCAGCAAATAGCTTGGGGTGTCTACTTTCCAAAATGGGGTCATTTGGGGGGGGGTTGTGCCACCTGGGCATTCCATGACCTCCGAAACTGTGATAGGCAGTGAAGAGTGAAATCAAAAATGTACACCCTTAGAAATCCTGAAGGCGGTGATTGGTTTTCGGGGTCCCGTACGCGGCTAGGCTCCTAAAAAGTCCCACACATGTGGTATCCCCGTACTCAAGAGAAGCAGCAGAATGTATTTTGGGGTGCAATTCCACATATGCCCATGACCTGTGTGAGCAATATATCATTTAGTGACAACTTTGTGCAAAAAAAAAAAAATAATAAATTGTTACTTTCCCGCAACTTGTGTCAAAATATAAAATATTCCATGGACTCAACATGCCTCTCAGCAAATAGCTTGGGGTGTCTACTTTCCAAAATGGGGTCATTTGGGGGGGGTTGTGCCATCTGGGCATTTTATGGCCTTCAAAACTGTGATAGGTAGTGAGGAATAAAATCAAAAATGTACGCCCTTAGAAATCCTGAAGGCAGTGATTGGTTTTCGGGGCCCCGTATGCGGCTAGGCTCCCAAAAAGTCCCACACATGTGGTATCCCCATACTCAGGAGAAGCAGCTAAATGTATTTTGGGGTGCAATTCCACATATGCCCATGGCCTGTGTGAGCAATATATCATTTAGTGACAACTTTTTGTAATTTTTTTTTTTTTTTGTCATTATTCAATCACTTGGGACAAAAAAAATGAATATTCAATGGGCTCAACATGCCTCTCAGCAATTTCCTTGGGGTGTCTACTTTCCAAAATGGGGTCATTTGGGGGGGTTTTGTACTGCCCTGCCATTTTAGCACCTCAAGAAACGACATAGGCAGTCATAAATTAAAGGCTGTGTAAATTCCAGAAAATGTACCCTAGATTGTAGGCGCTATAACTTTTGCGCAAACCAATAAATAAACACTTATTGACATTTTTTTTACCAAAGACATGTGGCCAAATACATTTTGGCCTAAATGTATGACTAAAATTGAGTTTATTGGATTTTTTTTAGAACAAAAAGTAGAAAATATCATTTTTTTTCAAAATTTTCGTTTTTTTTCCGTGTATAGCGCAAAAAATAAAAACGGCAGAGGTGATCAAATACCATCAAAAGAAAGCTCTATTTGTGGGAAGAAAAGGACGCAAATTTCGTTTGGTTACAGCATTGCATGACCGCGCAATTAGCAGTTAAAACGACGCAGTGCCAAATTGTAAAAAGTGCTCTGGTCAGGAAGGGGGTAAATCCTTCCGGGGCTGAAGTGGTTAAGGGGAACCCCGCACCCAAATTAAAAAAGGACACAGCAGTATACAGGCTCTGTACTCTGAACAGCAGTGTACAGGCGGTGCAAACAAGACAGGGACTGTAGGTTTGTTGTTAAGTAGAATCTGTTTGTAATTTTGAACTGGTACATTTTTAACGTGTTTAGCCCCAGCCAAAAAATCTATTTTAAGCTTTTTGGAAAACATAGGGAAGGGTTATCACCCCTGTGGCATTTATTTTGCTGTCTGTGCTCCTCTTCAGAAGATTTCACCTCACTTTTTGTCCCAATGACAAATGTTTTTTGAAAATTTGGGGTTTTTTTGTGAAACAAGGATTGGTGATAAAGCATCAGTGGAAAGGAGAAATGTTTTTCCTATATTAACTCTTACAGGAGAGAATTTCACTTCCTAGGGGTAGATTTCATCTCACTTCCTGTTGTCTCCTTCCGTTTGCAAGTAGGAGTCGTTTGTAAGTTGGATGTTTGAAAGTAGGGGCCTGCCCTATATACTCAGCAGAAATTTGGGCCTTAGGTGTTGTTGTGGCCATAACGCTGTAAGCCCTCACAGGGCCCTGCTGTGAAATATTAGATCAAGAATTGTAATTACATGCCCCTGTTAAACAGGGGCAGAAAAATTGGGCCTTTGGTGGTGGTGGTGGTGGTGCTGGTGCCACAACACTGTAAGTCCTCACTCGCTCTTGGTGGGTGCAGAAACGGGCCCTGCTGTGAAATATTAGATCAAGAATTCTAATTACATGCCCCTGTTGAACAGGGGCTGAAAATTTGGGCCTTAGGCACTGGTGCTGGTGCCACAACACTGCAACCCCTCACAGATACTCTAGTTGGAACGCAGGAACGAGCCCTGCTGCAAAGTATTGCATCAAAAATTTTAATTACACGCCCCTGTTGAACAGGGGCTGAAAAATTGGGCCTTAGGCACTGGTGGCGGTGCCACAACACTGCAACCCCTCACAGATACTCTAGTTGGAACGCAGAAACGAGCCCTGCTGCAAAGTATTGCATCAAAAATTGTAATTACACGCCCCTGTTGAACAGGGGCTGAAAAACTGGGCCTTAAGCACTGGTGCTGGTGCCACAACACTGCAACCCCTCACAGATACTCTAGTTAGAACGCAGGAACGAGCCCTGCTGCAAAGTATTGCATCAAAAATTGTAATTACACACCCCTGTTAAACAGGGGCTGAAAAATTGGGCCTTAGGCACTGGTGGCAGCGCCACAACACTGCAACCCCTCACAGATACTCTAGTTGGAACGCAGAAACGAGCCCTGCTGCAAAGTATTGCATCAAAAATTGTAATTACACGGCCCTGTTAAACAGGGGCTGAAAAATTGGGCCTTAGGCACTGGTGGCGGCGCCCAGAACCAAAAATGTTCTTACAAGCTATCAGCATGATCATTGAGGAGGAAGAGGATAATTACTCAGGATAGTCACTCAGCATCAGCATAGGCAGTCTTTGAAGGGATCTGAGATTTCAAAAAAAATGATTCGGTTACATCAGCATCAGGTGCTTGGTCGATCGACCGAGTCGGTGGACAGACGCACCCTGTGATCGGTTACAAAGCCTCCAGCAGTACTGGATGTGCGTTCCGAAAGAACGCTGGATGCAGGACAGGCCAGTAGCTCAATTGCATACTGTTCAAGCTCTGGCAGTGATCCATCCTCAAGACCCAGTAACCCAGAGGATTTTCGGTGGGAAAGGTATCCAAGTCAGATCTTGCCCCTAGGTATTCCTGCACCATGTAAAACAGACGCTGGCGATGATTGCTGGAACCGATCATACCTTGGGGCTGCGGACTAAAAAATTGTCTGAACGCATCGGTCAGACGGCCACCTTCTTCACCGCTCCTTCTTTGACTGACCGAAGCCTCAGCAACATGTTGTCCAGAAATAGGAGTTTGTAACCTCCCAGTCTCTGGGAACACTTTGCACAGACCTTTCTGCAAGGCCTCCCGAAGATGTTTCATCCTCTGCTTCCTCTGCGATGGCAAGATAAGGTCCGCAACCTTACCCTTGTAACGTGGATCAAGGAGGGTTGCCAGCCAGTATTGGTCCTTTTCCTTGATACCACAAATACGAGGATCCTTACGCAGGCTTTGCAGGATCAGGGGGGCCATGCAGCGTAGGTTTGCTGCGGCATTCGGTCCAGAGTCCTCTGGGTCACTAAGGATGACATGGTCCTCAGCCACCTCCTCCCAGCCACGTACAAGTCCATGTGTTTCTTGGGACTGATCCCTTAAAGACTGCTGCTGATGCTGAGTGCCAGGCTCCACCTCCATACTGACACAATCCTCCTCCTCCTCTTCCTGTGTGATCGGCGGGCACGCAGGAACACTGTCTGGATAAAGGGGGCCTTGAGAGCTAAGGAAGTCCTCCTCTTCCTGCCTCTGTTCTGCCTCAAGTGCCCTGTCCATTATTCCACGCAGCGTGTGCTCCAACAGGTGGACAAGGGGGACAGCATCACTGATCCATGCACTGTCACTGCTCACCATCCTCGTGGCCTCCTCAAATGGTGACAGGACAGTGCATGCATCCCTGATCATGGCCCACTGGTGTGGGGGAAAAAAAACAAGCTCCCCTGACCCTGTCCTGGTGCCATAGTCACACAGGTACTCATTGATGGCCCTCTGCTGCGTGTGCAGCCACTGCAGCATGGCCAACATTGAGTTCCACCTGGTGGGCATGTCACAGATTAGGCGGTTCTTGGGCAGGTTAAACTCCTTTTGGAGGTCTGCCAGCCAAGCACTGGCATTATATGACCAGCGGAAATGCACACAGACTTTCCTGGCCTGCCTCAGGACATCCTGTAAGCCCGGGTACCTGCCCAAGAACCGCTGTACCACCAAGTTAAGGAGCCAAACAGGGCACATGGGTCATTTGTCCCTGTCGGAGGGCAGAGAGGAGGTTGGTGCCATTGTCGCAAACCACCATTCCTGCCTTAAGTTGGCGTGGCATCAACCACCTCTGAACCTGCCCTGCAGAGCTGACAGAACCTCTGCCCCAGTGTGGCTCCTGTCCCCCAAGCACACCAGCTCAAGCACCGCATGGCATCTTTTGGCCTGCATACTTGCGTAGCCCCTTGAACGGCTATGGAACACTGCTGGTTCCGAGGACAAAGCACAGGAAGAGGCCATGGAGGAAGAAGAAGAGGAGGGGGTAAAGGAGAGAGGAGTTTTACAATCATTAGTAGTGGCATTTTGGAGGCGTGGTGGCGGAACAACCTCCAACACTACTGCACCTTGTTCTGCATCCTTCCCAGCTGCCAGCAGAGTCACCCAATGCGCGGTGAAACTTAGGTAACGTCCCTGTCCATGCCTGCTGGACCATGAGTCAGCGGTAATATGCACCTTACCGCTGACCGCCCTGTCCAGCGAGGCCAAGACATTGCCTTCCACATGCCGGTAGAGAGCCGGAATCGCCTTCCGTGAGAAAAAGTGGCATTTGGGTACCTGCCACTGAGGAACTGCACATTCCACAAACTCACGGAAGGGGGCAGAGTCTACCAACTGAAAAGGCAGCAGTTGAAGTGCTAGCAATTTTGCCAAGCTAGCATACAACCGCTGGGCATGTGGATGGCTGGGAACGAACTTCTTTCAGCGGTGCAGCAGCTGGAGCAGGAAAATTTGCCTGGTGCAATCTAATGTCGGTGTACCAAAAGCAGATTGCCCACAAGTACTTGGCTGTGACACACCTAATTCTACACCTTCATTCCTCTCAGTGCAGGTCTCAGAGAGGATTGAAGGTATCGTGGGGTTGGAGATCCCAGCTGATGAGGAGCAAGGAGAGGTCCTCTTTGTTCTTTGGTGTGGGTCTTTTAGATACGCTTGCCAACGAACTGCATGGCAGGTCAACATATATCTGGTCAAGCATGTGGTGCCCAAGCGGGAGATGTTTTGGCCACGCGAGATACGCTTGAGACATATGTTGCAAATAGCAGCAGTGCGATCTGATGCCCTTGTCTCAAAAAAGGCCCACACCAAAGAACTTTTGGAATAACGTGCAGAGACAGCAGTGCCCTGCACATGCGGGGCTTTGGGGTGTGATGTAGTCAGTGTGCTGCCCTTATGCTGACCCCTGGAGGGCATCCTGCCTCGTTGGTGATGTGCCTCCTCCTCCACCTCCTCTCTCCTATCAGGCACCCACGTTTAGTCAGTGACCTCATCATCCCCTCCCTCCTCGTCACTGGCAGTATGCTGCAGCAGGGGGAGCATGACTGCCAGATTGCTGTCCTTCTTGGGCACCCCCTCTGTCCCTGCTCACGTTACTGCCTTCATCTAGCTCAGTATCATCATCAGAGCCTTCTAAACGCTGGGCATCCTCCTGGAGCATGTACCCAACACTGTGGTCAAACAGTTCGAGGGACTCCTCAGGAGGACATGGTGGGGCTAGGGAAGGAGTCACTGATGCCATTGAGAAGAGGGAAGAGGCCGCGTTGGCAGCTGCTTTGCCAGACAAAGTACCCTAAACATGGGTGAGAGAGGATGAGGAGGATGAGGACGGCTTGGTCATCCACTCGACCAAGTCTTCCGCATGTTGCGGCTCAACGCGGCCAGCTGCCGAAAAAAAGGCGAAGCGTGTCCCACGGCCACGTGCTGATGAGGATGCACCGTCTCCATGACCAGCACTGTTGCCTCTAGACACAGAGCCTGCTTGCCCTCTTTTATTAGCTTGTGACTGTCTGTTTCTCCTTGTTGGCCTTCCAGACATACTAATGGCCTGTAGCTGCACTAAGCTGGGATATATATATATATATATATATATATATATGCTGATACTGCAGCTAGCAAAATCAACTGCCTGCCTGTAGTATGAGAACACCACCAACCTTCTACAGGTAGCTTTAGGTGAACACTGTGCAGAGCTTGCAAAAAACTAACTTGTAGCTTATTTAGCTGCCTGCGGTAGTGATAGGATCAGGAAAACATCACCAACCTTCTACAGGTAGCTTTAGCTGAACACTGTGCAGAGCTCACACTACACTAACTTGTAGTTTTAACTGAACACTGTGAGGAGGATGCACTACACCAACTTGTAGCTTTAGCTGAACACTGTGCAGAGGTCGCACTACACTAACTTTTAGTTTTAGCTGAACACTGTGCAGAGGTCGCACTACACTAACTTGTAGTTTTAGCTGAACACTGTGCAGAGGTCGCACTACACTAACTTGTAGTTTTAGCTGAACACTGTAAGGAGGACACACTACACTAACTTGTAGCTTTAGCTGAACACTGTGAGGAGGACACACGACCCTAACTTGTAGCTTTAGCTGAACACTGTGCACTACACTAACTTGTAGTTTTAGCTGAACACTGTTCAGAGGACGCACTACACTAACTTGTAGCTTTAGCTGAACACTGTGCAGAGGTCGCACTACACTAACTTGTAGATTTAGCTGAACACTGTTCAGAGGACGCACTACACTTACTTGTAGCTTTAGCTGAACACTGTGCAGAGGTCGCACTACACTAACTTGTAGTTTTAGCTGAAAACTGTGAGGTGGACGCACAACAGTAACTTGTAGCTTTAGCTGAACACTGTGAGGAGGACGCACTACCCTAACTTGTAGCTTTAGCTGAACACTGTGCACTACACTAACTTGTAGTTTTAGCTGAACACTGTTCAGAGGACGCACTACACTAACTTGTAGCTTTAGCTGAACACTGTGCAGAGGTCGCACTACACTAACTTGTAATTTTAGCTGAACACTGTGAGGAGGATGCACTACACTAAATTGTTGCTTTAGCTAAACACTGTGCAGAGGTCGCACTACACTAACTTGTAGCTTTAGCTGAACACTGTGCAGAGGTCGCACTACAATAATTTGTAGTTTTAGCTGAACACTGTGAGGAGGACGCACTACACTAACTTGTAGCTTTAGCTGAACACTGTGCAGAGGTCGCACTACACTAACTTGTAGTTTTAGCTGAACACTGTTCAGAGGCCGCACTACACTAACTTGTAGTTTTAGCTGAACACTGTGAGGAGGACGCACTACACTAACTTGTAGCTTATTTAGCTGCCTGCGGTAGTGATAGGATAAGGAAAACACCACCAACCTTCTACAGGTAGCTTTAGGTGAACACTGTGCAGAGCTCGCAAAAAAATAACTTGTAGCTTATTTAGCTGCCTGCGGTAGTGATAGGATCAGGAAAACATCACCAACCTTCTACAGGTAGCTTTAGCTGAACACTGTGCAGAGCTCACACTACACTAACTTGTAGTTTTAACTGAACACTGTGAGGAGGATGCACTACACCAACTTGTAGCTTTAGCTGAACACTGTGCAGAGGTCGCACTACACTAACTTTTAGTTTTAGCTGAACACTGTTCAGAGGACGCAATACACTAACTTGTAGCTTTAGCTGAACACTATGCAGAGGTCGCACTACACTAACTTGTAGTTTTAGCTGAACACTGTGCAGAGGTCGCACTACACTAACTTGTAGTTTTAGCTGAACACTGTGCAGAGGTCGCACTACACTAACTTGTAGTTTTAGCTGAACACTGTGAGGAGGACACACTACACTAACTTGTAGCTTTAGCTGAACACTGTGAGGAGGACACACGACCCTAACTTGTAGCTTTAGCTGAACACTGTGCACTACACTAACTTGTAGTTTTAGCTGAACACTGTTCAGAGGACGCACTACACTAACTTGTAGCTTTAGCTGAACACTGTGCAGAGGTCGCACTACACTAACTTGTAGTTTTAGCTGAACACTGTTCAGAGGACGCACTACACTAACTTGTAGCTTTAGCTGAACACTGTGCAGAGGTCGCACTACACTAACTTGTAGTTTTAGCTGAACACTGTTCAGAGGACGCACTACACTTGTAGCTTTAGCTGAACACTGTGCAGAGGTCGCACTACACTAACTTGTAGTTTTAGCTGAAAACTGTGAGGTGGACGCACAACAGTAACTTGTAGCTTTAGCTGAACACTGTGAGGAGGACGCACTACCCTAACTTGTAGCTTTAGCTGAACACTGTGCACTACACTAACTTGTAGTTTTAGCTGAACACTGTTCGGAGGACGCACTACACTAACTTGTAGCTTTAGCTGAACACTGTGCAGAGGTCGCACTACACTAACTTGTAATTTTAGCTGAACACTGTGAGGAGGATGCACTACACTAAATTGTTGCTTTAGCTAAACACTGTGCAGAGGTCGCACTACACTAACTTGTAGCTTTAGCTGAACACTGTTCAGAGGACGCACTACACTAACTTGTAACTTTAGCTGAACACTGTGCAGAGGTCGCACTACAATAACTTGTAGTTTTAGCTGAACACTGTGAGGAGGACGCACTACACTAACTTGTAGCTTTAGCTGAACACTGTGCAGAGGTCGCACTACACTAACTTGTAGTTTTAGCTGAACACTGTGAGGAGGACGCACTACACTAACTTGTAGCTTATTTAGCTGCCTGCGGTAGTGATAGGATCAGGAAAACACCACCAACCTGCTACAGGTAGCTTTAGGTGAACACTGTGCAGAGGTCGCACTACACTAACTTGTAGCTTTAGCTGAACACTGTGCAGAGGCTGCACTACACTAACGTGTAGTTTTAGCTGAACACTGTTTAGAGGATGCACTACACTAACTTGTAGCTTTAGCTGAACACTGTGCAGAGGTCACACTACACTAACTTGTAGTTTTAGCTGAACACTATGAGGAGGAAGCACTATCCTAAAATGTAGCTTTAGCTGAACACTGTGCACTACACTAACTTGTAGTTTTAGCTGAACACTGTGAGGAGGACGCACTACACTAACTTGAAGCTTTAGCTTAACACTGTGAGGAGGACGCACTACCCTAACTTGTAGCTTTAGTTGAACACTGTGCACTACACTAACTTGTAGTTTTAGATGAACACTGTGAGGAGGATGCACTACACTAACTTGTAGCTTATTTAGCTGCCTGCGGTAGTGATAGGATCAGGAAAACACCACAAACATTCTACAGGTAGCTTTAGGTGAACACTGTGCAGAGCTCGCAAAAAACCTAACTTGTAGCTTATTTAGCTGCCTGCGGTAGTGATAGGATCAGGAAAACACCACCAACCTTCTACAGGTAGCTTTAGCTGAACACTGTGCAGCGCTCGCACTACACTAACTTGTAGTTTTAGCTAAACACTGTGCACAGGTCTCACTATACTAACTTGTAGTTTTAGCTGAACACTGTTCAGAGGACGCACTACACTAACTTGTAGCTTTAGCTGAACACTGTGCAGAGGTCGCACTACACTAACTTGTAGTTTTAGCTGAACACTGTTCAGAGGACGCACTACACAAACTTGTAGCTTTAGCTAAACAATGTGCAGAGGTCGCACTACACTAACTTGTAGTTTTAGCTGAACACTGTGAGGAGGACGCACTACACTAATTTGAAGCTTTAGCTGAACACTGTGAGGAGGACGCACTACCCTAACTTGTAGCTTTAGTTGAACACTGTGCACTACACTAACTTGTAGTTTTAGCTGAACACTGTTCAGAGGACGCACTACACTAACTTGTAGCTTTAGCTAAACAATGTGCAGAGGTCGCACTACACTAACTTGTAGCTTTAGCTGAACACTGTGAGGAGGACGCACTACACTAACTTGAAGCTTTAGCTGAACACTGTGAGGAGGACGCACTACCCTAACTTGTAGCTTTAGTTGAACACTGTGCACTACACTAACTTGTAGTTTTAGCTGAACACTGTGAGGAGGATGCACTACACTAACTTGTAGCTTATTTAGCTGCCTGCGGTAGTGATAGGATCAGGAAAACACCACAAACATTCTACAGGTAGCTTTAGGTGAACACTGTGCAGAGCTCACAAAAAAACTAACTTGTAGCTTATTTAGCTGCCTGTGGTAGTGATAGGATCAGGAAAACACCACCAACCTTCTACAGGTAGCTTTAGCTGAACACTCTGCAGAGCTCGCACTACACTAACTTGTAGCTTTAGCTGAACCTTGTGCAGAGGTCGCACTACACTAACTTGTAGTTTTAGCTGAACACTGTGAGGAGGACGCACTACACTAACTTGTAGCTTTAGCTTTACACTGTTCAGAGGACGCACTACACTAACTTGTAGCTTTAGCTGAACTGTGCAGAGGTCGCACTACACTAACTTGTAGTTTTAGCTGAACACTGTGAAGAGGACGCACTACACTAACTTGTAGCTTTAGCTAAACAATGTGCAGAGGTTGCACTACACTAACTTGCAGTTTTAGCTGAACACTGTGAGGAGGACGCACTACACTAATTTGAAGCTTTAGCTGAACACTGTGAGGAGGACGCACTACCCTAACTTGTAGCTTTAGTTGAACACTGTGCACTACACTAACTTGTAGTTTTAGCTGAACACTGTTCAGAGGACGCACTACACTAACTTGTAGCTTTAGCTAAACAATGTGCAGAGGTCGCACTACACTAACTTGTAGCTTTAGCTGAACACTGTGAGGAGGACGCACTACACTAACTTGAAGCTTTAGCTGAACACTGTGAGGAGGACGCACTACACTAACTTGTAGCTTTAGTTGAACACTGTGCACTACACTAACTTGTAGTTTTAGCTGAACACTGTGAGGAGGACGCACTACACTAACTTGTAGCTTTAGCTTTACACTGTTCAGAGGACGCACTACACTAACTTGTATCTTTAGCTGAACTGTGCAGAGGTCGCACTACACTAACTTGTAGTTTTAGCTGAACACTGTGAAGAGGACACACTACACTAACTTGTAGCTTTAGCTGAACACTGTGCAGAGGTCGCACTACACTAACTTGTAGCTTTAGCTGAACACTGTTCAGAGGACGCACTACACTAACTTGTAACTTTAGCTGAACACTGTGCAGAGGTCGCACTACACTAACTTGTAGTTTTAGCTGAACACTGTTCAGAGGACGCACTACACTAACTTGTAGCTTTAGCTGAACAGTGTGCAGAGGTCGCACTACACTAACTTGTAGTTTTAGCTGAACACTGTGAGGAGGACGCACTGCACTAACTTGTAGCTTTAGCTGAACACTGTGAGGGGGACGCACTACCCTAACTTGTAGCTTTAGCTGATTACTGTGCACTATATTAACTTGTAGTTTTAGGTGAACACTGTGAGGAGGACGCACTACACTAACTTGTAGCTTATTTAGCTGCCTGCGGTAGTGATAGGATCAGGAAAACACCACCAACCTTCTACAGGTAGCTTTAGGTGAACACTGTGCAGAAATTGTAAAAAACTAACTTGTAGCTTATTTAGCTGCCTGCGGTAGTGATAGGATCAGGAAAACACCACCAACCTTCTACAGGTAGCTTTAGGTGAACACTGTGCAGAAATTGTAAAAAACTAACTTGTAGCTTATTTAGCTGCCTGCGGTAGTGATAGGATCAGGAAAACACCACCAACCTTCTACAGGTAGCTTTAGGTGAACACTGTGCAGAGCTCACAAAAAAATAACTTGTAGCTTATTTAGCTGCCTGCGGTAGTGATAGGATCAGGAAAACACCACCAATCTTCTACAGGTAGCTTTAGCTGAACACTCTGCAGAGCTCGCACTACACTAACTTTTAGCTTTAGCTGAACACTGTGCAGAGGTCGCACTACACTAACTTGTAGTTTTAGCTGAACACTGTGAGGAGGACGCACTACACTAACTTGTAGCTTTAGCTGAACACTGTTCAGAGGACACACTACACTAACTTGTAGCTTTAGCTGAACTGTGCAGAGGTCGCACTACACTAACTTGTAGTTTTAGCTGAACACTGTGAAGAGGACGCACTCCACTAACTTGTAGCTTTACCTGAACACTGTGCAGAGGTCGCACTACACTAACTTGTAGTTTTAGCTGAACACTGTTCAGAGGACGCACTACACTAACTTGTAGCTTTAGCTGAACACTGTGCAGAGGTCGCACTACACTAACTTGTAGTTTTAGCTGAACACTGTTCGGAGGACGCACTACACTAATTTGTAGCTTTAGCTGAACAGTGTGCAGAGGTCGCACTACACTAACTTGTAGTTTTAGCTGAACACTGTGAGTAGGACGCACTGCACTAACTTGTAGCTTTAGCTGAACACTGTGAGGAGGACGCACTACCCTAACTTGTAGCTTTAGCTGATTACTGTGCACTATATTAACTTGTAGTTTTAGGTGAACACTGTGAGGAGGACGCACTACACTAACTTGTAGCTTATTTAGCTGCCTGAGGTAGTGATAGGATCAGGAAAACACCACCAACCTTCTACAGGTAGCTTTAGGTGAACACTGTGCAGAGCTCGCAAAAAACGAACTTGTAGCTTATTTAGCTGCCTGTGGTAGTGATAGGATCAGGAAAACACCACCAACCTTCTACAGGTAGCTTTAGCTGAACACTGTGCAGAGGTCGCACTACACTAACTTGTAGTTTTAGCTGAACACTGTGAGGAGGACGCACTACACTAACTTGTAGCTTTAGCTGAACACTGTGCAGAGGTCGCGCTACACTAACTTGTAGTTTTAGCTGAACACTGTTCAGAGGACGCACTACACTAACTTGTAGCTTTAGCTGAACACTGTGCAGAAGTCGCACTACACTAACTTGTAGTTTTAGCTGAACACTGTTCAGAGGATGCACTACACTAACTTGTAGCTTTAGCTGAACAGTGTGCAGAGGTCACACTACACTAACTTTTAGTTTTAGCTGAACACTGTGAGGAGGACACACTGCACTAACTTGTAGCTTTAGCTGAACACTGTGAGGAGGACACACTACCCTAACTTGTAGCTTTAGTTGAACACTGTGCACTATATTAACTTGTAGTTTTAGGTGAACACTGTGAGGAGGACGCACTACACTAACTTGTAGCTTATTTAGCTGCCTGCGGTAGTGATAGGATCAGGAAAACACCACCAACCTTCTACAGGTAGCTTTAGCTGAACACTGTGCAGAGCTCGCACTACACTAACTTGTAGTTTTAGCTGAACACTGTGAGGAGGACGCACTACACTAACTTGTAGCTTTAGCTGAACACTGTGCAGAGGTCGCACTACACTAACTTGTAGTTTTAACTGCACACTGTTTAGAGGACGCACTACACTAACTTGTAGCTTTAGCTGAACACTGTGCAGAGGTCGCACTACACTAACTTGTAGTTTTACCTGAACACTGTTCAGAGGACGCACTACACTAACTTGCAGCTTTAGCTGAACAGTGTGCAGAGGTCGCACTACACTAACTTTTAGTTTTAGCTGAACACTGTGAGGAGGACGCACTGCACTAACTTGTAGCTTTAGCTGAACACTGTGAGGAGGACGCACTACCCTAACTTGTAGCTTTAGCTGAACACTGTGCACTATACTAACTTGTAGTTTTAGGTGAACACTGTGAGGAGGACGCACTACACTAACTTGTAGCTTATTTAGCTGCCTGCGGTATTGATAGGATCAGGAAAACACCACCAACCTTCTACAGGTAGCTTTAGGTGAACACTGTGCAGAGCTCGCAAAAAATGAACTTGTAGCTTATTTAGCTGCTTGCGGTAGTGATAGGATCAGGAAAGCACCACCAACCTTCTACAGGTAGCTTTAGCTGAACACTGTGCAGAGCTCGCACTACACTAACTTGTAGTTTTAGCTGAACACTGTGAGAAGGACGCACTACACTAACTTATAGCTTTAGCTGAACACTGTTCAGAGGACGCACTACACTAACTTGTAGCTTTAGCTGAACACTGTGCAGAGGTAGAACTACACTAACTTGTAGTTTTAGCTGAACAATGTTCAGAGGACGCACTACACTAACTTGTAGCTTTAGCTGAACACTGTGCAGAGGTCGCACTACACTAACTTGTAGTTTTAGATGAACACTGTGAGGAGGACGCACTACACTAACTTGTAGCTTTAGCTGAACACTGTGTAAAGGTCGCACTACACTAACTTGTAGTTTTAGCTGAACACTGTTCAGAGGATGCACTACACTAACTTGTAGCTTTAGCTGAACACTGTGCAGAGGTCGCACTACACTAACTTGTAGTTTTAGCTGAACACTGTTCAGAGGACGCACTACACTAACTCGCAGCTTTAGCTGAACAGTGTGCAGAGGTCACACTACACTAACTTTTAGTTTTAGCTGACCACTGTGAGGAGGACGCACTGCACTAACTTGTAGCTTTAGCTGAACACTGTGAGGAGGATGCACTACCCTAACTTGTAGCTTTAGTTGAACACTGTGCACTATACTAACTTGTAGTTTTAGGTGAACACTGTGAGGAGGACGCACTACACTAACTTGTAGCTTATTTAGCTGCCTGCGTTAGTGATAGGATCAGGAAAACACCACCAACCTTCTACAGGTAGCTTTAGGTGAACACTGTGCAGAGGTCGCAAAAAACGAACTTATAGCTTATTTAGCTGCCTGCGGTAGTGATAGGATCAGGAAAACACCACCAACCTTCTACAGGTAGATTTAGCTGAACACTGTGCAGAGCTCGCACTACACTAACTTGTAGTTTTAGCTGAACACTGTGATGAGGACGTATTACATTAACTTGTAGCTTTAGCTGAACACTGTTCAGAGGACGCACTACACTAACTTGTAGTTTTAGCTGAACACTGTGAGGACGCACTACACTAACTTGTAGCTTTAGCTGAACACTGTGCAGAGGTTGCACTACCCTAACTTGTAGCTTTAGCTGAACACTGTGCAGAGGTCACACTAAACTAACTTGTAGCTTTAGCGGAACACTGTGAGGAGGACGCACTACACTAACTTGTAGTTTTGCCGCTTGACCTGCTCAAGTAGGAGCAAAACTAGCCTAATTCGGGGGGTTTGGGCGGACAAATTACAGGATGCCTGTAATATAACTTGTAGCTTTAGCTAAACACTGTGCAGAGGTCGCACTACACTAACTTGTAGTTTTAGCTGAACACTGTTCAGAGGTCGCACTGCACTAACTTGTAGTTTTAGCTGAACACTGTTCAGAGGTCGCACTACACTAACTTGTAGTTTTAGCTGAACACTGTTCAGAGGATGCACTACACTAACTTGTAGCTTTAGCTGGACACTGTGCAGAGGTCGCACTACACTAACTTGTAGTTTTAGCTGAACACTGTGAGGAGGACGCACTAATTTGTAGCTTTAGCTGAACACTGTGAGGAGGACGCACTACCCTAACTTGTAGCTTTAGCTGAACACTGTGCACTACACTAACTTGTAGTTTTAGCTGAACACTGTGAGAAGGATGCACTACACTAACTTGTAGCTTATTTAGCTGCCTGCGGTAGTGATAGGATCAGGAAAACACCACCAACCTTCTATAGGTAGCTTTAGCTGAACACTGTGCAGAGCTCGCACTACACTAACTTGTAGCATATTTGGCTGCCTGCAGTAGTGATAGGATCAGGAAAACACCATCAACCTTCTACAGGTAGCTTTAGCTGAACACTGTGCAGAGCTCGCAAAAAAATAACTTGTAGCTTATTTAGCTGCCTGCGGTAGTGATAGGATCAGGAAAACACCACTAACCTTCTACAGGTAGCTTTAGCTGAACACTGTGCAGAGCTCGCACTACACTAACTTGTAGTTTTAGCTGAACACTGTGAGGAGGACGCACTACACTAACTTGTAGCTTTATCTGAACACTGTAAGGAGGACGCACTACCCTAACTTGTAGCTTTAGCTAAACACTGTGCACTACACTAACTTGTAGTTTTAGCTGAACACTGTGAGGAGGACGCACTACACTAACTTGTAGCTTATTTAGCTGCCTGCTGTAGTGATAGGATCAGGAAAACAACATCAACCTTCTACAGGTAGCTTTAGGTGAACATTGTGCAGAGCTCGCAAAAAACTAACTTGTAGCTTATTTAGCTGCCTGCGGTATTGATAGGGTCAGGAAAACACCACCAACCTTCTACAGGTAGCTTTAGGTGAACACTGTGCAGAGCTTGCAAAAAAATAACTTGTAGCTTATTTAGCTGCCTGCAGTAGTGGTAGGATCAGGAAAACACCACCAACCTTCTACAGGTAGCTTTAGCTGAACACTGTGCAGAGCTCGCACTACACTAACTTGTAGTTTTAGCTGAACACTGTGAGGAGGACGCACTACACTAACTTGTAGCTTTAGCTGAACACTGTTCAGAGGATGCACTACACTAACTTGTAGCTTTAGCTGAACACTGTGCAGAGCTCGCACTACACTAACTTGTAGTTTTAGCTGAACACTGTTCAGAGGACGCACTACACTAACTTGTAGCTTTAGCTGAACACTGTGCAGAGGTCGCACTACATTAACTTGTAGTTTTAGCTGAACACTGTTCAGAGGACGCACTACACTAACTTGTAGCTTTAGCTGAACAGTGTGCAGAGGTCGCACTACACTAACTTTTAGTTTTAGCTGAGCACTGTGAGGAGGACGCACTGCACTAACTTGTAGCTTTAGCTGAACACTGTGAGGAGGATGCACTACCCTAACTTTTAGCTTTAGCTGAACACTGTGCACTATACTAACTTGTAGTTTTAGGTGAACACTGTGAGGAGGACGCACTACACTAACTTGTTGCTTATTTAACTGCCTGAGGTAGTGATAGGATCAGGAAAACACCACCAACCTTCTACAGGTAGCTTTAGGTGAACACTGTGCAGAGCTCGCAAAAAACGAACTTGTAGCTTATTTAGCTGCCTGCGGTAGTGATAGGATCAGGAAAACACCACCAACCTTCTACAGGTTGCTTTAGCTGAACACTGTGCAGAGCTCGCAAAAAAATAACTTGTAGCTTATTCCGCTGTCTGCGGTAGTGATAGGATCAGGAAAACACCACCAACCTTCTACAGGTAGCTTTAGGTGAACACTGTGCAGAGCTCGCAAAAAAATAACTTGTAGCTTATTTAGCTGCCTGCGGTAGTGATAGGATCAGGAAAACACCACCAACCTTCTACAGGTAGCTTTAGCTGAACACTGTGCAGAGCTCGCACTACACTAACTTGTAGTTTTAGCTGAACACTGTGATGAGGACGCACTACACTAACTTGTAGCTTTAGCTGAACACTGTTCAGAAGACACACTACAGTAACTTGTAGCTTTAGCTGAACACTGTGCAGAGGTTGCACTACCCTAACTTGTAGTTTTAGCTGAACACTGTGAGAAGGACGCACTACACTAACTTGTAGCTTTAGCTGAACACCGTGCAGAGGTTGCACTACCCTAACTTGTAGCTTTAGCTGAATACTGTGCAGAAGTCACACTAAACTAACTTGTAGCTTTAGCGGAACACTGTGAGGAGGACGCACTACACTAACTTGTAGTTTTGCCGCTTGACCTGCTCAAGTAGGAGCAAGACTAGCCCAATTCGGGGGGTTTGGGCGGACAAATTACAGGATGCCTGGATTGTAGCCGTCATTCGATCACATTATCATCTCGAGTTCAGAACAAGGCCCCCTCAGACCTTGTTCGTAGAATCTGGACTTCCTACGGATTTGAAAAGGAGGCAATGTTTGCAAGGATATATAGGGGAGCCGGTTCCAAGGCACGGATTCGATCAATGAGTATGTTCCCCTCTGTTTTTGGTCCCAGAGGCTTCAGGGGGTTTGGACCAGTTTTTGACCCTGAAGTCCTGAATTCTTAAATGAAGGTTCCACCATTCAAAATGGAGTCATTGGAAACGATCATTTCGGTTGTGGAGTCAGGAGAGTGGATGGTTTCCATCAATCTGGCGAATGCGTATCTTCATGTTTCCATAGACGCATCTCACCATCGCTTTCTCAGTTTTTCCATAGAAGGCTCTTATTTTCAATTTTAATGTCTCCCATTCAGTCTCTGCGCGATTCTGAGAAAGTTTTCAAAGCTACTGTCAGCTGTCGTCGCGACTCTCAGGGTCAAGGGAGTGCAAATATTTCATTATCTAGACGACATGCTACTTCTGGGCCCGTCAAATGAGCTCCTTCTAGTTCATGTGAATTTCACCTGCAAAACACTAGTTCATTTCGGTTGGTTGATCAACTTTCGCAAGAGCCAGATGCATCCAACCCAAATGGAGTATTTAGGAGTACAATTCGGCACAGATCAGGGTCATGTTTCTCTTCCTCAGAGGAGGGTCCAGGATAGCCAGTCTCAAACAAAAGCAGTGATGGCAAAGGCCTTCTATGATGGTAAAGGAATGCATGCAGTATCTGGGGGTTCTATCAGCCACAGTTCCAGTAGTCCCGTGAGTCAGGTGGCGCAGAAGGAGGTTTCAATGCAACTTTCTTCTTCAGTGGGATCGTCACTCCTTGTTCCAGAAAATCTATCTGCCAATTCCGATAATCTGGTTTGGTGGTCAGTAGATCGCAATCTTTCCCGTGGAGTTCCGTTGAAGGCCTTAGAATCAATAGTGGTGACGACCAATGCCAGTCTGGCAGGCTGCAGGGCACACTGCCTGGGACAGCAGGTTCAAGGTCAATGGAACCTTTGTGGGGCGAAGAGTTCAAATTTCCTGGGATTGGATGCTGTCAGACGCGCTATCTTACCGTTTCAACCTATGTTGTGAGGTCGAGCTGTCAAGATTCTTTTGGACAACAAAACTACGGTGGCTTATGTGTCTCATCAAGGGGGCACAAGAAGTCGCCCTCTCCTTCAGGTGGCATGTCAATCTTCCTATGCGCAGAGAAGAATCTCGGCTCTCTTACAGCATCTTATCTCCCAGGGTCTGGGAATGTTTTAGCAGATCGCTTGAGTCGAGGCTTTGGGGATCACAACAAATGGGGCCTCAACCCCAAGTACCTACGCAAGATCTTCAGGGTCTGGGGGACGCCTTTGATAGATCTTATGGCATTCGAGGAGAATTGTCAGCTGCCTTGCTTCTTCTCCTGGACCTGGCATCCACAGGCGTTGGGTCAGGGTGCTCTGTCCAGGTCTTGGAACTTCCCCTTGGTGTATGTGTTCCCGCTGCTTCCATTGGCTCTCAAAATCCTGCTGAACATTCAGCGAGAAAGGGTCACAGTAATAGTAGTCCTACCTTACTGGCTAAGGGAGCCGTGGTTCCCTCTGGCTTGGAGGATAAAGTTGAGCTCACCAATCCCACTGCATCCTTGTCAAAATCTCCTTCTGCAGAGTGGGGCCTGACACCCGAACCACAGGAGGATGAAGTTAATGACTTGGAAATGAGAGGGGGGCTTTCGGGCAGTGTAGTGGAGACATTATTGCAGGCTCGTAAGAGGTCCACGAATGTAACCTATCACCGGATCTGGAATACTACAGAAAGGGGTTGGGACCTTGGATCTCCTTCAGTATCTAACATTTTGGAGTTTCTGCAGAGTGGTCTCTAAGGGTTAGTTTATAATTCCCTAAAGGGTCAAATTCCCGCCTTGTCGGCTATGTCGTGTAAAAGATATGCTCTACATCCGTTGGTGATCTGATTTTTAGGGGCAGCCATAGAAATCAGACCTCCATTGAAATAATTTTTTCCAAAAGAGGACTTAACACTAGTCATGAGAACATTGCTGGTTCCTCCGTTTAATCAAGCTTTCTCTTGTTCATTATTTCTTTTAACAGTTTTTTGTTTTTGTTTTTTACTAGCCGCTGCCTCGGCCAGAAGAGTCTCTGAGTTGTGAGCCTTCTCATCTAAAGAACCATATTGTTTGGTCCTCCCAGACAAGATAGTCCTTAGGCCAATACCGAGCTTTCTACCTAAGGTGGCCACATATTTTCGTATGAACTGGGAGGTCATTCTCCCAGCCTTTCCGGCGGATACAGCTGATGAGTGGAGTAGGTTAGACCTGGTCTCTGCGGTTTCAACCTACCTGAAATGGACTAAAAGCCAGTTATCCATACTTCCCTCAAGATCAGCTGTAGGTTTTCCCAATGGAGCCTAAAAATGATGCCAGCAACATCCAGAGTTGTGTCTTCCTGGTTTGTCATACATATTGACATATTGAATACATAACCCTGGGCCTTCCTCCTCCTTCAGAGATCAAAGCACATTCGACGAGGGGTATGGCAGCATCCTGGGCAGCATACGCGAAGGTTGGCCCTGGGATAGTTTGCAGAGCAGCAAGCTGGAGCGCGCCCAACACCTTTTATTAGGCATTACAGGCTTAATTTGGCTTGTCCGCCTGAGGAAACATTTGGCTCTACGGTTATTATGGTGACTGTTGCCCATTAAAAATTTGAGTAGCATTGCATTGAGGGTTTGGCTTATTTTTTTGTCTTCCCTCCCTTCTTAATATTGCTTGGTACATCCCACAGTAGGCTGACATGGGGAGGTCCAGGAATAAGGAAAATTGTTATCCATACTTACCATAATTCCCACCCAGTTTATCTGTCGCGAGGCGGGTCTTTTTTTTTTTAACACTGGTGTGGGCAGACAGCCGCCCTTTATGGTCTAAGAAAGAGGTGGTCCTGGAGGGGTCAGAGGGGGCGGAGCTGACCCATAATAGGCTGCCATGGGGAGGATCCAGGAAAGGAAAATTACGGTAAGTATGGATAACAATTTTCCTTAATATATCTATAGATATAGATATACAGTCAGGTCCATAAATATTGGGACATGGACACAATTCTAATCTTTTTGGCTCTATACACCACCACAATGGATTTGAAATTAAATGAACAAGATGTGCTTTAACTGCAGACTTTCAGCTTTAATTTGAGGGTATTTACATCCAAATAAGGTGAACGGTGTAGGAATTACAACACTTTGTATATGTGCCTCCCACTTTTTAAGGGACCAAAAGTAATGGGACAGATTAACAATCAACCATCAAACTTTCACTTTTTAATACTTGGTTGCAAATCCTTTGCAGTCAATTACAGCCTGAAGCCTGGAATGCATAGACATCACCAGATGCTGGGTTTCATCCCTGGTGATGCTCTGCCAGGCCTCTACTGCAACTGTTCAGTTCCTGCTTGTTCTTGGGGCATTTTCCCTTCAGTTTTGTCTTTAGCAAGTGAAATGCATGCTCAATCTGATTCAGGTCAGGTGATTGACTTGGCCATTGCATAACATTCCACTTCTTGCCCTTAAAAAATTCTTTGGTTGCTTTCGCAGTATGCTTAGGGTCATTGTCCATCTGCACTGTGAAGAGCCATCCAATGAGTTCTGAAGCATTTTGCTTAATATGAGCAGATAATATTGCCCAAAACATTTCAGAATTCATCCTGCTGCTTTTGTCAGTAGTCACATCATCAATAAATACAAGAGAACCAGTTCCATTGGCAGCCATACATGCCCATGCCATGACTCTACCACCACCATGCTTCACTGATGAGGTGGCATGCTTTGGACCATGAGCAGTTCCTTTCCTTCTCCATACTCTTCTCTTCCCATCACTCTGGTACAAGTTGATCTTGGTCTCATCTGTTCATAGGATGTTGTTCCAGAACTGTGAAGGCTTTTTTGGATGTTGTTTGGCAAACTCTAATCTGGCCTTCCTGTTTTTGAGGCTCACCAATGGTTTACATCTTGTGGTGAACCCTCTGTATTCACTCTGGTGAAGTCTTCTCTTGATTGTTGACTTTGACACACATACACCTACCTCCTGGAGAGTGTTCTTGATCTGGCCAACTGTTGTGAAGGATGTTTTCTTCACCAGGGAAAGAATTCTTCGGTCATCCACCACAGTTGTTTTCCGTGGTCTTCCGGGTCTTTTGGTGTTGCTGAGCTCACTGGTGCGTCCTTTCTTTTTAAGGATGTTCCAAACAGTTGATTTAGTCAAACCTAATGTTTTTGCTATCTCTCTGAAGGGTTTGTTTTGTTTTTTCAGCCTAATGATGGCTTGCTTCACTAATAGTGACAGCTCTTTGGATCTCAAATTGAGAGTTGACAGCAACAGATTCCAAATGCAAATAGCACACTTGAAATGAACTCTGGACCTTTTATCGGCTCCTTGTAAATGGGATAATGAGGGAATAACACACACCTGGCCATGGAACAGCTGAGCAGCCAATTGTCCCATTACTTTTGGTCCCTTAAGAAGTGGGAGGCACATATACAAACTATATATGTATATGGACAGGGTGGTATGTAGACAGGGTGGTATGTAGACAGGGTGGTATATAGACAATTTTTCATTGTTAGATTTGTACATAAACAACAATACAAATTCATATTTTGAACCTTTCATTAGATAAACATTTACAGTGCCTTGCAAAAGTATTCACCCCCCTTGGCTTTTTACCTATTTTGTTACATTACAGCCTTTAGTTCAATTTTTTTAAAATCTGAATTATATGTGATGGATCAGAACACAATAGTCTAAGTTGGTGAAGTAAAATTAGAAAAATATATACATAAAACTATTTTTCAGAAATAAAAAAATGAAAATTGGCATGTGCGTATGTATTCACCCCCTTTGTTATAAAGCCCATAAAAAGCTCTGGTGCAACCAATTACCTTCAGAAATCACATAATTAGTGAAATGATGTCCACCTGTGTGCAATCTAAGTGTCACATGATCTGTCATTACATATACACACCTTTTTGAAAGGGCCCAGAGGCTGCAACACCTAAGCAAGAGGCACCACTCACCAAACACTGCCATGAAGACCAAAAAACTCTCCAAGCAAGTAAGGGACAATGTTGTTGAGAAGTACAAGTCAGGGTTAGGTTATAAAAATATCCAAATCTTTGATGATCCCTAGGAGCACCATCAAATCTATCATAACCAAATGGAAAGATCACGGCACAACAGCAAACCTGCCAAGAGACGGCCGCACACCAAAACTCACGGACCGGGCAAGGAGGGCATTAATCAGAGAGGCAGCACAGAGACCTAAGGTAACCCTGGAGGAGCTGCAGAGTTCCAGAGTAGAGACTGGAGTATCTGTACATAGGACAACAATAAGCCGTACGCTCCATAGAGTTGGGCTTTATGGCAGAGTGGTCAGAAAAAAGTCATTACTTTCAGCAAAAAACAAAATGGCACGTTTTGAGCTTGGGAAAAGGCATGTGGGAGACTCCCAAAATATATGGAGGAAGGTGCTCTGGTCTGATGAGACTAAAATTTAACTTTTTGGCCATCAAAGAAAACGCTATGTCTGGCGCAAACCCAACACATCACATCATCCAAAGAACACCATCACCATAGTGAAACATGGTGGTGGCAGCATCATGCTGTGGGGATGCTTTTCAGCAGTCGGGACTGGGAAACTGATCAGAGTAGAGGGAAAGATGGATGGTGCTAAATACAGGGATATTCTTGAGCAAAACCTGTACCACTCTGTATGTAATTTGAGGCTAGAATGGAGGTTCACCTTCCAGCAGGACAATGACCCCAAACACACTGCTAAAGCAACACTTGAGTGGTTTAAGGGGAAACATGTAAATGTGTTGGAATGGCCTAGTCAAAGCCCAGACCTCAATCCAATAGAAAATCTGTGGTCAGACTTAAAGATTGATGTTTACAAGCGCAACACATCCAACTTGAAGGGGCTGGAGCAGTTTTGCGAGGAGGAATGGGCAAAAATCCCAGTGGTAAGATGTGGAAAGCTCATAGAGACTTATCCAAAGTGACTTGGAGCTGTGATAGCCGCAAAAGGTGGCTCTACAAAGTATTGACTTTAGGGGGGTGAATAGTTATGCACATTGACTTTTTCTGTTATTTTGTCCTATTTGTTGTTTGCTTCACAATAAAAAAAAAAAAGAAAAAAAAAAAGAAACATCTTCAAAGTTGTGAGCATGGTCTGTAAATTAAATGATGCAAATCCTCAAACAATCCATGTTAATTCCAGGTTGTGAGGCAACAAAACATGAAAAATGCCAAGGGGGGTGAATACTTTTGGAAGGCACTGTAGTTAGCGGTTTGTAATATTTGCTGCACAGAATGTGGGCCCCCCCCTTCCGCCGCGATCCTGTGCCCTCCGCCGCTTACCGGAGCCATCGGTAGCGGCGGAGGTGATCGCATCCTTCTCTCTTCTGTGCCTGGAGACGAGTGAGGCTAAGATGGTGCCCACTCGTCTCCATGACACTGCTGGGCGGAAGCAACGTCAAAATGTCACTTCCGCCCACGCCTCTTAAAGGAATATTTTTTTTCAATGTCATTTTTTTAAATGACTTTTTTTTTATTGAATTTTAGTGTAAATATGAGATCTGAGGTCTTTTTGACCCCAGATCTCATATTTAAGAGGTCCTGTCATGCTTTTTTCTATTACAAGGGATGTTTACTTTTCTTGTAATAGGAATAAAAGTGACACAATTTTTTTTTAAACAGTGTAAAAATAAATAAAATAATGTAAAATAAATAATAAAAATAAAAAAAATTTTTTAAACCCCCCCGTCCCTACAAGCACGAGCACAGAAACGGTGGTCAAACCACACATGTGAGGTATTGCCGCAACCGGTAGAGTGAAAGCAATAATTCTAGTCCTAGACCTCCTCTGTAATGCAAAGCATGCAACCTGTAGATTTTTTTAAATGTCGCCTATGGAGATTTTTGAGGGTAAAAGTTTGACGCCATTCCACGAGCGGGCACAATTTTGAAGCATGACATATTGGGTATCAATTTACTTGGCGTAACTTTATATTTCACAATATAAAAAAAATTGGGCTAACTTTACTGTTGTCTTATTTTTTTATTCAAAAAAGTGAATATTTTCCAAAAAAAGTGCACTTATAAGACTGCTGCGCAAATGCGGTGCAAAAAAAAGTATTGCAACGACTGCCATTTAATTCTCTAGGGTGTTAGAAAAAAAATCATATATAATGTTTGGGGTTTCTAAGTAATTTTCTAGCAAAAAAAACTGTTTTAAACATGTAAACACCTAAAATCCAAAACGAGGCTGGTCCTTAAGTGGTTAATATGACAGAACAGAAAGCTCCCAGCCAGATCAAAAACTATACAACAGCTGGCTGTAGGTGGTATCTATCCTAACAGGGTGTGTGGACTAGATTTGATAGGTCTGTTATATTTAAATTGTATTTATTATTACTTTCACATCCTGGACCGCACATCAAGTTATTATCAGACGTGTAAAATTCATTTTTGTAGAAAAACTTCTTATGTATTCCATCCATCTTGGCTTTGTTAAATATTATGGCAGCTGTATTACAATTAACAACCTCATCTTAATCTTTTTTCTCTCAAGGTTTATTGTATAAATGTAAAATTACAAAATTGTTATCTTAATCTAAACTAATCCCATATTACAAATGCCCCCAATAACCTGGGTTTAATTTCCAACCAAAGGTTGTCTAAACCAGTTACAATATTATTTATAAAATTGTTAAACTCATATCAGAAATTAATACCCAAGTGATAAAAAGGGTAAAAACAAAAAGTGGTGGGGTCTGTCTCTATGTGAGAAGTTATCTCAAAACGAGTGTGAATAAGGACCTAATTGATGGAGAGTGTAATGTGGCTGAAGCATTATGGGTGGAACTGCATATAGATGTGCGTAGTTCAAAGTTACTCATTGGAGTTTGTTATAGACCACCCCATGTTATTGAGGAGATGGAGACTCAGCTCCTTGCACAGATGGAAAGGGCTGCAAAGGCTGGGACGGTGATAATAATGGGGTATTTTAACTACCCGGAAATTGACTGGAGTAATGGCACTGCTGGAACAGTTACAGTAAAGGGCAAAAATGTATAAACCTAGGGCAATTTTATGGTCCAGTTTATTGAGGCCCCAACTAGGAATGATGCTCTGTTGGACTTGGTAATCTCAAACCATGCAGAGCCTATTACTAATGTTCATATAAAGGAACATCTGGGTAGCAGTGACCATATGATTTCATTTGATGTTAGCTGTAAGCAAAAAACACATACGGGTAAGATAAAAACACTTAACTTTAAGAGAGCAAATTTTCCAAGGATGAGGGCTGTTCTCCAAGACTTAGACTGGGAGGGAACAATAGCATCGATGAACACAGAACAGAAATGGGAATTCTTCAAAAAGGCTGTTTGTGAACTCACTGCAAAGTATATTTCCAGGGGCAATAAGTTTAAAAGGGGGCGTGGCTGTGACGTATGATGCTTGAGGCCGTACGAGAAAGTGGTGATCCGATATAGTGGCGAGGCACCGAGGAGGGGGTGAGAGCTGAGGTTTAATGCCTGCACACCTCGGGTCCGCCGTGACCGTATCCCTGCACTGTGTGATCCAATTGTTTAGCGTGCTGTGATTTGAAGCTATATTGTGTTTGCTGGCTTGAATTTTGTAAAATGTGAGTGGATAAGCTGAAGAGTGATAGTGTTTACAATAAATTGGTTATACTGTTTTACACTATTGGAGCACTTTATTATTTTACATGTGGAGCGATTCCTACATATACTGGTGGATATCAGTTTGCTGATTTAACCCTTTCTATGTGGTTATAAAAGCACTTTAGCCTTGCACGCAAGTGTAGGCATTTGGGGTTTATGCTTCAATATATGGACATTTCGTTTGTTTCATGCACTCACAAATGTCACAGGGTGCTTTAATTATTTAAACATTTTTTTGCACCAGATATTTTTCATACACCAGATTGTTTTCAGTATTGTCTAAATCGAACAGCTCTGTCTGAGAGAGCGCCACTGTTTTTTTTCTTTTTTTAATTATTCACTATTTTGATATATTAGAGGGATAAAACACTGTTTCTCATAAAAATAAAACCTATGTGGCTCACGGCCAAAGTTAAAAAAGCTATAAACAATAAGAAAAGAGCTTTTGAAAAATATAAAAATGAAGGAACACTATTGTTGTTTAAATGTTACAAAGAATATAACAGAATATGTAAAAAGGAAATAAAGGACGCAAAAATTAAAAATAAATGACAGATTGCAAAAGATAGTAGGACAAACCCCCAAAAAATCTTCAAACATATTAAGACCCCTTTCACGCTGGGGCTGGCGGACGTTGATGGTAAAATACTGCTAGTTTTAGCGGCACTTTACCGTCATCTTAGCGGCGCTATTCGGCCACTAGTGGCTGAATAAAGGGTTAAATGTGCCTGTGTAGCACCGCTGCCGAAGCGCTTTGGCAGCGGTGCCCATTCATTTAAATGGGCAGGAGTGGTGTATACACCGTTCCATCATCGCTCCAAAGATGCTGCTTGCAGGACTTTTTTTAATGTCCTGCCAGTGCAGCATCCCAGTGGGAAAGCACTCAGGCTTTCCCACTGGGGCGGCAGGGGAGGTGTTTTTTCAGGCACTTTACAGGCGCTATTTTTAGCCAAAAAGCACCTGAAAAACGTGTGAAAGGGGTCTAATAGTAAAATGGTCAGGTCTCAGCATGTCGCACCTTTACAAAATAATCTAGAGTGGGTGACTGGGGACAAAGAGAAGGCAAATTTATTAAATACATTCTTCAGTTCTGTGTATACAGAGGAGCACGGGGGAGCTCAAGTCAATAATGGGGGTAGTATTATTATTATTATTATTATTATTATACAGGATTTATATAGCGCCAACAGTTTACGCAGCGATTTACAACATGAGGGCAGACAGTACACACAATACAAATTAATACAGGAGGGATCAGAGGGCCCTGCTCGTTAGAGCTTACAATCTAGAAGGGAGGGTCAAGTGGAAACAAAAGGTAATAACTGTGGGGGTGAGCTGATGGAGAAAATGAAAATACAGTTGTTAGGTGTGGGTAGGGTAGGCTTCTCTGAAGAGAAGGGTTTTCAGGGATCATCTAAAAGCTAATAGAGTAGGAGATAAGCGGACAGATTGGGGTAGGGCATTCCATAGGATTGGAGAGGCTTTGGAAAAGTCCTGGATGTGAGCATGGGAGGAGGTGACGAGAGAGCTAGAGAGCAGAAGGTCTTGAGAGGAACGAAGAGAACGAGTAGGTTGGTATTTAGAGACTAGGCTAGTGATGTAGCTGGGGGCTAAGTTGTGGATGGCTTTGTACGTAGTTGTTAGTATTTTGAATTTAATTCTTTGGCCGACCGGAAGCCAGTGGAGGGATTGACAGAAAGGGGTAGCAGAGACAGAGCGATTTGTAAGGTGGATGAGTCTGGCAGCAGCATTCATGATGGATTGAAGAGGTGATAGACTATGTAGAGATAAGCCAATGAGAAGGGAGTTGCAGTAGTCGAGGCGAGAGATGACAAGCAAATGAATTAAGAGCTTTGTTGTGTCATTGGTTAGAAAGGGGTGTATTTTGGAGATGTTGCGGAGGTTGAAGCGGCAGGATTTGGACAGTGATTGGACGTGGTGCTTAAAGGAGAGTTCAGAGTCCAGGACTACACCTAGACCCTGGCATGTGGGGATGGGCTTATAGTTATGCCATCGATTTTGACAGAGAGATCAGGGGAAGGGGCATATGGGGGAGGAAAAATTATAAGTTCAGTTTTGGATAGATTGAGGAAGTGGTGTGACATCCAGACTGATATATCTGATAGTAAATTAGTGATATGTGAGGAGACAGAGGGAGTGAGCTGAGGGCTGGAGAAATAGATTTGGGTGTCGTCAGCGTAGAGGTGGTATTGGAAGCCATGGGAGGCTATCAGCTGACCCAGGGAGGAGGTGTAGATTGAAAATAGGAGAGGTCCAAGAACAGAACCTTGGGGGACCCCAACTGAGAAAGGAAGAGGAGAAGAGGAAGTAGGAAACGCTAAAGGTGCGGTTGGATAAGTAGGAAGAGAACCAAAGAAGAGTACAGTCATGGAGACCAAAGGCGTGGAGTTTTTTCAGGAGGAGGGGGTCAACTGTATCAAAGGCAGCAGCGAGGTCCAGGAGTAGGAGTACAGAATAGTGTTGATTGGTTTTGGCCGTTATTAGATCGTTTGTTAGTTTTAGGAGAGCAGTTTCTGTGGAGTGTTGAGAACGAAAACCAGACTGAAGGGGATCAAGAAGGCTATTATCAACGAGGTGGATGCTCAGTTGGTTGTAGACCAGACGTTCGAGGAGTTTGAATAAGAAGGGGAGCAAGGAGATGGGGCGTAGGTTGTTAAGATTGGATGGGTCCAGTGAGGGCTTTTTAAGTATGGGTCTGAAAAGTGCATGTTTTAGAGAGTTGGAGAAGATGCCAGAAGAGAGGGAGAGATTGAAGATGTGGGTTGGAGAATGTAGCATAGAGCCAGAGGGTGAACGTAGCATTTGTGAGGGAACAGGATCCAGAGGGCAGGTGGTAAGGTGGACATTAGCAAGTAGTTTAGCAACCTCATCTATAGTGGTGGGGTTGAAAGTGGGAAGTAATGATTGTGCCTGTGGGCATGAAGTGTGAAGTGTGGAGGGTATCGGAACAGTAGAGATCTCCTCGCGAATTGTATCGATCTTCTGTTTGAAGTGATTGGCGATCTCCTGGGCAGTGATTGAGTTGGCGGGTGGAAGCCGAAGTAGAGAGTTGAAGGCAGAGAAGAGTTGACGGGGACGGGTTGATAAGTTGCTAATGAGAGTGATAAAATAGGTCTGCTTGGCAGTGAGGAGGCTGGAATTGTATTTTTGGAGGGCAGATTTATATTGGTTGAAATATCTGAGTCTTAGTCTTATGACACAGGCGCTCGTGAGCACGACTATGTTTTTTCAGACTTCTAGTATCATCTGTTTGTCAAGGTTGAAGGGGTCGGGGCCTGATTCTGTGTGTAGTGAGGGGGGCCATTGAGTCCAGTGAGGCTAGAAGTGAAGCATTGTAGACAGAAGTGGGTAGGTTGGTGTAGGATAGGGGTGAGATTTTGTCGTAGAGGTTGTCGATAGTAGAGAAGAGAAGGGTTGAGATGACGTAGGTTTCTGCGGGTAACTTTTAGGCGGTTGGAGGGAGAGGAGGTGGAGGAGAGTGGGAGAGTGAAACTGATAAGGTGGTGATCAGAGAGAGGGAATAGATAGAGAGGTTGCATGGAGTGCAAAGGTGAGAGAAAACTAGGTCAAAGGAGGATGTTAGGCTGAGATGTTTGGAAGTGGCAGGAGTGTTAGTATTATTAGGGATGTTGAAGTCCCCTAGAATGATTGTGCGGATTTCAGAAGAAAGAAAGTAGTGTAGCCAGGCAGAGAAGTCATCAAAAAAGGTTGATACTGGTCCAGGGGGTCTGTAGATCACAGCTATCCTTAGAGAAACTGGAGTGAAAAGATGAATGCAGTGTGCTTCGAAAGAGGAGAGTAACAGAGAGGGAGGTGGGTGTAGCACCTGAAAGGTGCTATGTGGGGCTAGAAGGATTCTGACACCTCTTCCCTTATGTCCACTGGATCTGGTTGAGTGAGTCCAGAGAAGACCACCATGGGATAGGGCAGCAAAAGATGCAGTGTCGGATTCGTGGAGCCAGGTTTTGGTAATGGCGAGTAGGTTAAATGAGTTGACAATAAAGAGGTCATGGAGAGAGGTGAGTTTGTTGCAGACAGAGCGGGAGTTCCAAAGGGCACAAGAGACAGGGAGTCTGGTCTTAGGAAGAATAGAAATGGGAACTAAATTGTGTTGATTGCGGCTGCTACCAGAGGGTGTAGGGTGGTGGGTGCATGGGGTACAGTTAAATGAAGGCCCAGGGTTTGGGGATATATCTCCAGAGGTTAGGAGATGCAGGAGAGTGAGGGAGGTAATATGGGAGTGGGATTTATATGAAGGGACATGGCCCAGGGTCTTGGAGATTTTTTGTGTGTGTGGATTACAAATTAGCAGGAGTTGGTGGGTGCAGTAATAAGGAGAGGACAGAAGTGAGGGTGATATATATATGCTGTGGGGGGGAGAAGAGTGGTGAAGGAGAGATAGTTTAAGGATAGAGGACACAGCTGTCAAAAGGAGTGGTAGAGAGTGCATGTTACAATGAGAAGGAGCTGAAGGGGTAAAACAAGGTCAACTGATATCTGTCTGGTCTTTTTCAAAGTTTTTTCTTGCGTTCATTTGCTTTGTGCATTCGCTGAAGTGCAGAGTCAGAAGTGCTTCCACTTATAGAAATCGCCCACTTTGAGAAAGAGCCCAGTTGCAAATGTGTGCCGCCTGCAAATGCTTCCCCCAAAAGAAGCTTATATTTATACTGATAGGGGTGGGTGGTGGGTGGATTTCAATTAGCAATCAAGAGGTAATAAAGGTTGGCTGGTTAACAGGTCAAAATTCTTAGTGCAGGAACAGACTAGCAAGAGGGCAATAAAGTAAACGGCCATAATTCTGGGTAAGACAAAGGAGATAATAAAGCACTGTAATGTGGACAGGTCTACAGACTGTTAAGCAAAAATACCATACCAGCAATTATTAAGAAACATAAGCAAAGCAGACAGCAGTATTTCAGTTTTTGGGTGGAGATGGTTTAGTTAGCACATACCATAGCAATTTAGCCTAGGGAAAACAAACGCTTTTCAGTTTTCAATTTTGGGTGGATGGTAGTCAGCTGTAAACATACCATAGCAATTTAGACTAGGGAAAACAAATGCTTTTCAGTTTTCAATTCTGGGTGGATGGAAGTCAGCTGCAAACATACCTGCGAACAGACAGAGAAGAAATCCTCAGACAAGTGCAGAGTCAGAAGTGCTTCCACTTATAGAAATCACCCACTTTGAGAAAGAGCCCAGTTGCAAATGTGTGCCCCCTGCAAATTATAATATAATAAATAAATATAAATAATTATAAAAAATAATAATATAATAATAATAAAATTAATTTCCCCACAATTCACTGTCGCTCAATTCTGCAAGTGTTTTAATTTTCTATCACTGTTTTCTAGCTGGTCTAAAACCACTTTTGACGTAAAGGGACACTTTTTTGTTGCTATGGACAATCTCCAGTTTCCAGGCAGAAAGAACAGAATATATAATATAAAACTGCATGCAGGGCCTTGGACAAAGCATTTGGGACAAAAGGAATGTGAAATGATTTCATACAGTACCATAATCTGTAAGATTACAGTGTACTGTATGTGTTATGATTTTTCACTTTTTTTAGTTTGCCGCCGGGCTCTGCCCCCGTGCATCGCGACGTACGCAGGGAACGGAGCCCGGCTCACAGAGGCATCGGGCAGAGGACAGAGCCCGCGGACACAGCTGGGGGATATCACAGGATCCTGGGACAAGGTAAGTATACCACACCAGGATCCGGCAATGCAATCCCGAGTGTGGCTCAGGGATTACTGATAATGGAGCTGAAATTTAACACCGAGCCACACTCGGGAAAACCGCCAGGTGAGGTTAAAGACTGAGCTTCTTTCTGAGAGTTGGTGTTTACAAGTTAAAAACTTAAAATACTTATAACCATCAAACATTATATACATTTTTTTCTAACACCCTAGAGAATAAAATGGCAGTCGTTGCAATACGTTGTGTCACACCGTATTTGCGCAGCGGTCTTACAATCACACTTTTTTTGGAAAAGATACACTTTTTTGAATTAAAAAAGAAGACAACTATTTTTTTTTTATATTGTGAAAGATAATGTTACGCCAAGTAAATTGATACCCAACATGTCACGCATCAAAATTGCGCCTGATCGTGGAATGGCGACAAACTTTTACCCTTAAAAATCTCCTTAGACGTTTAAAACATTCTACAGGTTGCATGTTTTGAGTTACAGAGGAGGTCTAGAATTATTGCTCTCACTTTACCGATTGCAGCGATACCTCAAATATGTGGTTTGAACACCGTTTTCATATATGGGCGCTGCTCACGTATGTGTTTATTTATTTATTTATTTATTTCAGGTACTTATATAGCGCCGTCAATTTACGCAGCGCTTTACATATACATTATACATTCACATCAGTCCCTACACCCTCAAGGAGCTTACAATCTAAGGTCCCTAACTCACATTCATACATACTAGGGCCAATTTAGACAGGATCCAATTAACCTACCAGCATGTCTTTGGAGTGTGGGATGAAACCAGAGTACCCGGAGGAGAACATGCAAACTCCAGGCAGGTAGTGTCGTGGTCGGGATTCGAACCAGCGACCCTTCTTACTGCTAGGCGAGAGTGCTATTCACAACACCACTGTGCCACCCATTCACTTCTGCATGCGAGCTCGGCAGGACGGGGCGCGTTTAAAAATTTTAAATTTATTTTCTTATTTATTTTACCTTTTATTTTTTATTTTTACACTGTTTTCTTAATAAAAAAAATGTGTCACTTTTATTCCTATTACAAGGAATGCAAATATCCCTTGTAATAGAAAAAAGCATGACAGGACCTCTTAAATATGAGATCTGGGGTGAAAAAGACCTCAGATCTCATAATTACACAAAAATGTAATAAAAAAATAAATTAATTAAATGTAATAAATAAAAAAAAAATGCTTTAAGAGCTATGGGCGGAAGTGACATTTTGACTTCGCTTCCACCCTGCAATGGTATGGAGACCGGTGGGGGCCATCTTCCCATCACTCGTCTCCATGCCAAGCCAGGGAGAGGACTTACCGATGGCTCCAGTAAGCGGTGGAAGGCCCTCTCCCGCCACCGATAAAAGTGATCTGGCAGAGAATCCGCCACAGAGACCACTTTTATCTGAAACCGTACCACTCACTGAAGAAGAGGATACTGGGGTTATGGTAGCTAGCTGCTGCCATAACAACGATATCCCTCTTCAAAGTGCCGAAGTATATCGGCGTGAGCTGGTCCGGAAGTGGTTAAAATGACATGCCGTACCTCCCAAATTTATTATATGCATTTGGAGTTCTTCTGTCCCTATTCCTTCGCACATCCTGCAAATCCAACAATGGAAACTCATAGGTTTTATTTGGGGTCACTCAAGATCCAGGGTAAATAAACATATTATATTTTCCCCTAGGGTATCTGGGGGGCTAGCGGTTCCAAATATATAGCATTATTACCTGGCTACTAAGTCTTCCATAGCTTCCCCCACATCAATGACCACGATCCCTCAACCCAGTCCTGTCCTTTACACCTAAAGCAGAGCTACAATAAGTGCCACAAACCAAAAACACAGTTTCTATTAATATTCAAAGCAAACTCATCCATCCATCCATTTCTCCATGCTTTATTTACCTGAGAAAGCACTTTGAAAAACACACCCTAGCATTTCTGATCTGACATCTCAGCGATGGAAGGGCTTCATTTTAAGGTAAGTTTAACATAACGTGCTAATATTCAATGCATTATGACAATATACAATATACATTATGACATTACCTTGCCGGGTACAATAATGAAAAAAAAAAGTGGTTTACTACTGCTTTAAGTTTTGGGACACTATCAAATTTTATTCTGACCTTGCCTCCCTGTTCCTTCCTTTATTGAAACTGTTTAAAGTGGTTGTATACCCTTTTTTTTAACTTTTACCTACAGGTGGGCCTTTACTGTACTGTACTATACTGTAGGTAAAATTAATATCTCCTAAACCTCTACGCCGGAGCAGCGATACCCGGAAGAAACGCAGAGGGAACATGTCAGCTCCCTCGGCGTGGACCGGGATCAGATGTCAAGACCTCGTTCTAAGGTGAGTATTTCATAATGAGCTAGTATGTGCTGCATGCTAGCTCATTATGCCTCTGCCTTGCAGGTTCTTTTGTTTAAAAAAAAAAAAAATCTGTGCGGATATACAACCGCTTTAAGTGCCCATTATTTCCCTCAGGCATGGAAAGCCCTATGCAATTTCCATTGTGGTTAGAACATGGTTTTCAGGATATATTTTTACTCCCTAAAGAGGTTGCAAACCCTCATGGTTTTTCACCCCAAGACCCTGTTTTTCTTACCTGACCCCGATCTTTCTCTGGCCGGGAACGAGCACACCAGCTCTAGCTGGTGTCTCGTGTCCTGTTTGGATAGATTGATAGCAACGCAGCCCTTGGCTCCTGCTGCTGTGAATCAAATCCAATGACGCGAGCACCCGGGGGGGGGGGGGGTCCTGCATTTTGTGTGAATGGACACAGAAGCAGGACTCAGAGTGCGTCCGCATGGGTGTCCTCTTTAGGAGAGCCTTCTCCAACGTCGCCACTCAATGCGGGGAGGAGCCCCCAGTGCCGCCGGGGGATGCCAGAAGAGGCAGATCGGGGCCACTCTGTGCAAAAAGAACTGCTCAGGGTTTACAACCCCTTTAATCAGTCAGGTATCATGTCCTTCCAACATACACTAGTCATGATGTATTGCTACATGGACACTTCTGATATATGAAATTGAGACACTTTATTCATTCAGTTTTATGACATGATTTCACCCCATTTTTACTAACAAAATTTGAGATTGTAAATGTTGCTCTGATCTCTTCTCTAAGAGCCTAATATCTTTGATTTACTCTTCTATAGCCTTTTCCAAATGGACTCCTGTCAGATTATATCCATCCCAATCAGAGGCGGCTCTAGGCTTTGTGAGGCCTTAGGCAAAACTTAGACATGAGGCTCTACTCACGCCCATCAGCTACTCAGCAGGCCTTCCCAGCAAGAGATCCTTGTGCAGTGGATGGGAGAGGTGATGTGCGTGGACGCAACGTCAATCCTCATTGGCTGATGGGTGGAGCTCCAGAAGTCTTAGGTTACGTGAGAGGTGAGTGTGACAGGGGCTGGGCTCTTAACGTTGCCTGCCCACAGTAGTGTTAAGGTGTCCCCTGATGAAGTCACGTGATGTGACGATACGCGTCGGTATTGGAGCACTGGGTACACTCACAGTTTGACGGCAGGAGACAAGCTCGGCGCTCATGGATGCTCCACTCTGTATACGATCTTACATGTGAGTTTGTTTTTTAACTTTTTGCCAATAAACCGGCTTTTACATATGGGATTATGCTATGTATATTCTCTCTTCATGTTTACCTACATCTACTGAGTCTATATGATGAGCACTAGGGAGCAGGAGCGGACTGAAGTTTTTACAACAAGGGCATACGAACTCGCGTTCGTGGATTGACGCCTATGCTCATTTTAAAAAAAGTGAGTGCATCGCTTTCTGATCCATCCCTGTCCCACTGTGTTCATTGCGGTGTTGCGCTATATATATTTTCTATACATTTTTTTCATATCGTCTTAACATCCACCACTGGGACCGTCCAAGCAACATATAGGATATTACTTCACCTTTGCATTAACCAGCCTTACCTGTGATCTGTGACCAGTCTATGCTGTACACCTTACAGCAGTAAGGTGAGCTGCTTGCAGACACAGAGGTGTTATCACTGAAGACTACATTTGGTACACAAGTGTTTCCTGGTGGTGGGATTGATCAATTTTCATCTCATATGGACTGTTTTATCATATGAACTTTTTCTGTCATTTTTTCATATACTTTGATAGTTTTCTTGGACTTATTTTTCATGTAAGCGATTATGTAGTTATATGACACATACATTTGCTATACATTTTTTCTGTTTACACATGTTTATTTCTATATATATATACTCTTTGGATTATCTTACTGCACCAGGTATTATTTGATATATTTTGATTTGATGTACATGCACTTGTTTGCCTTTATCACATATGGTTTTAGTTTCCACCAGTACATTCTATATTTTTAGCCCCTCCCACATTTCCATTTTTATTTTTCATAGTGCAAATACCATCACTATTTTACTTTAGTGTTAAGGTGTCCTGTCACCTCTAAAATGAAGTCACGCTGCAAATAAACTGTTCGGTCGCCACGAGGCCTGCTTAAATGAGACAGGGCTCTTAATGCTGCCTAAGCACAGCAGTGTTTAGGTCCCCTCTCCCTCAAAACTGGGGTAATGTGTGTAGCACTACCCCCGAAGGAGCTGCTTGGTAATTTTGGGTTCCCTGCTCTGTGCCTCAACTCCAAGAAAACCCTCAGTAGGATCTAGGCAATGAAGGAACACACACCTACTTAGTGGTAGACACTATTTGACTATAATTAAGAACTTGCATAAATGACAATTAAAGTGCAGTTCACATAGACCCAGTGGCGTTGCTAGGGGGGTGCGGGGGGTGCGGTCCGCACCCGGGTGACACCCGCTAGAGGGGTGACACCATCCCGACTTTCCCGAGGGTGAGGATATCCCTGGCATTTTTTTTTTGCAGCGGACCCCGCTGGAACAACACCTCCAGCGCCGCGGCCGCGCCTGGTGTTCTTCCTCCTCCCTACTGAGCCAGTGAGTCTGTCACATCTCACAGACGATGATGTCACACACTATCTCCGCCCCCACGCTGTCCTCGTCTCCTCTCCAGCTGCCGCCCGGCGCCCGGAAGTATGAGTACAGTAAGGCACCTGGTCCCTGATAGCAATGCGAGGGGGTGTCCACCGCCGCCCCGAGCCAGAGGTAAGGTGTCATAGGTGGGGGGGGTTGCCCTTGTCATGGTACCGGCACACCACCTGAGAGCTGGTGTGGAACAGTGGGAGGATTCAGTGTCTGGCGCCCTCTGTGCTAGTCTGGTAACTAAGGGGGGGGATTGTGCAAGGTGGTCTGCTAGACACAGCTTTATAATATATATATATAATAGCTGTGTCCAGCCGCCCCCCCACTAGACCAGCTCACTCAGCTACTGTGCCTATATCTAATATAATATAGCTGTGTCCAGCAGCACCCCCTCCTCTCCTAGCCCTGTGCCACCCCAGCCTGCCCTGTGCCATGCTAGCCTGCCATGTGCCACCTCAACCTGCCCTGTGCCACCCCAGCCTGCCATGTGCCACCCCAACCTGCCCTGTGCCACCCCAGCCTGCCCTGTGCCACGCCAGCCTGCCATGTGCCACCCCAACCTGCCCTGTGCCACCCCAACCTGCCCTGTACCACCCCAATCTGCCCTGTGCCACCCCAGCCCTCCATGTGCCACCTCGCTTGCCCTGTACCACCCAGCCTGCCATGTGCCACCCCAACCTGCCCTGTGCCACCCCAAACTGCCCTATACCACCCCAACTTACCCTGTGCCACCCCAACCTGCCCTATACCACCCCAGCCTGCCCTGGACCAGCCCAGCCTGCCCTGTACCACCCAGCCTGCCATGTGCCACCCCAGCCTGCCCTGTGCCACCCCAACCTGCCCTATACCACCCCAGCCTGCCCTGTACCACCCCAACCTGCCATATACCACTCGGTCTGCCCTGTGCCACCCCAACCTGCCCTATACCACCCTAACGTGCCCTGTGCCACCCCAACCTTCCCTATACCACCCTAACTTGCCCTATACCACCCAACCTGCCCTGTGCCACCCTAACTTACCCTGTACCACCCCAGCCTGCCCTGTACCACCCCAGCCTGCCCTGTACCACCCCAACCTGCCTTGTACCACCCCAACCTGCCATATACCACCCTTCCTGCCCTGTGCCACCCTAACCTGCCCTGTGCCACCCTAACCTGCCCTGTACCACCCCAACCTGCCATATACCACCCCAACCTGCCCTGTACCACCCCAACCTGCCCTGTACCACCCCAACCTGCCATATACCACCCTGCCTGCCCTGTGCCACCCCAACCTGCCCTATACCACCCAACCTGCCCTGTGCCACCCTAACTTGCCCTGTACCACCCCAACCTGCCCTATAACACCCTAGCCTGCCTGTACCACCCCAACCTGCCCTATACCACCCCAGCCTGCCCTGTACCACCCCAACCTGCTCTGTGCCACCCCAGCCTGCCTTGTACCACCACAACCTGTCCTGTGCCACCCCAGCCTGCCCTACACCACCCCAGCCTGCCCTGTGCCACCCTAACTTGCCCTATACCACCCCAACCTGCCCTATACCACCCCAATAACGTCTTAACCTGCCCTGTACCACCCTAACCTGTCATATACCACCCCAACCTGCCACTATACCACCCTATACTATCATTTACAGGGGCTGGTTTGGGGTGCGCCTTGTGACCGTGCGCTACCTGAATGGTGCTGGGCAGCCCAGACAGGGGGGGTGACACCATGTTTTACCGCACCAGGTGACACCAACCCTAGAGACGCCACTGCATAGACCCCTTTCACACTGAGGCAGTTTTCAGGTGTTTTAGAGTTAGAAATAGCGCCTGAAAACTGCCTCACATGCTGCAAGAGTGTGAAAGTCTGTGTACTTTCACACTGGGGCGGTGCGCTTGCGGGACATTAGAAAAGTTCTGCAAACAGCATCTTTGGGGCAGTTTGGGAGCGCTGTATTTAGCTCTCCCAAAACGCCCTGCCCATTGAAATGAATGGCCATCGCTTCCAAAGCGCCTGAAAAGTGCTTCGTAAGCGCCGCAACATGGGCGCTTTTAACCCCTTCTTTGGTGTTAAAAGCACCCCGCTAGCGGATGATCTGCCCTCAGGTAATAAAGGTAAACAAATATATCTATATAAGCAGCTCTATATCAATAGCAGAAAAATCAATACAAGAATAGGTAAATCAAAATTTAGCAACACAACTGTACTCTAACCGTGTCTAAAGGATTAGCAATTTCCTAGTGGTTTTTCAGTGCACTCAAAGAAATGAGAGAAGGTGGGGTACTCCTTTAGATGGCAACAACAAACTGGGCCCTGCAAGGATTTTTGTCTACTTAGGGAAAGGTGCATTTTGCTGAAACCCCCCCCCCTGTTAGGGCCGTCTTTAATATTGATTGGACCGTGGGCAAACATGTTCTTGGGCCCCCCTCCATTCTGAGACATACAAACAAATAGCAGCTAGACTCAAAATCAGTTTACTGCAGCAGATCACACAGCGATTGCAATTGGTTGCCAGAGGTTACAGCCGATCATCACCACTCACTGACTAGTTGCTAGAGGTTACAGCACATAATTTCTGCTTGCCGATTGGTTGCTAGAGGTTACAGCACATTATCACTGCTCACTGATTGGTTTCTAGAGATTACAGCACATCATTACCACCCACTGATTGGTTGCTTGGGGTTACAGCACATCATTACCGCTCACTGGTTGGTTGCTAGAGATTACGGCAGATCACCACTGTTCACTGATTGGTTGCTACAGGTTACTGTTTATTATTACCATGTACTGAGCAGTGGAGCAATCCAAAATAATTGAGCAAGTAAAGTGGCACATTAAAATACATACTACAGGAGAGGGTCAGAAACTGCAGACATACTACAGCAGAGGGTCAGAGACTGCAGACATAGTACAGGAGATGGTCAGAGACTGCAGACATACTACAAGGGACAGTCAGAGACTGCAGTTCCTATGGATGGTTGCAGATAATGACCGACTGGCCCTCTCACCAGACAATGGTTCCTCTGATCAGGAGTCAGTTCACTCTGGGTTGCCCCTGGCGACTCCATTGGGCAGCGCCCAGATCTGTATTCTGGCAATGACTCCATTACTTTCTCCACCAGGGATGGCGCTAGGCTGTGTGGCTTTCCCTCGGGTGGCGCAGGGCTGTGGGGTTCTCTCTCGCTGATGGTGATCCCTTAGCACAATCCTCTCCCTCTGGAGTCCTGGGTGCACTTCCCTGAAAGCTTTCCTGGGCTCCTGGCTCTCTCTCTCTCTCTCTCTCCCTCCCATTCAGCTGAGCATGCTGTGGGCTGCAGTTTCCTCCCTTGCAATGGGGCCGCCAGTCTTTGGGACTACATGTCCCACTATCATCTTCTCCTTTTTTATTGTATTTCTCCGCTGGCCAGTACGAAGGGGGGGGAAGAAACATAGCGGGTGGCTGTGCTGGCAAGCTACACTCCCGAGAACAGTGGCGCGAAGAGGGAGAGGAGGAGAGGGAGGGGGGAAAGAAGAGCCTGCAGCTGCTCTCTCTGCACTCAGTAACACAGCCACTCCCATCTCATGCTGTTCTGCTCTCCTCCTCTGACAGGAGGAGGGAGGGGGAATGGGTGGGAAACACAGAGAGCCCTTTTCTCTTTGCTAACAACGGCGGCGGTGTCTCTCCTTCTCTGACCCGCTCCTGTTATATGCCAGCGGAGAAAGCATGCGGGATGGGGATCCGTGGCACCCGCTACATGTGTTAGGCAAATTAGGCGGCCGTTCCCAGTGGATGCCTTTTATGGGGAAACGCGTCGGGTGGAGCATAGTCCTGTGACATCATCACGCTGAACAGCTGATTGGTATACACCGCAGCTAGTTCAAACAACCTTTCTTACCTGCTTTGATTTTATGGAAATAGACTTTTGTAGGAATATACTGCACCATGAAGCCCTCTTTTGTTCCACCTTACATGATACTTTCCAGATTCTTGCTTTCATAAGGAGTATCCCGGGAGTGAAGCTTTCTCCCGCTGGCTCCTTGGTAACAGGTGGACATCTCCCTGTTGCTTGACTATCGTAAGCTGACCTGCCGGCAGGCTAATGCATAGGCGTTTTTATCTCTATCATTTGAGATCCAACTTATCTGGTAAGCAGTTTGTATTTATACATCTTACACTGCATTTCAGATGGTTGGATTGAAGAATATGTACCCTGTTTTCTGCTGATTTATTTTTTTTTTTTTTTAATTGGAAAAAACAACTTTATTAAGAAAATATATGCTTGGTACATAAAAATAATATATGCCAACATGGCAAAATCAGTAGTACATACATGAACACATTAAATTATCCACGTAATATAGAGTGGAATATATTGTGTGTTGTCTGGTTAACTTTCCCCTTAAAGAGGAAATCCTACGGAAGGCCAGGGAAAGAGGCCGAGTAATCTTTAATGGGACCGAAGTAAAGCTTTTTCAGGACTTATCACAGATTACACTACAAAACAGAAGAGCCCTAAGACCTTTATTAGATGCACTACGCGCCAGGAACATCCAGTATCGCTGGAAATTTCCCTTTGCCCTAACTGCGTCCACCAGGGGACGCTCTGCCATTCTCCGCACACCAGAGGACCTGAAGAACTTCTGCGATCAACACGATATCCCACGGATTGAGCTTCCGGAATGGTATGACCTCTTCTTCCCCTCGGAACCATGGCATCCGGTTACCCTCAACCCATCCCCGAAAGCACCACGCCAGAGATCACGCAGACGCAAGGCAGGATCGGCATCCCCGAAAGCACACTCATCTCGTCGAGATCTCTACCAACGAAGCCCTACTTGTGCTCCGTTGTCCCCCCCGGGGCGCAATCATCCGGAGGACTGACGTCACCCGCCCAGCCATGCCGCAGCAGCAGTGAGTTACTGTCTTAACCCCCGATGAACACTTCCCCCTGATCTCCTATCGTGCTTTAAGCTATACATCAGGAATGCAACTACTTGTTATCCCCTGACACTTCTCACCCTCACCCGATTCGCCCCTACCCGACTTTTCCCTTGTATGATATACAGGCACTTTCTCACGCCTCACAAACTGGTCAAGTCTCCCTCTGGAAAATGACATTCAGGACTCAGAAGATCAGATCTTCAAATCCCCCCCTCCCCCCCTCCCCTTTTTTTTTTTTTTTTCTGTTTTTTTTTTTTTTTTTTTTTTCTGTTCTTTTTAGGCCTTGAGTAATCTTGCCGGGGGTGGAGGTACAGCAGACCTTACCGATCTTTTCCACAAATGCACACACCCCAAAATCACTTAACTCGAATAGCTTACAGAACAAACTGGGGTCTGCCTTCCCTCTACCTCCGTAAGATAAGGTTGAGTACTTCTTCATTATCCACAATAGAAGATAAAGCATGTATATCATTAACAGTTAAAAACAATGTTTAAAGAGCGATATCATTAAGGTAAACGATTTTATGTATTTAGCAAAGGTAAACGCATGACTATCCTGACCACCAGGGACGGGGTCCTTACCCGATCCGAAGAGCCCCTTAGGGGGGCTCCAACCTTTCACTTTGATTTTAACCACTTCCCACGCAACCTACACTTGTAGTGGGTAGGAGAGTTTTCACTAACCCGGACGTCCCTGGTCCTCAGTGAGCTATCCACCTATCACAGGAACTAGAACACATACAATAAGCTCTACCTGATGAATGGGTTCCCCAAAGGGGGTATCTAATAAGCTATAACCTTACAACCTCTTGATCGCGAATTATGATCCTGCCGTTCAAATGTGGATAAAAATTTTTTTTCTTCTTTCTTTTTAGTATCCCCTGTCCCACACCATCCATCCTCCCTTTCCCTCCTTCCTTCCTTCCCTCCTCCTCCCAACGCCCCCTACATCTACTCCCCCCACCCATCCAGCACTCCCCTCCTTCACCCTCACCCTTGACCCCCCTCACGAGAACTGCCATTTTAGCTTTCACCTCTAAAGATAGTGATTAGCTTTCCGCCTAGCAGGGAAAAATTTATGTTCGATATATCTCCCATAATGTGCACCGGATAGCGGTTATCAGTATTCTTGTTATTATTTTTAGGTCTGTTCTAGGGGAATTACACTGTTATTTTCTCCTCTATGTTGGATAAGCTCAATACATGGCTGATTAGGTAACGGATACAACCTATAGGCTACCTCTACTATGTTGTATTAAGTTTTTGTTTTTCTGAGGATTGTATTATGTTTCTATTCACGGATCACTTTACCGTGACACCGGTGGTTCAATAGTAGAATATAATGTTAAGTGGGCTCCCCCTTAAAATCACATAAACACAAAATTACAAACCTTCAACTTATATTTCTCCACTTAAGCAGAGAGGCGGATCTGTCCCCCGATCCACAACCGATCGAGGTTCCCCGTCTTTTCTCGCTCCCCCACACAGCAAGTCCCTAAGGACACCAGCTGATACTCCAGAACTCCTTTTTTCTCCCCCTAGGCGAGGCAGATTTTCTAAACCTCGCCTCTGGTGTATCCTCCCTACTCGATTCCTACCTTTTCCCTTGTCCTATTTTACCCTACTTACTCCTCTTTTTTCTCTCCTCCTCTTCTTACCACTTCCTTTTCTCGTTCCCTTCCTTCGTTGCTCCCTACACTCTAAACCAACTTTTACTTTATTTCTCCGCATCCCTCCTCTCCCTCTCTTCTCTTCTCTTCCCCCTCCTTTTTCTTCTCCCTCCCTTTGCTATTTTTCTCTCTCTTTTGTTCGGCTTCTTGGCTCCGGGGGTTCACTAACCCTGTTCAGCCCCCCCCCTGACAACCCTCCCACATTATCCTCCACTACTTACCGAATTGCACTTTGGTGGGGCCTGACCCCCAGACGCAAACAAGTGTATAACCATGCATTCGAAATCATTACCTGATCTTTCATTAACGCTAAAATGTATATCCCTCAACGTGAAAGGTCTTAACCTTCCTGAGAAACGCTCCCAGGTCTTGACATCTCTCTCTAAACATAAAGCCCATTTTATTTTTTTGCAAGAGACCCACTTCCGCTCCGACACAATACCTAAGCTTACCAACAATACATATCGTATAGCTCACCACGCCACTAACCCAGATGCCAAAACGAAAGGTGTCTCAATATTAATCTCCAAACATGCAAACTTTTTACTCTCAGACTCATTAATTGACCCGGCAGGTAGATATATCTTCCTTAAAGGGAAATACGCAAATAAACCAATCACATTGGCAAACGTCTATTGTCCCAATGAACATCAAGTCTCCTTCTTCAGAGACATCTGCGACCGACTGACAACCTTCCAGGAAGGATTAGTTCTCCTTGGAGGAGATTTCAACGTACCCTTAAATCCACTAATGGACTCATCATCAGGCTCTTCTGCCCTAACATACAAGGCCCTACGCCAGATCAAAACCCAATTGCAAAACCTGACTCTTCATGACACATGGCGCACACTATCACCCACAGTAAAAGATTACACATTTTTCTCTGCCCCACACCAAAAATATTCCAGAATAGACTATTTTTTCCTCTCCCAATCCGATCTCTCTTTTTTAAATCAGTCTACGATAGAACCCATGTTTTTATCAGACCACCACCCCATCACGGTCACTTTAACCTTCCCTGAAATCCACCCCCGAACTAAAGTATGGCGATTTAACCCTTCACTGCTGGGGGATCCGGTCTCCCTAGATCACATACGCACATGCATCCTCAACTACTTTGCTGAGAATGTGTCACCTGAAATATCTCCTATCTCCCTATGGGAAGCTCATAAGTGTGTGGTCCGGGGGGAGCTGATGTCACTGGCAGCTAAAACCAAAAAACGGAACCAAGAACTTATTAACTCACTTATCGGAACAATTAAATCCCTGGAAAGAGCACACAAACAGACACAAGCAGCCGCCACTTTACAAGAACTATCCCACGCACGCTCTCTCTTAAAAATAGAACTGGACAGACGCTCTAGTAGACGCTACATTCTCTCCCAGAGAATCTTTTACGAGCAAGGGAACAAGTGTGGTCGCCTGCTGGCACGTTCGGTCCAATCTTCTAAAACCTCTACCAGAATACATCACCTACGCAATTCCAAGGGGGATCTCATGGTCAAGAACGAGGAAATAGCTAGAGAATTTGAGACTTTTTACTCAAAACTATATAACTTATGTCCTGATCAAAGGTCTCAAAACGCACAGAAAACCCGATCTGACCTCATTAAATCCTTCCTCTCCAAATATAGCCCCAAGCCTATATCACCCCAACTTAAACTAGAACTTGATAAACCCATATCTTTAACTGAAATTGCTGTGGCAATTAAACAAATGAAACTTGGCAAAAGCCCTGGTCCCGACGGATATACTCTCCAATACTATAAAACATTCGCAGACATTCTTTCCCCTACACTCTTAGCCACATTCAACACATTAGCTGATGCCCAATTTGATCCCTCCAGAATGCTAATGGCCCATATCACGGTCATACCAAAAGAGGGTAAAGATCCTTCATTAGTCGCGAACTACAGGCCAATATCCCTATTAAACGTAGACATCAAATTGTACGCAAAAATCCTTGCTATTAGACTACTCCCCTTAATACCAAACCTTATATCCCTGGACCAGGTAGGGTTTGTCCCGGGTAGAGAAGCCCGAGACAACGTAATCCGCACGTTAAACTTACACCACTGGATTACGGCCACTAAAACCCAGGGCTTTCTTCTCTCTCTAGACGCCGAGAAGGCGTTTGACAGGGTGGCCTGGGACTACATGTACGAAACTCTCTCGGCGATTGGGATCGGAAACCGTATGCTTTCCTCTATTATGGCCCTGTACTCTGGTCCCTCCGCTGCAGTTAGAGTCAACGGCCTCCTGTCAGGCGCCTTCTCGGTCAAGAACGGGACACGTCAGGGATGCCCCCTATCACCACTTCTATATATCCTCACTTTAGAGCCCTTCCTCAACAAACTAAGAAACAATCCTGATATTCGGGGTATTGTGGTAAAAGGGAGAGAGTACAAGGTTGCGGCATTCGCCGACGACATTTTGCTCTCACTACAAGCTCCCCGTGTCTCTCTCCCAAATCTTCTACAGGAAATCGATCTCTTTAACAAAATATCCAACTTAAAGATCAACCACACTAAATCACAGGCCCTGAATATCTCACTTCCCCCCCAAGAAGTGACAAGCTGCCAGGAATCCTTTCCGTTTCAATGGCAAAAAAATGCCCTCACCTACCTGGGAATACAAATCCCACCCATTTTATCAAACCTATACACACTGAACTTCCAGGTAGCTCTTCTTAAAGCCCAAAATCTCCTTAAGGAATGGAAGACGTTAAATGTTTCCTGGTTTGGACGAGCAGCTTTAATTAAAATGCTTATCTTACCGCGCCTTCTTTACCTCATACAAACAATACCTATAGCCCTACCAATTAACTTTTTCACAACATATCAAAAAATATGCTCAACTTTTTTATGGAGGGAATCCCCCCCCCGCATTAAATATTCTAGACTCACCTTACCCAAATCCAGGGGCGGAATAGGACTGCCGGATCTGAACAAATACTATAGTGCAAGCCATCTCACGAGGATAGCGGATTGGAATATCCACTCCCTTAAGAAATCCTGGATTCCCCTAGAAAATGCTGTGTCACATCTTCCTTTACACTTAATCCCATGGTTACCCCCTAAGCACTGGCCACAATCAATAATGACACACCCACTAATCTATCCATCCCTATTAGCATTCAAAAAAGCATCACTTAAGGGGAACTTAGCCTCAATCCCGGGCCCCTTAACTTCCTTGAGAGGAAATCCTGATTTCCCCCCAGGCTCCCACACTAACTTTCTACAGAAAGAATGGCCACATGAAGACGTTCTAATCATGCACTTCTATCAGGATGGGAAAATCATGCCCCATGAAAAACTCATAGAAATATCCAAAACCTCTGCATTTTCCTTTTGGACTTACAGGCAAATCAGACACTTTCTGGAATCCCACGCCAATCAAACCCACGGGATTAAACAGCCCACTCAGTTTGAAACCCTGTGTCACCATAAAATCCCACAAAGACACCTCATCTCTCTTTTGTACACTCTGCTAAATGACCCCTTGACACCCACAATCTCACCTTCTCAGAGTGCATGGAACAGAGACCTTCCGACACCCTTAACTAATGAGGAATGGAATAAGGTCCATGAGTACATACACAAAGGTTCTCTGAATGTAACTACACAAGAAAATGGATACAAGATAGCTACTAGGTGGTATAGAACCCCCTCCAGACTTCACAAATTCAAATCCACTATCCCCAACACTTGCTGGCGTTGTGGAGTGGAGGTGGGTACAATGCTCCACATATGGTGGGACTGCGCAATCCTCCAGCCCTTTTGGAAGGAGGTACACAAATTAATAACACAAATTACCACATTTACTCTTGACTATACCCCAGCCCAATACCTTCTACACCATACCTCATTATCCAAACGAAACTACTTCAAATCCCTAGCGATGCATCTGGTGAATGCTGCTAGATTATGCATCCCTAAACATTGGCAATCGACATCGGTTCCATCAATTGGTGAATGGTGTACAAGAATTTCCAAAACGAAAGACATGGAAGAGCTCATTCACGTTTCTCAGGATAGGACTCAGAAGTTCACGGCCACATGGTCCTGTTGGATACACTTCACGACCACTGAGGGATACCGCCAATACCTTCCACGAGCCTCCACACAAACATAACTGTGTTCATTCAGGAAGGCACCCCTGCTGGTGCCTCTCCTGCAGGGTTTGGGGGGGGAGGACTTGGTTACACCCCGGAGCCACCCTCTTCTATTGTCACTTGCCTTACTTCCAAACGCAACCCTCTCTACCCCCTCTTTTCTTTAATATACACCTCATTCATCACACTAAACCCTTTCCCCTTTCCTCCCTACCTAATACGACTCTCTTTAACCCATGATTCACTTTAGGCTCCCACATCTACAATCCTGGGGGTCTACCCACCTTTTCATCCTGTCCCCTCTTTACTATTTTACTCTTTCACCTCAAAGAACTCCTCCCTTATTCTCTTGAGTACTCCCCCCATCCCTTCTTTCCCCGCTTTTCTTTTTTTTTTTCCCTCCCTCTTCCCTCTTCCCCCTCCTTCTCTACCCCCTTTCCCTTTTCTCCTCTCCTTTCCTCTTCTCTTTTCTTTTTAGACTATTCTATTCTCCCTTCTTTAGTTTGCAACCATTGTACAGTGGTCTTATGTATACTAGGCCCTTTGATGAGGGCACCCACTTGTCGATCCGGGAACTTCGAGACATTTAACATTTATGCCCGGAGGGGTCTCGACGTTCTCTGAACCCTTACCCGGGACTGGCCCGGTGCTCGGCTCTCCCCTTAATACTCGCCGAATGATGATGTGAGTGGGGGGAGCTCGGCGCTGGAATATAACACCTTGTTGAGAAGTTCCACGTTTTTGCTTCCAACATTAACAAAAATCTCTCTCCAGATCAACCGCCTACTAACATTTTGTTGGAAAACATATGAATCCAATGTTATTTGTTCTTTAAGCTAAATGACTTTTGTACAAGATTCTATGTACGATTTCTGTATGTGATATATTTTTCTCTTCACAATAAAATCTTTATGGAAAAAAAAAAAAATATAGAGTGGAATATCCACCGGACATGAAGCCAGTACACCATAGAGAAGAAGGGGGAAGAAAAAAACAAAAAAGAAAAAAGAATGGGGGAGAGGAGAGGGGAAAATAAGAGATGAACATAACAACGTTTCAAGTACATGTTTCACCGTCTTCTAACCATCTGTTCCAGACCTGCTCGTATTTATGTGGGCATCCTCTATGTATATAAATCAGTTTCTTATATGGGAGAGTGTCGTTAATTTCTTTTTTCCAGCACTGTATTGTAGGGGGTAGGGCCTGCATCCAATTGCGGGCTATCGCTTTTCTCGCCAAGAATAGTGTTTCATGTAGAAAGGTACGGAGGGGTTTGTCAGTGTCTAATTCAGGTAGCAAACTGAGTAGACACATCTTAGGGTCTAGAGTAGCCGGAGAGCCCATCTGGTCGTGTAGGAAGCGAATCACTTGTATCCAGTATGCTTGGATAGTTGGGCAGGACCATATAAGGTGGTAGAAAGAGCCTGGGGTGTGGTCACATAAACGGAAACCTGGATTATACATGGGTTTGAAACGCGCTAACCTCTGAGGGGTCAAATATGTCCTATGTATAATATACAATTGTGTTAGGCGGTCTGACAGTTTAGGGGAGACTTTTTTCGCGTCTTCCAAGATCTCGTCCCAGTCCTCATCCTCAATCAATCCAACGTCCGCCTCCCATTTAGTCTTAGCACCATAGGCCAAGGCTGTGGAGTCTGGAAGACGGATAGCGGAGTAAAGAGTGGAGATTAGTTTGGCAGGCTCAGCACCTGTGATCGTGTCAACTATGGAGGGGACTGTAAGGGATGGGTTAGAACCAGCAAACTGAGTTTGTATAGCATGGCGGAGTTGTAAGTACCTGAAAAGGAGGTGATTGGGAAGTGAGAATTCGTCTTTTAACATTTGGAATGTTTTAAGTCCTGTGGTGGTCATGATCTGGTGTATGTACAAGATCCCGTTGCATATCCAAACCGTAGGGTCTGGGATAGACAACAGCTCAGGCAGGCGTGTGTTGAACCATAGGGGGGTGTGGGAGTGAACCTGTGGGGTCCCAAGTTTCTGAAGTGCCAACCGCCACACCCTCCGATGATGTGTCAACACGCCCGCTTTGTGTTGGGGGGTATGCCCTGTCGATGGGGCCCTAAGGACTGACTGAAGTGGGGTGTGAGCTGGGTTATCAGGGTGTTCACAGAGTAGTAGTTGGTATCTTGGTAGCTCGCTCTTGTCAAAATGATAGAAATGGGACAGTTGGGAGGCAAGATAATAGTCCTGAAAATCTGGAAGGGCAGCTCCTCCCAATGTCACTGGGTTCTTAAGTATTCTCCAAGATAATTTGTGTCTGCTGTGTCCCCATATAAACGAATTAAGAATAGACTCAATTGTTTTGAAAAATTTTTGTGGTATATATAGGGGAGCGTGCCACACCAGATAAAGTATTTTTGGGAGAAGTATCATTTTGACTAGACTGATGCGTCCCATGACACCCAGGGGTAGTCGAGCCCAATTTTGTGTCTTAGTCTTGATCAGAGTGTACAGGGGTTCAATATTCAAGAGTGTGTAGTCTGTAAGTGATCTAGTAACTTGCACTCCGAGGTACTTAATTACAGAAACCCTTGAGAGCGTCAGAGGGGGGGATGTGAGTGAAGGGGGGAAATGGTCAATCGGGAGGATCTGGGATTTGGACCAATTAATACTTAGGCCCGAGTGACTGCCAATTTGCTCTATGGAGTGGAGGGCTACAATGAGGGAGGGACCAGAGTCGGCTAAATAGAGGAGCGTATCGTCTGCGTACATCCCAATCTTTTCTTCCAGATTCCCTATCTTGAGGCCTCTGATATTTGTGTCCGCACGAACCATGATGGCCAGCGGTTCCACAGCCAATGCATACAGCATGGGGGAGAGGGGGCAGCCTTGCCGGGTCCCTCTCTCTAGTGAGAATTGATCAGAGAGCCAGCCATTTACGAGCACCTTGGCCTTCGGGGACTGATACAGGAGTTGAACCCAGCGGATAAAATTGGGGCCAAGTCCAAATCTCGAGAGGCACTCCCATAGGTAGTTCCATTCCACTGAGTCGAAAGCCTTGGCGGCGTCTAGAGCCACCACGACCCTCGAGCCAACTTCGTCGTGGGAGCCCTGGAGATTCATAAATAGCCGGCGGATATTCATAGCAGTGTTCTTCCCTGGCATGAAGCCTGTCTGATCAGGGTGAATCAGGGAAAGAATGACTTGATTAAGGCGGGAGGCTAGAATCTTGGCGAGTATTTTAATGTCGACCTGTAGTAAGGAGATGGGTCTATATGATTCCGGGTATTTGGGGTCCTTACCAGGCTTAGGGATTACTACAATTTGGGCTTCTCTCATAGAGAGGGGTAGGATTCCCGTATCAAATATAGATTTATATAAATCATGAAGTTTAGGGGTTAAAATTTCAGAGTAGGTGGCGTAGAATTCAAGTGGTAAGCCGTCTGACCCTGGAGCCTTAGATGCAGCCAAACAGGAGATAGCCTCAGAGATATCTTCCCTAGTAATGGGAGCTTCTAAAAGTTCACGTTGTACATCAGTCAACCTAGGGAATTTAATTCTCTCTAAGTAGTCTTTGGTATCTTGGGGAGTGTGAGTGACCCGGGAGGTGTAAAGTGCACGATAAAATCTTGCGAATTCCTCCGCTACTTGTTGCGGATCAGTGATGTCGTTTCCCCCGGGGTCGGTCAACGACACCACCACCGGGGGTCGCAAATCTAAGTGAGCAAGATATGCAAGCAGTTTGCCCGATCTTTCTCCATATTCAAATATCCTTTGCCTACAGAAAAAGTTGCGCTGCTTGGCCTTCTCAATATGCAATTGGGAGACCTGCCGTGTCTGAATCTTGAGATTGTTGGCAGTACTAGGCGAGGGGTCCCGGTGGAACGCCTCCTCCAGCACCTGTAAGTGTTCTGTGGCCTGTTGGACAATAAGTTGCGATGATCGCTTAAGTCTGTTAATACGTGTGGAGAGCAGGGAGCGAGCGTGAAGTTTGAACGTCTCCCACACTACATCATGTGCGGCAGACTCCCCATTGGCTGCAAAATAGTATTGTAGTTCCGTGGGGATATCATCCTGGTCCTGCAGGGCAGTCAGCCAAAACGGGTTTAACCTCCAAACAGGGGCAGGGGGGGCCTTCAGGAGCTGGATTGTAATCCAGTAGGGTGCGTGATCCGATAGTATTCTCGGAGCAAAGCCTGCGTCTTCTAGTTTAGGCGTCAGGGTCTGTGAAATTATAATAAAATCAATTCGTGACATTGTGTTATGGCTGGCTGAGAAACAGGAAAAGACTTTAGAGTGTGGGTGCTTGTGGCGCCAAGTGTCTACAAGAGCGAAGTCAGTCAGTATTCGGTGCAGTCTGGTATGGGTCGGCGGGTCTAGGGGGGGGTCTGGTGTGCCCATTCGGTCTAGAGTGGGAATGAGGGTCATATTAAAGTCCCCCATCCACACTGCCGGTACGGAGGTGTATTGTGCCATAAAGGCTAAGCCCTCCTTTATCACAAGTGAGTTGTATGGAGGGGGGATATAGCAGGCTAGTATCAGGATAGGGGATCCATTAATAGCGGCGTGTATAAATACATATCTGCCCTGCTGGTCCGTCTGGAGCAGTATTAGGTCAAACGGAACCCTTTTGGCGATCAGGACTGACACACCTCTAGAGTAAGAGGTATGGGTGGCGTGATATGCCCACCCAATCCAAGGTTTTTTAAGAGAGGATTGTAGGTGGCCCGTAATGTGGGTCTCAACTAGCGTAATAATGTCGGCCTGTTGGGATTTAAGGAATGTCAGGGCGGCTGTGCGCTTAATCTTATTACGCAGGCCTCTAACATTCCATGTTAGGAACTTCAGAGAAGTCATGGCGGAAAAAGGGTGTATATGGTGGACCACAGTTGGACCAGGACCAGCAGAGCAGATATAGCCACATCAGACAGTATAAAACACAGTGATAACCAATAATGACAGTGCATGTATGATAATAACATAGTACCTTTAGCATAAATTAGCAGTTGCAAAAATGGTGGTGTGAGAAAAATAACAACAACAACATTTTCCCTCCCTCCCAGTCCAATGCCTCCCAAACTTGGCATGGACATAATATCCCGTAACCAGGTATCAACAGGGGACATCCAACGTTTAGGACCCGTTGGAGGCAAGGGACTTAATTTCGAAGGAGCATAGATACCCATGAGGACAAGAAAGAAAACAAAAAGAAAAAAAAACCGTCAAACAAATGTGGAATGAAAAGATTCACAGAAACACTAGGGGGGCGACTTCTTCTCTGAGAAGTGCATGGGGTGTAGGGGCCGCAAAAGTGCAGCGTCATTACAGCTGTGCAGGGGGGAGGCTCCGCTTGCCATCAGGTTGATGAATAAGTAGTTAACAGAGTCATTAGTATCGTTCAATCTACTGATCTCTACAGGCATCTCGCATGTAAAGGGGAAATGGGGATCACGAGTCAGTGAGTAGGAAGGGGGGGCCAAAGTACTCACAGCTTATAAGTAAGGTGGTATATTCAGTCTCGATGGTCCCTCTGGTCAATCCAAGCGGATGCTAATTCAGGGTCTTCAAAAAAATGGGTTCGGCCCTCACACTCGACACGGAGCTTTGCAGGATACAGCATAGCGTATTTGAGGTGCAGCACTCGGAGTCGTCGTTTAACATCCTGAAATTTGGATCTTTGTCGTTGTACTTCATTGGAAAAGTCCGGAAACACGGCCACCTGTGTATTGGTATGGGGGATATTCCCCTTCTCTCTGGTCAGGCGGAGGATCTTGTCGCGGTCCCTGAAGTTAAGGAACTTCGCTATCAGGGTACGCGGTGGAGCCCCTGGAGGAGGAGGACGGGTAGGGATTCGATGAGCCCTTTCCACCGCAAACATTACTGAGAATGCATCTCTGCCAAAGGTGGATGTTAGAAGGTTTTCAAGAAAACTTGCCGCGTCGTTGCCCTCGGCGTTCTCAGGGAGGCCGATAAATCGGAGATTACATCTCCGGAGGCGATTCTCCATGTCGTCCTGTTTTGCACTGATCTGTTGGAGTTGGCGGCGGACCTCGTCAGTAGTATGTTGGAGGGGGTGCAATATATCTTCCGCTCTACTAATACGGGTCTCTGTCTCCGCCACACGGTCCCGCAAGGCAGAGAGGTCTTGTCGGATAAGAGACACATCGATTTTGACTTCTTCAATTTTGGTGGTGAGCGTGGTCTGGCATAGGGCAATAGCGTTGAGTACTTTGTTTGTGTCTGCCGTGGATTGTTCCGTGTCTGGGGATGGACCGGGGGAACCCTTAGCCTGTTGGTCTTCCTCAAGGCGACGGTATTTGGCAAGTTTGTCAGTAGTCTCGGAAGCCTTTTTCGTTGGAGACATGGTCCAAAGGTGGTCAGAGGAGTTCCGGGGTGCACCAATGTGGCCGCTGCCCACAGGGCCGAGTTCTCGATGATCCCCTCCCGCCGCAGCCCACAAGTGGCCCAATAGGGACTATAAGTTGTAGATGAGTGTGAGAGTAGGTGTTTGTAGTATGGAGAAAATCGGGCTCAGGGGGATCAAGTATTCTTGCAGCACTTGCATAGACTTACTGTGGGTGAAGCAAGATGGTCGCCTATCCAGGGACCAGGCCCAAAGCTGCACACGTCTCACTGGTTGTCACTGAAGGAGAGGGTACTACCTTAGCTGCTGAAGAAGCTCTTGTGGTCAGGGCAGGCAGACATCAGTTTCTGGGGAGCTGAGCAGGCCAGGGAAACTTGTAAGGCAGTCTCTGGGTGTAGCAAGATGGCCGCTGCTCCAGGGACCAGGCCAGAGCCTCAGGCTATCCCACCAACTGCTGCAGGGTATAAAATCGTTGTGGCAGTGTCCAGAGGTAGTCCGGTGGCCAAGGCTGGGAGAGAGCAGTCTCAGGGGAGCAAGGTGTAGCAGGGAGATGTGGGGGAGCCGCCGCCGGGTGCAGTAAAATGGCCGCCGCTCCGAGATGTAGGCCGAAGCCGCGGTCTTTCCTAGAGGCAGCCCCGGAGCGGTGAGATCCGGCAATCGCGGCCGCGGATGGCGCCCAAAACGGCCAAATAGCTCCAGGGGCCAGGCGGAGGAGATGGCAAGCCTGTTGGGATGTAGATTTAAGGCAGGATCATAAGGATGGAAGCAGGATGGTGTTGCAGGAGTATGGACGAGCGGAGCACTCACTGCAAGCGTCCTACTCCATTCCTTTCCAGGCCACGCCCCTCTGCTGATTTATTTAAGGACTTTTGTTCTGTTTTCAGATAATACATGGACTTTTCTTCACAATTTTTTGTGTGTTGTGATACACATATTTATTGATATTTTTTTTCACATGTTATGTTGAGGTTTGTTTTTTTGGTTTGCACTAAACATTTATCACTATTTTCTGTTTTTAGTAGTTAAGTTGCACATCCTTTCTCTCCTTTTTCCAATTTGTTTTAGGTTTTCAGTATTTAAACTTATAGAGGTGCAGCCTTTAATCACATCACTTGTACACGTAGTCACACTGTACACCTACACATTTTTCACATTAGGTGATATTTTTGTGGTTAGTGCAAATATTCCTTTTTTCCTCAAATTAGGCGGCCGCAAGGCCCCTGTTAGCGTGAGGCCCTAGGTGATTGTCTAATTTGCCCAATTAGAGAGCTGCCTTTGATCCCAATGGGAGGCAAAATTGAATCAACTGTTGGAAGTTGGAACCAGAGAATTGGCAATTAATATGGCAAGCTATTTCTAAAAGTTCTAGAAATGTGTTAATATTGGAAAATTCATATAAAGTCCTTTATAGGTGGTACTATACCCCAGCATGGTTTGCTACACTCCTTCCCAGCTTTCCTTCCACTTGCTTTCGAAGTTGCTGTCTAGAGGGCACTATAACCCATATATGGTGGACATGTCCAGTGATGAACAGACTGTGGTTTCGGGTTTATACATTCCCTCCCTGATCTATACAAAGATTCGCAAAAACCCTTAGAAAGCATTACTGAACCAACCAGCTCCAGACACCAGACTAACAATAACGAGGGCATGGAAAACACCCACTTTAAACCTCAACATTTTCTTGTGTATAATTTTGTTATTTTACCTGACTTTTTCAATTGTGCCTAAAGGAGTTTTAAACTATCAGCTTACTCTGTGTTATTGCATACAAAGTACGTTAGTTTGAGTTTTTCTTAAGACTGCACTCAGCACCATATACTATTGTACCTGTACATGCAAGTACCTTTGTAAACATTGCCTTTTTTTCTGATACTTTCTTTTTGGATTTTCCACTAAATGAAGGCCCCTTTAGGGAAAGGGAGCCTTGACTGCTGGAAGCATGGCATCACTGTGGGTGTGAACCTCAAAGAGAAGTTAAGTTGCTCCCTTAGGATTGGCTACAAAGACCTGAGGTGACTGGGTGGAGCCTGAACTCTAGGAAAAGGCTATGCTTGGGCACATCCAACTGCTCTGAGGAGATTTAGCTGTCACAGGAGTTGTTAGGTGAGTATCTCTCCTCTGTTCCCGGGTCCCTCACTACAAAATCTCACAGGTGCTCTGATCCACCATAGTGACTGATCCCCAGCCCCTGCAGGGTCCTCAGTACTTCAGTCAGGAATTGGATTAGTACTGGAGCCACTGGCAATGAATTTGCTGGCTCCACTCCTACAATCCCCACTCAGCCCACAGCTCTACAGGATCATTTACATAGCCCTGACCTCTCCTTAACTTCATGGTCCCCTGTTGCTACCCACATCAGAGTGTGTCTCTAAGCCATCACATCCTCTGAAAACTGATGCTCTGACCAGGAGGTGTCTCTCCTCTACACCCAGCGGCCTTCCCCTATGCTCATTCCTGCATGGGATGGGGCCCTTCACCACAGCTACTGGCGCTGATGGCGCTGGCTCCTCTCCTTTCACCACTTACTCCTCTGCCCACAACCTGTGAATACTTCGAATACAGCATCTGCCTCTATTAATAGACACCACCTTCCTCATCCTAGGATTCCCAAAGCACTGCCATTACATGTGAATGGACCTCGGACCTTGGACACTTGCAGCATCTCCTTCCATGGATTCTGTCAGAGAGACTGAGTTCCCTGTGATCTACAGGGCAGGAACTGATGTATCCTGTCAGCTCTCATCCCCTCCAGCATTTCACTCAGCTCCTCTCACTACATGTGTGAGAGATCAGGTTTCATACGGCAGGAGGCACCTATTAACTCTTTGCATCCCTGCCTGAGGCCTGCGTGCCAGCCCGCTCTCCTCTTCAGTGACATGTGATGTCAGTATTACAGCCTCCCCAAGTGACATGCCTCAGATTCTCTGACAGGGCTTCTGTGTCACTTGAGGCAGGAGGCTCTTTCTTATGAACCCTGCTTGTCCCGGCACAACCTCTGACACATAGGGTCAACTCCTGGACTCCAGAGTCGCCTTCCAGCTCTTTCTACAAGCAATCATCAGTCCTCCTACTCTACCTCCTTTGGGTAAGTATAATTATGGGGTGGTCTGAGATAAGCCAAGTGTAGCTGTTCTAGGGCCACTGATGCATATGTGCAGCAGTCCAATCAATTTTTATGTTTACTTTATTTGGCTGTCATGCCAGCTGTAGCTACCACCCCATCCCCAAGGTCTGGTTCTCAACTGGGTGGCCCTCTATAATCAATTTTCCCCGTCGATTTGCACTTAGAACAGGGGATTAAATAAATACAATTTAAAAATGGCACAGTGAGTTCACTGATGTGCTGACACTGGTGCTTTTTTTTATACAAAGACAGTTAACAAGATATTGATGTTAATACTGAGGGTGAAAAATCTAAGCAGCTTCCTTTTGTTGGGAACTGGCTGCAGGGTTTCTGTGCCTATAAGAAAAAAGGGGGGTAAGTGCAGCGCATTTAAAAGTCCATACATATATGAAAAAAGAGCAATAATAAACAATTAAAGTTCTTCAATGATAGAAAACACCTCGTGAGGGAACATACAGAATCCTGTTGGCAGTGTTCAAGGTGACTAATCCTCCACCAGCCAATTCAAACTCTTACCAGATCAGGTGGACCTCTGAGCTAACAGAAGGTCATATGAGCTTGTATCCACAGATGGGATGGATGTAATGGATGACTAAATTGGTGATATCAGATGAACCAGGATTAAATGGAAAATGGAAACAAACACACTCTAATGCCCCATACACACTATTGGACATTGATCGGACATTCAGACAACAAAATCCATGGATTTTTTGTGACGGATGTTGGCTCAAACTTGTCTTGCATATACAAAGTTGTCGGAATTTCCAAACTTCAAGAGCGCGGTGACGTACAACACGTACGACGAGCCGAGTTCAATAGCCAGTGCGGCTCTTCTGCTTGATTTCGAGCATGCGTGGCACATTGTACGTCGGAATTGTGTATACACGAACGGAATTTGCACGAACGGATTTTGTCGGAAAATTTGAGAACCAGATCTCAAATTTTGTGCAACGGAAATTCCGATGGAAACTGTCCGATGGAGCCTACACACGGTCGGAATTTCCGACAACAAGCCCCGATCACACATTTTACGTCAGAAAGTCCGACCGTGTGTACGCGGCATAAGTGTCCTCCATATGTTTCATTTAATGACGGTTCCACAATAAAACAGTATAAACAGCCGTGGCATGAAGTGCTGACCAGCGGTAAAAACGAACGGCAGTATAAAAGCAAATGGCAATGTAAAAGCCGGCAATATGCTGCCTTTGAGGCGGCTGCGAGTGACGTCCGTGTGATAGGAGGAGCTACCACACGGACGTCACCCACAGCCACCTCGAAGCTTACTGTCGCTTTTACATTGCTGTTTGCTTTTATACCGCCGTTCGTTTTTACTGCTGGTCAGCGCTTCATGCCACGGCTGTTTATAGTGTTTTATTGTGGAACCGTCATTAAATGAAACATACAGAGAACATACAGAGAAATCCGTACACATGGTCGGATTTTCCGCCGGAAAATGTTGGATGAGAGCTTGATCAGCCCTTGATGAAGTCACGTGACGTGACGTAATGCATAGGGAGTGGCCGGATATCGAATGAACCGGAAGTGATGTAAGAGGTGTCTGCAACACTGTTTATTGCACATTTCTGCTATTTTTTACCTTTTTCTTTGTAAGTGCCCATTTGGCTATTTAATAAATTCATTATTTAAACGGTTTGCACTATGGGAGATCCTTCTTTTATCCCCTCATATACCCATTTTCCGTGAATGGCTGTGAATCCGAAACCCATCATTTGGAATACACTATTTGGAGAAACACCACTGGCTATCACTGTCTCTAAAGGTCGGGAGATCCATAGATGTCCCCCAGCTAAGCTGATTGCCAACGCTGTATATACTTCATATTGAGGTAAGAGTCCAGAGAGCATTAAGTGGTGTTTATGAAGATTCCCGATTGAAGATACCCTTTGATGAAACGTTCAGCACTTTATTTATTTATTGGTTTATTTTAAATACAGTGGACTATTATTATACAATATAGTTCTATATATTCGAGCTCTCTGGGTCTTCATGTTTATTTGCACAGTTTGTTTAACTATCCATTAGCTATTTGCACGTTACGTTATTTGCACAGGAGTTTACTTTGTATCTTGCAATATTTATTGTCATCTTGCACAGTACACTTCATTGCATAAATGTGCACATGAGTTCTATTTTGCACAGGATTATATTTTACATAGGAGATTTTTTCATTTGTAACATGCATTTATTCTATTAAGCTGCGCTGATCATTTTTTATCTTACACCAATTTTGTGCACTGTATACACTTTAGGTCTAGCTGCAATTTTTATTAGATCAGTTTGATTCACTTGATAGCGCGAGGGACTACACTGTTTATTTATTCGATGGGAGCTTGTTGTCGGAAATTCCGATCATGTGTAGGTTCCATCTGACATTTTCCATCGGAATTTCCATCACACAAAATTTGAGATCTGGATCTAAATTTTTCCGACAACAAAATTCGTTGTCGTAAATTCCGATCGCATGTACAGATTTCAGGCGCACAAAGTTCCACGCATGCACCGAATCAAGCAGAAGAGCCGCACTGGCTATTGAACTTCATTTTCTCGGCTCCTCATACGCGTTGTACGTCACCGTGTTCTTGATGTTTGGAATTTCCGACAAGATTTGTGTGACCATGTGTATGCAAGACAAGTTTAAACCAACATCTGTCGGAAAAAATCCATGGATTTTGTTGTTGGAATGTCCGATCGTGTGTATGGGGCATAAGTGTGTTTGTTCCTATTTTCCATTGAATCCTGGGTCATCTGATATCACCGATTTACTCATTCATTACATCCATCCCATCTGTGGATACAAGCTCATATGACCTTCTGTTAGCTGAGGTCCACCTGATCTGGTAATGCCGCGTACACATGAGCGGGAATTCTCGTCGGAAAAAGATATGAAGGCTTTTCCGACGGGATTCAGCTCAAGTTTGCCTTGCATACACACGGTCACGCAAAAGTTTGCAGAAATTATGGCCGTCAAGAATGCGGTGATGTACAACACTACGATGAGCCGAGAAAATGAAGTGCAATGCTAAGGAGCATGCATTGAATTGTTTCCGAGCATGCGTAGGGATTTTGCGCGTCGCAATTGCCACAGACGATCGCATTTTCGGATAGGAACTTTTCCCGACCGAAAATTGAGAGCATGTTCTCAATCTTTTGCTGGCTGGAATTCCGCCAGCAAAAGACCAATGAAGCATACCAACGGTCGCATTTTCTGACGAAAAACTCTCATTGCTCTTTTGCGGGCCAAAATTCCGATCGTGTGTACGCGGCATAAGAGTTTGAATTGGCTGTTGGAGGATTAGTCACCTTGAACATTGACAACAGGAATGGTCCCAAAATAGCTCTAAAAGTGTCCGCCATAATGTTGAAGTCATGATAAAAAATCGCTGATTGCCACCATTACTAGTAAAAAAAAAATTATTAATAAAAATGCCATAAAACTATCCCCTATTTTGTAGACGCTAAAACTTTTGCGCATACCAATCATATTGCGATTTTTTTTTTACGAAAAATATGTGGAAAAATACATATCGACCTAAACTGAGGAAAATATTTTTTTTTATATATTTTTTGGGGATATTTATTATAGCAAAAAGTAAAAAATAATGCGTTTTTTTCAAAATTGTCGCTCTTTTTTTGTTTATAGCACAAAAAATAAAAACAGCAGAGGTGATCAAATACCACCAAATGAAAGCTCTGGGGAAAAAAGGACGTCAATTTTGTTTGGAAGCCACGTCGCGTGACCGCGCAATTGTCAGTTAAAGCAACGCAGTGCTGAATCACAAAAACAGCTCTGGTCTTTGGCCAGCCAAATGGTCCGGGGCTTAAGTTGTTAACCAAATTAGTTGTGTGTGCACTGATTGTGGTATATTTTATATTTTTGTGCCTATGCATTGCTCTGTAAAAATTTTTTTTTTTAATTCCAAATTAGTCCCTTCGTTAAACAGTTCTGTGGATCTCAGTGTGGAGGTCTTCAAAATTATGGAGGGCTGTGCTGTTTGATTTTGATACCCAGTTTTGCCTAACAATGGCTGCTGGAAATAACTACGTTTTGACTGCTAAGTATATTGACCTGCGTTGGTAGCTGCCAACTTTATTCACTCTAGCGCTGACTTTTATGCTGCATATGGTTATTACTCATGTGCCAACACAGGCCAACTTTTTTTTTTTTTTCAGTCACATGCACAGAATGTCAGTGGTATCCAAATAGGCAACTGCTGACTGCTTAATGAGAGCCACTGTGTGCGCACAAATTTTCCCTTGGGGGTGGTGCCCACCCTGCAGTCGACTTTCTAAATGGGAAATACACCACCTGCCAAAACGGGTTCCAAAATCAACCCTCCTAAGACAGAGGATGCCAGTGAAAGTCTCAAGGATGCTGCACTGGCTATACCTGTACCCTATCAGTAGGGAGGCTTGGATCTTACAGTTGGGACTTAATCTGTAGTTTTGGATCCCTTTCATCCACCTCTAACGCTCCTTCAGGTTTTCTCTCTTGGTGTGGTAACCCAAAAAAAAAGAAAAAAGAAATATTATATTTATATATATATATATATATATATATATATATATATATATATATATATATACACACCTATACAACACTTTCTTTCCCAACAGGCTTGTCCGTTAATGGTGGATTGATCAGGAGCATTCCTGGGACCAATACTCCACTTTTGATACAGCACTTTATTTGCTAAGTTCTCTGGTGCTTCTACCCTTCTGGTGAAGGCCGAATTCAAATCTGCCTTTCGCTTCCTTCACACTGCGACTGTTCCATCCCACCAACATGGAAGGCCCTGCACTTCTTCTGTCCTTTTGGACATTGAGATTGAGATTGTGGGGATGGTCTGCCGACTTCCTGGGGTTAATTAGCTTCTTTCCTTGGTTAATTTCCCAAGGGACTCTAGGAAGCTATGGCTGTAGCAGCTTCAACCTTTTTGGGCCATCTTGTTTTCACATTCCACGTACTTCTGATGGGCAGTACCTTCTGTGGGCATCTATGAAATGTATATCAGTTACACGTCGTTATGTACAAATGATCAGCTTCTATGCGTGATGACTTGGAAGCGCGGTTGTCCTTCATGCACTCCTTTAACGGTCATTCTTTGATGAATGGAGGAATTGTCGAACACACAACTGGAATTTTTATAGGGCTGCATCCAGCTCCTGTAGCTTTGGCATTTTATTCCAGGATGACTGGTCTGCTGAACCTTGGCTGGCCTCATTGGCCCAACTCTATTTGTTGCATGATATGATGCTGTTAGAGCCCTTTCCTAATGTGGTCAAGTGGTTAACTGCCTCTCTGCACATTCTCCACCTTTGTTCTCCCTGTTGTGTTTTTCTGGTGCTTGGATGTCTTCAGTTGACTGTTTGGTTTCAGATGTAGCTAATTGCTGTGGGTCTTTCTTGTCCTTCCTTTTTTGTGTGTTAGATTGGAGACTACCTAAGGTTGAGAAAACTGAACCCAAGCCACATCCCAATTATGGAAGGAAAAAGCTTTTTCCTTTTTTTGTGTAGTCTTGTTTCTAACTCCTGTTGCCTCTCCCAGAACCCTCAGGTTACCTGTTGGGAAATTTGGGACAGATGTATGCAAATCAATGTGCAGGATGTAGTTGTGGCTGGTTGGACGGTGGGTACCGCTCCCTCTGCCTTATTGTTTGGTTCAGACTATTCAGCTGGGAGGACATCTCCAAAGTTTTCCTATTTAGAGGATTTTGAAGGAAAATTGTTGGAAACATCTGACTTGCTTCCCTGATTCTCGGCACCTGTTTTCTGTGCACAACTTAACCGACCTCCTCTCCCTTTTGCCCTCTGTCTGTTTTTGCATTTAGGACTCTCTTGTTTTGAGTTGCCTTTTCTTTGGCATTCTTTGCCACCTTTAGGGTTAGTGAACTTGCCGCCGAGGACAAACACCCAGTTTATGATAACTCAGAGTATGTGCTGATCACAGAAACCTTTGTTTTTATCTCTCGCTTATTCTTCCAACCTCAACAAATTAGAATTTTTTGGGGGGTCTTGCACCCTTTCCTTTTCCCAGCTGGTTTTGCCTCCTAATGATTTTTCCCACGTACTCTTTTTCCATTGGCTCAGCCATAGCTGCCCATGGTAAGGGTTTTTTCAGATGACAGAGATGGCTTTTAGGTAGATGGGAATCATTAAAATTTTTGCTATGTGTTTGTACTCATCTTTTGTACTGATTTCATGCGTCTCCCCAGAATTACTTTGGATCATTGTTGACTCCTTCATTCATGACGAATTTTGACACTGTGGGGAGAATTTTCTTTTGCAGTTGGCATAATTCGTTATCGCAGTTTTCATGGCCTACACTGGCTGTTGGTATTACCTGAGACAATTTGTTTTAGGCCCCTTTATTCTTATCTTTCATGTATGGGGTAACAATGTAGGGCATTCCTGGCCTGTAGATTCAATCTCCTCTATTAAGCATAGTATTGCTCCGTGTTGTGCCAGTTTTACCAATCTATTGTTTGGTCCAACATAGTTCCCCTTTTCTGGTTTTGGCCTGTCACATGCTTTGTTCTTGTTTGGAGCTGTTTCCCCCTCAAGGTGAATGCCTAGGTTTTCAAATTTGTCCACAGGATTGGTGGCATTGTTGGGTACATTTGGAAAGTTCAATAAAGCTGTGGCCTTGCCCTATTTCCAACTTAATCAGCTTCTGTGTCTTTTTGGGGGGGGGCATAGTATTGGTTTATTAGTTGATCATAAATGAGCCAATGCTTTTCATCAGTCAAGATTTGTTAAAAAGAAAAAAAGACTGACGATTTTGAAAAAAAACAAAAAAATACTGTATCCCATACATTATTATAAAACATATCAAATAATCATTCTTCAAAAATTGGGACCAAAATGTATTTGGCCACATTTCTTTGATATAAACCCAAATAAAGCATAGTTTCTTCAAATGATATGAAGGTAGCAAAACTGCTATTTTGTGTTTAACCACTTCCTGCCCGCCAGCCGTCATATGACGTTCTTGAATTTGTGCAGGTATATCTGAATGATGCCTGCAGCTACAGGCACCATTCAGATATAGGCTTTTTCAGCCGGTGATTCCCTACCCCATAAGAATGATCATAGCGGTTGTTCCGCCGCTTGATCGTTCTTACGGGCGATGAAAGGGGACATTCCCTCCCCCTGCCCTCCAGTTCTTCTACCGATGGAAACGATGAGTCGGAGACAGGATCTGCCGGCCCCGGATATTTACCATAGAGATGTTATGGCTTTGACAGACCTAGCCAGAACAGAGGCTGTTGGAGAGGACTGTATGCAAGCCTGTTGCCTTTTGATTATGGGCCCTGGATTTTCAATGGAACAATACTCTTTGTGAGGTGAATGAGAAATCCAGGCTGAACTGTACTAATCGGACTCAGTCGTGTATATATGTATATATTGTATGGGGACTCCTTACTGTAGATTTGTGTCCCTGAAGAGGGAGGGGGGATTCCTCCAGCAGCCCCCTGCTGATAAGACTGATTCATTCTGTTGGGACACATCCTGTGAGGAGATGCTGGTGTCATCAATTCCAACTACCTGTGTTTATGTTAATTGAATGAGCTGATGACATTGTCCTCTATGCAATGTAGGAGACGGGACGACTCCTATTGGAGCTGCTATTGTGTTGATATAACAGTGTGAAGCTCGGTGACCACAAGTCTGGGCGAAAGGTCATGTCTCAGTCACCTGGGCTGTATAAAGGATTAGATAATTAGCTCATGTTACAGTTGTATTGTTAGAGGAGGTTCCAACGGCATATAAAGTCTTGTAATTTTGATTCTAAATAAAGTGAGTTCTTGGTAGCAACAAGCAAGTGTCGCCTTGTTTGTGCTCAGAGAGGTTGGGATATCTGTATACAGACTGGGAGGAAGTGGTATATGACGGAAGCACTCAAGCGGAGTGTGGGACGTTCCGTGACAATGGCGTCACGCCCAGCCTCTATTTTCAAACAAACGGCGCTGCCTCGGCTGGGAAGCCGAGATCGTTTTTTTTTTTTATTTCAGGCTTCCCAGCCTAGAGGTGAGATGTGGGGTCTTATTGAGCCCATATCTCACTGTAAAGAGGACCGATCATGCCATATTCCTATTACAATGGATGTTTGCATTCCTTGTAATAGGAATAAAAGTGAACAAAAAAAAATAAGTCAAATAACAATAATAAAAAAATGTAAGCGCCCCTGACCACGTGTGCTCGCACGCAGAAGCGAATGCATACGTAAGTCCCGCCCACATATGAAAATGATTTCAAACCACACATGTGAGGTATCGCCACGAACGTTAGAGAGAGAGCAATAATTCCAGCCCTAGCCCTCCTCTGTAACTCAAAATATGTAACCAGTAAAACATTTTAAAGCGTCGTCCTATGGGGATTTTTAAGTATACCGAAGTTTGGCGCCATTCCACGAGTGTGTGCAATTTTGAAGCGTGACATGTTAGGTATCTATTTACTTGGTGTAACTTCATCTTTCACATTATGCAAACAAATTGGGCTAACTTTACTTTTTTGTTTTTTTTTAAAGCACAAAACTGTTTTTTCCCAAAAAAAAGTGTTTGAAAAATTGCGAGACAAAAAGTTGCAACGACCGCCATTGTATTCTCTAGGGACTTTGCTAAAAAAAAAATATATAATGTTGGGAGTTCTATGTAATTTTCTGGCAAAAAAATGATGATTTTTACATGTAGGAGACAAATGTCAGAATTGGCCTGGGTGGCAAGTGGTTAAATGTATCTTCATTATAAATTTTTTCCCAAGGATACAATACAGTAAATCACCTGTTATTTGGCTTTCACACATGAGATAACTGATCATGTGTTCAATTAATCAGCATCCTCGAGAATATGAGTTAGTACAGACATAACTGTAAATATTGAACCTAAAACCAGTCAATCGACGGAATTATCGCAATGTTGCGATAGTAGGCAATCCATCAATATTTATTGAGTGATAACCTTTGATATCCCCTCTTAGCAATCAGCTGCAAGGTGTTGGCCTAGTAGGTGAAAGTCCAGAATCCAGGTTGAGCAAATCAACGAATGTATTCAAGTCCATCCGAAGTATAGGAAAGAGAGGGTCAGAAGATGGGGGGGGAGAGAAGGTGTTTTTCATTTGAGTGAGTAGACAGAAAATGGGGAGAGGTAAAAAAAAGAAGGGGGGAAGAAGAAGGGAGTAGGGGTATAGGGAAATGAGAGAAAGCATGACAACTGGATGTCTTTAAAGAAAACAATCTGCATCTTGGCCTTAAATGTGAATATCATAGCTGATCTAGGGGTCCCACACTTGTTCATAAAATGTGAGAGCTTACGTTTTACCTATCAAATAGGAGAATGTAAAACTGGCCATACCCTAGTAGAATCTAGAAAACTTTAGTTTTCAGAAAGTTTGTTAAATTTTCTAATCATAAGTCGGGTAAAGTCAATGTTTGTTTACTAATGTAGCAATGAAAAATTTCGAAGGAAAAGGACAGACATTTTTTCTCAAATGAACACATTTCTAACAGAAAATGTGGTTTTTGTTTGGGAAAGTTCTTTTTCGAACAGCATTCATTAAGTCATGAATTGTACTGATGGGAATTTTTATACAAATGTTTGCATGAGTGTTCATTTGGAAATCAGCTAGTGTAGGGCCAGCTTAAATCAGACTGAGCTGACCCTCCAGCTAGCAAAGAGGATGCAGCCTGAGGGGGGTGGGCAATAATAGCAGAGGGGGGCTTGTAGGAGTATGTCTCACACTCCTAACACCTGTTAGGTTTCTTTTACTTCCTATCTGGTCACAATAGGGTCTCAGACAAAAATTTATATCTGAAACAGGTTCTAACTCTTCCCCACACTATCCATAATTAGTTGGAGTTGGGCTATATGGGGTATTTGCTATCTTTTGTTTTTCTAGTTTTCAGATCAGCAGCAAGTGCCAGTGTTACCAGTTTGCTCACAATTTGTCCTAGTGTTACCAGTTTGCTGATCACAGACAGCACCAGTGTTTCCAGTTTGTAGATCTTAGCAATTGCCAGTGTTTCCAGTGTGCAGATTACAGCAAATGCCATTTCCAGTTGAAAATTACAGCCAGCGCCAGTGTTTTAAGTGTTGCTAATTGCAGCCAGTGTCATTGTTTCCATTGTTGATCTTTGCAGTCAGTACCAGGGTCTTCAGTTTGCAGATTACAGGAAGTGCCATTTATTCCAGTTTGCAGATCACAGCAAGTGCCTGTGCCAGTGGTTCCAGTTTGCAGATCACCGCAAGTACCAGGGGTTCCAGTTTGCAGATCAACACAAGTGCAAGTATTTCCAGGTTTCCAGTGTTGTTGATTGTTACCAGTGCCATTATTTCCAGTATTGCTGTCTGCAGGCAGTGCCTTTGTTTCCAGTGTTGCTGTTTACAGCCAGTGCCAGCGTTTTCTTTTTGTGCATACTTTATGCTGTGTTGCTCCAATGTTCACAAAAATGTACAATGATGAAGAAATGTATAACATTCTTAGTATGACTGATGACAGCAGCAAAAGGACCTCATAGTCAGATTCACAGTACAAATAGGGTTGCCACCTCATCCCTTTAAAACCGAACAAATATTAATTACACAGGCTCTGTGGCTGATTAAGGCGGTATAGTTAGTGGTGCCTTATCTGCATTAAATTAGCCTCAGAACCTGTATAATTCATATGTGTCTGGGTTTAAAGGGATGAGGTGGCAATCCTAAGTACAAACCTGTCTAAAGCTGCAGTACAGTATTGGCCACCTCTGATTCAGAGGATGAAGAGTTACCTACGAAAAGAGTCAGGCATACTTTGTCACCCAGGCAAGCACTAGCAGTAGTATGCGGCAACATCAGCCATAAGTAATTAAGGCAACACAGTCCCAGAGATCCCCTACTAGTGCCCAGAGTCTTTTTTAAATACTATGTGGCTACCCTCTAATTCAGTAGTGTCTGTCATCTCCCAAAAAGGTTTTATGGTGAAAAATTTTACACACGCACACAGTTTTTTAAATTGTTTTTCACTGAAGAACAATTCGAGTTAATTGCAGAACAATGTAAACTTTACTTCAGATAGCTCAGTACCAGTAATCCAGAATATGTAAGACTATTTCAGTGGGAGCTTATCACTGTATCAGAATATTACATTTCTCTGCCTGACTCTAAACATGGGATTCACCACATAAATTAACTGCAGTCATATTGGTCCATACAGTCACTACACCCCATGTGCATATATTCTTCAGTTATGCTCGGGACATGACATGAAATCATAATGGGATTTTTGCATTTTCGTGACAATTCTCTGTGCCCCCCCCAGAAGCGTCCCCATGTATGATAGGCACCACAAAATTAGGGCACTCATCAATTTCCTTTAAAAAAACAATTCATATATTTTTACACCATAGAAAAATGTAATTTCACTTAATTAGGGATGGTCCGTAAGTTCGACTCGAGCATCGGGTGTTCGTTTGTTCACAGGACAAATGAACATATGGGGAGTTTGTGCCAAATTTGAGCGCTGCCGAGCGCCCCATAATGCATTGATGGCTGCTGAATGGCCAAAGCATGCACCTGACCTGCATAATTTGGCCAATTACAGTGCAATCTGCTGTGAGAGCCATGATTGGCCAAAGGCAAGGACCCTTGGCCACTCATGGCTCACGGGGCCACGCCCCACACTATATAAGGCTGCTTACCTGGCGGCCGTATGTAGTGTGATGCGCGGAGTTGACTGAGAGAACTTGAGCTAAATTAGACAGGTTAGTTAGTGGCGTGCAGGCAGTTTAGTGTGTATACATAGGTGTGCACACAGGGTGTGCCAGGTGTGCCCAGGCACACCCTAATCACTCTGTGCAGCATAGATTCCCCTACTGCCCTAGCCCCCCCCCACTTCCTCCCGCACCGCTGCTGGCTTCCCTCCTCCTGGCGGCTGTTGCTGCGGGGATGTTTTAGGGTTAATGGGGGAAGGGGCCAGTAAATATGTAATTTACTGACCCCTTCCCTTTCTGAATGAACAGTGAGCGATTAGTAGTGTGTGTTTGAGCTTTGGGGTGCACACCCTAATGCAATGGGCTGCGCACACCTATGTGTGTATATATATATATATATATATATATATATATATATATATATACAGTATATGGCATTCAGTGTAGACTATATATACAGTGTAGGCAGGTAGTCTAGCATATATGCAGTGCAGGCAGTGTACAGTATATAATACTTTGCAGGCAGTGTACAGTATATAATACAGTGCAGGCGGTGTACACTGTATATAATACAGTGTGTACATTATATGATACAGTGCAGGTGGTGTACAGTATATAATACAGTGCAGGCGGTGTACATTATACAATACACTTCAGGCGGTGTACAGTATAAAATACAATGTAGTCGGTGTACGGTATATAATACAGTGCAGGTGGTGTACACAGTATACAATACGGTGTGTACAGTATATAATACACTTCAGGCGGTGTACAGTATATCATACAGTGCAGGCAGTGTATGCAGTATATAATACAGTGTGTACAGTATATAATACACTTCAGGTGGTGTACAGTATATGATGCAGTGCAGATGGTGTACAGTAGATAATACAGTGCAGGTGGTGTACACGCTGCTGGAGGAATTTTGAAGGCTCCGATGTTGGTTCCCAGGTTGAGGAATGGAGTAACGTGAGCCTAGAGAGAGGGGCCACAGAAGGACAACAAACTAGCAGTCATGTTCCCCCAGCTGCAGCATACTGCCAAATTTGCTCCAGTGACAAGGAGAGCCAGGGGCCAGCTTAGGGGCAGCCAACATATTGCATCACACCACAGAGCTCCACAGGTGCAGGGTGCTTCTAACTCCCCGCTGACTTCCAAAAGTTGATTGGTGTGGGCTTTTTTCGACACGTGCAGTAGATCGCACTGTTGCTGTTTGCAATCTATGTCAGAAGTGGATCAAGCGTGGCCAGAACAGCACCCGCTTGGGCACAACATGCTTGACAAGACATATAACGACCTGCCATGCAGTCCGTTGGCAACAGCATCTGAAAGACCCATAAAAAAAGGCAGATTGGGGCGCATGCGCAGCGGCACCTAAGATGGATGCTTAGTCCGGGAGCTCCATCCCGCCTCAGCAGACCGGACCTAAATAGCGGCACTTGGACCGGCAAACGACACCTGGATTAACCCCCCACAGCCACCAGAAGCCTCGGGGACGTCCCCGATGTACTCGGGAGCGGTAAGATGAAATCTAAAGCCTGCTTTTGAAGCCGTTTTGCCACAGGCTGAGACTGCCAAGATTGCGACCGCTCCTCACAGCTCCTCTCCGGCCTATCATCCCAACTTTTCACACGTGGCTTCCCCCTCCCTGCTTCAACCGGACCCCTCTGCAGGCAACATCCCCTAGGACCCAGCCTCTCCAGCATCCACTGTTTCCCTCACAGACCACACTCTGGCAGGCCTGGGGTTTTCCCCAATGGATGCAGGCCCTCCCCAGTCTCACCAGCTAATACAGCATGGGGATTCAGGCCTACTCCAGCCGGTCTCTGTGGCAGACCTATTCGCAAAGTTTGCAGAACTACTGGATAGAGGCCTACATAACACAGCTCACAAAATAACAAGTGACATTAAAGCGGACCTCCAGAACATAGGTACCCGCATGGAAATCATTGAATCTAATCTGGACTCTACTATTTCCAGAACAAACCAAAATACCGCATGTATACAGACCTTGCAGGAACAACTAGAGACTGCCAATGCTAAAATTGATGACCTTGAAAACCAAAATCGAAGGTACAACTTTAGGGTCAGGGGGCTCCCTGAATCCTACAAGGACATTCCTGAAACTATAAAATCGTTTATTAAGGACTTACTCCCAGATACACCACAGCACAGGCTTGAGCTGGATCGGGCCCACAGAGCCCTCAGACCTCCTAGAGCGGATGGTCTCCCCCGTGATGTCGTGGTGAAACCACACTTCTTCTCAGTCAAGGAAGAAGTGATGAGGAAATCAAGATCCATGTCCGAAATAGTGTTTCAAGGTCACCATCTGCAAATATTTGCTGACTTATCCCCTTCAACTATCCAAGAAAGGAGAGCCCTAAAGCCACTACTTCAAATCCTGACGGACAGAGAAATCAAATACTGGTGGCTCTTCCCATTTCAACTTAAACTACTCTTCAAAGGCAAGGCATATACCTTCGGATCCCTGCAGGAAGGAGAAAGGCTTTTTCTACAATTGGGCCTCATCAACCAGGACCCGAATTCCCGCCAATTGGGACCTCAACCCAATTCAGCAAAGAGACATTTGCCCACCAGTCCCCTGAATCCGGTTTGGGAAAAGGCAAGATGCAAGAAATCCAAGGAAACCAACCCTCCCTGACTCTCGGACCTAGTTTTTTCAACAGAGCTCAATTCCTTTGCCCTTCACTTGTTTTTTTCCTCTCTCCCTTTTAGATGTTAGCTGAAAGGTCGGAGACTCCCCACTTGTGACCCCTGAGATGAGTGTCATGTCAGGACATCCCCACGCCTCTGCCGAGGCGATCTCAGGAGGCACAAAACTTGGGGAAGTCACTAACCCACGTTTCTCTCAGTTAATTGACTTTGAACTACGACATTATAACCTTTGGTCAGGACTGGTTGGGAGGTGGGGGGAAGGTACCCGTCACGTTAGACCGATCCTGGGAATTACTCCATACAAACCACACTGAACTCGGGGGTCCCCCCCGACGTGTTTCTTCCCGGATAGATGGGCGTATCTCTCCCACTACTACACTCCCTACCCCTAATCCCCGTTCTCTCTTGTTGCTCCAGGTTCATTCGTTCAGTTCTAATAACTGTTTATAACCTGTATTCATAGTATACTGACTAATACACTTTCTCCTCCTAGCTTTACTTAGCATAAAAGCATGTCTTGTAGGAAGGTAAAATGTAAAAGTCGGGCCAAGTGCCTTTATCTTGTTTATATTTTTTTTTATAACTACCATATTAGGCAGTCTCTGCTGGGGTGGTGTTCATGCCCCCCTTCCTGTCTAATGGATTCGGTAATTCACCTGCCCCTGGACAGGACCAATCCCTGCCTCCTGGAGGGATTCTTGTGTGACTCACACCTATTGATGGAGGATTATGTCCCCTCTATTCTCCGGGGGTCTCTCTTGCCCCCCGTCTTTCCTCTTTGTCTTCTCTCTCTCCTTCTCCAACTATATTTTAACATGCTTTTCACCGTAGGAGTCGACTGGGGGGACAATCCCAGACATCAACTGACGCCCTCACCGCTCTCCGCCTGTCATTTGAGATGCCTTGGACCCCGTGGATACCAGTTGATAAGTGCTGTAGACTGCCCAGCTTTGCACCTGCCTCTGCTCGATGGCTAATGACCCACCAGTAAATATGCCCCTTAAAATAGTGCCCCATAATGCCCAAGGTTTGAATTCCCCGTCCAAAAGACGCAAAGTTTTCCAATACCTAAATTCCCAAAAAGCGGACGTGGTCCTCATGCAGGAAAGACACTTTCCCAGACGCTTCTGCCCATCCTTTATCCACTCCAAATTTCCCTTCTTTAAACTTGCCAATGCTGAGGACAAAATGAAGGGGGTGGGTATTTTTATTTCCAAAAGATGCAAATTTACCCCCAAATCTGAATTCAGGGACCCTGACGGGCGCTACATCCTCTTAGTGGGGGATTTAGACAACCAACTATATTCTTTAATTTCGTACTACGCCCCCAATAAGGGCCAGTTAGCCTTCTTTCAAACAATGTTCACAACACTAACGCCACTGCTGGAGGGCACAGTGATCTATGGGGGCGATTCTAACTCGGCCTTCGATCAGGGACTGGACAAGTCACAACCCCCAGGCAAACGCCTCACTAGACCAAGCAAACAGAGCCTACGCATAGCTAAACTTATTTTCCAGCAGGAACTTATTGATATATGGAGGGAAGTAAATCCCACGCTGCGAGATTTCACACATTTCTCTAACCCTCATAGGTCCTTCGCGAGAATCGATCACATCCTCAAAGCCTCAGCATCCATTCCACTAACGAACAGGGCATACATCAAAGACGTAGTATGGTCGGATCACTCAATGGTGATCCTTGTACTTCAGCGCCCGAGGGGCCATAAACCCGTCCGGCGATGGAGGCTTAACGAGTCCATTCTGAGTGATCCGATCAGAACGAAAGAAATCGAAACTAGCATATGCAACTACTTCCTCACCAACGATTTACTAGACACTAGCCCCTCTTGCCTCTAGGTGGCTCATAAGGCCGTAATAAGAGGTCATCTGATCCAAATAGCCTCTCAGATCAACAAGGCAAACAAAACTGACATAGAGAAGCTAGATAAGGATTATACAGCCTTAATTAAACAACACAAGGCAGATCGAACAGCTGTTCCCACCACTCAGCTGGATGCAGCACGCACGGCTTTAAACCTCGCCCTGACTGCTAAGGCTGAAAAATGGCTGCAGTGGAATAGAAACAGATTCTATTGCAATGGTGATAGAATCGGCTCTATGCTTGCAAGCAAATTATCTCCGAAATTCAGATCTTCGGCCCTACCCAAAATCAGGATTCAGGGAGGCACCCTGTCCCAAAACCCTCAACGGATCATGGGGGAATTCCTGACCTTTTATAAATGCCTATACAGTGGTGGAAATGGCCCTTCTCCGGAGGCGATGGATCACTTCCTAAACAGCATACAGATTCCCAAATTAGAAGGTAGACACTGTCAGAAACTAGACTCTCCTATTTCAGCTGTGGAAGTTTGTGCAGTCATTAAAAACTTGAAATCACATTCAGCACCTGGCCCAGATGGTCTCTCCATACCTTATTACAAATCATTCTCTACCTTGCTCGCCTCATATATGACTAGATTCTTCAATGCTCTCAGAAAGGGGGATCCACTTGACACCTCACTTAACACGGCCTACATTACAGTCCTCCCTAAACCAGATAAAAATACCAGCTCGGTCAGCAACTATAGACCAATATCTCTCATTAACAATGATCTAAAGATCCTGACTAAAATCCTTGCAGACCGCTTGGCCACCTTCATTAGCCTATACATTAATAAAGATCAAGTGGGTTTCATACCGGGGAGACAGGGCCCCCGACCAAATTCGAAGAGCGATTGATATAATATCCCTTCTTAATACCAACTGGGATGGGGTTCCTCCAGACAGGGTTGTTTACTCTCTCTGGACCTTCAAAAAGCATTTGATGCTGTCCAATTGCCATACATATTCAATGTTCTTCAAAGATGGGGATTTGGGAACTCTTTTCTCAATGTCATCCATGCCCTGTATTCAACTCCCTCTGCTCAGGTGCGTCTGCAAGGATTTTACTCTGAATCTTTCCCCATATCTAGAGGCACAAGACAAGGCTGCCCACTCTCCCCGTTGATCTTCACCATAGCAATCGAATCCCTGGCAATAGCCATCAGAAACAATCCAAACATTCAAGACATTCAAAGTGGCTCCAGGTGTCATAAATGCGCATTATTTGCTGATGACATCTTATTATTTGTATCTTCCCCACTGACATCGCTCCCCAATGTGTGTCGCCTCCTGGATGACTTTGGGACGACCTCGGGCCTCAGGGTCAATTACGACAAATCCCAGGCGCTTAATGTTAATATCCCAGACCCTCTCCTGACCAGACTCAGGTACAGCTTTCGGTTCTCCTGGAGCGACTCCACCATTTCATATTTGGGGATCCAGCTGACTCCCAAGATTGAACTCCTACATCAAGCTAATTACCCTCCTCTTTACAAAAAACTGGAGGAGGACCTCTCTCGTTGGTCCAGGCTGTCCCTGTCCTGGCTGGGTAGAATCAACACAGTCAAGATGACCCTACTCCTCCGCATCCTCTACTATTTTAGAGCTCTTACCGGTTGATAAAAATCGCCTAAAACGCTTCCAGGCCAATATTGTCAAATACATATGGGGCAAAGGGGGACACAGGTTTCCCAAAGCAACCCTGTTCAGACCTAGGTCTGAAGGAGGCATGGGACTACCGAACCTGATTTGGTACCTTCAAGCAGCACAACTAGCCCAGATATCTTCAGTTTACTCGCGTTCGGAACAACCTGACTGGGTCCACATAGAGAGGCAGGCAGTCCCCCTCCACACCCTAGACTACCTCCTTTGGAGCCCAAGGAAACTCAGACCCCCCATACTTTCCCCATCATTGTCGCATTCCTTTGCATTATGGGACAGACTAAGAGGCAAAAAAAGCTTGACCTCCCCTACGGCACCACTACAGCACTTATTCCACAATGCCAAATTCCCCCCAGGCCTTAACATATCAGATTTTAAATGGTGGCTCGACAAAGGGCTTTACAGAATAGGACACTTCCTCAGACCTCTCGCCCCACTCTCTAAAGCATTCTGTGTCAGTAATCTTGATATGCCGGTGTCTGAATTCTTTAGATTCTCTCAAATCTCAAGCTTCTTACACAAAAAGTGTAAAACACTCCGGAATGGACCCCAAATAACTCCTTATGAAATATGGTGTGGTCAGGCCAGCGAGCAGAGGGGGGTATCTCGGTGATTTATAAGGCTCTATCTTCCGCGCAGTCCAAGGCACCTTACATGCTAGCCTGGGAAGAGGATCTGTCTCAATGCTGGAAGCTGGAAACTTGGCAAAGGAACTTTTCCTAATCTTACAAAGATATTCTAAATACTGGTCTAATAGAAGCTAGTTTGAAAGTGCTAACTAGATGGTACTTGGTCCCCTCAAAAATAGCATGCTTTTACCCATTGGCCTCTCCCCTCTGTTTTCGGGGATGTGGCCTTAAGGCGACATGTTTCATACATGGTGGACCTGCCCCAGAATTAGACAATTCTGGCACAAGATCTTCTCTTGGATTAGTAAGACTGCCGCAATACCTGTTCAAATGTCCCCACTAGTAGCACTCCTCAATTTCCCAGTAAGGGAGGCCTCCAGGACCACACAATGCCTCATCTTCTTTATCATCCTAGGAGCCAAGCTCACCCTGGCCAAAGCCTGGAAAAAAACATCAGTCTCAACACTGCTAGCTAAAAGAAAGATCTCTTGGATTGTGAACCAAGAAAAGATGGCAAGTGTGATCCTGGACCACTCAGCCAAATTCGAACAAATCTGGGAACCCTGGGCAACCTTCATAGGGGTCACGCTTTGATTCTTCCTCAGAAATATCACCCACCGGCGCGTCCCCCCCCCCCCCCAGTCGACTCGTACGCATCTCCTTCAACTCTTATCTCCTCTCTTCTTCCTCCCTTCCTTTATCCTTTTCTTCTTTCTCTGCCTCTCCCCCCCTTCTCTTCCCATATTCCCTCCTTATGGATGGTCTTGGGCATCAGCCTTTATACAAATGGTCATGACCTAGGCCACGGACGGGAGTCATCCTGATTCTGGCTCCAACTCTGGCCTAGAGTCGAACAAACATATTGGTGACCCAATTTCCTGTTTTATATACCATTTGCTTTTATAATTAATTACTTAGATACAAATATTAAACAGTTCTTGAAGTTGCTCCTTAAATCAGGAGGTATTGGACCAGTCCATACACCTACTGCTGTGAGCCTAGATTTGGTAGCCTTGAGTGATTTCACTTTCCTTCTTTATGGAGACTCAACACTTTACTTCTTCTTGTTGAAGGGGTGTTGGGCCCCGCCACAGTGTGCTCCCAATCGGGGTGGCGGATCTCTCCCTCCCTATATCCCATTTAATATCTACAATATCTGATTCCATAGTTATCCTATGGTTACCACGCTAAATGCACATGACTGGTTTCGTTTATTTTATAATATGCTGTTTTGTACACCAAACCTTGATTAACTTGTTCTCCATGCGACATTGTTGGTCATCTGTATAATGCTGACTCAAGATGTAGTTATGTCATGTAATGCTTTCTCTGCACCCATTCTTTTTCTTTTTGAAAATAAAAATATATTGAAACGGAAAAAAAAAAAAAAGGCAGATTTCTCCTTGCTCCTCATCTGGGATCTCAACCCCTACTATACCTCAAGCCCTCTCAAAAACCTGCACTGAGAGGAATGAAGGTATAGCAATAGGTGCCACAAGTACTTGCAGCCAACCTGCTAGCAATACAACACCAGTTGATTTCTGCAGGCAAATTTTGCTACCCTAGTTGCTAAACCGCAAAAAAAAAACAATAATGTACCAGCCATCCACATGCTCAGCGTCTAAATGCTAGCTTGGCCAAATTGCCAGCACTACAACTGCTGTCTTTTCAGCTGGTAGACTCTGCCCCCTTTCATGAATTTGTGGAATGTGCTGTACCACAGTGGCAGGTTCCAAAAAGACATTTCTTTTCACGTAAGGCCATTCCAGCTCTCTACCATCATGTGGATGGCAATGTTTTGGCCTTGTTGGACAGGGCAGTCAGCAGCAAGGTTCAAACTACCGCTGACTCATGGTCCAGCAGGCATGGTGTACTGGGTAACTCTGCTGGCAGCTGGGAAGGATGCAGGACAGGGTTCAGTGTTGGAGCTTGCTCTGCCACCATGCCTCCAAAAAACTTGTGGTGATTCTGCCGCCACATCTGTCTGCTTCACCCCCTCCTCTTCTTCTTCCTCTATGGCCTCTTCTGCAGAATTGTCCTCCGAACCAGCAGTTTAAGGGGCTACGCAAGCAGTCAGGCTAAAAGATGCCATGCAGTGCTTCAGTTGGTCTGTCTAGGGGACAGGAGCCACACTGGGGCAGAGATTATGTCAGCTCTGCAGGGGCAGGCTCAGAGGTGGTTGACGCTACGGCATCTTGAGCCAGGAATGGTTGTATGCAACAATGGCACCAACCTTCTCTCCACCCTCTGACAGGGACACTTGACACATGTTCCATGCTTGGCACACGTCCTGAATTTGGTGGTGCAGCATTTCTTGACCAGGTACCCAGGCTTACAAGATCTGCTGAGGCAGGCCAGAAAAGTCTGTGGTCATTTCCAGCGGTCAAATAATGCCAGTGCTTGGCTGGCTGACATTCAATGAGAATTCAACCTGTTCACCAACTGCCTGATTTGTGACATGCCCACCAGGTGGAACTCAACATTGGCAATGCTGCAGCGGCTGCACACACAGCAGAGGGCCATCAATGAGAACCTGTGTGAGTAGGGCACCAGGACAGGCTCAGGGGAGCTTGGCTTCTTTTCACCACGCCAGTGGCTACTGATCAAGGATGCATGCACTGTCCTGTCTCCATTTGAGGAGGCCACAAGGATGGTGAGCAGCGACAATGCATGCATGCATCAGTGACACTGTCCCTCTAGTCTTCCTGCTGGAGCACACGCTTCGTGGAATCATGGACAGGGCACTTGAGGCAGAACAGCTGGAGGAAGAGGAGGACTTGCTTTCCTCTCAAGGCCCCTTTTATGCAGATAGCATTCCTGCGGGGCTGCCAAACACACACAGGAAGAAGAGGAGGATTGTGTCAGTGGGGGGGCACCCGGTGACATAACCGAGTAACCCCACACCCTTCTGACGTCATGTGACATCAGAGGGGGCGGGGTCACAAGGTTGCGTCAGCGGGTGGCCCCGCCCTTGCTTATATAACAGCTGTCAAAGCCAAAAGACAGCAGTCGCCGGGAAGCCTCCCATGGAGGTGGAGTTTTTTCTGTTTTTTTTTTCTATTTTTCGGGTCTGTCAGGCGGCGTGGTTGAAAATGGATGTACGGGGGCGAGGTCAAGATGGCGACCAGATAGGATGTGGGGAACGGGAGCTCCGCACCTGGCAGGCTAAACTATCCGGTTCTGAGGGACTTACAAACACCCTGATTTGCCCACAAAGCTGAAGAGAAGGTCAGGCATGCGAAGGGGAGCTCTGGTTCGCAGAGGAAGAGGCAATCGGCTCCCAGAACTCCGCCGCTGATCCGAGGCTCACGCGGGGCGGCACACACAAACATGGTGTCCCAGACGGAGCAGGCCGAGCCGCCACCGCTGGGAGCGAAACATTTCAGGCACTCATGCAGGCCATCACTGGGTGCCAAACAACTTTTAACTACTAAAATCGAGCAAATGCAGCTTGAAATGGGGCTCATAAGATGCGACGTGGATAAGCACCGAGACAGGCTGACAGAGGCGGAGCAGAGGGTAGGAGAGACTTAGGATACGGTCCGAGACCACACTACCTCCCTCCGCACACTGCAGGTAAAGATGAAAGTGCTGGAATCCCGGGCTGAGGACCAGGAAAACAGGAATCGCAGGAATAACCTGAGACTGGTGGGCCTTCCAGAGGGAGTTGAGGGGTGAGATCCGGAGGCTTACACGGAACACTTGTTACGCACACTCTTCCCTCAAGCACCATTTTCCCCTCATTTCACGGTGGAAAGGGCACACAGAATGCCGTCTGTTCAGGGCCTGCCACGCCCCCCGCCGCACGCATTTATTTTCCACCTCTTGAATTTCAGAGATCGAGATCTCATCTTGAGGGAAGCAAGAAAGCTGGGAGAACTGCGCCATGAGACTGTGAAGATCATGCTATTCCCTGACTATTCGGCGGAAACGCAGAGGCAGCGCAGGATATTCGATCAAGTCAAGGCCCAGTTGTGCACTAAAGGACTCAAATATAACATGATGTTCCCCTCGCGACTCAGAGTGGTGGATGGTGATCTACTCTTTACTTCCCTGGAGGAGGCGTCTAGATGGATCAAGTCCCTTCCTCGGCTCCGCTGATCCCGCATATGGTGATTACTGCAGTTATTCTTCTACACCGCCAGATATGTCCAGTGGTAAGCACAGTCCTTGTTTTATACTGTCTCCCCTTTTACATGTGTCCAGGAGACCCGTTGGACTAGGATCCCCTGGACTTCCCCCGGGATATCCTACTCATTACTGTAAGGGGGCCCTGGTTCCTTGGAACAGTGCGGCTCCAGACATTGCCTAACTGGAGGTCCTGCTTTATTGAAATTATGCAGGCCGGATACACCCTTCTAGTCCAGCAGCATCTGGCTGCTTACTGCTGCCCCCCCCTTCCTCTCCTCCCTGGGTATTAGGATACTGAGAACCCCTGCATCACGGCACTACACCATATTCCCTCAGTGAGGATGGGGGGAGGCATGGATCTCCCATCTGCTGTCTGTAGGGGCAGAAGGGGTACGTGGTGGCTTCCTGCTCCCCTTGCTGGCAGGATACCAGAGATGCAGGACTGTTATGAGCATTGATCCTCCTGAAAGCAATAACCTGGGCTTGGCTCATGTACTGTGCTGCCACTGGAGATTCTGGACTCCAAAATGGGCTGGGGGTGAGACAGTTTACCCCCCAGTTCTGTTAACTTTACCTTCCTTTCTACAGGTTTTAGTTTTTAAAATGTTGTAACTAAGTCTGGGCCCTTAGAGTATTCTAAGTGTAAAATGCTGTTCAAATTTCAAGGTATGCCTTGTTTTCTACACGATCCCTCACACTTGCCTCTAGGAATTGTTTACGGTGGAGTCCCTGAACTCCAACGTAGTAAACTGTGTCCCAGGTGTGCCGGTTGTTACACACTGCCCCCACAGGAGTTTTCTCCTACTTCTGAGTTCAATTAAGTTTGGTTTGGGTACTCAAACACCCGTGGTTTAGTTTTTGGGGTGTGGGGTGGGTCGGGAGGGGTGTTCTCTTTATTTAATTTTTGTTTCTTTATTACCTGTTTAAATGCCTTATACTACAGACAGTCTTATAACAGCAAATATGTTACTCAAGTCGTGACGGTCTCTGATCCATTGCCTGTATGCACAAATTTTTGTCAGTTTTATTCCCTCTACACTCTGGAGCTGGCCCCTCACAGGCGGATGGGCAGCTCCGGAGGGTCTCCCAATTCAAATATTTGGGAGTGGAGATACATCGGGATCTAAAACAATATGTCACCCTTAACCTAAGCCCAGTGATCAATCAGCTATCTCAAAGATGCAATACGTGGAAATCCCTACCCCTAACACCGGTGGGAAGGGTTAATTTAATTAAAATGTCGGTTCTGCCCAAGCTCACCTATCTTTTCCGTTAGACCCCTGTGCCCATACCGAATAGCTTTTTCAAGCAATTGGACGCAATCATTACCTCCTTTGTTTGGAATGGGAAGGCCCCAGAATAGCAAAAACAACTTTACAGTTAACTCTTACACTAGGGGGACTAGCATTACCTTGCTTCTTGAAATACTACTGGGCTGCGGTCCTTGTGACTGTTAAGTGGTGGCTCGCTGAGAACCCGGCCAACCCTGCATCTTCGTTAGAGGCGACACTGCTGGGCTCATATGCGGAACGGAAACCTGATCGATAGAGGGCCCCGATCTAATCCACGGATAACCCTCTCTATGGGTGTGACCCTTAAGGTGTGGGAAACTGTTAACAGGCAGCTTATGGGATCAGATGTGTGGTCTCTAGCGACCCCCCTTTGGGGAAATCTTCACTAGCCCACTTCCGCTCCATCCCTGATCCAGTCGTGTGGGCCAGACATGGGGTCATAGCATTTGGTGAGATAGTGTCTCGGGGACAACTGATCTCCTTTGATGCTCTGAAGAGAGATCGAGGCCTACCAAACCATATGTTCTTTAGGTTTCTCCAATTGCAGCATGCTTTTCGTTCTCAATTCCCCTCTCTGGTGATTCTCGAGATGTCAACTGTGGAGAGTGCGCGCAGATCCCCTGATGGTGAGAGAACACTATCCACATTATATAATATGCTAGCTACACTCGACACATCTAAGGTCTCCCAGCTGTTCGAGCTCTGGCAGAAGGACATTCCAGAACTAACAGATGATGATTGGGAGGAGGGTGTCCAGCAATACTTGCCCCTTGTAATCTCAGCAAAAGTCAGATTTATACTGAAGTTCCTTCACTGAGCATATTATTCCCCAGCATGCTTGGCAAGAATATACCCTGACCGAATGACAAACTGCCCTAGATGTAGCTTGGATGGTGCTGACTTCTTCCACCTAGTTTGGTCCTGTCCTGGGGTGGTGGAATTCTGGAAAAATGTCCTGACTGACATCAACGCTATCGGAAAACTGACAGTCCCATACATCCCGATCCCTCTCCTGTTGGGTATTTGTGACTTTATGGAGGTCTGGGGGAAAAAGCTGTTGTTTTTTTATACCACATTCTACGCTAGAAAAGCAGTATTATTGCAATGGAAAAAGCCCTTACCACGCACTAGATAACTATGGCAATCCCTAGTGAATGCAGCATTGCCGCTATACAAATTAACATATTTGAGTAGAAACTGTCCCAAAAAATTTGGGAAAATCTGGGCAGCATGGGTGAAAGTGAAACACTTGACCATTGAGTAAGTTTGCGAAAGGCAATCAGCGGGGCTCCCCCCCCCCATATATTTCTTCCTGCTCATGCTCTCGTTGGCTTACGAGATATCTGACACAAGAAATGTGATAACCAACTACTACATTTGCTGCTAATAGCTACAACTGCAATGTTATGTGAGAAAAAATGTGATCTCGGTCTGTATGTATCTGTGATCTGGTAATGTATACTTGTTTTTGAAACTATAAATAAACTTTATGTTAAAAAAAAATAAAAAATGGATGTACATCGCGGGACACCTTTTTTTTCTTTTTCTTTTTTAACCACTTTTATACCAGGCACTTTCTCCCCTTCCTGCCCAGGACAATTTTTAGCTTTCAGAGCTGTCACACTTTGAATGACAATTGCGCGGCCATTCAACACTGTAGCCAAACAAAATTTTTGTCATTTTCTTCCAACAAAAAGAGCTTTCTATTGGTGGTATTTGATCACCGCTGCAGTTTTTAATTTTTGCACTATAAACAAAAAAGACTGACAATTTTAAAAAAAACTGATGGGCACTGATAGGCTGCACTGATAGGTGGCACTGGATAGGCAGCACTGATGAGAAGCTACTGACAGGCATTACTGAGTGGCACTGATTGGCACTTTGATGGAGCACTGACCAGCATTACTGATGGGGCACTGTTTGGCACTGTTGTGGCACTGATCGGTACTGTTGTGGGCACTGACAGGCGTTTATTATGGGGACAGGATGGCAGGTGTTTGGCACTGATTGGCAGCTGATGGGCACCTTTTGATGGGGGCTGTGCTGATGATCAATGTGTTGATCATCAGCACAGACCCCCCCCCCATTGACAGGAAGAGCCACCGATCGGCTCTCCCTGTCAGCGTGAACCGAGGAAAGCCATTTACCTGCACTTTCTGGTTCACATGATGATCAGCTGTGATTGGTCTGTCAGAGGCTTTATACCACAATCAGAGTTGCGGTGTGTCAGATTGACACACAGCACCTCCGATCACCGCATACGTGCCCCCGCGGGCACACGTCGGATGTGTTATTCTGATTACGTCATATGACATTTGGTCAGGATATTACAACCACTTTGCCACCATCATTCTGCTATATGGCGGGCGGCAAGTTGATTAATAAAGGATTTGTTTAAAACTATCTATTGTGGTTTTTACTTTTTGACACTTTTTTGGTGAATGGGTAGGGGTACAATTTACCCAATACCCATTCACGTGGGGGGGGGGGCGAGATCTGGGGGCCTCCTTGTTAAAGGGGGTTCCAGATTCTGATAAGCCTCCAAATACAGACCCGACAACCAATAGTCAGGGTTGGAGTTTGGGGGGGGGGGGGTTAAATGAAATTTTTCCCTTTAGAAATGTAATTTTGCTGCGGCACTGTTCTACACATCACACAGATGCGTCACTTTACAGGCAGACTAAGGGAAACCCCCCAGGCACAATATTATATATTTTTTTATTGTTTCACTTTAAGCATTATTAAAATCAATGCTCCTGAAAAAACGGTCCTTTTAGAAACTTTTTGTGGATTGATACATGTCCTCTAGGGCAGTACCCGGGTCCACATACAATGCAATAACTTGCATATAAGCCTTTAAAATGAGCACTTTTGATTTTTCATGTTTGCATCCCATAGACTTAAATAGGGTTTGCATGTTCGCTCAAACTTTTTGCCCATTCACAAGTTCTGGTGTGAACTGAACCAGGAGGTGTTCGGCTCATCCCTACATTTAATATACTGCAGTATGTTCCCAGTAAACATGCCAAGTTTGGGAATATTTTCTTTCTTTATTTTCCAAAAACTGTGCTAAAAATTGAAATCTTCAAAAGGCTTACCATGACTGTTTTCTAAAATTTGGTAATTTTGTGGGTGTTTCCAACACCCCAGTGTCTTGGCACTTCAAAATAATTTATACACGTTGAAAGCCTTAATGTACTCCTTGGATTTTGTACCAAAAAGGCTCACACATGTGGTATACCCATGATTAGGAAGAGAGCAGAATGTTTTTTGGAGTGTAATGCTTACCATGCAATGCCGTATGTAAGAAATATCTTATTAAAATGATAACTTTTGTGGAAAAGTTGATTTTCATATTGTTTCTTCATTTTCCAAAAATGTGTGGCAAAAAATTTTATATTCAAAAGACTCACTGTGCCTAAGCAAATACTTTAGGGGGTCTGCTATCCTGACATTTCAGGCCTTCCAAAAATGTGATAGGTAACCAGAAGATCAGATACATAATTTATGCCCTTTAAAGCCTAAAGGCCCCCCTTGGATTTTACCCCCCCCTCCCCAATGTGACTAAGTTGCAAAAAAAAATTCACATATGTGATATCTTCATACTCAGGAGGAGTGACAGAATATGTATTGGGGTGTAACTGTAAGTATACTGTAAGTTATTAAGAAAAATACTTACCAAGCCTTGGACTCAAAATTACTAAATACTGACTGTACAAAAATAAAATGAAAAGTATGAAAGCTGGTGAAACCATCCTGTTTTATGTTCATAAGCTGATTACCATGGTGCCAGAAAACATGGAGCACGTTTTAATTGTTCAGGCTACACAGTTGGAGGTGTGAATTGTTGTCACCGCAGTAGAGATGTTAAAATAGCATTAATGTGGCTAGGAGATGGTATTGAAAACCCCCAGAACATGTTGAACACCCATAGCATAAACGGTGTTATATGTTCCTTGTAGGTCTTGTAACATTTTGATGTGAATCCATCAGGGCCGGTACGTTTACCTGACGGTGTATTAGGAATCACTTCTAATAGTTCCTCAAGCAAAAATGGAGAATCCAAGTATTTCCCAATATTCTCATCCAGTTTTGGAATGGCAGTTTCATGTATATACTCCTGTGTATGGCGGCTAAGAGGGTCTAAATCGAGAGATGATGGAGTAGCAAGACTGTATAAAGCTGCAAAATAATCACAAAAGGCCTGTTGGAGGGAGTGTGGATCCAAAGTAATTTCCCCTAATGGCATTGTATTGCCTGGTATAAAGGTCTGGGAGGAGCGGGGCTGTAATGACCAAGCAAGAGGTCTCCCAGATTTATTTCCAAACCTGTACCTTCCTAGAGCATATCTACGTTGGCTGCTGCTATGTGAGACCTCTAGAGACTGCAGTAGTGAGACCTTGCCGAAGATATATCAGCCAATAACTCTGGGGTCTGGGAGTTTTTTTGTAAAGTATCTAAAGAGCCTAGCTTGGACAGAATATCTTGTATAGTTGCAGATCTTTCTTTTTTAGTATTTCGGTGTACCTTTTTATTTTTCCTTGTAATATATGAGTGCTTATATTGGTAGACTTTCCCCAATAGTATCCTAATTAGTTTACGCCCTTTTTGGGTAAGGGTTTATGTGGGATGTTTAAACACGTCTATATGTAACATGTTTTATGCTGTGTACATTATTATAATGCAATATGTTTTTTCCCTGATTGTCTGTGGTATGTGGATAATATCCTTTTTTGTATAAATTTGTATGGAAATGTAGCACTGACCCCTGAAGGAGCTGCTGAATTTTGATTGGGCCTGTACTCTAGTCTTACACCCCCAATAACTGTTGGAGATACAACAGATTTCAGCTTAGCCTATTAACTGCAGTTCTCAAACAGGACACTAGATGTCGCTAATGCTCAGTGGTATGCTGTGCTGTGCAGTTTTCTATATGTTGTATTTCCTGTGTATAGTGTTGTACTTGTTGGTTTCTTTTTCCTGTCTGTGCTCTTCTTACCATGTGAGGTGATATCTGTGTACTTCTTGCCAGTTATGTTCCAATAAAGAAGTCAGTTCCTGTTACTTCACAACGTCTGATCTGAATTGACTCCGCTGCACCTAGCAATCGCACTCTGCAACAGGTTATGGGCCCAGTGTCCGGATAAAGTCATACAACCAGGTGCGGCCCAGGCAGAACAAAGCCTTGAACGGAAGACAGTGTGGCTGATGCGGAGATCGACATAAGGAAGGTTTCCAGTGACATCTCCTACAGACAAGTAAGACTGTTTGTATATAAAGGAGGGAAAAAATGGCCAGAAACTCAGAGCTTAAACTCTCAGTGGCCAAGCTGAACAATGGCAATTATCAGTTATGGAAGTTCAAAGTGGAAATGCTATTATCCAGAGATGACTTGTGGGAGGTTACCACCACAGAGAGGCCACAGGATAATAATCAGGACTGGGACAAGAAAAACAGACAGGCATGGGCCACCATAAGCTTACTAGTGGAGGATGATCAGCTCATTCATATACGTCATGAGGACACAGCGAAAGGCATGTGGGACGTACTGAAAAGACTGCATGAAAGATCCAGTTTAAACAGCAAGCTGTTTTTGCTGCGGAAACTTTACAAAATGAGACTTGGCAGAGAACAGGACATGCAGGCGCATATAAATGCAATGCTGGAAGTGATTGCGCAACTTAGATCAATCGGGGAGAATATAACAGACAGTCACACTGCAGCCATGTTGTTATGCAGTTTGCCTGATACATATACTGCACTAATCAATGCACTGGAGACACGACCTGAGACAGATCTGACGCTAGCATTTGTAAAAACCAGGCTCATAGATGAGTATCAGAAAAGAAAGGAATTAGTGCATGACTCCACAGAAACCGACACCAGAACCGCTCTTAAAGTTACAGGTGCAAAGTTACACAGGAAAGAGACCAGAGTGTGTTTCAGATGCCACAAACAGGGACACATAAAGAAAGACTGTACTATATGGAAAGCACAGCAAATGAGACAGCGTCCCTCTTATGCTAAACAAAAGGTCAAAACCATAAGCAATGATCCATGGGAAGGAAACTGGAATGCCACATTTAAAATGACAGGCAACAACAAATGCCAAGGCTGGTGCATTGATTCCAGGGCAACCAGTCACATGACGAGTGATAAAAGTTTCTTCACAGAACTTGATCTGAACAACAAAGAAACTATTTATCTCGCAGATGGAAGCAAAATACATGCAGAAGGATATGGGCATGGAACCCTTGTATGTCCGGATGATGCGGGACACAATTTAGCCATACCAGTGAAAGATGTGCTTTATGTTCCTAATCTAGAAGGAGGACTCTTATCTGTGAAGCGTCTAACAGCCACAGGACTCACTGTAAAATTCCAAGGTGACAAGTGTTCTATTCTAAATGGCAAACAGACAATAGCAAGTGCCAAGCTGGATGATCATCTATATCACCTCGACACAGTGAAGGAAAAGGTGAGACTATGTACACACAAGCACAATGACTGTATACATATATGGCACAGACGTCTAGGTCACAGACACCCAGAATGCATACAGGAACTACAAAGGAGGAATCTGACAAGGGATCTAACTGTATCCCCTTGTCCAGTTACTGTTAAGTGTGAATGTTGCATTAAATCCAAAGCAACAAGAGCAACACTTCTCAAAGTTAGTCAGAAGAGAGCTTCAAGACCACTTGACTTAGTTTACAGTGACGTGTGTGGTCCTCTAAACCCACCCACACCTGGAGGCAACAGGTACATAGTGACTTTCATAGATGACTATTCAAGATACACAGTCACCTACCTAAAGCAACACAAGAGTGAAGTTTTCGACAAATTAAAAGACTATATAACAAATACCAGTAACAAGTTTCAGAGGAAGCCTCTCATACTTCGGAGCGATAATGGAGGTGAATTCACAGGAAGTAAGATACAAGAGTACTTAAAACAGAATGGAATAGAACATCAAAAGACAGTCCCGTATACACCAGAACAAAATGGAGTAGCTGAAAGAAAGAATAGAACTCTGACTGAAATGATCAGATGTATGCTGACAGACTCTGGACTACCACAAAAATACTGGGGTGAGGCAGCCATGACAGCTACATATTTGCAGAACAGACTTCTTTCCAGAACAGTGGAGAAAACCCCATATGAACTATGGCACAATGAGAAGCCAAGTGTAAAACACCTAAGAGTTTTTGGATGCAAAGCATTCATCCTCATACCTGAAGAAAAACGCACCAAACTCCAGAACAGAGCGTTTGAAGGTATCTTCGTTGGATACAGTGACAATGTTAAGGGTTACAGAATCCTAAATCCCAAAAACAACAAGGTTACCATTAGCAACATCATAACTTTTGTTGAAGATTTAAGAGACAATGTAATGACAACAGTAGAAACGAGAATAGAAGAGCAAACTGACATTGACCAGCCCATCTCTGTAACTTCCGAACAAACAGTTGAAGTAAGTGCAGACTCAGCCAGCGCTGAAGAGCAGAAACAAGAAGACTCCGACACAAAAACGAGACGTTCAACAAGAGAAAATAAGGGTAAACCACCTATACGTCTCTCATACAAAGCAAGTACTGCCAGTATCAACGAACCTGCGAGCTGGGAAGACATATCTCAACTTCCAGAACAAGAAGCAAGTAAATGGATAAAGGCTGCTGAGGAAGAGATGAAATCCATGCATGACACCAAAACATGGACACTTACAGATCTACCACCCGGAAGGAAAGCCATAGGCTGTAAATGGACTTTTAAAGTGAAATACAATGCAGATGGCACAATTGAATGGTACAAAGCAAAACTAGTAGCCAAGGGCTATTCTCAAAAATACGGAGAGGACTATGATGAGACGTTTGCACCAGAAGTCAAGCACACTACAATGCGGACTTTACTGACAATATCTGCCATAAGGAAAATGCAAGTGAAACATTTTGATGTGAAAACTGCGTTTCTACATGGCGATTTAACAGAAGAAATTTACATGGAACAGCCGCCAGGATTCAAAGACGAACAAAGGTCAGACCTAGTATGCAAACTTCGCAGAAGTATATATGGTCTAAAGCAAGCAGCCAGGGCTTGGAATATAAAAATAAATGAAGTGCTTACACATCAAAACTTTCTAAGGAGTAAAGCAGACCCCTGCTTATACACAAAGAAATTGGCAAATCGATGGGTCTATATGCTCATTTATGTGGATGATATCCTGATTTGTTTTGAGCAAGAAAGGGATGAAGCAGAAATACTGAAAAAACTAAATCAGCACTTTGACACCAAAGATCTTGGCAACATAAAGAATTACCTTGGTATCCAGATCGAGAGAGAGGAAGATGGCAGCTTTCTTCTGAACCAAAGACACAAAATACAAGAAATAATTGAAATATTTGGAATGGAAGACACCAGACCGGTAAAGTCTCCCATGGAAACCAACTACCTAAAGGAGATGAATTGTCAAGATAACCCATTACCTACTAATACTCAATACAGAAAAGCAATAGGGAAATTGCTGTACCTTACTACTGCTACAAGGCCGGACATTGCAGCAACTGTTGGAATCCTATGCAGAAAGGTTTCGATGCCAAGTAAAAAGGACTGGAATGCTGTAAAGCGAATCATTCGCTATCTGAAAGGGACTTCGCACTACAAGTTAAAGTTACCAGCAAGTGATGAAAGCACCCTAACAGGATATGTGGATGCTGACTGGGCAGGAGACACCAGTGACAGAAAATTTACCAGTGGCTACTTATTCTTTCTGTCAGGTGGTGCCATCAGTTGGACTAGTAGAAAGCAACTCTCTGTTACACTGTCGTCTACTGAAGCAGAATACGTCGCTGCAGCGCAGGCAAGCCAAGAAGTTATATGGCTAAGACAGTTATTAACAGACTTGGGTCAACCACAGTTGGGACCAACAGAAATCTATGAGGACAATCAAGGATGCCTTGTACTTGCGCACATGGAGGAGTTAATTCAAGAACCAAGCACATTGATGGGAAGTTTCACTTTCTTAGGGATCTTCAAGAGCAAGGTCTTCTTGAGTTACTTTATTGCCCAACCGAGGATATGACAGCAGATATCCTTACAAAGCCCCTGACCGCTAAAAGACATTCAAGGCTTACAAAGAAGATAGGTTTAACAGACTAATGCCCCATACACACGGTCGGATTTTCCGATGGACAATGTCCGATCGGAGCGTGTTGTCGGAAATTCCGACCGTGTTGGGGCGCCATCGGACATTTTCCATCGGATTTTCCGACACACAAAGTTGGACAGCAGGAGATAAAATTTTCCGACAACAAAATCCGATCGCGTCAATTCCGACCGTGTGTGGCCTGTTCCGATGCACAAAGTGCCACGCATGCTCAGAAGAAATTCCGACACGGGACAGCTCGTTCTGGTAAACGTAGCGTTCGGAATGGATACAGCACTTTCGTCACGCTGCAATGTTCAAAATGGTTTAATACAGCGCACTCTCTTCTTCTTTATAATGTGAAAAGAATTAAGTAGTTTTGCTGCTCATATTCACACACACTTCTCACAAACTTATTTTGTTACTATTTATCGGGATTCCCTCAATATATTTTGATTTCTCACATCTGACAACAAATTTTTTTTTTTTTTTTTGGTGATTTTGATTTGTATTCCTGAAAATGTTTGTGTGTGTTTTTGGTGACAAGTTCCCACAACACCACTAATATGTTGTTCTATTTAATCTGTAGGAGATTGTTTGGTGTTGTTGTCCCTTGTTAATTTCACATTGTACTTTAGAAATGTACCTGAATCGTCACCAACAAACTGTCCTTTTTGGATGAAAACACACACAGGAGAGTAGAATTTACCCAAAAAAATTTTATTAAGGGCTCACAACTAAACAAAGAGGGAGGCAACGCTGGAGAAACTGCAGAAGTGGGCGAAGCCTTGGACCCCTGGGGCAGACATCAGCTATTTAAAAGCAAAATTGGTGGCCTGAGGAGTCCATATAATAAGGGAGGGCAGTCTGGTCCAGAAGTCCCAGAGATCCGGAAAGCAGCAGATGACATCTGTGTCCCCAGGCTGTGGTCATACGAGAGACTGCATCTTCTGTCAGACCAGACTGAACCCAGGGTCATCACTCTCAGGTCTTCCTTCCACGCTTCCTTACAGGCTTTGGCTGTGGTGGTGGAGTTGTGGCAGCAGGAGGAGGAGGAGGAGGAGGATCGTCCCTCTCAATGACATCCGTCTTGTGTGTCAGTTCCCCACTCTCCCCCTTACGAAGGACTTTATAAATCAGGTCCTCAGAGATCTTGCGTTGACCCTCCTGCATGCCCTGCAATTTTGTGGCAGCCATGCAGGCAAAGGCCTCTTCAGGACTGGGGAAGGCTCGGAGGGACGCCGAAGCCTCCTGGATCAGCCTGTACGCTGAATCCTGCACGGGACTCGGAGTGGCCTTCCTGGCTCGTTTATATGGCAGGCGGAGGGGAGGGACCTGAGACTCAGTCAGGCTGCGACTTGTCCCAGGCTTCTCTTGGCTGCCACTTAGCCCCGCCTCCTCCTGGCTGCCACTAATCCCCGCCTCCTCCTGGCTGACACTAATAATCCCCGCCTCCTCCTGACTGCCACATTCCACAGCCTCCTCCTGGCTGAGGTCTTCCTGTGTATGAAAAAGGGACATAGTTTTAGTTTTTTATTCATCAATCACACACAATTTTCACCTCCTGACTGCTGCAAATTGAATGTTAACAAATATAACAGACTATCCTTCTGAGCCCAGCAGTTTTCATTCTTTTCCCAATTTTGGGTGCCCACTACTGTCTATTGATATGTAAAGCACTTTTTTTAATCAGCATTTAGTGATCAATAATAACATCTAAGAAACATCATTTATTTATTGACCAGAAATCTGTAGAAGAATGCTATACCTGACTCCAGCTGGGCTCCTCCATTTCTTCCTGGCTGGAAGGCCCAGGTTGGACATCGGAAGCCTCAGCTGGGGTGGAAGGAAGCGTGGAAGGAAGAGTAGAGAGGGATTCCCTGACTTCAGTGTGGTCTGACAGAAATCGCAGTCTCTCATAGTACCACAGCCTGGGGACATAAACGTCATCTGCTGCAGCTCTGGACCTCTGGGAATCTGTGACCTTCTTGCGCTCCCTAAGATAAATGCTCCTCAGGCCACCAATTTTAGCTTTCAAATAAGGGATGGTTGCTGTGGGGACCACCGGCTTCACCAACTCCAGCAGTTTCTCCAGCGCTGCCTGCCTCTTCTGTTTGTGATTATAGTGGGGGTGTCTCACTTGCCACAGACAGGGCAGCTCCCTGTACTTGTCTATGAACAGGGGCAGGAAATTGTGGTCGTTGAACCCATCCATTTTCTCTGTAAGACACAACACAAGAAAAAGCCTAATGTCAGGCCAAACTCCCCTAATCTTGTTACAATATAGGCTTCCATTTCGAAGCAGTATAGGCCCAAGTTTAGATCCTACCTTCGTTAGCACGATCGGCGTCTCCGATGCTCCTTCCTCCGCTCACAGATCGTACGTAAGACGCGCGCGTTACGATTTATACACACTGCGCATGCGTATAACTCCGCCCGCCCCTGACGTTCTTTCTAGTCTATTCCCCGCCCCTTTTCGTTCGGCGCAGTGGGGGAAGAGCACATGGCGGATAGACAGCAGGATCGTGCTAAGTACAGCAACGAGGAGGAGGAGGAGGAAAGGCCGGAGCCTGAAACGTCCCGATCCAGAAGGAGATTAAAGGACTCAAATATGTCCTTTGGGGAGATGTTGGAGATGGTGGACATCCTGAAGAAGGCCGACTATGATGGAAAGTATGGGCCTTACCCCAACCCCAATGTCAGAAAGGCCAAGATCATGGCGAAAGTGGTCAGGAGTCTGCACCGGAAATTCGGTGTACGACGATCGAAAGATCAGCTCAGGAAGCGGTGGTCGGACCTGAAATTACGAGAACATGAGCAGTACAGAAAGATCCGGAGATTGCTGCAAAAAAGTAAGTAGTTGTGCTGTGTTCCTATTCTTTATGTTTATTACGTTCGTGCTGCTCCATGTGCTTTTAGGAACTGTTGTACAGTTTAAAATGGCAACTTTCATGTTCATGGGCACATTATTCGTTCGGATCACACATTGTTATTTCGGACGATAAAATACCATTGTTTAGGCCATATGCATTTGGCCACCATTTTGACGCCCTATACTTGTCTTCAAAGAATTGGGTTGTGTAGATGGCTTTGTTACTAGAATGAAATACAAACTAGATTGTGTGTAAGGAGAGGACACTGAGCAGCTGTTTTCACATCTGGACACTGGAGCACTAGTGTGGGACACAAGAACACCATTTTTATTAGGGGGGGCACACAGGTGCTCCAGTGTATACTATAGGGGGGGCTACATCTGTGAAGCTTTTACCAAACAAGTAAAGTATTGCAGCTTGACAAAGGGCACTAAAAAAGCTACATCTTGGAACTCGGCTAAAATAGACAATTGTACCCCACTTCCAAGCAATGTTTCATCTTTATAGTTCTGACATTAAACATCTGTGTGCTAATTATACCATTTTTGTTTTACATAGGGGAGAAAAGACTCGGAGGACACCCCTCATCCGAGGAGACCAGAGCCCCCCCCCCTCTGGAAGAAGGGGAAATCCCCCCAACACAAGATGAGCAGGAGGATGAAGACGTGGTGGAAGTAGTTACCACAACAGGTGAGTGTCTGCGACCACAGGCTCCGATAAGAGATGGATTGCGGCATTTTTTTGAAACCTAATTTATTTTGGGTTTCCTCTCTTTTTAGGTGATCGTGAGGTTGTGGATCCAGATCCTTTCACATCCGAAAGTGCCCAGATCCTGATCGGGGAGATCATGGGGTGTAATTTACAATTGGAAAACATCAAGCAAAACATCAATGATGTTATTCCAAAATATAAAAACATCATTGATGTTTTGGGGCGAGTTTAAAACCCCTCCAAATCACTTTCTTCTTTTGTGTGCTACAATGTGCGAAATGTTTTTGTGATTTTTCCCAAAGCCAAATTTGGAGGATGCACACAGTGTGTCAACATGTGCTATCTGCCATCACGGGAGATCAATGGACGCGTTTTGGGGGTGCAACCCCTTCCTCAATTATAAAGTAGCGGTGAGGAAGGGCTTTCTCCCCCAAAACACATCCCTTGATCCCCCGTGATGGCAGCTAGCACATGTTGACATTGGGAAATTTGTGCGCATCTTCCAAATTTGGCTTTTCCAGGGGTGATTTCCCCCCATCTGAACGCTATATCAAACACAGTTCCTAAATACTCATGTCTGATATAGCCTTCCAGTTCTACCAAATGTGAACTTTGTAAGATCAAGATTTGTGTCTTTCTTGTTGGTTTTATACAGGCCTGTTTTCTATAAAATGGACATTTTGATTTTGGATAATGCCACCACAAAAATTGGTATACAACAAACATGTTGGTTTGTCAGAAAAACCTTTGGTAAATGCACATGTGATTGTGCAGGTATTAAAAAGATTGTTCATCAAGAATGTGTGGATTATTGTCTCACGCTACAACACTTTTGGGGTGATGTAATTGTTGTTTTATGAGAAAATGGGGGTTATTTCCTAAGGGGAAATCCACTTTGCACTACAAGTGCAGTTTCAGTGCAGTTGCAAGTGCACTTGTAGTGAAAAGTGTCTTTGCATTTAGTAAATAACAGCCAACAGTGCTTTGTATAAGGTTACACAATCACGACATTTTCTGCACTCCACACATTTCTGTCAGGGTCAGCTCAAACAAACACAAGCAGTAAATGTCCACAAAGAAGAGCCTGGGGGGAGATGCCTGTCGAGAACTTGAGGTCCTGCAGGCTTCTCCCTGTGGCCAAATACCGCAAGGTAGCGACCAGCCTCTGCTCCGGAGTGATGGCTTGCCTCATGCAGGTAACCTGCCTGCTAATATAAGGGGTCAGCAAAGCCAACAAACGGTGAAACACGGGGTCCGTCATCCTGAGAAAGTTCCTGAAATCATCAGGATTATTCTCACGGATCTCACGGAGCAAAGGCATATGAGAGAACTGGTGACGCTGAAGCAACCAATTCTTGGTCCATGAACTCCTCCCCACCCTGTTCATGGACTGGACTTGTGTCAAGGTCAGGACCCCAACACCAAGCCCCCGCACAGCACGAACTCTACGAGGAGTACGCATACGAAACATGGCTAGAAAACGGTCGACTGCTCAGAACGAAGTAACAGAACGCACTGAAGAACAGCAAGGCCTGTGAAGAGCGACCTGAAAAACAGCAACGAGCAGGCAAGATCACACAGAAAACTCTGATACGAACTGACTGCACGCACTGAAGAGCAGATACAAACCCACAAGCACAAACTGAACAGCAGAAAACGATCTGAAAGCCACGAGTCTGAAAAAGCGCGAATCGTCTCTCACCAAACTTTTACTAACACGAGATTAGCAAAAGGAGCCCAAAGGGTGCCGCGCTTGGTTCTGAACCGGCCTTTTCTAGTCTCGTCGTACGTGGTGTACGTGACCGCATGGTTGTCGATCGGAAATTCCGACAACTTTGTGCGACCGTGTGTAAGCAAAACAAGTTTGAGCCAACATCCGTCGGAAAAAATCCTAGGATTTTGTTGTCGGAATGTCCGAACAAAGTCCGACCGTGTGTACGGGGCATAAGCCTTAACTGTTGAGAAAGGGTGTTGGAGATACAACAGATTTCAGCTTAGCCTATTAACTGCAGTTCTCAAACAGGACACTAGATGTCGCTAATGCTCAGTGGTATGTTGTGCTGTGCAGTTTTCTATGATATGTTGTATTTCCTGTGTATAGTGTTGTACTTGTTGGTTTCTTTTTCCTGTCTGTGTTCTTCTTACCATGTGAGGTGATATCTGTGTACTTCTTGCCAGTTATGTTCCAATAAAGAAGTCAGTTCCTGTTACTCCACAACATCTGATCTGAATTGACTCCGCTGCACCTAGCAATCGCACTCTGCAACAATAACTTGACTCAATCCCCTTGACACAGCTGTGGTGCAGTGTTAGTGTGAAGCTAATAGTAAAGGATAACCCCACAATGTGTAATATAACAATAGTATACCATTGTTATTACCTGGGTATCCGATGTTCCACCTGCTGGAAAAGGAACAACACTCCACACCAATTGTACTTAACCAGGAACATATTTTTACTGGAACTGGTATAAAATAGTAATTACAGTATTTGCACTGTCACACAAACATAATGCAACAGCCCAATAAGTATTCACAACAGTTTGTACATATAAAGTTGTCTTAGATGACCCCTGAGAGTAGTCCAAGTGGGACTAATGCCCAGAGTGAAAACGCCTTAACTCTGGGCACCTTCCCACTTCCAGCACACTTTGGTAACCATAGGAATGCAAAATTAATCAATAAAGTACAACACAATTTCTAGGGCGCTCCGCCTAATTTATAATGCAGTCCCTCATAATACCAATAGGATGCAAGGGCTTGCAATAAGAGATGCAGTCTTTTTAGTCTTCTGTCTTCTGCTAGCTATTTGTGTTGTAGTAATTGTAATCCAACAGTTGAACAAACAAGGATTAAAGAAGGATGAATGTTAGAACTATTCTTGTAGTGCAATACACCTGTAACTGCCTCTGGTGCAATTGACATTGAATAACCCGGTGTCAGTAGTACAGTGAAGGGTAGGCTTGAGGCCTGTTTAAACACAGTCCTTTTGAATAAGATGGGTGACAGCCCTCTCACCTAACCAGGCCTGGAGAATAGAACAGCTCCACTCTGGTGCACTCAGTATTGCTTCTCACCAGCCGGCGCTGTTACACCGCTCCGCTCTGCAAGATGAACCGGGATCCTCTGATCACTCCGACAGGTGGCTCTGGATCCTTCCAACCACACTGCTGCTCCAGCTGGCTGTTCCACTCTGCACGATGTAGGCCACGCGCTCCGGAGACCTCCTCACAGGTCCTCACAGGCAGGCCACGCGTCCCGAAGAGACCCAAAATGGCCACACGGGGTTCTTTTTATAACCTACTCAGCATGCAGTTCAGTCTTTTGGTGCTCATGGGTAGGTCACTTGGCATTGTGGGTAGACAAGTTCTTGTAAATGTAAACAAACAGTCACTTCCTGTAACATTTCTCCATGTTCTTGAAATAGAAAAATAAATGACGTTAATTTCCCGTTTAAGCCACTAGATGGTGCCAAATACCAATTTGTAACACTGTCTATTAATGAACATTACATAGCAAAAATGTCAGCGCTATAGAAATATTTTCACCAAAATTGATTGAATGGAAGGAGAGAGAAAAAGGAAAAAAAAAGAAAACCCCCAATGTTTAGGATTAGTAGTGCGCCCAGGTCTGGAAAAAGAAAAAAAGGAAAAGGACTGCATACTTTTCCATGTTTCCAGACCTAAACATGACAGATTGGAAGTAGCCTGATGTAAATGGACACAAGTCTGTTTACATCCAACTGCCCATAGAACTGTCATGGGTCTGCCTTTGTCCAATATCAAAATGCAAACACAAACTGAACGGGCATGGATATATAAAAACTGATATCTGTCCCGTTCAACTACGATTCAGCAGGGCATTTGCTCACTGATACTCTGCTAAACAAAAGACTATGTGAAAGGGCCCTTAATGTATAATGCAGGGAAAGTCTATACTTTAGTATTCCTATCATGTTGTGAAACATTCATGTTTTTAAAAGAAATGACAAACAGGAATTAAAAAGTGAAAAAGTGTACATACTGTTTTACAGTAAGTCATAAAAAAAAGAAAAAACATAAAAAAATTGAATGTTCACATGATAAAGAGGACAGCACATATTTATCTGTGTCTTATCTGAGCAAATATATCCAGCAAACTATACATATTTTATTTTTAAAACTAAATCACAGGTTGCTATGCTGAACTTATCACATAAATGCAAATAATACAAAACAGTACAAAATGCTATGGAAATTATTATAGTTTGTAACATTAAAGATGAGAAGTGTTAAGGAAATCAACCTAATAACATGAAATCCCTTCCTGGAGCTTGATTGAACACCCTTTATAATACAGACATCTCAACCTGCAAAAACTCATTTCAGGGAGGTTTCAAACTCATTTCAGGGAGGTGACGCTTCGTGCCAGCACTGATCCGCCCCCCCCCCCTCCCCCAATAGAATGCAGCCTTACCAGTGACAATTAAATGCAGCCTGGTCAGTGGCAATTAAATGCAGCTATACCAGTGCCCATGAAGGCGCAAACTAATTTCAGGGAGGTGGCACTCTATGCCCAAATGAGATGGAATTAGTATACAGAGGTTTACTTCTGAGAGATATTAAAGGAACACTCTAACCACCATGACCACTTCAGTGATTTGAAGTGGTTATGGTGGTAGGAGTACATGCGGTGTTTCTGCTTGAAACAGGTAGGGGGCGGCTGAGAGAGTGGGGGCTGAGAGAGAGGGTGGTGGACAGAGAGGGAGGGGGGCTGACACTTTCCACCCACAGCCTGACTCTAGATGCAGTGGGTCACTGAGCGGTATGTCAGGGCAGACCTGTTTCATGGGTTGCACATTGCTGCTCTTTACAAACATGGAGGAAGATGGAACAGTGAATCCTTGATAAACCCAAATTCTCACAGTCAGGACATTGCTACATGAAAAAAGGAGATACCATGTTTTTCATCTAACAACAGATTTTCGATCTAGTAGCACTGTCCTGATTGTGAGTAATTGGGAAGTGCAGTTTAAACCCCAATTTCTCACAGTTCACTGCTGTGCTGCATAAAAAAGGAGATACTGGCATTTGTAGACTTGTTTACTTCTAGCAGTGAGTTATGGCAATGATCTGCAGTGAGTCAAATCCTGAAAATGATTTACATGAGATCCTGCTGCCACAGAACTTACCTCCATGTTGCTCTCACACTGCAGCTCACACGTGCACCAGCAGAAGAAGGTGGGCTGGGCCTGGGAGTGATCATCTCCAAGGTCACTCTCACTCTCTCACCCCATCAAACTGCATGACAAAGCCTCGCAGGCTCCACCCCTGGGATGTTCAATATGGAGTGAGTCTCCAATGAGAGCACCTCTTCAGCTGCTGGGGGAGGGATCTGTCCCGACAATGTTCCTTGTCTTGTGTGGGCACAGCACAGCACCCCACCAAGCAGCACATCACCTCACTGAAAAATGCATGCTTCCCCTGTTACGCGGTGCTCCTGTGGAGCACTAGGTTCGGAGGAGGAGCTTTGAATGTGGCCGTGACGTCATTGGTTGCTATGCCAGGCAGCCGGGATATCGCACGTCGCTTGCGGGTGTCCGGGAGCCGCATCCGAAATGCGGGAGGCCCCCGGACCTTGCGGGAGACTTGGGATGTCTGATAATAGAATTTCACAATAAAAGGTTCTGGTAGGAGAAGGATTAATGTCAGAATGTGTGACTCAATAAGGAAGAAAAAACTATTTGTATTTTCCCATTAGTTATTAGCTTCCTCTTAGACTATAAATCTGTCTGCTAATTCTACTATCCTTGTGTATTAGCAGTAATAAGGCGTGTAAGCCAAACATAGTTTCCTCTCCTCACTCTTTGCCCCACCCAGATAAAAGTCCAATGTACTCACATAATAATGTGATTATATGTAGCACAGGATCCCAGCAGCGGCAGAAAATGTCAAGAACATGTGACCAGTGCTGGATCGACTGATCGTGTCACCTAATCTTGGGTATAAAAGAGAATCTATATGTATTTACTTAAACAAAAACCTGAATTGGTGATTTAGGTGCAGGAGGAACAGTTGGAAGAGTAGGTATAATCGCATGACTGGGGATAGGCTTTACCTCAAGACCATTTTTTTTTTAAAGGTTTGGTTCACCTTTACATTTCTCGAAAAGGACCCTATGCAGTACAGTGTAATTTATAAATTAAAGGGCAGTGCTTGATTTTCAAATAAAGGTTTAGTTTTTTCAGCTGCCGATTTTATTGTCCTCCCAAATATATCCTGCAGGTGGCAGGACTTACCCAATGTTGAATGTGAAGCCTCATTCCACGCACACACGAGCGGAATGTCCGTGAGAAAAAGTCCGATGGGAGCTTTTCATCGTATAGTCTGACCGTGTGTATGCTCCATCAGACTTTATCCGTCGAAAATTCTGACGGACTTAAATAGAGAACGTTTTAAATTTTTCCGACTGAACGAATTACTATCGGGAAACTCGCTCGTCTGTATGCTGTTCCGACGTACCAAAAACGAAGCATGCTCTTAAGCAAGTACGAGATGGAAGCTATTGGCTACTGGCTATTGAACTTCCTTTTTCTAGTCCCGTCGTACGTGTTGTACGTCACCTCGTTCTGGACGGTTGGACTTTGCTGTGATCGTGTGTATACAAGACAGCTTGAGCGGAATTCCGTCGGAAAAACCTTCAGAGTTTATTCCGACGGCAAAACCGGTCATGTGTACAGGGCATCATGAACCAGTACTTCCATCTTTGTTCTCTATCCACGCATTCGCAGTCTGCCCTCTATCACTCCTGCAGAACACTAAACTGCAAGGTAGAGCAGACTGTGCATGCATGGGTAGGGAAGGAAGCCAGGCATGCTCGTTCGTGAGTTGTCAAGGCTGTGTATCCAGCCCTGGGTATGTTCTGTCATCTACAGAATGGATTGGAGAGGACTATGAGATCAGAAGAAAAAATAAACATTTATTTGAAAAACAGAGCAAAGCATATCAATGTATCAAGAACACCGTAATGCACTGGGAAGTTTTCGGGAAAAGTATGTAAAGGTAAAAGATGCAATATAGGAGGGAGACATGGGGTGGATTTAATATTGAAAGATAAATTAGAGTGTATTATTGAGAGCCAGTTGTCACAAATATTGTACAGTGGCTGAATAGTTCAGCTCCAGATGACAGTGGGCATCAGCTGCCTTTAGGAACTGCAAAAAAGCTATACTACAACCACCCCTAAGTCCAGTGGTCTAATCTCCAATTTGTCCAAGCATTTTGTCCAAGCTCTTTGCACTGAAACCCATCTTCTATATAATCTAAAGAAAAGCCTGGAGCAACAGCATGCAATGCTGTAGGCAAAGGGCGAACATGACAGTGGGAACAGGGTAAGGGTTAATGATAGAGGGTTATGGTGGAGCCGAGGGGGAGGGAGAATTAGGGGAGGGGACAGTTAAAAGGGCTTCCCGCTCTGGGAGGGACAGCAGAAGATCGTGGAAAGTTCAGTGAGAAGGTCAGTGTCCCAGCATGTCTGAGTTAGACAGGCTTATGGCCCAGCTAAGGGAGGAAGCGTCGGTGCGGGGTGCGGGGTGGCTGCAGGATACGATCGCAGCCGCGATCCGGGGTCCCAATACACAGGCTAGGGAGGGGGAGAGAGGCGGCACCAGAGCGCGCCGTTCCCGACCGCCTGAGCGGTTCTCCCCGGACCGCGTCCTACCTTCACAGCGGCACCCGGGTGTTATGGAGGCCAGTGTCCAGGGAGGCCCCCCAGCTAAAAGAGCGGCAGGAAGAGAGCGGGTCAGCGGGCGGGCGGCCCCGACAGGTCAGGAGAAGAGCCCAGCAGTAGAACGGACGGGAGAGAGGCCTACTTACAGGAGGCATGCGGAGAGTGCGAGCCCCGCCCCCAGGAAGAACTCTGCCATCGCTCACGCGGCCATGCCAGGAGGGGTCCCTGGGCCTTCTGCTTCGTCGGCAGGGGACAGGCAGACTAGAGGAAGGAGCAAGACTGGCTTACCACCAACCGGAGCGGAGGCCGACAGGACTGCGGTAACACACACCGGTCCTGGAAAGGCTGTCCGGAAATCAACGGGAGGATTCGCTGCGCGGAGGAAGGAAAGGATTGCGGGTAGTGCGGCAGCCGCGGTCAACATCCCGGGCGGGCCACTATCTGATGCGGGAGAAGAATCGGGTCGGAGCGGGGGAGAAGAGATGTCCGGATCGGAAGAGGAGACGGCCCAGCTGCCCAGGAGGATGGGGCCAGGAGAAAGCAGACGGTCGGCTGATGGGGCGACACCTATGCAGCCCGGTGAGTTACCACATGATATTGCAAATGCTAGTTTAAATAATGCAACAGTGTCAGGAGCTGGGGTTGGAGGATCGGTGGAAAGTAGGGTAGGAACTGACATGGGGGGAGGTGCTCCGGGATTTTTGGGGTTTCTGACAGGAATTAAGGAGCTTGTGCAGAGGCTGGAGGCGGCAGAGAAGCCGGCGGGGGGGCCAATAGCTGCATGGGTACCGCAGACGGGGAAGGAATTGGATAACGCAGGGCGGGGGGCCGCCATACCTACAGTTGCAGCTGATGTCACGGTGCCAGCGCAGGAGGCCGTGGCGAGCGTAGCGGCGCAGGGGAAGGACAAAGCGGCGCCGTCAGGGGAGGCTGCGGCGAGAAAAGATATTGTTAGGCTGGCGGACGCAGCTCGCTGCGAGGTGTACGTGTGCTACGAAGGACCGTTGGGGGCTCACCTGAAACAGGAGGTTCGGGAAAAATTATGGAAGGGTGAGTATGTAGAAATATTTTCATTATTGCCCTTGGAAAAATTCAATCTTGATAGAGTCAAGCCGGATGATTCCAAAAAGGAGGACGAGGAGAAGAGGAGGTATAGGCTGATACCTAGGACATTTACGAATTGGTTGCAAGCGTTTGCAATCATGGCTAGTGTGATAGGGGAGAAACAGCCGGAACATTGTTCGGCGCTTTTCTGCTATCAGGACGCGATAGGGGAAGCGTATAGAGTATACGGGGGTACGGCATGGTTGAGGTACGATGAACAGTTCAGGCAGCGGAGAGCAGTGCGCCCGGAACTACGTTGGGACCACAAAGACATCAGCCTGTGGATGCGTTTGATGACGACGGCGAGGGCACCAAATCAGTTTTTTCAGGGGGGAGCCGGTGGACCGTCAACCCAGGGACATGCGGCTGGAAACAAAAAAGGGGTCTGTTGGCAGTACAACTCAGGGGTCTGCAGGTTCGGAGGATCATGTAAGTTTAAACACGAATGCTCCGGCTGCGGGGGAACACATCCGTCATCCAGGTGTTTTAAGCAGGGAAAAGGTCGTCAGGGAGAAGCTGGGAACAAAAGGGAGGACTCCGGTGATGGTGGAAAAGATGCGACCGTTTCTCGGTAAGTACCCCGACAAACAAGCAGCACGGCTATTAGAAGAAGGTTTTACGGTAGGATTTAGGATTCCATGCAATCTAGCAGCTGTCCCCCCAGTACCCAGAAATTTAAAGTCAGCCTTGCAACATCCGGAAGTGGTTTTGGAAAAACTACAGAAGGAGGTTGCATTGGGTAGAATGAGCGGACCTTTTCCAGTGGCGCCAGTGGCGGATTTGGTGGTATCACCTTTAGGTGTGGTGCCCAAAAAAGAGCCCAATAAATTTAGGCTCATTCACCACTTATCCTTCCCAAGAGGGGGATCCGTGAATGATGCCATTGACCAAGAAGCGTGCTCAGTGACGTATACGTCGTTTGATGCCGCGGTAAGGTGGGTGCGCCACTATGGAAAAGGGGCATTGATGGCAAAGGCAGACGTGGAATCAGCTTTTCGACTGCTGCCAGTGCACCCCGAGAGCTTTCGGCTACTGGGGTGTCATTGGAATGGTGGATTCTACATTGATCAATGCCTACCGATGGGTTGTTCGGTATCGTGTGCGCTGTTCGAACAATTCAGCTCCTTCGTAGAGTGGGTAGTAAGGGATGTATCCGGAGTGAATTCGCTAATTCACTACTTGGATGATTTTTTATGCATTGGCCCGGCGGATTCTAGAGTCTGTGCAGTGCTACTAGCGTCATTGCAGCACATAGCAGAAAAATTTGGCATTCCATTGGCAGCTGAAAAGACGGAGGGACCCTGCTCGGTCATCACGTTCTTGGGTATTGTATTAGATTCGGATGCGATGGAATGCAGATTACCGGAGGAGAAATTGGAAGATTTGAGGAGGGAAGTGGCAGGTTTGATAGGTCTGAAAAAGGTACAACTGAGAAGGTTACAATCGGTTTTGGGCAAACTGAATTTTGCTTGCCGCATATTACCGATGGGGAGAGTGTTTAGTCGCCGGCTGGCGGCCAGCACGAGCGGGATCAAATCCCCAAAACATTTTGTACGTTTAGTTAAAACACATAGGGAGGATCTCAGGGTCTGGAATACCTTTCTGGAATCCTTTAACGGTAGGGCAATGTGGATGTCGGGTCCAGTCAGTAATTTTGACTTGGAACTATTCACCGATGCCGCTGGATCAACAGGTTTTGGGGCGTTCTTTCAAGGGCAATGGAGCGCAGGTCCATGGCCTCAATCGTGGGTAAAAGAAGGTTTCACGAAGAATCTGGTTTTGCTGGAACTGTTTCCAGTGGTACTGGCAGTGGAGTTATGGGGCGCATCGTTCAGGGATCTGAAAGTGCGTTTTCATGGGGACAACATGGGGGTGGTGCAAGTGATAAACAGGGTCACGGCGTCATCTCCGCCGGTGATCAGGATGCTGCAACACTTAGTGTTAAGATGCTTACAACTGAATGTCTTCATTCATGCTGTTCACTTACCGGGGGTGGAGAACGTAATTGCTGATGCGTTGTCTCGCTTCCAGTGGGACAGGTTCAGAGAGTTGGCGCCGGAAGCGGAGCAACAGGGGGTGCCTTGTCCAGACTGGCTGTGGGAGATTGCACTGGAGTCGTCGAGGGATGGATTAAGCGGTCGGTAAGTGGGGCTACTTGGGCAGCATACAATAAGGTATGGCAGGAGTGGATGTCCTTTGGGCGAGCGTTGAGGGAGGAACTTATAGGGCAGGGAGTGCGTTCGCTATTACTGTATTATCTGGCAAGAAAATTTAACGAGGGTGCGTCGGTATCTGTGATCAATATACAGCTAGCTGGTTTAGCTTTCCTTTTTAAGCTACAAGGGCAGCCCGACGTCACCAAGGATTTTTGGGTGAGACAGGCGTTGAAGGGTTATCGGAGGGCGGCGGTTCAGCGAGATTCGAGGAGACCAGTAACTTTTGAGATACTGGGGGGTATCGTGGAACAATTGATGGGGGTTTGTTCGTCTGATTACGAAGTTAGTTTGTTTAAGGTAGCTTTTGTATTAGCATTTTTTGGTGCATTCAGGATAGGGGAGTTGGTTAGCCCTTCAAAAACAGTGCAAGGGGGAGTTGGATTGAAGGAGGTTACACTTGAGGAGGACGGGGTATCGATATTCCTACGGAAGTCTAAGACAGATCAGGAAGGGAGAGGCAGGATGGTGCGAGTTTATTCCATCCAGGGATCCCCTCAGTGCCCAGTGGGTGCAGTAAGGGAATTTTTGAAAGTTAGGCCGGACTGTCAGGGCCCTTTATTAATACATTCAAATGGAGATATGTTATCGCGTTTTCAGTTCATTGCTGTTTTTAGGAAATGTTTGCTTGGGCTGGGACTTGAGGAGCGGGATTTTTCATCACATTCATTCCGGATAGGAGCCGCAACAGAGGCGGCCAGATTGGGTATGGATGTGGAAACAATAAAACGGATTGGGCGGTGGGAATCTAACAGATTTCAATCTTATGTGCGACCGCAACTAGCGGTAAGATTGTAAGGGGTTAGGTTTGTTTTTTGTGGTTTTATGGCCGGTGGGACAGTAGTTAACTGGTCAATGTTGAGCATGGTTTGTTTTTCTTCTAATTTTAGGTGCAGCTCCAAGTGTGGTTTGGATTATGGGCCATTCTTATGTGTGTTGGGGGGCTCGGAGGGGAGACGCTCGACCTGAGGGTAGGCAGTTAGGCTTTGATAGACGGGAAGTGTACTTAAAATGGTTTGGTATACCAGGGATGTTGTGGGGCAGGTTGGTTCAGGAGGTACAACGATATGCAAACAGGGAGGGCCCTCCGGATGTGCTGGTAATACATGTGGGCGGCAATGATCTTGGTATTCGCTCAATGATAGACATTACGCGAGACATTAAATTTGACGTCTGGCGTTTAGTGAAGGAATTTCCAAAAATGATCATTGTCTGGTCGGACATGGTTGCCCGCATGTGTTGGAGAATGGCCAGGTCCGTGGAGGGGGTGAATAGAGCAAGGAAGAAGATCAATAGGGAAGTGAGTAAATTTGTGGTTAGTTGTGGAGGGTTGGCAATCAGGCATAGTGAACTGGAATTCGAGACATGGAGGTACTTAAGACGTGATGGGGTACATCTTAATGAGGTGGGGACGGATTTGTGGGCTTTGGGCCTACAAGACGGTATACAGCGAGCTATTCGGGTGTGGAGGAGCACCCAAGAGTAAGGTATTACTATTGGGATGCTGTGGCGGGCGTTGGTCTGGGCAAGGGAAGGAAGATGGCTAAAAAGTAAGAGTGGGGATCCAACGTTGATATGGGTCCGGAGGTTTTTTTGGTTCCCGGTTAGCCGGGAAGTGATATGGGGCACTGCAGTCACGGCAGTCTCTGAGCCAGCTTGTCGGCTTGAGGCCTATTGGAGATTTTTGGTTTAGGGCTGCAGTGCTATAGTTGTTATGGCCATCAGATGGATTTGTTAAAGCTATTGCTCAGACCAACGTTCTTTTTTGATCCAGGTTGCATAACAGATGTTTGTTTTTCTCGATGACGGAAGTTTTATATTTTTGATATATAATTTTATATTAAGTTAATAAAGTAGGCTGCTACGGCCTTTGTTTTATACTCCAGAAGCTGGTGTGGTCTCATTATTGGGAATAGGAGTATAATGGTTGGGTAATGTTTAATAGGCATCTGTTATCCAATAGTCAAGAAAAGCCTGGAGCAACAGCATGCAATGCTGTAGGCAAAGGGCGAACATGACAGTGGGAACAGGGTAAGGGTTAATGATAGAGGGTTATGGTGGAGCCGAGGGGGAGGGAGAATTAGGGGAGGGGACAGTTAAAAGGGCTTCCCGCTCTGGGAGGGACAGCAGAAGATCGTGGAAAGTTCCCGCCCACCCTCCCTAGGAATAGAATATGTTATTGTCGTAGGGTTTGTGGTTTTTCTTTTGTCAACAGGTGAAAGAAGAGAGATTGTCGTGGCAGTGGCGGGCGTTGGTCTGGGCAAGGGAAGGAAGATGGCTAAAAAGTAAGAGTGGGGATCCAACGTTGATATGGGTCCGGAGGTTTTTTTGGTTCCCGGTTAGCCGGGAAGTGATATGGGGCACTGCAGTCACGGCAGTCTCTGAGCCAGCTTGTCGGCTTGAGGCCTATTGGAGATTTTTGGTTTAGGGCTGCAGTGCTATAGTTGTTATGGCCATCAGATGGATTTGTTAAAGCTATTGCTCAGACCAACGTTCTTTTTTGATCCAGGTTGCATAACAGATGTTTGTTTTTCTCGATGACGGAAGTTTTATATTTTTGATATATAATTTTATATTAAGTTAATAAAGTAGGCTGCTACGGCCTTTGTTTTATACTCCAGAAGCTGGTGTGGTCTCATTATTGGGAATAGGAGTATAATGGTTGGGTAATGTTTAATAGGCATCTGTTATCCAATAGTCATGGCAGTTTCCTGGTCTGGGTTGCTCTGGTGTGGCAGATTCCATTTTTTGTCTGCATTACATATGTTATTTTTTTAATCTTCTTAATTTTTTTTTCATTTATTTTAAAAATATTTTTCTGTGTATTATTTGGTATTAATGTGGTGGCTGGGCTGCACACAGCAGAGATCAGGTATGTCTGCAATTCCTCTGCTTTGCTAGCTTGATTTTTTTCCTCCTAGGAACTCAGCAACCAAGCAATTGTATTTTCTTTTTTTTTTTTTTCATTATACTTGGGTCACTGAAGGCATAGCTGCGGGGAGGAAACCTATAGCAATAGGCTGCACATCTTTCCACAAAGCAGAAACAAAGGCCCTCAGCAGCAAATGTAGGGGGTAAAATTCTATTATCAGGAAAAGAGAAGTCAGTAGGATCAATTTAGTGTGGAATGCTATGGCTACACAATGGCGACCCTAGGGGGGGCCAGAGGGGGCCATGACCCCCCCAACATTATGCTGGGCCCCACCATGTGCCCCCCCCCCCCAAAAAAAAAATTTTTTTTTTTTTTTTACAAAAAGGCAATTTCTTTTTGTTTGTATTCATATCGGATGTTCCGCATCTTACTCGGGCCACCGCTGGGGTAACACAGTCTCTATTGAGAGGGAGAACGTCCCCAGTCAGCTCCTGTGGGTGATTCCTCCCCCCTCCCTCTGCTCGCTGACACTGCATAATGCAAGCGCTCACACAACCACGGCCGCCCGATCTGCTCCTTCCCCTGCATCCTCATTGGCAGGGAAAAGAGCGAGTTGCAGGAAGGACTCCACCAGGACTCTCAGTTACTGAAAAAACAGACTGATTTCTCCCGTCCTTAGGACAGGAGAACGAGCCTGTAAATTCCAAGAAATGCCAGACCAGCGCTGTCAATAGCAGGGGCAGGACAGCAAGAGGAGGCTGGGGAACCCCACAGTGACAGAACACCAGGGCCCGGTGGCAAGACAACCTTTGCAACCCTGATAGTTCTCCCACTGCTTTGGACCCTTATATTTTCTTGGTATGCTGGTGACATATATCTCTTGTTCTCTGTCACCCTGGGGGGGCCCCAGTAGGAAGGGAGCTCACTGCAGAACATGTGAAAGGGCCGTTGTGGGATCGTAGTAAAGGGGTAAAGGGCCCCAGGATAAATAATATATATATATATATATTTGCATTTTATATTGCCCCCCTATTTTTGTCCCTGTCCCCCCATGTGCCCCCCCTAAATATGAAAGCTGGAGACGCCACTGTGGCTACAGGCTGCCTTCCACTACCCACGTCAAGGTTTATGTTTTTTAAAGGGAGGTATATTTTATATAATTTTATTTTGGGTCCTCAGTATACTTGTCAACATTTGTGTTGACAATTGAAAAGCTAGCTATCAATCAGTTGTTGTGAACAAATATTGGTCTTTAAAAAGATATACCCCAGCCAGGGGCGTAACTACCACCATAGCGACCCATGCGGGTGCTATGGGGCCTGCAGCCGAGTGGGGCCCAGTGAGGATAAGAGTACCACCTGCACAGTCTCCCAGCCAGGGGAAGAGAGAGGAAAGGAAGAGGCGAGCTGTCCATATCAGCAGAGAGCTGAATTGCCCGATGTGAGAGCTTTCATTAGAACTTCCAGTGTTCCCGGGGCTCACATCACATAGCTCCACCTCTTGGCCCGGCGTCTTTGATAGACAGAACGCCGATCCAATGCGGGACATGCAATGTCATCAAAGGCGTCGGACCAAGAGGTGGGGCTATGTGACTATGAGCCCCGGGAAGACGGGAAATTCAAATGAAAGCTATTACAGCGAGCAATCCCGCTCTCTGCTGATCCGGGTGGCTTGCCTCTTCCTCTGCATAGGTGGGGCTGTATGGGGCACAGGCAGACCAGGCTGTATTGGGCACAGGTCACACTGTATGGGGCACAGGTCACGCTGTATTGGGCACAGGTCACGCTGTATGTGGCACAGGTCACGCTGCATTGACACTAGGGCAGCTGTGGAGGGGGGCTGTTTGCAGGGGGGCCCCATACAACATTTTGCTATGGGGCCCTGCTATTTCTAGTTACGCCCCTGACCCCAGCACTGCAATTCAAATAAGTCAAACAGTGGATGTAACCACTAACAAACAGTAGATGTAACCACTAACCATAGTAGCCCAGCCACTAAAATTTCATATAAACGTTAACGTGATAATATCACTTGGAAAGCATATTTTTATTTTAATGGCCAGCTGTCATGCAAATAACAGCTAATGTTACTGATAAAAGTTTTGGGCACCTTGGGTTGGGTGAACAATGCTGTGCCTGTAAGGGGGACTACGACAGGGCAGGTGTTGGCACCAAGCTATACAAGTCCCTGCCCCACTCCTTCTAAGATAGGACAGTTCCCACCTGTTGTTGGGAAACTCTCCGCCATCTTGTGCCATTCTCTTGGCCCAAGGCCTGCTCATGACACCCCTGGCTTGAGGTCTTAATAGTTGAAAATAAAGCAATGTTGACACATAAATGCATTGTCTGCATTTTGATGTAACTTTTCTGTGATATATTACATATTAGCAGAATCTTCAGCGCAGAATGCCATATGCAGGGTTAGGCATTCTGTAGCATCATTTCAGTGTCGAGTGCCAGAACACTGTTTGGAGACCCCTGGTTTAGATCAAAGCATATTCATGTGTTAGAATGGACAAGTAAAAGTCCAGACCTAAATCCAATTGAGAATCTGTGTCAAGACTTGAAAATTGCTGTTGACAGACGCTCTCCTTCCAATCTGACAGAGCTTGAGCTATTTTGCAAAGAACAATGGGCAAAAATGTTGATGTGCAAAGCTGGTAGAGACATACCCAAAAAGACTTGCAGCTGTAATTGCAGTGAAAGGTGGTTCTACAAAGTATTGACTCAGGGGGGCTGAGTACAAACGCACACCACACTTTCCACATATTTACTTGTAAAAAAAAAAGTGAAAGCCATTTATCATTTTCCTTCCACCTTACAATTATGTGCCACTTTGTATCGGTTCATAACATAAAATCCCAATAAAATACATTTGCGTTTTTGGTTGTAACATGACAAAATGTGGAAAATATCAAGGGGTATAAATACTTTTTCAAGGCACTGCAGGAAAAGGGCCTGCATAAACTAAAATAGTGACACTGCAGTAAAGTGCAAACATAAACTATAAACCTAACTCAAGGTATAAAAGCCTATATACCCCACAATACACTTGAATAGTTACTAATAAAGGGATCTAGGCATGAAAGTCAAAATGTTTGGCACCATGCTTAAATGGTACTATAAAATTGTAAATAGAAAACACTTTAACTAAATCAACAGTGCAGAATAAATATCAAAACATACATGGTATGTAATATATAAAGCAATCAGGGCCGGCCCCACCATGGGTCCCAATGGCTCCATTGGACCCAGGTGGCATTTTGAGAGGGGCGGCAAATCAGGGCCGGTGTTCTGCCGAGAAAGTTCCTCTCGGGGGATAAGGACCCCCCTCTACTGCGCAGGCGCTGCGCCTGAGCAGTAGGAGTCGGCGGAAATAGCCGAAGCTGAATAGTTGGAAATCAGCTGTACACGGCGCCTGTAAGAGGGCCCCTCGCGGGTTCGCTTCGCTCGCTGCGCTTCGGGCACGGCCTCGCTTCGCTCGGCTCTTTTTTATTCCCCCTCTAGGTCCACTTGGATGGTGGGGCTTGAACCTGGACCTAGGGAGCAGGCGCTGTGTACAGCTGATTGAAGATTTTCAGCTTCGGCTATCTTCGGCGGCTCATAGTAGTTCGTACTGCGCAGGCGCTGTGCCTGCGCAGTACAGGGGGGGTACTTATCCGCCGGGGGAACTTTCTCAGCAAGACACCAGCGCCAGCATAAGGCAGTCAAGGTGGCCGCCTGAGGGCAACAGGACAGGGGGGGAGTCAGGGGTTCCCCAAGAAGTGCTAATGCTGGCGCCGGCCCTCCTCTCATCTTTACCCAGCTCAGCAAACTGTGACACAGGCAGGCGGCGCAGCACAGCCTCGGACACTGTTAACTTTAGCCGCTGCCTCCAGGCTCCACTTACCTCCACAACTGCAGCTCCTTTCCCAAGTCCTGACCCTGCCTACTCCACTCCTCCTCCTCCCCGATGCAGGGCAGGGAGAGCAAGACGGTCTTCCTCAGAGACACCTCCTCTTCCTTCAGGATCACTATGCTAGAAAAAATAAATACCCTCCTCCCACCTGGGCGGTAGCAAAGAGGGACACACCTCCAGTCCAGTAACACACAGAGACAATCGCCGCTGAACTGGAGGCTGTGTGAGATGAGGGAGGAAGAGGCGGGGAGGAGCCGAGTGAGGGCAGTGGGAGGGGCCAAGGCCAGCAGAAGGCACAGGAGGAGCACGAGTGGCACAGCACAGATAATGATTGTCACTGTGGCAGGTAGGGTAAGCAAGATTGATGCTGCTTTTAGCTTTATGACTGTCTCTTGTGCCATGTCCACAGTCTCTGACCATCCCATATGCCATGTCCGCAGTCTCTAACTATCCCATGTGACTTGTGCGCAGTCTCTGACGATCCCACGGGCCATGTCTGCAGTATCTGATCATACCATGTGCCAAGTCCACAGTCTTTTTTCTAGTAGTGGCTGCTGATCTGCTGGATGACCAATTTTTTGCATAACCTGTCATGTTCAAAAATCACTAGACAGCCCTGGCTTGCCATTATACTACCCTAGCCTGCCCCTATACTACCCTAGCCCATCCCTATACTACCCTAGCCTGCCCCTTTAATGCCTTAGTCTGTCCATATACTACTCTAGCCTGTCTATATACTACCCTAGCCTGTCCATATACTACCCTAGCTTGTCCACATACTACCCTAGCCTGCTTATAAACTACCCTAGCTTGTCCACATACTACCCTAGCCTGTCTATATACTACCCTAGCCTGTCCTTAATCTAACCTAGCCTGTCTATATACTACACTAGCCTGTCCATTTATTACCCTAGCCTGTCCATATACTACCCTAGCCTATCCATATACTACCCTAGGCTGCCCATATACTATCCTAGCCTGTCTATATACTACTATAGCCTGTCCATATACTACCCTAGCCTGTCTATCTACTACCCTAGCCTGTCTATATACTACCCTAGCCTGCCCCTATACTACCCTAGCCTGCCTATATACTACCTTGGCCTATCTATATACTACCCCAGTCTGTCTATATACTACCCTAGCCTGCCCCTATACTGCCCTAGCCCGCCCTTTGGAATTGAACATAATGGCATGTCATATAATTTTGCAGATAGACAATGTGCTGTTGCATGCAAATCTGACTTCCTGATAAATTTAATTTTAGTTTTAATTATTATGATCTAAAATAATGGATGTGGGGGCCTTTTGGTGGGCAAGATTTTTAGTTTTTTTGGGGGGGGGCAGATTTTCATTCTTGGACTCAGGCAGCACAATGTTTTGGGTCAGCCCTGACAGCAATAGACCCATTTCAGAGCATGAAAGGATAGCAGCATAAAGGAAGACAAATAATATCATATAGTAGTTAGGATCAAGGCACACTCTCCACTTCTCAGTACCCAGGACAACCTTATTAACCACTTGCCGACCAGCGCACGCCGATGTACGTCGGCAGAATGGGGCTGGTAGGCAAAAGGTCGTACAGGTAAGTCCCCTTTAAGAAGCGGTGTCGCGGGCGTGCGCCCGCTACGGTCTCCGTGACCGTTGGTACCACGGACTCAATGTCTGCCGGGTGCCCGCGATCGTGTCACGGAGAGGAAGAACGGGAAGATGCTTTTGTAAACAATGCATTTCCCCGTTCTGCCTAGTGACAGGACAGAGATCGCAGCTCTCTCTCATCGAGTGATCAGTGTCCTGTGTGTTGAAGTCCAGCCCCCTAACAGTTAGAATCACTCCCTAGGACACACTTAACCCCTTCGCTGCCCCCTAGTGGTTAACCCCTTCACTGCCAGTGTCATTTACACAGTAATCAATGCATTTTTATAGCATGGATCGCTGTATAAATGACAATGGTCCCAAAATAGTGTCCGCCATAATGTCGCAGTCCCGATAAAAATCGCAGATTGCGGCCATTACTAATAAAAAAAAAAATTAAAAATAAAAATGCCATAAAACTATCCCATATTTTGTAGACGCTATAAATTTTGTGCAAACCAATCAGTATACGCTTATTGCGATTTTTTTTACCAAAAATATGTAGAAGAATACATATCGGCCTAAACTGGGGAAAAAAATTGTTTTTTTATATATTTTTGGGGGATATTTATTATAGCAAACAGTAAAAAATATTGTGTTTTTTTCAAAATTGTCGCTCTGTCTTTGTTTATAGCGCAAAAAATAAAAACCCCAGAGGCGATCAAATACCACCAAAAGTAAGCTCTATTTGTGGGGAAAAAAAGGACATCAATTTTCTTTTGGTACAACGTTGCACAACTGCGCAATTGTCAGTTAAAACGACGCAGTGCCAAATCGCAAAAAGTGCTCTTGTCAAGAAGGGGGTAAAATCCTCCGGGGCTGAAGTGGTTAATATGTATGTGTCTGCCATAGCTCCATTCACGATAGGCCCAATGAGACTTGGCAGTAGCAAAAGTCCCTTCCATGAGTACCCGATGATGTTTGGGAATATGCAGATGCTTCCTCATCACTGGCCTATATATGTGCTGTCTCTGAGATTTCATCACACGGAAGAGGGCCTCTGGGACATAAGGGAGCTGAAGTCTGTAGAGCTCTGGGACTTGCCTAATCAAATATCGCTGCAGGTGCAACATCCCAGGGAGTGTAAAAGGTCAGCCACGGAGCAGCCACCTGGGTGCTGCTAGACTCTTCCCCCTCATCCTCTCCTTCTTGTTCGAAGTAGAAAGGGCACCAGCCCTCCCACGGGTTGAACACCTTGCAATAATGCCCCTCTCTCCATCGTGCCCACAGACACTGGGGTATCCGCTGGCACACTGGGTAAGTCCTGTGTGGCGGGAGTCGCCACCTACTGCTGTAAGCCCCCAGCCGTTGCTACTGCCCTAGGGGTATTCCAGAGCACCGCTGGCCAACCTTCTTCAGATGGTTCAGGCTCCTCTGGACTTGGAAGGTCCAACTCCTCAAATTCAGTTGGGCACTACACAGGTACAGATTGGTCTGATGCTATATCTGTCCCCTGCCAGCTCTAAGATTGAGAACTGAGCGATCATATGACCACTTGGTTCTCAGTCTTCAGTGAGCTGAGAGCGGTGACTATAAGTCAAAAGCTCTGTGCTCTGCCCCACCAGTGCTCATTGAAGCTCCAGGCTGTGGAGGGGATGGGAGCAGCTGGCTCAGTCTCCAAGTGGCACGATGAGAGGCTGAGCCAGCTGCTGGTCAGGCATCCGGGTTTATCTGGACATTAAAGTCAGGATCCCTTCAGAGTCTGGAATAGTTCAGTGACGTGACTAAAGCCTACTGTCAGCTTAATATGAGTCACAGGAGTGCAGAACTAAGTGGCCTTTTGTAACCCTCAGGAGAAGTAGGGCAAAAGAGCTTTGGTCCTACTTCTCCTTTAGGCTGGGTTTACACTATTGCAAATTGGATGCGCGTTTCCCTGCATTCAATTCGCATAGCAGGAGACTGTGACCAGCTCTCTATAGAGCCGGTTCACACATCTCTGCAGCGGCTCCGGTGCGAATTGCACCTCTTTTAAGCCATCTTCCATCTACACCTCCATACCTCTTCTTGGGAGCACCACAGAGTTGGGACCACTTCCCTGTGTATATGTGGAAGCATTAAGTCACAGGACTGGCAGCTGAGGGTCAGGGGGATGTCTTTACTATACCATTTCCTTCCTGTGTCCCTTCCATAGCTCTGCCAAGCTGGGCACACTCCCAGATGGCACATTCCCTCACAGGCTTCCCCACTAATCACAGAGAACTCTGTCCTGGCCTCCAAGACCTTATGCACCCCACTGCAGGATCTGCATAAGAAGGTCAGGGTTAACAGGGTGACTACAGCAATTCCTGCCATATTCTGTACCACCTCCCCTGGGACTTCAGCCCTGCAAAGGGCTATTTAGGTCAGCTCTACAAGAAACGAAGAAACAAATCTTAGCAACCCTAGGGTATTTTACTCCCATGCCCTATCTAACTGGGTCCCTCCCATTCTGCCCTTTATATTGGCATTAACTATACCCATGACTTCACTAAGGAGCGACCTTTTTAAAAGGGGGGCTAACACCTCATTACAAGTTACCAGGCTTTAATGGAAACAGAGCCATCTAATGACAGGCAAGCAAACTACACCTGCTAACATGCCACTGTCCCACAGCCTCCTATCTGTAACTCACCCTGTCACATGCTCTCACAATTGAAATTATAATCTTTTGGCATATTCCACTGTTGCCATAATTTAAAACAGATCTTCCATGAAAATGGTGCCTCTGGGAGGCACAGGTGTCATCATTGTGGCTTACTGCTGTCACCTGGGATAGCTGGGTACTCAAAATACCAAGGATATGCCCCTGCAAATTTATTAGCAACAGTTTTATTTTTTAAAACACCTTTGCAGATGCTTTGACTGTGGGGAGTGGTGGAGTGGACCTTTAATTTTCATGGAAGACACTTTAGAAAAAAAGGCCTGTGAAAAGATAAATAGAGATATAATCAATTGGGAAATATGCCCTATGAAAAGCACATGCAGCCTGTTATCACTGTAGTGCACATTGACAAGAACAGGCTGTAAAGAGGCTGCAGGACATCAGCAACATTAAGAGGTAACAAAGGAAAAAAAAATGTAAAAACCCTTCCCTTCCCACAGCCCAACTTCTAATAAATTACACAGCATTATAATACCTACATGACATTCAGTTAGGGTTTACATCTACTTTACCAGAGCTGCCAATGCCTACAAGCCCTATACTAAGCTCTTCCTATTCACTTTATCGGTAGTGCTCACTGTGCTTTTGCTTTCCCTATCACAGATAAAGCACATTATCAAAATGTCTGCTGTGACCTCACTCTTTTTAAGTGAACAGTATGGACTCACTCTCACAGAGCCACTCTGTGCCATTCAGCATGGATTCAAAGAGTGGATGCCCTGCTGAATCAGAGCTGAATGGGACATTCTGTGTTTTGACATTTGTGCCCGATCAGTGTGTGTCTGCATTTACACAACAGACATGGGCAGACTTGTGTCAATTTACATCAGGGTAACTCCAATTTACCATGTTTAAGTCTGTAAAAATAGAAAATTTACATTGTTTAAGGCTGTAAACAGACTGTAACTAGACATATTACACGTAGTTATTCAAAATCCAAAGGGACTGGTCATAATCCATTTGTGGATAGCAGTAACGATACCCTGTGTGTTTTTTGAGTACATGGCAGCTAAGAACTCACCAATTCACCTAACACCACCCACATCTACACGGGTTTTTTGACTCACTATTTTTAGTCTACAACCAAGTTGCTCTGTAACTGCATCAGTATTATAATTTTGGCTTCTGAGAACTGAGCTTTATACTACTATATAAGTCTGCAATTACAAGTGCTAATGTTTGACTAAAGTGATTGTTTTAATTTGGGTACTGTGAATGTGGGTGTGAATGGTATGAGCAGCTGTGATTCCCCTTCTTTTTAACATATGACAACGTTGTCCTATTTTTAACTACCTGTGTGGGAAACTGTTATGCCGCGTACACACGAGAGGACTTTCCGGTGGACTTTTCGACGGACTTTCCGAATGAACGGACTTGCCTACACACGATCAACCAAAGTCCGATGGATTCGTACGTGATGACTTGATGAAGTCCGCTGGAGCCCATACACGATCGAATTGTCCGACGGACTCCGGTACGCCGGACCAAGTATGCCGTAACATTCCGTCGTGTGTATGCGGCATTAGTCCCTCTTTTTCATTAATTTGTGTGTGTTTTTTCATTATTATAAAACTTTTTGGAATCAATCACTGTGTCCTAGAAGTGGTCCTCTTGGGAGAACTATATTCTCTCTTTTTTGTTATATGCGTCTAAGGGTCGCCAGGACTGCGTCTTTTTGGTTATACCATCTAGATGAAAGATTGATAAACTATATATATATTTTTTATTACTTTAATTAATAATTAACGGATGATCCAGGCAATCAATATATATCCTTTATTCACCACAGCCCATTTGAAGTTTCCCCTCCGCTTCCTGATAGAGGACTACCCCTAACTCATCTCGGCTGGAGTCCACGTGCAGCTCATAAGACTTGGAAGGATCAGCATAGGCCAAGATGGAAGCTTTAGTGAGGCTTTCCTTCAAACGTCAGAAAGCCTTTTCACATCTCAGAGTCCATGATCATGAACAGGCTCCCACGGCATTCTTGGTCCCAACTGCTTGAACTCCCCTGAATGCAGCTTCTGCAAACTTTCATTTACTTCCTTCTGCAACAATTCATTCAGAGGCTTCGCAATCTGAGCAAAGTTTTTCACGAATCGCCTGTAATAAGAGCAGAATCCTAGGAAGGATCTCAGCTCTGTACCAGTCCTAGGTCGAGGCTAGGAGGTAACAGCTTCCAATTTTCGCGGGTCAGTTGTTACTCCGTTTGCGAAAACCACATGGCCTAAATAGGGAACTGAGGTCTGGTAGAATTGACATTTCTCCAATGACCGTTTCAGCCCCTCCGGATAAAGTCTCTGGAAGACTTTCTCGAGTCTGGCCTCATGCTCTTCTAGTGTCTTCCCAAAGACAATGATATCATCTAGATACACGAGCATCTCTATCAGATTCATGTCGCCCACAGTGTTTTCCATCAACCTCTGAAAGGTGGCCGGGGCTCCTGCTAATCCTTGTGGCATATGATCAAACTCAAAAAACGCCAACGGGCTAATAAACGCCATCTTCTCTCAATCATCAGGATGCATCAGGATCTGATAGTATCCACTCTTCAAATCCAGCACACTGAACCATTTTGCTCCAGACAGACATTGCAAAGCATCCTCTATGCTGGGCGTGGTGTACTGATCGGGAATGGTTCCTCGGTTCAATGTTCTATAATCGATACACATCCGAATCGTAACATTCTTTATATGCACTACGACGATCGGAGTGGCATAGGGGATCCTGGACTCTCTAATGATCCCAGACTTCTTCAGTTCGGCCAACTGCGCCAGAAGGACCTCAAGGTCACTCCGAGGGATCCGCTGAGCTCTCTCTCTAAAAGACTTGTCCTCACTCACTCGGATTCGATGCTGTGTGCTTTTAACACAGCCTATATCGAAGTCATTCTTGGAGAACATCTCTTCCCACTTGGCAATCTGAGCTTTTACTCCTTTTCCAACAGGAAGACAAATCTGGACACTGGACGCAGGGTCTTCTTCCGACATCTGCTGACACCAAGTCATAGGCCGTAACAGGGGTAGCCACATTCACCTTCCCCAACACCATGCGGGGGTTCAAGCAGAGCGGCTGGCTGGTAATGTTCCACACACTGACAGGGATCCTTCCCCCCCATTCTTCAGCAACATCCTTGTAGGCACAACTTCTGGAACCAACTCTATACCAGTTTCCTCTTCCAATGGGTCAGCTTCCAACACTACAAATAGACCCAGCTGGTCCCAAGGCAATTTGACTGTGGCCTTCAAACACATTCTCTTGCCCAGTTGTAGGGTTCTTTCTTGAGTTCCCAACTGCCACAGCCTTCCTACCCCATCAACGGATGCTTTCTCCTCCTGCACAACATGCTGGAAAGCCTGTCTCAACTGACGGTGAGTCTTATCCACTTTGGAGCCCCTCACATCCAATGGGGTGAGTAGCCTTCTCGCAAGATCAGTATTCCTATCAACAAGAAATTTTGACCAGCCCCAGGGGCTGAGAACAAACAGCCAGGGTATCAAAAATTTCTGGCTTCCCAGCCAAGGAATGGTCAAATGTTATCTTGAGGGGGATGTATCCATCGTAAGGGAACTTCTGGATACCGATATCCCATATTTCTAATTCTTCCAGCTTCCTTAATCGGATATGCTTCAAATGCCTATCATAGAAAACCCTATATAGTAGCGTTACCTGAGTACCCGTATCAAGCAGGGCTTTGGTGTAAATCCAAGTCAAACTGTCTTGAAACTATTGGGGAAGGCCCTATCAAATTCTTTGGTAAATCTACCACTTGAGTCTCCATCTTCTGAGCCCAAACTACTTTCCTTAACAGTTGAACCATCCTAGTGTCCTTATGACTAGGATGTGGTGCATTGATCTCCGTTTACCCTTCCTGTGTGGTCTCAGTTTTTTCTTTTTCGGTTGGGTGCAAGCAAGGGAACAGAAGGAGGGCCTATGGGAGATCTTGCTAGCTGCTACCGACTTGACCCTTCATGAGTCTTGGAGCTCCGTTTTACCTTGGAACACTCAAGTGGCTCCTTCACTGAGGTCTCCAAAAGTTTCCCTCCTTCTTTTAGTAGTGTATCCGTTGTAATGCTTTCAACACCTCTTCCAGCAGCTCTGAGCTGATTACTGCATTGGGGCAACTAGCCTTGAAATGCCCTGTTTCTCCACATCCGAAACACTTCCGTTCCCAAACTGGGAACACCTTCAACCCTCCGGAGCTAAAACTTTGTCCTTGCGCCATCCCTTGAGTTTCCATCACCCTTATCAAGGCTTGATACATCTGCACTTGAGCCTGCGCAACTTGGGTCATCAATTCCACCAAATTCATTTCAACTGTTGATTTCCTACTGTCAGGGCTGACAGGTACTTCTGGCTCGATTTCTGCCTCACTGTCCTCATCCGAAAAACTAGGCTCAACATGGGCAACACGGGCAGACACCCCCTCTCTCTTCCCGGCAGTGACATCAGACTCTTTTGCGCCCAAGCTTTTCTCCTCCAACAGTGCTTCCTCCTACCTAACTTCCCTCATCAGCTCTGGGTAGATTGGGACCGTCCAGGCTCCCTTCAATAGCAACTTCAGAACAATAGGGTGGTTTGGACAGGCCGCTTGCAAAACCCAGTCTAAACAAGCTTGATCAGCTGTCTTTGAACCAATGCCCTTTTTAAGGATGATTTGGTGCAGCATTCGATCTATTTGAGAGATATAATCAGAGAGTGTCTGTCCTCTTTGCTGGTGAGTGAGATTGAATTTACATTATGAGATCAGGAGTCTTCCCCACCCTCCTGAAGACAGCATAGAGGGCATCTATGCAATCCATAGCAACACAATCTTTCCGTCCCATGCATAGGTTTCAGATCACTTCTACGGCGGGTCCTCGAAGAACCTCACTCAGTCACTGCCGTTTCACAGCCTCCAAGACATTTCATTGTTCAACCAACTGAATAGCTTGACTCATTCAAGTCTCAAATTCCTCTTTCCCACTTGGGGTGGGTAGTTGTCCTGAGAAGAACCAAAGCCTCCTATACCCTTGATTGGTGGTATTGGAGCCATTCTTCACAAAAGTGCCAACTGGTCCCGTATTTCCCACACTGGTTCATGATGGTGACTGCCCCCCAGTGTCCTCTTCCCTCATCCGCAGTGGGATCACTCGAGCAAATATCCCTTCTGCTAGAGACACCTCTTCTCCCTGGAAACAGGCAGGTATGTCTTCCTGCCACTCCACAAGCACCCAAACACAGTCCAGGGTGAACTCTACTTCCACATTCAGAATGTAGGCCCTCTGTCCTGGAACTAGGGCCCTCACCCACTTCCGGATCTCCTTCTCAGTGCATTCACTTCCTGAGAGCACTGTCCCCTAAGGGGTTGCTTGGTAATACATGTTCTCTCTTAGCGCCTTGACCCTGTGAACTCTCCAGTCCCTCTGACACTTTAAGTTTAGACATGTTATGTACACCTTCGAATAACACACAGACACAAAGCACATAGCTTCATCTCTCTCTGGCTTTACTTCTTTGTAATGAGAGATATGAAGTAGAGTTGTTCAGCCAAATCCTGGGTTGCATCAGAACTAGGTTGAAATAACTCTTGTGACAATAGTAATTAATAGTGACACTTGAATACTAGGGATAAGCCGAACACCCCCCGGTTCGGTTCGCACCAGAGCACCGCGAACAGGCAAAAGGTTTGAGCGAACATGCGAACCCTATTAAAGTCTATGGGAACATGAAAAATCAAAAGTGGTAATTTTAAAGGCTTATATGCAAGTTATTGCCATAAAAGGTGTATGGGGACCCAGGTACTCCCCCAGGGGACATGTATCAATGCAAAAAAAGTTTTTAAAAAGACTGTTTTTTCAGGAGCAGTGATTTTAATAATGCTTAAAGTGAAACAATAAAAAAGAAGGATTCCTTTAAATATCGTGCCTGGGGTCCCCTTATGGTCTGCCTGTAAAGTGGCACATCTATGTGATGTGTAGAACAGTCCCGCAGCAAAATTACATTGCTAAAGGAAAAATGTAATTTAAACTTTGCTTGCGGGTGTAATGTATTGTCGGCCCCCGGTAATATAGATGAAAAATCAGGGAAAAAAATCAGTGTTGGTTCCCCCCCAGTCCGTACCAGGCCCTTCGGGTCTGGTATGGATTTTAAGGGGAACTCCACGCCAAAATTTTAAAAAATTGGCGTGGGGGTCCTGGGTTCTATTGGCCTCATTCAAAGTCTTACCCATTTGTTTCTTTCTTGAATATGCTGTAGCAATATTCAAACCATAAAAATCAACATAAATAAATAACACAAGCTTAAAAAAAAGATGTTCCATAAAAGATGTTCTATATACTGTATCTGTGTACACAGTGGGGGGTGATTTACTAAAGGCAACAAGCTGTTCATTTGAAAGGAAGGTGAACAGTGTAAGAGAATTTTCCTCAGAGCTTAGTAAATGTGGCCAAATTCCCATTTGAAAAGAATACCCAATCACGTGCAAAGAAAATAAAAAAACAGCATTTTTTGCTTGCACTTGATTGAATGATGGTCATCAGCGGAGCTTTACCTCGTTCTCTTGCACTGTGCAGCTTCCCTTGCAAAGTGAACAGCCTATTTGCCTTTAGTAAATAAACCCCAAGGTCACTGGGGAATAAGCTCATTTTATGCCCAAAAGGTTTTAATATGACAAAGTCTCTCTTGTCATCATAAATAGCATGGTAAGGACATGTTTGCAAAACAGAATATGTATGCACCAGAGAAATCTTCATTACAATCATTTCAACTATGCAGCACAGTGGAGGTTTAAAGCACTATGTAATAGACCATATACAGTATAATCAAAATCTACCTTCCCAAGGAGAGTATATATAAACATGGTATATGAGGCCAAAAAAAAGGGGCGGGGGGCCGTCACTACTCCCCCATAATATGGTAAGTATACGATAGTATTAACCTGCTCATTTAACGCTTTTGAGGCCAAAAGGTAAAAATCCAGAAACTTTCTCTATGGCAGTTTCTGAAATCTCTCTTCAACAGATCCACATTTTGGAATGGCCCTAATAACCCAGACTCTTTGGCTAACGGTAGGCTTATTATGTTTAAGTGCTAAATGTCTAAATGGCTAAATGACAGCCTAGGATGTTCCCCAAATCTATACCTCATAGTTCTAATTGTCCAGCCCACATATAGAAAGCCACATGGACAAGAGAGGCACTAAACAAAAAAATCAGAGGAACAATTATGAAAAACCGCAGAGTGGAATACTTTACCACTTTCGCCAATAATAAGAAAGGCCTAGCCAAAAAAACCCACAAAAATCAATATATGACCACATCCTAACATAGCATAACATCATAACAACACATGTTCGAATTTCCGAATTTTCAAATTTCAGAACCTTCGAATTTCTGAATTGTTGAATTTCCAGATTTTTAAATCTTCGAATTTCCGAATTTTCGAATTTCGAATTTCCTAATTTTCAAATTTCTGAATTTTCAAATTTCCTAATTTTCAAATTTCCAAATTTCGAATTTCCGAATTTCGAATTTTGAATTTTCGAATTTCGAATTCCGAATTTTCATAAATCTGAAAAAAAGAAATAAAATCAGTAAAATTCGGAATAACTAACTAATAATAAATATTCAATTATAGGTATTGGAATTTCCTTTCAAATTTGGCTGTTTGTGAACATAACAAATACAAATTTATCTGAAGTTACGAATTATCCGAAATAACGAATGCTGCATCTAAACAATTGGAATGGAACAAATTAATAATAAATAATCTGTGTGTCAGGCTGCTATCTTCATCCTACGTGTTCTCCTCTGTCCTGTATGTGTGATACAATGGAAGTGATATGTCTCCTCTGAACAATACCTGAGAATTGTCACATGTGGCTCTAGACATAATTCCAGCTGTACCTACCTGCCGGGGACAGTCTATAACACCTGTTAACACTTAAATGATGCTGTAAATTAGAGAAAAGTCACAAAACTATGGATTTTGTATATTGGAATGTATGTGAACAAACCGTTGTTCTCCAAGGAGCACTGCTTCTAGCAGAGAAACTTGCCATACACAAATCATTACTGGAATTTAAGAAGCCTGACTGGCCTCTCATTGAAAAGCCAATAACTGATGCTCTAAAGGAAATCGGCTCAGGTACCTGGTCACAAAGCCACGGATGGAGGAAAAGAGCCATCGCTATATTTTGGGCCAAAATAATTTCTTGCAGGTCACAGCTGTCCCAGGATGCCGAACTGGACATTGAGAGGAAGTGGAAAGAGCATGTTTTCTTTCAAGTGGGAAACATGATGCCAAAAATAAATAATACATTTCTGTATGAACTGCTGAAAGCTACGAAAGCAGCAGATATATTTGCAGAGCTGCTCCTGGCACTGCCAGCAGATTTTTGGGTGAATGAAGTATCCTTGTTGCTAGACCATCTTTGTGATGAAACATCCATAGAGGATGTGACTTTCTTTTTGGATGTGTGGTGGGAACTAATGAAAGGTTATAAGCACAGACAGGATGAGACTGTTAAAATATTTTCAGCTGTTGCATATCAGTACTCGTCTAAAACAAATGATGAACTTTTGCCAAGCTCAAAGAGATTTAAACCTGACCCTGAGCAAGTTTTACCTCCAGATAGTAGCATCCTTGCAGAAATCCTGGATGGACTTCATAAAATTAGGCCATACATCGCTAATGCCAAGCTGAAGTGCTACACAATTGCTAACTTAGCAGACGTGTTATGCTCCTCTGCATACCTGGAGAAAGAGTCAGGGCATCTTCCCGTAAGGCAGTACTTAGAGAAACTGGTTGCTGTTCTTTGTTTTTGTAATACTGGAACCAAAAACCTCCATCCCCAAAGCTTTCTCCCGAAAACGAAAAGGGAAGCAGAGAGGGTTGTTCAGAGTGGAAACATAGCTTCTAAATTTAGATTAACAAAAGAGGCTCAGCACTTAAGTTTAAATTTACTCCAAGATCTGCTTCTTCAGTGGGCAGAACTGCACAATTATATTAATAACAATGAAGATATTGGGTACGAGTGTTACAGGATGAACAGCAGCCTAGCATCCTTGCAGAAAATTCTGTTTGCATTGGAATGTCCACAGCAAAGGGAGAATGGTTTAGAAATGGCAAAGTATACCGCCAGCCTACAGGAGAAGACTGCAATGGGTCAAATAAAGTACACAAGAAATGACACTGATGCGATGGAAGCCGTTGCCATGAACATAATTAAGGATAAGATGGAGCGCTATAAAGAAGTTTGCGATTTATTTGCTTCAGAAGCTGCCTGGGCATTTACTAATTACTGGTTCAATTTAACAAGAACAAGGAACTGTTTCGGGATGCAGACCTGATTTTTAAATTACTGGAAACTGTGGATAAAGCTACATCGGAGCAAAGCAATCAAAATATCAAACAAATTGAAAAATGTGCCAGTATTGTTTCTGATCTGTTTAGATCTGTACTGTGATCTCCCTTTAGAAAAGATAAATAATGTGCTTCTAAAAGTGTTATGTAGATGTGGAAAGAAACGGGCTGTCTCATTGCATGCTGGCATTTATAGATCACTTCCAGGAAGAGCTCAACATGACATTCAATCAGATCTCCCAGAAAGTAACAAATGAAAACCCGGTTGCTAGAGTGGCCAGACTGGCTTTGTTGCACCCTGAACAAATGGTCAGCAAAGCATGTCACATTGTTGTAACCAACCTTGGTGCTCATGTCTTTTTATCAAAGATACTGATTTCACTTCCTGCCTTAGGTTTTAGGAATTCTAATAACACAGAGGTATCTGACTCATTAATATGCCAGTGCTTGATGGAAACCTGCTGGGGCAAACTTTCCTCAGATAAGGAAGAAAGTCAATTTTTATACTTACTGACTTATTTAATGGGATCTTCTGAAAATGCAGAGAATAACACAGCATCTTTACTGCAGGCAGCAGAAGTGGTAAGGACATTTGTTCTTCCATATCTACTTGATGAATGTGTTCATTTGAAGTCCTGTTTGCATATTCTTCAAAAGGCACTTGGTGTAGAGAATCCAATAGATACCTCTGGCAAGCACTGGGTTCTCTCCTGCTCACCATTTCCACTTATGATGTCTCTATGTAAACTTCTCAATAGCTATAGTAGGTGCTGGCAGCATTCTGATCAACCATATTGCCTTACATTGGAATCCAAAGAATTAATCATTGAAATTCTTACTCAGCTATATATTGCGATCTTGCCAGAGGCTGATAATAGTACAGAAACTCGGAATAAGTCACTCTTCTGGCTACACAGAAAAATGGAGCACTTAGATTGGGTTTGTACGGTTCAGAATGAAGCCAATATTTGGAAAGCACTTCAAGTATGAAGTCCTGGCTTCTTTGTTTGAGGTTTGCAAACTTTCAGAGGACGAGAGGACGACACTTCACCTTCCAGAGTATGGGCTGGGAACAGGTCTTTTGGCTTGGATGGAATGCTGTTGTATATCAAGAGACATGAAAGACCAAATGCTGTCCCTTTTGTGTGTCAACATAGAGGACCCAGAGGAGGTCAATTTCTTTAGCAAGGGGTTCTTGGTGGTCATGGTTCAAGTCCTTCCTTGGTGCAGTTCAACTGAATGTAAGCTTCTCAGTCAAGTTGTGAGGACTCTCCTGGAAAAACAACTTCTCCATGTGCCATATACTCTTGAATATGTGCAGTACATGCCTCTTCTTAACCTCCGGCCATTTGCCTACCATCTGCAGTACTCTGTCCTCCTATTACGAGTTTTCCAGCTCCTCTGCATTTCTAGCTGTTCTAATTGGCTTACCCTTGATGGCCAAAAGCATATCGCAAGGCTTTACAGCGGCTGCGTCTCAGATATATTGGATGGGGTTAAAAAGCAGTTGTTGGACTGTAGTCTTCAGTTGCAGAAGGAACAGAAAGAAGCAGAATATGTTCAGGAGGTTTTGTTCATTTATAGTCAAGTATTCTGCCATGTCCTCCATATTATAGCAATGATGTAGGAAAACACATGTGAACCTCTTTTCTTTTTGTCCCTTGAAATTCTTTCCTTGTATGAGACCCTAAGAGCTAGCGATACTTCTAAAAACAGCTTGCTGAGAAAAGCAAATGATAGACACTTCTTAAAGTCCATCACTGCGGGCGTGAGTAATGAGCACCATCGGGCCACTCTGATGCAGAAAATTAACAAACTTTAAACAGTAGGTGATTGAAAAGGATCTGTAAGTGTACAAGCTAAAAACTATTACACAGACCAATTTAAATCAGCCATAGAAAATAAGTCATAACATTTGCGTTACCTCATTTAGCATATGCACATTTTAACTCCTAACTTGGTTTATACTCCTAATGCAAGCAAAGCACGCAATCAAGCCAATGTCTGATTTAAATACTACATTATAACATCCATTTGAATAAATATGTCAGTTACACAAGAGCAATACAAAATTTTGTTCCAATTGCAGAAAGGCTATACTTTAAAGATACCTGTATGAGGAAGTATGCCATTGCTGACCTCCATTATGAAAATAACAGTTCCCTGTTTCTCGTTATGATCCAAAGGCTTCAGTACATTTTCAGTCACTGACATGGAACAAGTATGCAAGTTAGAAGCTCTGACTTATGCTCTGCATAAGTGTTTTCAAATATTGCAGCCGCAAACAGCCAGTCAGCTAGAATTAAGAAGTTAATCATAGGTTAAACCCATATTTTTGTCTTTGAATGACTCTTTAGTTTTAACATTTTACTTATTTAATTTTGTCTGCCACGAGTAAGTGTCCACTAGCTAATTATTTGAATCACAAGGTTTTTTTTTTTTTTTACTTACTATGAATGACTTTGTTATGAATACCATGCACTGTTTATTCCAACTTGTTTGACTAAATAAAATATTGATACCTGTGAAAAAAAAGAGGGGAAAGAAAGAAAGAAAAAAAAAAAGAACAAGAAAAAAAAATAAATAAATAAATAATAATAATAAAAAGGTTTTATTATTATATTGTTATTTATTATTAGATCAATACATTCCATTTGTGTAGATACGGCATTCGTTATTTCAGATAATTTGTAACTACGGATAAATTCGTACTCGTTACGTTCACTAACAGCCAAATTTGAAAGGTAATTCCAATACCTATAATTTAATATCTATTATTAATTAGTTATCTCAGATTTTTCGGGTTTTCGAATTTTCAGATTTTCATTCTTATTTTTGGATTTTCAAATTTCCAAATTTTTGATTTTACGAATTTCAAAAATTTCGAATTTCTGAATATGAATTTTCGAATCTTCCAATTTCCAAAATTTTCCAGTTTCCGAAATTTCGAATTTCCGAAATGTCAAATTTCTGAAATTTCGCATTTTCGAAATTTCAGAATTTCTGAAATTTCCAATTTTCGAAATTTTGAATTTCTGAAATTTCGAATTTCCGAATTCCGAATTTCCAAAATTCCAAATTTCCAAAATTCTGAAATTTGAAATTTTTGGAAATTCTGAAATTGGGAAATTTGAAATTTTGGAAATTGAAAACTTCGGAAATTTGGAAATTTTGGAATTAACAAATTTGTCAAAATTTGTTAAAAAACTAATTCGGAACTAAACAAATTGCACATGTCTAACTAAAACCCAGAAATCAAAAAGGGATCTAGATGACTATAAAAGGGTTCGCCTTTTACACGGGCTTTACAACACAGTAGTAAAACACCAATACCAATACTTATAAGCCCGTATAGCCTATATATATGTATATATAGCCTATATATATTTAGGCCTATAGCCAATGAGAAAAGAAACAGGGAATTTCTAATTCCCATTATACATCTGGTATGGGGCTCATTAGAAGGAAGAACCACACTAATCGACTAAAAGATGATAATTGAACATCCTATATCAACATAAAGACCAGATCTATTACTACAGACAATCCAGATCCCCCTAAAACTTTTCCTTAGATAGAAGTTATACCTCTGGAACAAGCCACTTTGGTGGCCGATAAAAAAAAGAGAAAAAAATCAATGGTCCACAACATGGTTATACTATTCCGACACCTAATAAATGTATTGCCCTTACAGAAACATTATAAGATCAGGTTTAAACACCCGGGGGGCCCTTTAAGAACTTACAGCTAATAGAAGGGATCCTTTTTTAGCGCTGCCCAAGTCTTTTGTTTTTCAACAAAACAAGCTGTTCTGCAGATGTAGCAGTTAGGGGGTTGAGACAAACCATTTACCTCTGACAGGGACACTTACAATGATCAGCTTTTATTTATTTTTGTAAAACTTTTATTCCAAAAGGAAAAAAAAAACTGTTGTAAATGTTTAAGAAGAAAGCTGGAGTTTGTCTTTAATTTGTTAGTGTATCTAAATCTGCTAGTGCCTCCAACACTCTCCTCACCCCAGAATAACAATGCTTCTGTCCAAATTAGTCTCTGTTGCTCCTTCATCCAGAGTGTAGCCACTCTAAGGCAGGAAGTGTGTTACTGGATAGATCAGTGAAAACTAATGCAGCCACCACATCTAATGATTGGTAAGCAGCAATATACTACTTTTTCAGTTTTGGGCTTAATACCGCTTTAAAGTTCTCATGGATAATACAAAATTATCATAAAGAGGCATATAAAGGAGGAAGCATAGTTGTTCAAAATAGATCAGAATACATTGCAATAGCTTTGCATCTTTCAGACAGATCCACATACATCAAGCTACCTCGTGATCTTTTAGCCAGCTACAAAATGGAGTTAAAATCTTTTGTTACTAAAGCACTATCTGTCAAAATTATCAACAAAAGGGAATTTACTTTCTTATATAAGAAATTCTTTAAAACACCAAATTTCTACCACCTGCTGAAAATCAATAAGGACTCAAAAAATCCCAAGGGGGGCTCATTATCGCCTGAATGGATAGTTGAAATAATGGGTTTCTCAATATATTGATCATTTCTTGGAACCCATTGTTCATTTTCTCCCTTTCTACATAAAGAACCCCTTGCATCACTTAGACCCCTTTCCCACTGGGTTTGCAGGCGCTATTGCACTAAAAAAAGCACCTGCAAACCGACCCGAAACAGCCACTGCTATGTCTCCAGTGTGAAAGCCCCGAGGGCTTTCACACTGGATCGGTGCGCTGGCAGGACGGTTGAAAAAGTCCTGCTAGCAGCATCTTCAGGGCGGTGAAGGAATGGTGTATACACCGCTCCTTTATCGCTCCTGCCCATTGAAATCAATGGGGCAGCGTGGCTATACTGCCCGTAAAGCGGCTCTGCAGAGGAGCTTTGCGGTGGTTTTTAACCCTTTCTCGGCCACTAGCGGGGGGTAAAACCGCTCCCGCTAGCGGCCGAATACCGCCGCTAAAACGATGGTAAAGCGCCGCTAATAATAGCAGCACTTTACCGCCGACGCACCTCCCGCCCCATCTACACTTGGGGAAAACCAGATGTATGTGGAGTTCTGACGTTAATTCTCATTGTACATCTGTTCCCCATGATGTTTGTCTAAATGTCCTTAAAGAATATGTTACCCCAACATTTTATATTCCTGATATATGCCTGTTGTACCATGTACAGGCAGTCCCCGAGTTACGAACCTACGACTTGCGAATGACTCCTACTTACGAACGGGAGGCGGCATGACGTTCTGCGCATGTGCGGCCACTTTTCGACGTGGCCACACATGCGCATTGGAAAACATCGAAAAACGACGTCTGCGCATGCGCTGCTACTTGACAGAACATTGGAAAACATCGGAAAAAGATGTCTCTGCCGTTCTGCGATTGCGCTTCTGACTTACGAACATATCCAACTTACGAACAAACCGGCAGTCCCTAACCCATTCGTAACTCTGGGACTGCCTGTACTTGTATGAAAAAGGATCATCTTCTCTTGTATTGCTTCCATTGTGTGAAATCCCTGGTGTTCCTACAAGTCCCTCTGCTTACCTATTAAAAACTGATCAATCTAGGCATGAGACCACAGCATGGTCAGTTTTCTGACTGTGCTGGGAACTCAACCTACTCTCCTTCAATGATCAGACTTATGCCGCGTACACACGAGCGGACTTTACGGCGGACTTTGCCCGGCGGACTGGATTTCGTCGGACAATTCGATGTGTGTGGGCTCCAGCGGACTTTGTTTTCTCAAAAGTTGGACGGACTTAGATTTTAAACTTGTTTAAAATTTATCCGTTGAAATCGAGTCCGGTCGAAAAGTCCGCTCGTCTGTATGCTAGTTCGACGGACAAAAAGGCACGCTAGGGCAGCTATTGGCTACTGGCTATGAACTTCCTTGTTTTAGTCCGGTCGTACGTCATCACGTACGAATTTGACGGACTTTGGTGGATTGTGTGTAGGCAAGTCCGTTCATTCACAAAGTCCGTCGGAAAGTACGTCGAAAAATCCGCCGGGCAAAGTCCGCCGTAAAGTCCGACCGTGTGTACGCGGCATTATGCTGACACCCCCCCCCCCACTGCACAGCCATTCACTGGGAAGACCAGTGTGCTGCTGTTTCTCCTCTCCTAACCTTATGCAGCTGAGGACAGAGGGTAAGTGATCATTTATAAAAAAGGAAAAAAAAGTGTTTCAAATTTTTTTAATATGTATACACCAATGTTTTGCCTTTCATTTCTATTTTAAACTAAATGGGTTGTTTTACAAGGTGACTTTAATGACTTGTATTCTGAGCTACATCACAAATAGGCCCAGTTTATTTTGAATGGTACAAAATTCTATTTAGAGTATACTTTTTTTTTTTCAACGGCGAATATTACTTACAAATTCAAGGCACAGCTATGGGTGTAAATTTTGCGCTGAGCTATGCAAATGTAACAATGGGCTCATAACTCTCTTGCCTCTAATATAGTATATTATGATTCATTGATAATAGTATCGTCATTTGAGATGGTCCCCCTTCTCCAGGGTTGCCAACCATCCATGAATTTACAGACAGTATGTAAAAATCATAAAAAAAATATTTACACTGTCCGTAAATTTCCATTATGCATGGCGACTGCCTATAAAAAATATGGCCACATGCCCCCACTTTCCTGCATCTGAGCATTTCTACTGAGAAGGTCAGGTCAGTGACAGCTCCAGCCCAGCCACCCAGGCCACACAAAGTCTGTGGGGGTGAGGGTTACTAATGTAATGGGGGAACTCTGAGTCAATGCACTAAGGTAAGGGGAGGACGCTGAGATAAAGGTTCCCCCTTATATCAGTAAATATCAGTAACCCCCCCTTGTTATAGTGTTTTCACTCTGCATGTCTCTGCCTCTGGTCACTATAGACACCCCCCCACATCAGAATTCCTGGCATTCTCCGTTAAATTTGTGTCCTCAGAGTTCCCCTCTTCATCAGAGTCTGTATGATTCCCCTTTACAGTATAAGGAGAAAATCTGCAAACTCTGATGTAAAAGGGAACTCTGATGTAAAGGGCAATGCTGCAGAGTGCGGAGCCTGATGTAAGTGGGAATTCTGATATAAAGGGGAATGCTGCAAATCATGATGTATGGGGGAAATGCTGCAGATTCTGATGTAAGGGGGCCTCTGGTGACCAGAGATCACCTTACATCAAAGTTCCCCTTTACGCCAGAGTTTTCAGCATTCCCTCTTACATCATGGTCTGTAGCATTCCCCTTTACATCAGAGTTCCCCTTTACTTCAGGATCCTCAGAGCTCCCCTTTACATAAGAGTTCCCCTTTACATCAGGTTCTGCAGAGTTTCCCCTTACATGATGTAAAGGGGAACTCTGATGTAAGGGAGAACTTTGCAGACTGTGATTTAAAGGGGAACTCTGGAATCTGATGTAAGGGGGAACTCTTTGCGGACTGTGATGTAAAAGAGAGCTCTGTGGAATTTTGTGTAAGGAGGGGCCTCTGGTGATCACCCCCTTACATCAGAGTTTCCCTTTACACCAGGGTCTGCAGCATCCCCCCTTACATCAGACTCCACAGATGTCTCCTTTACAGCACGGTCCATAGTGTTTCCTTTTATATCAGGGTCTGCAGCATTCCCCCTTGTACTGTAAAGATGTAACAGGGAACTCTGTGCTGGGGTATTTTATGTACTTTTGTGAAGTGTTAGTAAAAACATTGACTCTGTCAGTAAATTTTGTGTGTCAATTTTCTGCCAGCAAATTTTTTTTGTGTTGTGTCAGTAAATTTTTTGTGTTGTGTCAGTAAATTTCACTGGGGCAGTGCAAGTTCTACCTTAAAAGAGTGGCAGCTGGAATGCCAATATGCAACATGCAAACAGTCTGACGTGATGTGTTTACTCTTTAAAAGCATAAAAAGGCAGTCGGACAGTTCAATGCTACCAGATGACAAAAAATAAAAAAATATTAAATATTGTAATCCAATCCAATCTATCCAATCTAATCCAATCTATCCAATATTGTTGAATATTGTAATGACAGTACTTAATTCCACCTTACTGTTATTTTTTAATTGAGAATTGGAAAATAAAGATGGTAAAATTAGCTGCAGAAATTACTTTAAACCATCTGCAGTGAATTCCTACCTTCACTAACGGAGCGGATCAAATGGATTAGATTCATACCAATAAGCTAGTACTGCTGCCTAAGGCTGTAGCCGGTTCACACATCTCCGAGGCGGCTACAGAGTGGTTTGCAGAAGGGTCCTGTGCATCTTTGGCTGCGTTTCAGATACGAATTCAGGCAAAAATCATGCCTGATTCCAGTGGCGGCTGGTGCTCTAAATTTTTTTTGGGGGGGGGGGGGGGCGCAAACAAACTGAAAAATACTGAAACCCCTCATCAATTGCAGCCTCACTGTACCCATCAAATGCAGCCACGTGTGCCCATCATATGCAGCCACTGTGCTCATCATATGCAGTCACTTGTGCCCATTATAAGCAGCCACGTGTGCCCATCAAACGCAGCCACTGTACCCATCAAAACGCAGCCACTTGTGCCCATCAAACGCAGCCACTTGTGCCCATCAAACGCATCCATTGTGCCCATCAAATGCAGCTAATTGTGTCCATCAAACACAGCCACTTGTGCCTGGGGGGGTGCCAGAGCCGCGATCCGCGCGCGGGGGGTGGGGGGGTGCAGCTGAGGGAACTTACCTCTCAGGTCGGCAGCGACCTCCGCTCCAGTGCGAGTCTCCTCGCTCCTCTTCCTAAGTGCCAGGCATCCAATAGAGTGGCCTGGTGCTTTGGCCAATCAGGAAGCAGGTCTGACGTCCTGCCTCCTGATTGGCGGGGAGGAAGGTTAGTATGAAAATAGCGAAAATTAATTCACTATGGTCACACAATTGGGTGGGATCAGGGCGCACTCTCTGCGCCCCAAGCCCACCTTGTTTTGAAGCCTATTAGAGCCTCTGGCTCTACTCAGGTGCTTCAAAAAAATACCACCCCCTCCCACCCCTGCCATAGGAATCCATGCGTCCGGCGTCATTAAAGGGGCCAGGCGCATGGATGGGAGGGCACCCATGCGCCCACAGTGCATGGGCTGTCACTGCCCGATTCGTTCCTGTAATGGAGAACGGGGACACACCGGACCCCTGCTATGAGCCGCATGTGATTTAGGTGTGAACCCAGCCTTAGAAAGAACTGCACTCAGAATGAGGATTACACAGCCCAGAGTAGAATTCTTATTGAAATTTTTTTAGATAAAGGCTATAACAGGAAGTTTGTGGAAGAAGCTTATCGAGGATTCATTACTCCCAAAATTTTGTACTGTATATGTATACGCTTTGGGAAGGTAGATTTGATTATATATTGCTTATTACATAATACTTTAAAAACAAATCTCCACTGTGCTGCATAGTTGAGTAGATTGTAATGAAGATTTCCTTGATGTATAAATATTATGTTTTGGAAACATTTCCTTGCCTTGCTATTTATGACAAGAGAAACTTTGTCATATTATAACCTTTTGGCATAAAATGAGCTTATCCCCCAATGACAATGTGTGTACATGTACACAGATACAGTAAGCTTTTTTAGGCTGGGTTCACATATGAGCATACAGCGGCTCACAGCAGAAGTCCGGTGTGCCCTCGTTCACCGCTTCAGGTCCGATTTCAGCCCAAATTTTGAAACAGACCAAAAGATGCACAGGGCTCCTGTGCAAATCAAACCGGAGGCACTGTGGAGATATGCAGTGACGGCTGGTAAAGTTTTAGGATGGGGGGTGCCAGACCCCTCCCTTCTTTTTTGACCCCTCCCACTTCTCATAAGCCCCACCCCTTATAGAATCCACCCACTCCGTCCCCTGTATTCCACTTGCTTTCACCCATATTGTCAGGAGTATACAGCCCCAGCATCACAGGACAGAGTATACAGCTCAGCCTCACAGATCAGGATATATAGCTCAGCCTCACAGATCAGGGTATACAGCTCAGCATCACAGATCAGGGTATACAGCTCATCCTCACAGATCTGGGTATACAGCTCAAGGTATACAGCTCAGGGTATACCGCTCAGCATCACAGATCAGGGTATACAGCTCGGGTTTTACAGCTCAGCATCACAGCTCAGGGTATACAGTTTAGCCTCACAGATCAGGGTATACAGCTCAGCATCACAGATCAGGGTATACCGCTCATCCTCACAGATCTGGGTATACAGCTCAAGGTATACAGCTCAGGGTATACCGCTCAGCATCACAGATCAGGGTATACAGCTCGGGTTTTACAGCCCAGCATCACAGCTCAGGGTATACAGTTTAGCCTCACAGATCAGGGTATACAGCTCAGCCTCACAGATCAGGGTATACAGCTCATCCTCACAGATCTGGGTATACAGCTCAAGGTATACAGCTCAGGGTATACCGCTCAACATCACAGATCAGGGTATACAGCTCGGGTTTTACAGCTCAGCATCACAGCTCAGGGTATACAGTTTAGCCTCACAGATCAGGGTATACAGCTTAGCCTCACAGATCAGGGTATACAGCTCAGCATCACAGATCAGGGTATACAGCTCAGGGTATACAGCTCAGTATCACAGATCAGGGTATACAGCTCAGCCTCACAGCTCAGGGTATACAGCTCAGCATCACAGCTTAGGGTATACAGCTCAGCATCACAGCTCAGGGTATACAGCTCAGCATCACAGCTCAGGGTATACAGCTCAGGAAGGGTATACAGATCAGCCTCACAGATCAGGGTATAAAGCTCAAGGTATACAGCTCAAGTGACTGGTGGGTCTCCTTCTCCAGCAGCCAATATCCATAGATTCACTGGGCAACTGATGATCCACTTTCTGGCATTAATAGCAGCAACCAATTCCCTCCCCCGTGGCCAGTCCGGTCCAGCGCCACTTACGGCTCGTGTGGCGGGGCTCTCCTCCTACTCTCCAGTCTCCTCCTCTCCTGAAGCGGCGGCTCTGGTGCCCCCTCCGGCGGCGCCCGTGCGCCCGCAATGCACGGGCCACCACTGATCAGGTGTCCCCATACATTAAGTGTCACCATTCATCAGGTTTCCTCATCTGTGTCCCCATTCATCAGCTATCCCTATCACCATGTACCCTTACTTCAAGTGTCCCCATCACAGTGTCCCCATACATCTGATTCCCCATCGGTGTCCCCATTCATCAGATGTCCCCATTACAGTGTCCCCATCCATCATGTGTCCCCATCACAGTGTCCCCATCCATCAAGTGTCCCCATCACAGTGCCCCCCATACATCTATTTCCCCATAAGTGTCCCCATCCATCAGGTTCACCCATCACAGTGTCCCCTTTCATCAGGATTCCTTATCCGTGTCCCCATTCATCAATGTCCCTATAACAATGTACTCTTACTTCAAGTGTCCCCATCACAGTGCCCCCATACATCTAATTCCCTATCAGTGTCCCCATCAATCAGGTTCCCCATCACAGTGTCCCCATTCATCAGATTCCCTTATCAGTGTCCCCATTCATCAGATGTCCCCATCCCAGTGTGCAGCCAGACCCAAGTCATGCATGATCAATACAGAGGAAGGAGATACAGATCAGGTTTATAGAGCTGTCAGGACATCCAGATCGCACACCATCGCCATACACTGAGAGATAAGATGAAGATGTGTGTGGCCCCATCAGACATGTGTGTATGGACGAGTCAGATGAAATGTCAGTGATCGGCTTTACCTGGAGGAGATCATGAGATGTCAGCTCCTGTTGAATCATCTACAAAGTTCATCCCAAGTTAGCAAGAACAGATCGCAGCGATCGCCTCATCATCACTACACATGCTCCTGGTTGTGGACCCCAGAGAAGGACAGTCGGTGCTGCTTAACTAAGTAACTTAGCTTACCCATCTGTTCCTTCAGGCCGTGCTCTCTGAATGGTGGGGAAACCGGAAGTGACGGTTCCGTGATAAGCCCTACCGTCCTCCGGACCCGCCAATCAGGTGCAACAGGGTGGAATCTGGAATGAACGTAGAGAGTGGGACTGGGAGTGTTCAGGACGAATGGCCTGCGCCCTGTTTACACTCCAAACACTGCCCAATGAAGCTTTTTAGCTGCAATCACCTGATTGCAGCAGTCAAGCTTCTAGTGGACAGCTCAGTGTCTGGTGATCGGATGCTCCTAAAGGACCACTTTTTTTTTTTCATTTCAAGCTTTGGGGGGGGGGGGCGGCGCCAGAGCGCCCCCTATTGACGGGCCACCACTGGAGATATGTAAACCGGCTCCATAAAGAGCCGGTCACAATCTCCTGCTGTGCAAACTGGATGCGGGAAAACCTGCATCCAATTTGCCCTAATGTGAACCCAGCCTCAGAGAACATCTTTTATATTTTTTTATTCCTGTGGTTTTTTTTATATTCATTATTATTATCATGGATAAGCTGTGCCTTGTAGTCTGCCAGGATAATTTTATTGCATTATTCTATATGTTATTGCTTATGTTTGCCCTGCATTAAGATCGTGCTGCACCTGTCCTGTTTTAAATTCCTGTGTTAGCGTCTATGAGCAGGCTTGACAAAAAGTATGCTTGAAACGCATTGCTGTGCCCATTTACGGTCACATGACCATGACCCTCGCCTGGTCCCGGGCATTGGTGAGCACGCCTTCAGGCAAGGTGTTAACCCTGTGCTGGAATGAATGATCCCATTCAATGTCTGGTGTAGCCCAGAAGAACCCACCCTGGGTTAGGCCTCCTAACCCACACTTGGTGTCCAACAAGTTAAAGTGGGGTTCCACCCAGGGGGTCCATTAAAAAAAAAAAAAATTAAAAGTCAGCAGCTACAAATACTGCAGCTGCTGACTTTTAATTGGACACTTACCTGTCCCTGGGTCCAGCGATGCGGGGGATCGAAGCCCCTCTCGTCCCCCCCCCTCCGCTCGTCGGCGCTGGCATTTCGACTGTGGGCGCCGGGCTGTGACTTCACAGCCTGGCACCCACTGCGCATGCGCGAGCGGCACCGCGCGCCGTGATTGGCCGCTCAATCACCTGGGACCTGTAATGGGTCCCAGATGATTGACAGGAGAGAGGGAACAGAGTGGAGCCCTGCCTATGCCGAGGCGGAAGTGATGTCACCAGCCCAGGCAAAGGAAGAGGCAGACTATGAGGGACCACCTAGCAACAGGCATTTAGAGGTAAGTAAAAAAAAAAAAAATATCCAAATTTTTTTTTTTGTTTTTTTTTTTAATTTTTCAGGTATGTTTGTTTTTATGGGTGGAACCCCACTTTAAGGGGGAAGGTGGACGAAGTGTTACCCGGCTGCCATACAGACAGATTCTTAAATTAGCCATAGAAACTACCTCATGTGACAGTAACGTTACCGACAATGGCAAAAATGCTTGCCTGAATTAGGTGTAGGTAGTTCTTAAAGTGTTTGTATTCACACATGAAATATGGACAACGTACATCCTTCTATACTGTGTACAGTTATCAGCATGAGTCAATTCTGACAGCTTTTCTCCAACACCAGGAGATAAAAAGGTGACAGGGAGGAAAGCTTCAGTACAGGGGTTTGTGTCTCTTCCCTTCCTTCCTTTGTGTTGTAGAAGGCTTTACAGGACAAATGGCTGCAGATTTATAGGTAAAACTTTTGCAAGAGAATTTGTATTTATCTCTGTGTATCATTTTAGAATAGTCACTACACTGGATATATGTAAGGTTTTTCAACCACTTTAACCTCTTTCACCCCAGAAGGTTTTACCCCCCTTCCCAACCAGGCCATTTTTTGCGATACGGCACTGCGTTGCTTTAACTGACAATTGCGCAGTCGTGCGGTGCTGTACCCAAATAAAATTGATGTCCTTTTTTTATCCCCACAAATAGAGCATTCTTTTGGGGGAATTTGATCACCTCTGCAGTTTTTATTTTTTGCACTATAAACAAAAAAAGACAGACAATTTTGGAAAAAAAATAAATAATTTCTGGTATAACACCAAATCTCATGGACCAGGCAAGGAAGGCATTAATCAGAGAGGCAGCAGAGACCTAAGGTAACCCTGGAGGAGCTGCAGAGTTCCACAGCAGAGACTGGAGTATCTGTACATAGGACGACAATAAGCCGTACGCTCCATAGAGTTGGGCTGTATGGCAGAGTGGCCATAAGATAGCCATTTCTTTCAGCAAAAAATAAAATGGCACGTTTTGAGTTTGCGAAAAGGCATGTGTGAGACTCCCAAAAGCTCTGGTCTAATGAGACTAAAACAGAACTTTTTGGCCATCAAAGAAAACACTATGTCTGACGCAAACCTCACACATCACATCACCCAAAGAACACCATCCCCACAGTGAAACATGGTGGTGGCAGCATCATGCTGTGGGGATGTTTTTCAGCAGTTGGTACAGGGGAAACTGGTCAGAGTTGAGGGAAAGATGGATGGTGCTAAATACAGGGATATTCTTGAGCAAAACCTGTACCACTCTGTGTGTGATTTGAGGCTAGGACGGAGGTTCACCTTCCAGGAGGACAATGACCCCAAACACACTGCTAAAGCAACACTTGATTGGTTTAAGGAGAAACATGTAAATGTGTTGGAATGGCCTAGTCAAAGCCCAGACCTCAACTCAATAGAAAATCTGTGGTCAGACTTAAAGATTGCTGTTTACAAGCGCAAACTATCCAACTTGAAGGAGCTGGAGCTGTTTTGCAAAGAGGAATGGGCAAAAATCCCAGTGGTAAGATGTGGCAAGCTCATAGAGACTTATCCAAAGCGACTTGGAGCTGCGATAGCCGCAACAGGTGGCTCTACAAAGTATTGACTTTAGGGGGGTGAATAGTTATGCACATTGATTTTTTTCTGTTATTTTGTCCTATTTGTTGTTTGCTTCACAATAATAAAAAAAATTCTTCAAAGTTGCGTTACATGTTCTGTAAATTAAATGATGTAAATCCTCAAACAATCCATGTTAATTCCAGGTTGTGAGGAAACAAAACATGAAAAATGCCAAGGGGGGTGAATACTTTTGCAAGGCACTGTAGGCCAATATTTATTCTGCTACATATTTTTGGTAAAAAGAAACCAATAAGTGTATACTGAATGGTTTGCGCAAAAGTTATAGCGTCTACAAACTTAGCAGAAAAACAAGATCTCCATTTTCCCCTCTGGCAGAAACAACGATCTGCCTTGTTTACATAGGCAGACTGCTGTTCTGCCTCTCCTCAGAATGATTGCGGGTGGCCGGCGGACATCGCGTTCCCCAGACCCACTGATTGGCTGCTGCTGTGTCCAATCACAGTGGGAGCGGGACTCCGGCAATGCTCGTGCATGAGCCCTGGAGCCAAAGAAAAAAATCATGTACAGGAACATGATTTTGTGCTTTAGGGCCGCCCTAAAACATCTGTGCTTTTGTCAGCTTTCATAGCAAAGAAATTACTACTTTTATTTCAACCTATTACTGTCTTCTCCACATCATCAGACATACAGTGAACTCTTTGAGATATTGGGGGTTATTTACTAAAGGCAAATCCACTTTGCACTGAAAGTGCACTTGAAAGTGCAGTCGCTTTAAATCTAAGAGGTAGATCTGAAATGAGTGGAAGCTCTGCTGATTTTATCATCCAATCATGTGCAAGCTAAAATTATGTTTTTTATTTTCCTTGCGTGTCCCCCTCGGATCTACAGCAACTGCACTTCCAAGTGCAATTTCAGTGCAAAGTGGATATTCCTTTAGTAAAAAACCCCATTGTATTTTTCGAAAGAACGCTAATATTAATTTGTCTCTTCAAGCAAACACATAACAACATAATTTCTACACGGAAAAATAAAATCCCAGATATAGTATGATTTTGACAATATTTAGCAATATGATAGTTAATGCGATAAGATTTTTCTGCCACATGGCTCCTATCTTTGTTAGCTGACGATAAGTTCTTCACAGAAAGAAACGCAATGACTTGCTTGCATAGCTGGTGTGCTTTGTTTGTAACTATTGAAAGAGGCTTCCTGGCATTGGATAATATTGCTCCACCCAGTACAAACTGGGGCTTAAGTCAGCTTTTCTCTCCAATATATGGAAAATCATACTTTTTGTATTAAACGACTATATTTTCTCTTTTTACATGTTTGTAGAACTGAAGACTGTGCCTTTCCAAAGTGTTAAAAGTGTCTTGGCGATTAATAATTTCCCAAATTATGTTTCAGTGTTTTATTTTTACTACAGTATGCTGGTTTTAAAGCACTGTTCCATATCTGATAATACAATATATACATATATAAAATCAGTACTGTACTGACACCACCATAAACATTTCCACAGATATTTATAGATAGATTGGTGCTTCCATCATTTATCCTGTATTTAAACTGTAATTTACATATGCAAAGGATTTGCAGGGGATCATACTGCAAAGGACTGTTGCCTGATAAAACTTTATTACTAGATGTCCTGCCAGACACAACTCTTTGCTGCCCTCTTAACCACCTCAATACTGGACACTTTCACTGCCTTCCTGCCCAGACCAATATAGAATGACAATTACTCAGTGATGCAACACTGTACCCAATCATCTTTTGAAACTGATATGGCTTTCTTTTGGTGGTATTTACAGTGCCAAGTCAAAGCCCAGACCTCAATCCAATAGAAAAACTGTGGTCAGACGTAAAAATTGCTGTTCACAAGCGTAAACCGTCCAACTTGAAGGAGCTGGAGCAGTTTTGCAAGGAGGAATTGGCAAAAATCCCAGTGGTAAGATGTGGCAAGCTCATAGAGACTTATCCAAAGTGACTTTGGAGCTGTGATAGCCACAAAAGGTGGCTCTACGAAGTATTGACGTTAGTGGGGTGAATAGTTATGCACATTGACTTTTTCTATTATCCTATCCTATTTGCTGTTTGCTTCACAATAAAAAAAAAAATCTTTAGAGTTGTGGGCATGTTCTGTAAATTAAATGATGCAAATCCTCAAACAATCCATGTTAATTCCAGGTTGTGAAGAAACAAAACACGAAAAATGCCAAGGAAGGTGAATACTTTTGCAAGGCACTGTAATCACCACTGGGTTTTTTATTTTTTATTTTTTGCTTTATAAATGAAAAAATACAGAAAATTTTAAAAAACATTTTACTTTGTTTCTGTTATACTTTTTCCAAATACCCTTTCTTCATAAATGTAAGCAAAAATATATTCTGCTACATTTCTTTGGTAAAAAACAACCCACATCAGTTTATATCAATAAGTGCTAGTTCACACCAGATGCAGTTCCATGCGCTTTTTTTTTTCTGCACTAAAAATGCATGCACAGTGTTTTTCATGTATTCCAGTGGCTCTAGCTAACACCAGTGCAGTCACTTTCCGGTGCAGAAAATAAAGTAGAGAGTGCTGCATTTTTTCTGCACAGAACTGTAATGAAACAGCAAATTGTATCAAAAACGCATTGGAACTGCGCGTGGTGTGAACTGTAAGCAATAACTGATCCGGAGCGTATCCGGAGTGCATTTTTAGGGTGTTAACTGGCCCTTAGTCTGTGTAAAAGTTATAGAGTCTACAAACTATGGTGTATATATATATATATATATATATATATATTTTAAAATTGATCAATCCGGATGTACTGAAATTTCCTTTCTTGAAGCCCTAAAATGCCAGGACAGTGCAAGTACCCCCTAAATGATCCCTTTTTGGAAAGCAGACAGTCGAAGGTTCTTAGTAAGAGGCATAGCAAGTTTTTTGAAGTTGTAATTTTTTGTCACAATTTTGTGGAAAATTAAGAAATTAAATTTAAAAAATTCACAACTTTTTTGTGCATACTGTCACCAGAGCAGCACAGCATCATCATATGACTGGTGTGGCAGTGATCAGGGACACTGACTGTTGACAGTATGTGAAAAAATGTCATTATATATTTTTTTCATTTTTTTTTTTACTCTTTAAACTATGTTTCTTGTTTTACAACTTTTTTTTTTACTTACTGAGACCAGAGCAGGACAGTGTCATTATAGTGACACTACTTCTCTGGAAAGAAAATCAGGATTTTTTTTTCACTATGATTGCTTATTACATTTAGGATCTGATCACTGTTAGAAGCAGTAATTTTAATGAATGGCATCCATTCTTGTGCAATTGTGATAGCTGTGATTGGCCACAGCTATCACATGTTACAGGTCCACTGTGATTGGCACCTGTACCATGTGACCAATCAGTACACAATGAATGGCTATGAATTAAAGCCAGTATTTACTACTGACAAGGGATCACTGAGATTTGTCACAGCAGTAGCATGGTACAAGGGCCAGCCTGGTACAACAATTTGTCTTCTGCTGTGTCCAGGAGACACATTGGGTGGTAGGTCGCGCCTCTGTGCAGCACCTAGGGCACGCACGAGGCATGCACCTGGAGGACGTCATATGATGACATTCACCCAGGATAGTAGTGCTCCCGTCTGGCCATCATTTTACAATAGGTCGGGTAGGAAGTGGTTAACACTAGTCAGATGCTTTTATATAACAGATTTTTGATATAACAGTGTTATTGTTTGATATTGTTTGGAAATGAAAGTATATGTCATGACAAAACAGAAAAAAAACGCAGTATATGCATTCCTCCATGTTTTATTCATTCAAAGACCCTGAAAGTACATAAAAATACCTGTTGATCTGCACTCAGCTCTCAAGTACTGTTATGAGCTAACAACACACAGCATTTTTGTGGGCTAAGTGGTGTCAGCCATTACATTTCTTCTTGTGCTTAACTACGCAGACCCACCTACTCTTTATTTTCTCCAACATTGTCAATAGAGGGTGTATTTACTAAAGGCAAATATGCTGACAAAAATTTGCTCTTAAGCTGGATACACACTATACAATTTTCTTTAGATTTTTTCCTTTAGATGTACTAAAACTGTATAATATGTGGTCAAACCTAAATACTTTCAATTTGTACGCAATCAGGCAGGCCCTTACAAGACATAGTTAAAGGTAAATCTAAAGGAAATTGAACAACAAAAGTTGCATCGTGTGTATCCAGCTATTCACTTTGCAGAGAATACTTGATCGCGTGCAAGATAAGTAAAAAAAATAAATAAATAAAAGGACATATAATTTTGCTTGCACATGGTTTGATGATATAAGTCAGCAGAGCTTCAGCTCATTCACTATGCTAAGAGAAAATTCCCCTACAGAGTAACAAAATTCCCCTGCAAAGCGTATACAACCTTTTTTCTTTAGTAAGTTTATCCCCAACGAATCTGTAGTCCAGGAAAAGAACTAGGAAGGATAATAAGATATGACGGCAACAGTACCTTTTGGGATAAAGGTGTAACATACATTTATAAAAGCTAGCCATTGTAAGCACCCCTGTAAGTGGTTAATGGTTTGTCTCAACCCCGTAACTTCTACATCTGCAGGGCAGATTTTTCTGTTGGAAAACAACAGACTAAGGCTCCATTCACACTAGCGCGTTTTTTGATGCATTTTGCAGAAATGCATGGGAATTCTTTAACATGGGTTCCTATGGAACATGTTCACATCAATGCCTTTTTGTACCTCTGCATTTTTGGAAAGGGTCAGGGACTTTTTTTCATGCAAAATGCAGCGTTTTGCATGTAATAGAATTTAATGGGCCAGCATCAAAAACGCAAGTGCAGCATTTTTACAGCGTTTTTAGAGCGTTCTTGATACTGTATACAGTCTAAAAAAAACTGTAAAAAAAAAAAAAAAATGCAAAACGCGACAGAAACGCTGCAAAAACGCTGCAAAAACGCTGTAAAAACGCTGCAAAAACGCTGCTCAAAAACATGGCAAGCATCACAAAAATACAGTGCAGAAACGCTCAAAAGCAACATGCATAGATGTGAATCGAGCCTTAGGCCCCTTTCACACTGGGGCGGTAGGGGGCTTCGGCGGTAAAACAGCGCTATATTTAGCGCTGTTTTAACGCGGTATTCGGCCGCTAGCGGTGCAGTTTTAACCCCCCCGCTGGCGGCCGAAAAAGGGTTAAAACCCCTCGTATAGCGCGGCTATAGCCGCGGTATTACCGCGGTATAGCCGCGCTGTCCCATTGATTTCAATGGGCAGGAGCAGTTTAGGAGCGGTGAATACACCGCTCCTTCACCGCTCCAAAGATGCGGCTGACAGGAGATTTTTTCTTCTCCTGCCAGCGCACCGCTTCAGTGTGAAAGCCCTCGGGCTTTCACACTGAATAAACAGCGGAGGCTGTTTAGGGGCGGTTTGCAAGCGCTATTTTTAGCGCAATAACGCCTGCAAACTGCCCCAGTGTGAAAGGGGTCTTACTGTCAGGATCACCAGATAAAACAAAAGAAAGAAAGCCTTAGGTTTGGTTCACACCTATGCAGGTTGCAGTTTGCATATTCCACGTGCATTTTGCGTTTTTCAATACACATTTTTGATCCATTTAAGTCTATAGAACCAAAAAATAGAAAAAAAGTCTCTTTCTCTTTCCATAAAATGCACAGATGTGAACTACATCCAAAGGAAACCATATTAAATGGACTGTAGTGTATTTCTGCAAAACTGAAAACGCACTAAAAAAATGCATAGGTGTGAACCAGGCTTAAAAAAAAGAGTCATTACATCTAAGGCTGGATTCACACTTATGCAGTTTTAGTGCTTTTTGCATTTTGCAGATTTGCTCTACAGTCCATTTAACATGGTTTCCTATGGAACACGTTCTGTAGTGTAAATCATCAAAATGCAAAAAGCACTAAAGATGCACAGGTGTGAATCCAGCCTTAGAATTAGTGAGCTGCAATATGTTTGCTTTGGGGTTCACAGTCCAATGTAGATGTTGTCTGCAAGTATTGCTTAGTAATTGCCAACAGTAACCATTCCATAGACTTTCTTATAAAAACAACCCTTTTGCACAATTAACTAAAGCAATTGAGAATCTTCACACAATAAAATGTGTGAATAATTCACTTGAATTATCCAGTCATGTGCCAAAGAAAAAAGTAAGCAGGAATGTGCTTTTCACATAATTGGAAAACTTAAGTAAATGTTCACACAACTGATTTCGTAAAGATTCGCAACTCCTTTAGTAAATCTGCCTCGAATTCCTGTGGATACCATTTTAAAGTGACCCTGTCACAAAAAACAAATGAAAGAAACGTACCTCCAAATTAGCGTTTCAATCCTGCCACTTGTGCCACCATGAATGTTGATCTCCTGTGTACCACACTGCACTCCACCAACCTCTAGATCAGGGGTCTTCAAACTACGGCCCTCCAGTTGTTCTAGATCATTATTGTGTTCTGTAATGTGGTAGAGGTCCATGGGAGGAACTACAGAGTGCAACAGGGGACACAGGGGATCAACATTCCTGGAAGTGATGGAATTCTCCACACACTTCCGTGGGGTGATTTCTTTTTAATGGAGCAGTGCTTGGTAACAGGAACTGCGGGAAAGGTAAGTATTTACTTTCTTCTTTGGAGGTATATCTCTTATTCTGACATTAACAGTATTTTGAGAGAAAGTCTCCTTAAATCCTCAGTTAAAACTTTTTAATATAATGTGATGATTAACACTACCTCTGTTACTTCATAAAGCAGTCAAAAAAATAATTTAGGTAATTGTAAGCTTTATGTCACGTTGGAAAGTAAATGCTCGATTGCGAAATACATAGGTGAACACAACGTGGTTTCTAAGAATACTTGACAGATTTGTTATAATAAGCAGTTGTTTAACCTGCTCAGATAGCTGTGTAGCCCAGGAGTGCGGTAAGATGTCCAGACTCCTCCCTTTGCTCTCCATGGTTTTTTCATCCTTTAAAACACCTTCTCCCTCCCTTCTGGGCTGTCAGTTTTCAGTAGCAAACTAAAGGTCTCCTGGAGCTTTCCAAAATCTACCTCAGGTAAGTCCTAGAAGCTCTTTAAATGTACTTGTATCTCCTGTTAAAAAAGCATTAAACATACTTAATTCTTTATATATATATATATATATAATATATATATATAGCAAAGAATAAAAGAAAACTATATATATATATAAATAGCGAAGAAAAAAAGAAAACAATTTTTTTTTCTTTATATTGTAAAGCTCTGCGTAAACTGTTGCTGCTATATAAATCCTGTAAAATAATAATAATAATAATTGATATCACATAAAAACATGTAATTATGTTATCAAGTCATTTATAATAGGGGTTGAAGTCTAATATCCATGTTAAAAATGAAAATGTGTTTCTTTAAACAATGTTTTTTGTTTTTTTTTAAGCAGTAGTAGATTCTTGTACTATGTTAGCCACCCATCAGTGCAGGATGTCTGTAGTTTAAGTGATACCTTTTATTGTTTAACAAGCAGTATTAAACCCAAAAGCAAACATTAATTCATTGCAGCTTACCAATTCTTAGATGTGATGGCTGCATTAGTTTCCATTTTTAGGCTGTCTTTCTTCTATGTATATCTGGGGATCCAGCAGGTAAGTCTGCTGTTTATCAACAGAAAGGCTCTCTTGCAGTTACAGGGATGAGACAGACCATTTACCACTGGCAGGGGTGCTTAAAATGATCAGCTTTTGGTTATTTAAAGAAAACCTTTATCCCGCGAGGGGAAAAAACTTTTGCTGCAACTGATTATAAAGTATTAGCTGGGGTTCAGCTTCACTTTGTTACTGTATTTAAATATGCTAGTACTTTTTTTTTAATCTATATTTTATTTTAGACAATTTTTATACAAACAAAAACAAATATAGTACAATTACGTGTGTACCACAAAGTATAGCATACCACAGTTCAATTTTGTTTTCGGTAAATATTTAAAATCTTAAAAATCATATTCCTTATAGTATAGTTCTAATGATGGTATACTCTTTGACCTCTAGTACTTTTAACACTCCCCTCCCCCCAGACTGAGAATGCTGCTGTCCAAATCTGCCCCCTGTACTTATACATCTAGCGCAGGGGTCTCCAAACGTTCTAAACAAAGGGCCGGTTTACTGTTCTTTAGGCTTTAGGGGGGCGGACTGCGGCCGTCCGGAGTACAAAACGTCCCAGCATCAAGGAGAGTAAACAATCCCCCATCATTGGTGTCAGTGTGAGGAAATGTGCCCTGTCATTGGGCTCCATTGTTGGTGCCTATGGGAAGAATCGTGCCCCATCATTGGTGTCATTGGGCCTCATTGTTGGTGTCATTCTGAGGAACTGTGCCCCAGCATTTGTGTCATTGGAAGGAATTGTGCCCTTCATTGTTGTCAGTGAATAAAATAGCACCCCAAGGGCTGGGTAAAAGCAAGCAAAGGGCCGCATCTGGCCCCCGGGCCGCAGTTTGGAGACCACTGATCTAGAGGAGTGTTTCTCAACTCCATTCCTCAAGGCGCCCCAACAGGTCATGTTTTCAGAATTCCCTTTGTGGTAATTACTAAGGCTTGATTCACACTAATGTGTTTTTTGATGCATTTTGCAGAAATGCATGGAAATTTTTTAACATGGGTTCCTATGGAACATGTTCACATCAATACATTTTTGTGCCTCTGCGTTTTTGGAAAGGGTCAGGGACTTTTTTTCATGCAAAATGCAGCGTTTTGCATGTCATAGAATTTAATGGACCCGCATCCAAAAAAGCAAGTACCGCGTTTTTGCCGCGTTTTGCGTTTTTTTCCTTACTTTTTTTTTAACACTGTATACAGTATAAAAAAAAACACTGTAAAAAAAAAAAAAAACCGCAAAACGCAGCAAGCACCGCAAAAAGCACTGCAGAAGTGCTCAAAAGCAACATGCATAGATGTGAATCGAGCCTTAGGCAGTGAAACTGATCAAATCACCTGTGCAAAACAATGTGAAGCCTGAAACCATGACCTGTTGGGGCGCCTTGAGGACTGGAGTTGAGAAACACTGGTCTAGAGTGGTGTCTGTATAATATAGGAGGTGTGTTGCTGCTCAGATCACCAAAGGAAAACAGAGGGAAAAAATCCTGAAAAGGAAAAGTAATGCAGCCGCTATATTTAATGATTGGTAAGCTGCAATATATTACATTTGGGGTTTAATACTGCAAGCTTTCAGGACCACTTAGGTCCCATCCTCAGGCTTTATACAATTTCCTAAAGCAGAAACAGCGTTTTCATGTTAGTGTTCTATTAGACTGTATTGCTCCTGGATGGGCACATTCATATTTTTACTTTGCGCTATCTTTTCTGTTTATTATGTTTAGGTCTAATGGAAAGTCATGTACCGTATGAGCACAGCAAGCTGACATTCTCTCTCTGGGATTATGGTGTCTTTGCAGCAATGCTGTTTGGATCTACAGGCATTGGACTGTTCTATGCTCTGTCCCGTGGAGGGCAAAAAAGCTCTGATGACTTTTTTACTGGAGGCAGGAGTATGTCAGCTGTCCCAGTCGGTTTATCGCTTGCTGCTAGCTTTATGTCTGCAGTGCAAGTGCTTGGAGTTCCAGCTGAAGCCTATAGATATGGTGCCAAGTTCCTGCAGATGTGCCTTGGGCAGATTTTAAACAGCCTAATTACAGCCTACCTTTTTATGCCAGTGTTCTACAGACTTGGGATCACCAGCACCTACCAAGTACGGAGTTTACAGTTTCAGTGCCTCTTTATGTCTTTTTATAAATTATTTCATATCTATTGTTTCTAACTTTTAGTTGTACAATTGTTTTTGCTCTGTTATTCATTATTTTTAATCTACTAATTTGTTATCTTTCCCTCCATGACACCGCATAATCATTGTCTCATTTCTATGCACAGTATTTGGCTATGAGGTTTTCAAAAAGTGTTCAGCTCTGTGGCACTATCCAGTTCCTTGTGGGCACTGTAAGTACTCACTTATCGTTTGATCTATTACCTTGGCCAAGTAAATATGAAGTCCTAATGATGTTCTTCCTTTCACTCCACAGACGTTATACACTGGAATTGTGATCTATGCTCCTGCACTAATTCTTAACCAAGGTTGTTGTTTTGCTAGTACTCCAACTTATTACTGATAGCTAGGGCTGCATATAGTTTTAACATTCACATTCTGTTTTCTGTTAGTAACCGGGCTGAATATTTGGGCATCTCTGATTTCAACTGGAGCGATATGTACCTTGTATACATCACTGGTAAGTTAAAACAATTTGATCTCAGACTCTTCACCTTATGCTGGCACAGAGACATATCTTTTTGAGGAAGTGATACTTCTTTCAATTTAGACGGAAGTGCTAATTGCTTGGAAGCAGGTATTATTATGTAATTGTAAACTGTAATTTCGTAATCCTTATTTCCTAACATTTTATGAATGAGAAATTAATAATTTTACTCAATAACATACATATTAAATTGGTCTGTAATTGGTTTTAACCCAATTTTGAAACCTTGCTAGCCATTTTATTCAGTCTAAATTGTGAAGAACAGTAATAGAAGGAAAAAGTAGTCTGTGTTTCTCTACAAAAATTTTAAAGGATAGAAACCAGTAGCAACAAATAAGCATTGCTCAGGGAAAACACTTATCTGCGTTTTGGGTTGCTTTCCTGGTTAAATTCCAAAAGAGCCAAAGTTCTATTTCATTTTTTAAAAAATAACAGTGATATGAAATTATCCAATGAATATTACAAAATTATTAAAACAAAATTACAAAGATTATAATTATGAAGGAAGTCCTGCTGTAAAATATAGATCCTGGATGTTTACACAGAAAGAGAGAGTGTGCCGTTCCTGGTGTTATCAAACTCCTTTGATGGATCCTCAGTCAGTCTGCATTTTCTGTGATTTTGTTGTACTTCTATTTTGAGCAAAATTAGTTCATGGAGGTCTGGTGGAGAGGGTGGGAATACAGTAGATAAGGTAGGTTAGGGAGGTAACCATGTCAACACCGGCAATAGTATAGATGGATGAACATTTATTTTGATGGGTGCATCATGGCACCAATTGTTTCTGCAATGTGGGCAGGTGTGTAGTAAAGACATAGATCCAGGAAGCCTATGTTGTTGTTATTCAGTCTTTTAGTCATGTCCGACTCTTCGTGACCTCATGGACCATAGCATGCCAGGTTTTTCTGTCCTCCATTGCGTCCCGAAGCTTACTGATTTTCATGTTCATTGTTTCGTTGATGCTATCTATCCATCTTGTTTTCTGTCATCCTCTTCTCCTTTTTCCTTCCATGTTTCCCAGCATCAGGGTCTTTTCAAATGAGTCCTTTGCATTTGGTGGCAAAAGTTCAAATTTCAGCTTCATCTGTCCTTCCAGTGAATATTCAGGGTTGATTTCCTTCAGGTTTAACTGGTTTGATCTTCTTGCCGTCCAAGGGACTTTCAAGAGTCTTCTCCAACACCATAGTTTAAAAGACTCAATTCTTTGGCGTTCAGCCTTCCTTATGGTCCAACTTTCACAGCCATAGGTTACTACTGGGTATACCAAAACTTTGACTATACGACACTTTGTCAATAGGGTGATGTCTCTGCTTTTTGTAATGTTATTTAGGTTTGCCATTGCTTTCATGCCAAGAAGCAAGCGTCTCTTAATTTCATGGCTACAGTTACTGTCTGCCATGATCTTGGAGCCTAGGAAGATAAAATCTGTCCCAGTTTCCATTTCTTCTCCGTTTATTTGCCAAGGAGTGATGGGACTGGTTGCCATGATATAAGTTTTCTTAATGTTCAATTTCAGACCAGCTTTTGTGCTCTCCTCTTTTACCTTCATTAAGAAACTCTTTAGTTATTCTTCACTTTTTGCCATTAGTGTGGTTTCGTCTGCATATCTCAGGTTGTTGATATTTCTCCCTGCGATCTTAATTCCGGCTTGTGTTTTGTTGATCCTGGCATTTCGCATAATGTACTTTGCATATAAGTTAAATAAGTATGAAGCCTATGCCTCCACTCAGTTTGGAGAACGTCAGTAAGGTCTTAATCAAGGCAGTGGGTTTTAGATATTCAGAGGAATTTAAGGAATTCTCTATGTATCTATGGACCATACTCAGCATTAGGATGCTGTTACTGCCAAACCAGGAAAAATAGGCTTTGCTTCAGCGTTGGAGGTCTTTGCATATAAGAGAGGCAAAAAGTTGGCCTTAAACATCTGACTGAGAAAGAGGCTGATCTGAATCATGAAGTACATACTAGCCATGCCTGTTTTTTTTACATGGGGAGGATTTTTAATAAGTGATTTCCTTCATTAGAATTATAATCCATAATTTCCTTCATTAGCATTGGCAAGAAAATTTCAGGGTTTGTAATAAACAGTCAATCATAATTTGTGACTGGAAGAGTGGCCAGGAATGTTTGGATTGCACCAGATTTGACACAGTAAGGGTTCTAAGATAAAGACCCATACTAAAAGACCTAGGGGACAGCCTTGTCAGGGACCATTTTGCAACATAAAACAGTCAGAAAAAACCTTATGCAAACAGCTGCAGTTTGATGAGATTAAATTGCCTTAATCCAACACAGAACATTTTGAGCCAAGACCAATATGCTTCCACATGCATGGGTAGATATTAATAGGACCAGGATCTTGCACAATGAAGCTCCACGGATGATATATAAAAGAGGAGTGGTATTATTTTTGGCTTCCCTAGTGGGGACAGAGCCAATTTGGTCGAGATCTATTAGAGTGAAAAAGTGCTGTAGAAGGCGAAGGCATAAGATTTTAGTATTTTTATTTAATCCTTTTTGGGTAAAGAGATCTGTCAATAATTGGAGCACAGGGTCAAGTCTTTTCCCGACTTGGGTATGACAGAAATGTGAGCATATAGTATGCCTTGAAGGATCTCTCCTGACCCCAGAATACTGATGTATGATGTTAAATGCGCAACTGAGGAGTGAACAAAATGTTTCGTAATAGTGAATTGAGAGTCTGTCAGGGCCTGTGGCTTTATATAGTTTCATGAAAGAAAAAGCTGTTATTTGTCTTCTGTGACAAAAAGGTCTATGGTGCTGATCTCTGACAGTTGGGAAGGCAAAAGATGCTTTGGAAATGAGCTTGGGAGAGATACATGTTAGGAGGAATATTGTAGTAAGTATTGTAGGTAGGTAGGTAATGCACAATGCACTTACATCGATGTAAGATTGATACACTGGGAGAGATTTACTAAAACTGGCGAGTGCAAAATCTGGTGCAGCTCTGCATAGAAACCAATCAGCTTCCAGGTTTTATTGTCAATTGAACAAGCCGAAGTAAAAAGCTGATTGGCTACTATGTACAGCTGCACCAGATTCTGAGTGCTCTAGTTTCAGTAAATCTCCCCCACTATGTATATGAGGAAATGTTCTAGCAGTCCATGGAACGCTTCCTGCATTCCATACACCAGGGGCCTATTAGGTCCCTTCCGTTATGCCATTTCCAGTGTATGGAAGGCAGAGCACGTTCCACTGACTGCAAGAACACTTCCTCATATACATAGTGGTTGATTTACTAATACTGAAGAGTGCAATATTTGGTGCAGCTCTGCATAGAAACCAGTTTCCAGGGTTTTTTTTGCCAAAGCTTAATTGAACAAGCTGAAGTTAGAAGCTGATTGGCTACCAAGCACAACTACACCAGATTTTGCACTCTCCAGTTTTAGTAAATCAACTCCATTGCATATGAACCTTACATTGATCTAAGTGCATTACCTATTTTTATGATGTTTAGATAAAAATAACAGTATTACACTATCTTCTTGCATCTTCCCTATTTCCTCTTAACGTTATGGTCACTGTTTGTTGAGAAGGATAGGTGGTATTCTGATCCCGATTGAGCGCGAAACAGATTTGGTGTATCCAAGGCTGGAGTTGAAACCATTGAAGGAGCTCTGAGATGATAGAATTTGAGCACAAAAGGACACGCTTATTAATTTAAGGGGTCATATTCTTCCGGACAGTGAGTTTGGCTCCGGGAGAGAAGAAACATGAGTGTGAGCACCTTGATATAAGAAGATTTTGCACTTTAAACTATTTGGATTCAATGTTTATTAACACATTTTGTTATTTATTATTTAATATTTCTGCTTCTGGTTTCAAGATTTGATAATATAGAGGGGAGGAAGGGGTTTTGTAGTACCCCTTTAACGCATACATTATTATTGTGCATGGGTTTGGATTTAAATCTTCTTGGAATATTTTAATATTTCATATCTTCACTTTATGTATGTTTAGCTTTAAGGTTTGATGATATTGAGAAGAGGAAGAATTATTGTAACATCATTATTTGGGCAAGGATTTTTAAAGTAGATATTTTTGAGTAGAATAGACACATCTGATTATTTGTGTTCAAGGGACACTGCATATTTTGGATTTATGATTAGAGTGGGAGGTGTATAATAGTACTTTATATAGTGCTGCACTTTATATATTTATTTATTCAATATGATATCCAGGGGGGTATCACGGTATTCAGTAGCTTAATAAATCTAGTGGGTATGTAGCATGGTCCAATTTTTATAATTTTCAAACCAATATATATTCAGAGCTGTAATAGTCTCACTTCAATATGTCTGATTATGTGATTATATGTGAAATTAGTATGATGTAGAGCAGTGGTCTCCAAACTGCAGCTCTGGGACCGGATGTGGCCCTTTACTTGCATTTAACCAGCACTATTCCTTCCACTGATCCAAGACACTATTATGCCATCTGACACCAACAATGGGGCACCACTTCTTCCACTGGCACCAACAATGAGGGACAATTTCTCCCACTGACAGCAATAATGGGGCGCTATTCCTCCCTATGATAGCAACAATGGGGCATTATTCCTCCCCATAATACCAAATGTGGCGATGTTTACCCCCACTGATGGCAGGAAAACTTCCACTCACACTGGCCACAGTCCGGTCCTCCTAAAGTCTGAAGGACAATAAACTGGCCCTTTGTTTAGAAAATTTGGAGACCCCCTGATGTACAGCAAAACAAAGGGAGTCTACTTTTCACAATAGATGCTGTATGGATTCCTGAACTATATTTTCCCAATGTAGCAAAATTTCCCTGAGAAGAGAAAAAAAAGATTGGTTCTTAAACAGAACCTTGGCCGTATAAAAGCACTACACAGATACAGGGATCCAGTAACAAGGATTTGAGCTCTGCATGGAAATAGTGTGGGCACAATGAATACTGACAATGCTGTCTAGCATAAGAAGGCAGACACCAATCGGGGACAGGCGTCCTTTGCATAAGCTCTCGGAAGCATTCAAGTGTGGACTCACACATATAAAGTGTTCTAGAAAGAGGTCTGCTAAAGAGCAGTGTAACAATGGTTATTAAGCTTGAACGTGTGCCAGTGTTGTACAATAAGTTCATGATCAGCTAAATAAATATTTGTTGAACTTTAGATAAAATCTCCAAAAAACATTTTTAGTGCATTACACCTTTGCATTTATTTTTGGTTATGTTCCTTCTAGGGTGGTATGAAAGCTGTGATCTGGACAGATGTGTTTCAGGTGCTGGTTATGATTGCGGGATTCTTTGCAATAGCTATTCGCGGTACCTTGCTAGTGGGTGGAGCTACTGAAGTATTGGATATTGCAAGAAACTATTCCAGGATTAATTTTGGGGAGTAAGTATACATGCAAGCATGAATGAAAAACAAATAAATACTGCTAGACTAGATAGCTTTACAAAACTAAACATAAAATATAGCATTAAAATTTACCAAAAATGGACATACAACATTGATTCCTTAATAACGTTGCTACATTCATAAAAGTCTGACTATTTTATATGATACAAGCACTGGTTGGCGCAGTGCTATTCTTCAAAAGCATTTTTTAAAGCATCACTAAAAGTCACACTTCTAGATTTCACCTGCTAGGGCCAACTAAGACTTACCTTGGATATAAATAAAACACCCTCATAACATAAAATTCTTATCATTCATCTTCCTTTAACATATGATTACAACACAACTCCCAATCTTGTTTGTTGTGCAGTGCCAAAACCTGTTATAAACTCTAAGAAGAAAAGCATGTCACTGAAAAAAAAATATTTTTCTCAGAGGTAAGTAGTTGGGTTTCTGTTAAAGTTGATGGTAAATAATGAGTACAATTATTGTAGTAAAGCAGACATAAAGTAAAAAAAGATACTTTAGGCCTGCTAGCCTACTTTAAGACTGCCATTAACAAATAGTCTCTTGACAACGAAATACTTACTGCTTTCCTAGAGCAGGTGTCATCAAAGTCTCTTTGGCTGCTGCCTCACTTTCTGTTCCTTCTGTCAACCATTGCCAAAGACTGTGTGCCTGAATGCATTGTCATTTGTGCATATGATATCCAAGAGTAAAGGCTGTGGTTTCATTTCAATTGAGACCTGAATGGGGAAAGCGTCTTCAATCTGGGTCATACAGTAAAATGGGTAAAATGTAGTTGTACCAGCCAGTGGGCAAACACCCACTTGATTTGGTTTCTTCTGCTAGATATTTGAACAATTGCCAGAAATGAAGGCACAAAAAAGTCAAAATCAAGTCATAACTAATTAAGTACAATTCTATCAGTGGAATAAGTTAACTCTCTATATCAGCTTTGACCCAGATCCTCGAAGGCGCTACACTTTCTGGACCTTTGTATGTGGAAGCACATTTCTGTGGCTGTCAATGTATGGAGTTCATCAAGCACAAGTTCAGCGCTACATATCCTGTAAAACAGAAAATCAAGCAAAACTGTGAGTTTATATTTACTTGAACTATTTCTTGTTATTTCATTTTTTCCTGCTTATTGTGTCTATAATTTCATAAGCATAACACTATCATTTATGCCAGTCCATGCACACTGAACCTTCTTACTGCATTTTGTGATCCTTCATAAAACAATCATAAACCAGACGCGGAATTTTTTTTCCATTATTGTTCTTTAATTGGAGGACACCGGCTCCAGAGACAATTGGGTTATAATGCTGCCTATAGAAGTATTTGAACACTGGCAAAAAAAAAAAAAAAAAAATGACTAGCCAGGAATAACCCCTCCCTCTCCCATCTTGCTTCAGGTTTATCCTAGCAGGATATATTTTCGTTACTGAGAAAAGTTTAACCATTTTTACTATATATATTTTTTTATATATACATCAACCAAGACTTCTCTACACATAGCTTGAGCTGGCCTCTTTTGCAGCTATTCAAATCAATGTACCCTCAGCAATAGATTTGAAGGCCATACCCAGACTCAGCTAGACTGGACAATTTCAGAACCTACTTGGAAGGACGTTGTTCTTCCATCTCTCTGTCTAGCTCCAGTTCATCTGAAGGAAATCTCTTTCCATTGCCTGAATGTAGTTTGTTCTGCGTGTGCCTACCTTGCATCTACTGCTTCCATTAGAAAGACTGACTCACTTGTAGCACCCTCTTGTGTGCTACTAGTGTTAGTGCAGGCAAATTTATGTTATGACTCATGGTTAGTTTGTGAGTATGAAATTGGGTCAGGGTTTACTGCAGGTCAGGCTGGGTTACTCACAGAGGCAGGTCTCTTGTCCCCCTACCCAGATCTGGAAGTTTGGAGAAACTTCTAGAAGTTAGTGGGCGAAAGCCAGGAGGGATTGATCTGCACACTTTGGGGAACTTGGCCAATCCCCTGGCAGAATGCTCTGGCAGGGTGGCTAGGTCAGCCCTTAAATATGGAAGAGCCATGCCAGCAGGGAAGTCAGGTGGAAGATGGAGTGCTGAGGAGACTGTAGGTGGCCTAGGAGGGACCCCTGGGTCTTGGGAAGCTCTGTCTCCAGGCTGGGCTTGGGCTGGCTTGGGAAGAACCTGACAGCATTACAGTTTGAAAGGAATCTTGCCTGAGGAGCAGCAGGGAGCAACAGGGTGAGACATCAGTGCACCCAGGGATTCACAAGGGGAGAGATTACCACATGTAGCAAGCTTTTAAGGAGGACAGTGCTGTGCTTAACCCCTCCTATCCCTTGCCCTGGGAGATCTATGATGCAGCCAGGTGGGCTGGTGGACAAGCCTTCGGGTAGGCTGGTAGTTCCTGCAGGCAGTAGAGCTGGGAGCAGTTTCTACAGAGGCGTTGAAGATACTCCTAAATGCAGCTTACAACACATTGTGCTATTTTCTAAAAGGGACTGAGAGTTCCTAGTCCTTAAGAGGCTTTGGATCACCAAAGACTGTTGGAGGCCAGGAGGGAGAACAGTCCAGGATCTTTGTACATAGGGAGGAAGTTGTTCCCATCTATCATTTCAGTCAAGTTAGGCATCCCATAACCCCTTTACCTCATCCAAGTTATCACCCCTAATAAAACAACAAAAACAAGCTCAAAGACTGTTTCTTGTGTCTGGATGTAAATACCTGTTGCCTGGCTGTGCAAGAGTAGGGCAACCATTCACCAGAAGCTCCCACAGGGGTAGTGCTACACACATTTATCATCAGGTATCATTTGATGCCAGTTTTGGTGTAAACTCTCTCAGGCAGCTCTTTGAGCTGCAGCCGTCCCACGGTTTTGTTGTGTTATGTGGGCCTGTTAGTGTTTAACTGTTGCCCACCCCTCATTTGGACTGCTTTTGGATGTCCTCATTGTCTCTGAATCCTATGTCCTTCAATGATCAGGAAAGAAACCTGGATTTTAGTACTTAAATTAAAACACTTAGCTTGGAGTTCATTGATGGACGCAGGTTTGACTGCTCTGTGTTTAAGATCTACTCGCAATACTGCTGTTCTACAAAACTGAGGCATGCTGGGAGTGGGGGAGGACAAACCTGGTTGACCACTGTTTTTTTGTTTGCTAGTGTCCAAACTTTCCTTTAGGTGGCAATATAACCCAACTGTCTCTGAAAACTGTGCCCCTCACTGAACTCCCAAGAGAAGAATTTTACGCTAAGCACAAAAATTCAATTCCATCAATTTTTTCACAGAGTTCCATGTACATACTTTACCATCTTATCAACATCGATACAGAACAAAAGAGAAAAGGTACCAAGATTCTTGCATATTGGCATAAATCTTGGTTTGGCCATATAGCTAATATTTGCCTGTCACCAATATTTGCATAGATGCATAAGAACATTTAGTCCTTATCCTACCAGCTTAAAATCTTCAGTTTTTTTATTAAATTCAGCCACAACATTGTCAGCTGTAGCTCAGTTCAAACATATGCCTGCAGTTTAAAACCACATATTATCACAGTATTCTCAAAAGAAGCAGGGGAGCCACCAGGTCTCAGAATTAACAAAGCTAGAAATTAATTTTATTAGTGGGTGCTTCTTTCTGAAACGGAAATAAAAGCTATACCGTAATGTGTTTTACATCCCATGAAGCACTAGCTGGCAGGATTGTGGAAATTGTATATGTCTTTGTCTGATATGGAGAAAACATACTTTTTGTTTGTTGTAAGCCCTGGAACATATAGGCTTTGTAGAGCTTTGGGTGAGAAAGCCTATATTCCTAGTTCAATATCTTACCTGGTAGCCAGACCTCAAAAATTTGTCTCATCTAATCACAAGCCTTTTTATGTATAACCTGACTTACATTCCTGACTCTCTCTCTTTCACTGTCTCTGCTGTCAAAAGACTAAATGCTGAGCAGGGACAGTTTTATACAAAATGGGGTCCTGGGCAATTTTTAACTTTTAGCACGTTTGCTAAAATAGCTCATGCTGAAATTCTGTACTGTATGACAGAGGCGTCTCATCAGAACAAGGGGCCTATACATAAAAAAAAAAAAAAAATCTCAATCTCTACATGCTAAGCTCATACCAAATTTCTTAAAGCAGTACTATAACACCTAGTGTTCTGAGCAACATAACACAGATACATTGACCATAGACAGTAATGTTTTGGATGACAAGGTGTAGGAAGTATATGCTTCATCATATATGCTTCATCATAATCAGAAGCATAGCACATACTCAGCTTACAACATAACCTGCCTTGTGAGGTGGTTGGTTCCTTTGCAGCTCGGTCGAGTCCTCCCATTTTAGCCACGCAGTGGTGCAATCTAGGATCACTGTGTCCCTCAGATACAGACAATCATAGATTTGGGTACCATGTGACCGATGTGACCAATCACAGAGATCACATATGGAAACACAGGCTGTAATACTGCAGCCTGTGAAGTCTCTCCTGTCACAGTAGTGCATAAGTGTAGCGCTAAAGTGTTTGCGTTGGTCAACAAAACCCAACCATTAACACTGAAGGGTGAATCACAAAATCTCCGTAAATTAAATTATATAAATCTACACACCATGATGGCTAAAGAAATATACAAAAAATCACACAAAATACCACATGAGATCTGTGCTGAAAAAATAAATAAAAATTGTAAAAAAAAATTTAAAAAATAAAAACGAAGGGTTTATTCACACTTATGATGCTCCCTGAAGAGCAATCCATGTCTGGGTCGCTCTTTAGAGAGCATTAATCACTTTTAACCCCCTAAATGCTGGACTATCACACTGCAACTGCGTGCATCCTGTGTGGTTGCAGGGTAGTTATAGTATGGCCTCATTCACTTAAAAGTGCCACGCCACGCTCAGCAGGTGGTAGTGCCCGCAGAGTGCAACAGAGAGTATAATTCCTGCAGTAGCATGTGTATCCCAACACTGCTACCTTCCCAGCTAAAGGGGGGTGATTGAGGGGCAGAAAAATGCAGCATTTGGTATCCCCATAGTGGGGAGGAATAGTAGAATATGTTTTTGGGGTGTCATTATAAGCATGTTCATGCTATGTGTTAGAAATATTTTATTAATTGACAACTTTGTGTTAAAAACAAATACATTTTTCATTTTCAGGGTGTTTTTTTTTTAATCCCTATAGCGGCTAAGCAGGGGGTTTATATTCAGGCGGCAGAAGTCCACCTGCTGCAGTATGATCTGTATACCCAGGTCTTTAAAGGAAGATGCAACTGGGACTGGACAGAAAGGAGTGATGGTTTATAAAGATATTATCTAGCAGCATTACCGCTGAATTGTCACAATTTATAAGGAGACCTGAGAACTCACCAAATTGGGAAATAGTGCTCAGGGGAGTGTAAAGTATCCCCTAGCAGTAACATGGTGTTGGCAGCATAGAGCATGACTTTCTCCTGCAGCGCACCAAATTGGAATCCCACTATATCTGGGTTCTGCCTAATGGAAGCGGCGAAAGGTTCATTCGCCAGTGCAAATAGTAACGGTGACAGTGGACATCCCTGACGGGTGCCCCTGGCAGGGGGGAACATGGATAATACCCACCCAGCCTCCAGGACAGCTGCCACTGGGTGGTTATATAGCAATTTAACCCATGAAGTAAAGACAGGGACAAAGCCAAATCTGGAAAGGACAGTCCGAAGAAAGGGCCACTCCACACTGTCAAAGGTCTTGGCTGCATCTAAAAACAGCAGAGCCCCACTACCCATGTCATCAGCCCTGGCCTGTATGTCCAGAAACAAACTGCGCAGGTTGACATCTGTGGACTTTTGGGGCACAAAGCCAGATAATCATGGAGATAGCTTTATTAAGGCATAGAGCCAGTCCCAGTGCTAAGATGTTGATGTCACTTTGGAGTAGGGAGATTGGCCTATAAGACTCTGGATCAGTGGGGTCCTTACCCGGTTTCAACAAGAGTATGATATTAGCTTTTGTCATAGAATATGGTAAAGTATCACATTGCCTGGCAGTATGAATCACTTTTAGAGTTGAAAATGTTTTTATGGGTAGAATAAACATTACATCAAAAACACAAATACAGTTGACATATCACTTATAGGAAAGCAGCAACGAGCGCGCCAAATGGCTATTGCCTACAGCTGCGCTTGCGCCTAAGGATTTCATAAATAGACTTGGATTCAATTTAAGTCAAACAATAGTAGATCAGGAGGTAAAGCGAAAGGGGGAAGAAAGACGAAGGCAGAAAGGGTTGGAGAGGGGGGAAATGGAAAAGGGAGAGGGGGGAAATGGAAAAGGGGGGGGTCTGCTGGGAGAGCCTGGGATGGAAAGACAGTAACTTGGTAAATGAAGAATATTCCTATATCCTTAAGGAAAGGTCATGGTGGGGGTGGAGCTGGGCTCGGAGGAACAGGGAGCATGCCAGTCAGGGTATTTGAGGATGTGAAGCCTAGCCAGACTGACCACCAGGGCTTTTTTTCAGCTGGAACTTGGTGGAACTCAGTTCCACCACCTCTGGCTCAGGCCCTCTGCTCCCTGCTGACCACTATTACTTGAAAACACAAAAGTTCAGCTTCTATGCTTACAAGTGGCAGCTTGTTCCCCAACAGCTCCCACAGATCAGATCTCCCGAGTGGCTCCCACTGAGTGAAGGATGGGGACAAGGGAGATGCAGGTACAAAGGGGGGGCAGTGCAAATGCCAACATGACCACTGGATGATCTCCCTGCAAGTGAGAGAGGTGGAGCCAACTATAGTATGCAGGGAGGTACTAGAGCTGGCTGGGTGCTTCAGCTCAATACAGCAACAAAAATAAGACATGTGGAAGATGGTGGAGCTTTTAAGAAGATGGGGGCGGTAGAGGGGGGTTGTATGTAGAGGGCAGAGCTGAAGAGGGATAATTGTGAGAGGTAAGCAGCTGTGGAAGAAGGCTGAATTCTATACTCTGTGTGTAGCACACCGCTAAACTCTGCACTCTGTATGCAGCACACCCCTGAACTCTGCACTATTTACGTAGTACACCCTGAACTCTGCAGTCTCTGTGTAACCCCCTCCCTGAACTCTGCACTCTGTACATATTGCACTCTGTACATTTTGCACTCCTGGTATTTAATGACCCTGTTAAGACCCTCCCACTGTTAGTGAAATTTGACCACACCCACTATTTGATGCGATTTGGAGGGTGTGTGTAAGGGACGGGGGGTCACTGAACTGATTCAGTTCCTGTACCTATTTTCCAAGAAAAAAAGCCCTGCTGACCACAAAACCTTATATTTGTCGAAAGTGTTGTTGTCGAGTGCTAACATCTCCTCCATTCTCATGATGTCATTTACTGTGGAGACCGAAAGGGATAATGGGGGAGTGGTGGTTGTTTTCCAGAAAAGGGGGATCAGTTGTCGGGCTGCTTATAGCAAAAAGCGTAAAAGACATTGTTTCTGAGAGGCTATTGATCCTGGCAACATGGAGAGGAGAGCTATCTCAGGGGTTAGTTGTAAAGATTCATCACATATATTATTATATGCCTGAAATACCTGCTTCTAGAAGGGTCGTATTCGTTCACACTCCCACCAGATATGAAAATAAGTGCCCGTGGCTTCATTGCATTGCCAGCAGGTGGGTGAGGTAGATGGGAAGATTTTCCCATCTACCTGTACCATCTGGATATGATCTTGAAGTTTTTCTCTTGGGAGTAACAGGAGATAGAGGACTTATGTGCGAAGTGGTACGCTGTCTGCCATTCTGCTCTGGAGAGAGTTTTTCTAAGGTCTGCCGACCACATCCTCATGTATGTGGGCATGTCATCCTGAGTGAGGGCCTGAATCAAGCTGTAAATGTGGGAGAGTAGATGTCTGGGTAGCTCCTGTAGGGAGCTGAGATGTTCGAATTTTGAGAGTGGGCGATGGATTTGAAATGAGAGGAATAGTTGTTTTGCGAAGGTTGTTATATGTAGGGAAGTAAGCCAATCACGTGTCCCCTCAGGGACGATCGGGGCCCCAGTACCTGAGTGGATGAAGGTGTGTGCCTGAGGCCAGGAGGAGCAGTGGAATGATTCCAGTTGATGAGCTCCGATTCCCTGAGGGAAGGCCTGACTGTAAAATAAAGGAGATAAGGGGAAGGGGTCAGAGGAAAGAACCTTGCACAGCCCTCTCCTATACCAAAGAACAAGGATGGTTATAGTTAGAGGTGAGGTGCCAGATAAGTGAGAGAATCTGCCCTTGTAACCCCAGAGGAGAACCCGTAGGTCTACTGGAGCTAGGTCCTGCTCGACCATTACTGAAGCCTTTTGAAATGGTCGCGGGAACCATTCCAGGGTACGGGCCATAAGAGTAGATTTGTAATAAAGTTTGTAATCTGGTAGTCCCGTGCCCCCTTGAAGCTTTGGGCGTCTGAGTAGCTTATATTTAACTCTGGATAACCCCTTATTCCAAATAAAATGAATGGAGAAGGAGCGTAGGGCCGAAAAAAAGGATTTGGGGATAGTGACCAGTATGGTTTGAAAGAGATATAATAAATTGGGTAGGGTGTCCATCTTGAGGGTGTTTATGCGCCCAAACCAAGAGAGAGAAGAGGGATGTAGTTTAGTGCAAAGAGGTTAGAAAGGTTGAAGGGGATCGTTATGCCTAGGAGATACCCTTGGTATACCATTGAAAAGAATAGTTGGAGCGAAGTGAGGACATGCTGGAAGTGGATAGGGAAATATTGAGAGCCTCTGTTTTGGATATATTGAGATTAAAATTACTTAGTTGGCCGAAGCGTTTACATTCAGAAAAGAGGGAGGGGAGGGTTGTGTGTGGTTGTCGGGCGTATATTAATAGGTCATCAGCATAAAGAGATAGTTTATAGTGTTCGGAGGGTGTTTGAATTCCCTGTATGCATGCATTTTGTCGAATGGCGCATGCCAGGTGCTCGATTACAATGACAAATAGGAGCAGGGAGAGGGGACAGCCTTGACGTGTGCCATTAGATATGTCAAATGCCTCTGACGCAGTGCCATTGACCAAGACCGATGCAGAAGGGTGAGAGTAAAGGGACATAATTTTGGTGATGAAGGGGGATCCGAGACCTATTTGTTCTAGGGAGAGTTGCAGGAAGCGCCAGTTTACCCGGTCAAATGCCTTTTTAGCATCAAAAGACAGGAGACAAGCTTGCTGGCGGTGTTGCTGTATATAGCAAATGAGGTGTATGGTTTTAGTTGTATTGTCCCAGGCTTCCCTGCCCGGGACAAAATCAACCTGATCTCTATGAATAATCCCCGGCAGTAGTGGTGAAAGGCGGTTAGGGAGGACCTTCGCAAATATTTTTAGGTCTATCTTTAGTAGGGATATGGGGCGGTAGCTACTACATTGTGAAAGATCCTTACCGGGTTTCAAGAGAATGGATACGTTGGCAGATAAGAGGTCTCTGGAGGGAAGGGTATTGTCATCTATGGCATTGAAGGCCCGGGCCAGGAATGGCGTTAATAGGGGTGCAAAGGTTTTGTAGAATCGTGGGGTATAGCCATCCGGGCATTTGCCTAGTTTTAGACCCTAGATGGCATCCAGAAATTCTGGTACCGCCAAGAGTTTGTCTAGGTCGGAGGATTCCTGGGGGTCGATTGTAGGTAGTGCTGTTTCCGTTATATAGGCCTGCATGCTGTCTAGTGGGGAGGATGTAGGGCTGCTTGAAGCGTTCTGTGTGAGGTTGTAAAGCTGGGAATAAAAGTCTCTGAACGCGGAGGATATACCCTTCGTAATAAAAACCTTGGCCTGGTTTGATTTGGTAATGAAGGGAATGGATTGGCGGGAAGCCTGGGGTGAATATCCCTTGCCAGATGTTGGCCACATTTATCAGCTATAGAATAGTGATAACTGCAAGCTCGATCCTGTGCTATTAGGGAGTGGGAGTCTAGCAAGTGGAAGAGGTCACGACGGGCGTTTGATAGAGTGACAAAGGTTGACGGCTCTAGCGTTTGTTTGTGGAGGGATTCCAGGTTTGAAATGGTGGTCAGGAGGCGTTGAATTTCATCAGACCTGATATTTTTTAAACGGGAACCGTTCTGTATGAGTATGCCTCGGATCACACATTTTAGGGCTTTCCATTGAATGAGTGGGGTAGTAGTGTCAGAGGAGTGATCAGACGTGAAGCGTTGAATTGCCTTGGTAACTTCAGCAATGCACACTGAGTCCCGAAGAAGATTGTCATTAAGACGCCAGGATGCCCCCCTGCGAGATTGGGCAGGACGTGCAAAGGACAAGTAGACAGGGGAGTGGTCAGACCATAGGGCATGTCCCAGGGAGGATTGTAATGGGGTGTCTAGGAGGGATTGTGAGAGGAAAAAAATAATCTAATCTGCTTTATGAGTAATCTTTTTCTGTGGGGTGGTGTATACACCAGACATCTATTAATTGGTGGGAGTGTAATAGAGATTTGATGTGTGAGAGTGAGGATGTGGTTATGGATGAATTACCCGAGGATGTGTCGGCAGATGGAGACAGAGTAACGATGAAATCACCTCCAGCGATGACCCAGGGACCCCCGAAAGAAGATAGTCTGGTGAGAGTCATAGAAAGGAAGCGAGCCTGGTCTGTATTGGGCACGTAAATGTTAGCCACTCTAAAAAGAAAGTTGTTTGGCTTCAATTTGAGAAATATAAAGCGACCATTATCATCTATACAAGAATCAAGTACTTCAGGGTGAAAAGATCTATGAAATGCGATGAATACTCCTTTGGACTTAGCTTGGGGGTTAGTGCTGTGGAACCAGGTAGAATAATGGTGGTTGCGGATCGTGGGTGTGGAACCAGTGCGGAAGTGTGTTTCCTGCAGTAGCAGGATACTAGCTCGTTGTTTGTGGAAGTGATATAGGATCTGGCTGTGCTTCTCTGGGGTGTTAAAGCCTCTACAGTTATAGGATGCTAGTTTAAGAGGTGGTGTGACTGCCATGGTGATGGGTGGGGGTCAGGGGTGGTAGGAAAAGAATGACGAGAGTCTTTCGGGCACCAAGCTCAACCAGCAGGGGGAAGGTGGGGGAGAAGGGGGTGGGAGGGTAAAAATAAGGAGTAGAGGGGTAGTTGGAAGAAAGAATAGTGTGAGGATAAAGAGAGAGTAAGGAGGTCTCTAATCTCAGTGTCGATAGAGTTGCAGTGCAGTACGTCTGGTTGTAACCGAACACTGGAGATTGAAGCCATGATTTCAGTGGGTAGACAGAACTACATGAACAGGCCACTAGGTGGCACCAAATGGTCAAATGCATAGAAAAATAACATCCATAATAAAGTGTTATGAAGAACATATCATAACCAAGAACAGTGCCAGTAACTGGCACCGAGTATGCCTGGGGGGGTAAGTGGGAGGCATGGAGGGGGGATAAAATATATTATGAACATTAACATACAACATGTGAATAGAACAGGGGATGGTGGGACAAAGATTTAGTATATTCTTGCTATGCAAGTAAGTAGGCAGTATGTAAGTACATATTGCCCTGTGAGTCCAAAAAAAAAAAAAAAAAAAAAAAAAAGCACAATAGTAAGAATTCAGGGGAGGTATTTGTAGGGTGGTGTGTTTCAGAACACTGGGGGGTTTGCAGGAAATGAATCTGCTCAACTGGGATAGAATGTTCATCCAGATCGGATAGTTCAATCGTTCTAGTCTTCAACTGTGGAACATGCCGTCTTCTGTAAACAAGTCCCAACGTGGATATACAGCAAAAAGCCTTCCCTGAGGAGTACGTCTCCAACTATAACAATGTTCTGGAAGGTGCACAGCTTGGAGTAAAAAGAAACAGGAAAACCCTGAACAGGGTGCACTCATAGTAACATGAGTAGTCGCAGGGAGTGATCCTGCAAAAAACAAGAAAGGACAAACGACCAGTTGGTCTATGGTGAATCAGTCATTGGGGTCTTTGTGTGAGGAGGATCCAGGGCGCTGTTTGCGACTTTGCTTGTGCCCCTGCGGAAGGTATGGTAGGCTTGGGGTGGCGGGCGTGAAAGGCCAATTTGGGATAGAGACATGCGGCAAGTCCAGAGTACTAAGAAATGTCGGGAGGTCCCAGAGCGTGCGGAAGATGGCTGTCTTGCCATCATGATGAACCTGAAGCTGGAAAGGAAAGATACATTGATACTTCAGTTGGCGGGATTGTAACAGATGCGTGAGGGGTTTCAGAGCTTTCTGCATGGTCAAAGTTTGACGTGAGAGGTCTGGTAGAAGCATCACAAGGGCAGTGTTAAAGATAATAGAGTCTTGTGTGCTGGCAGCACACATGATGGCTTCTTTAATGTTGTAAAAGTGCACTCTGCATAGGATATCACGCACAAATGATGGGTAAGGTTTCCTGGGGCCGGAGGTCCTGTGGACACGGTCCAGTTAGGCAGTTGCAATAGCTGGTTAAAAATGGCTGTCACAGCCGCATTTATATCCTTGGATTCCACAGATTCAGGTATCCTGCGGACGTGGATATTATTGCGTCTGTTTCTATACTCAATGTCGTCTTGCTGGTATGATAATTGCTGCAGCATGACTGTATGGGTATTTAATATTTCTTCATGGGTCTGTACGGCGGCGTGGAGGCCCTCAGTGGTGTTTTCTATGTCCTCAAAACAATCCCCAATGTCCTTTTTAAGCTCAGTTATTTCCTGCTTGTATGTTTTTTCAATGCGCTTAACACACTGTTCAAAGTCAGCCTTTGTAGGAAGGGAGCGCATGTAGCTGTGCAGGGATCTCATTTGGGATTCCATGTCCCAGCCATCCTCCGATCCCAGGGAGGTATTGGAGTGGCTCCTGGAGTGTCTGGAGGGGCGATCCTGGGTCCCAGGGGGTGGATGGCATGCCTGAGATCCAGTCAGGGAGTCTAAGGCTGTTTCAGAGTGGGCCGGGGACAGAGGCGCCGGCGCCATCTTGGTGCTGGGCCGCGGCCGAAGATCAGGTGAAAAAGTGCCCCAAATCACCCCTGAACAGGATCCCCCCTGTCCCCTTAGCCTCCTTGTACTTATCTTTCCCCTTTGAGGTCATTGAGGCTGCGTTCTGCAGTGCGGTGAAGCCCTGTGAAGCCACGGGATCCGGGAGCTGAGACACTACACGTCCTCCAGCTCCATGTGGCAACCCACGCACCATTAAGCACTTTTTTTTTTTACAAATAACGTGGTGTTTTATTTGGAAAAATAAAAGCATACATGATATATATACACAGTACAGTTACAGTTGCATACTTTGCATTAACGACAAAAGGGTCCAGGTTGACAACATGTCACAAAAGATTTATACATTCTGTGTTATGATATTAAAGTTTGCATATTGGGTGTAGGGGCACGTATGGCCCAGGTAATAAGTCTGTAAACATGGTTGAAAAAAGGGGCAAGACTATGAAGTGTCAATCAGGTATATCATTACATGTGGTTGCATTTGCCAGCCAGGTATCCCAAATTTTGCCATACTTGGTTGGGCATCCTCTATGAACATAGATCTCTTTTTTATACGGCAAGACCTGGTTGATTGCGGATATCCATTCCTGAAGCGTTGATGGTATGACCTGCAGCTACTTCCTCGCTATAAGTAACCTAGCTGTGAACAATGCCTCCTGGAGGAACATTTTGTGGAATTTATCCAAATCTGGATCTGAGAATATTCCCAGCAGACATTGTTTAGGGCATAGCGTCAGGGGAGATCCCATCTCATCATGTATAAATTTTACTATATGGGACCAATAGTCTTGTATTGCTGGGCATGTCCAAAGAAGGTGAAAAAAAGTGCTAGACGGACTATCACATCTGGGGCATAGCGGATTCTGGTCAGGTTTGTATTTAGCCAATCTGCTAGGGGTCAGGTATGATCTATGCATAATGTATAGTTGTGTAAGATGATCTGACAGTTTAGTTGACACCTTCTTACTAGTACCCAATGCATCCTCCCATTCGTCATCCACCAGCTCCCCTACATCCCCGGCCCAGCGATATCTCAGGTTATATGCAAGAGTTGTTGCTGAGGGTTGGAGCAGAGTATTGTAGAACACTGAGATAAGTTTACGAGAGTCTTGTCCTGTTATAATACACAGAACATCAAGGTGCGTTATGTTGGGGGAGGCATCGCTGAACTGTGCCCGGAGGGCATGGCGGAGCTGGAGGTATCTAAAATGCATTGTGTTGGGGAGATGAAATTCCTCCTTGATTTGTTGAAACGATTTGAGGGTAGTATCACAATAAACATCAGACACCCCCTGGTTTAGCCATATGGTATAGTCGGAAACAGTTAACAATTCTCCCAAACCAGGATTGTCCCATAGGGGTGTGTGTGAAAATGCGTAGATGATGTTTTCAGTTTGCGCCCAATCACCTCCCATATTTTACAGTGGTGATATAGTAAACTTTTACGTTTTCCCAGCTTCCCAGTACCCGCAAGTTCTCTGAGAAGAATTTGGAAGGGGTGTTTGAGCCCATGGACTTGGGGGGGAACATATCAGAGCCAAGTATCTTTCTCTATCATGTTTGTCTAAAAAGAAATAGTGGGACAGTTGCGCAGCCAGGTAGTAAAGGTTGAAGTCCGGTAATGCTGCCCCCCCTAACTCTGTGGGATTTTTCAGTGTTTGCCAGGACAGTTTATGTCGAGTCGTCCCCCATACAAAGGAGTTGAGAAGGGCCTCAATGGACTTAAAGATTGTAAGGGGTAAGTAGGCTGGAGCATGCCACAAAACGTACAAGAATTTGGGGAGGAGGACCATTTTAATTAGGTTCACCCGGCCCATCACCCCCAATGGCAATTTAGCCCACGTCTGTGTTTTAGCTTTTAAACTTGCTATCAGGGGCTCTAAATTAAGCCTAACAAAATCCTCTGGCGAACGGGTGATTACGATGCCAAGGTACGTCATGGAACTGACCTAAGGGGTGGAGATGAGGCCATTATATCAGTGGGGACACTGACGTCTATGGGAAGAATCTGTGATTTGTCCCAATTGATCTTTAAACCAGAGTATTTACCGAAGTTTTGAATAATCTCAAGGGCAAATCGTAAGGATAGGCCAGTATCTGCTAAGTACAACAACATATCATCTGCATATAAACTGATCTTTTCCACCATGTCTCCACATTTCAGACCTTAGACACCTGGGTGTGCTCTAAGGGAAGAAGCAAGAGGTTCCACTGCCAGAGCATATAATAATGGGGATAGGGGACAACCCTGACGTGTACCTCTTGAGAGGGGAAAGGGGGCAGAGACTTTTTCATTGACCAAGATCCTGGCACATGGATTCTGATAGAGGAGTTGGATCCACCTGATGTATTTGGGCCCGAATCCAAAGCGTGTTAAACATTCCCAAAGATATTCCCACTCGACGGAATCAAACGCCTTTGCGAGACACTACAGCTCTGGAACCCAGCTGGTCAGTTCAGCCTGCATATTCATATAGAGCCTACGTAAACTGTATGCTGTGTTTTTGGCTGGCATGAACCCAGTCTGGTCCGGATGAATTAAAGTAAGGATCACCTTGTTCAGACGTAGTGCCAGGACCTTGGCCAAGATCTTGATATCTAATTGAAGTAGAGATATTGGGTGGTATGACTCGGGGAGTTCTGGGTTTTTTCTGGGTTTGGGTATAAGCACAATATAGGCTTCACTCATGGAAGAGGGCAAAGAGCCAGTTTTAAATATTTGGGAAAATAGTTCATATAGTCTGGGAACCAGGGTCTCAGTATATGTCGTGTAAAATTCAAGGGGGAGACCGTCGGAGCCAGGCGCTTTGGAAGGTTTAAGTAAGGATATAGCTTCTATTATGTCATCTTTAGAAATAGGAGCCTCTAGCGTCGCAGTCTGGTCTTGTGTCAGAGTGGGCAATTCTATATCAGCCAAAAGTGTCACTATTTCCTCTCGGGGATTGTTGGCAGTAGAGGAGTACAGAGATGCGAAGAAGGAGCAGAACTCCCCAGCCACCATATCAGGATCAGTAATTAGTTCCCCGTCAGCAGCACATAGGGAGACCACTGCGGGAGGCCTGTGATCTAAGTGGGCTAGGTAAGCCAGAAGGCATCCCGCCCACTCTCCACATTCATACAGCCTCTGTTTTCTATAAAATATCTTCCTTTCAGATTTTTCAAAGTGTAGATTATTTACTATTCCGGTTTGTAGCTTTAACTGATCTGCTGTGGATGGTGACGGGTCGGCCAAGAAACTTTCTTCTGCCTCCACAAGGGATTGTTCTGCCTGCCTGACCACTCAACAGGAGTTTTTACGATATCTAGATATACGCTGAGATAATATCATCCAGGCATGTGATTTAAAAGTGTCCCAGATCACTTCAAATGGTGCAGTGTCTTTATTAGTCTGAAAGAAGAACTCCCACTCAGCCCCAACACCCTTCAAATCAGGGATAACCGTCAACCAAAAGGGATTAAGGTTCCATGTATATGTCTTGGGGGAAGAATCTATTCGAAGTTCAATCCAATACGGAGCATGGTCAGAGAGGACACGTGGGTTAAATCCTACCTCGCCCAGGATGGGGAGAATAGTATGGGATATCAAAATTAAATCTATTAATGACATAGAGTTATATGTTGTTGAGAAGCATGAAAATGCCCTGCCTTTAGGATATCAGTATCTCCACGTATCCGCTAAGGCTAGATCCAGAAGGAGTCTAGCAAATCTAGTATAAGATTGGGCGGAATTGTCAGGAGGTGTCATTGACAGCCTGTCTAGGTCTTAATGCATAATATTATTGAAATCCCCTAATCAAATCGCAGGGACGGTAGGGAACTGAGACATAGATGTTAACCCTTCGGTTAAGACATTGAATTGAAAGGGGGGGTATGTATATAGCTGGTATTAGGAGTTCCAGACCATTTACTTTGGCATGCAAAAATAAAAACCTGCCTTGGGGGTCAGACCTAAGCGTTAGTAGTGCAAACGGCACCGTTTTCGCCACACCTCTAGAGTTTGTAGTATAAGGGGCCTAATACAGCCAACCCACCCATGGTTTTTTGAGTGCCAACAAGAGCTGGCCTGTGAGATGGGTCTCCACCAACACTATAATCTCTGCACGCTGTGCCTTGAGGTATGACATGACTGCATTATGCTTGGGTCTTGCTCTGAGGCCACGTACATTCCATGTGATACATTTCACATTAGGCATATTAACAGAGTACAGATATTTATTGCCCCAGTACCCTGAGCCTGCGCGCCTGCCCCGCACATCCCTCCAAAACTGAGGGGACATGCGTGACCGCCCACAGAGCCTAGGGCCGCCAGGGTAGGAGATTGCAGCATGAGCCACCAGACTTTTAGCATTTCATGAACATATAAAGACCCAGTACATTGTGTACCAACTATGTCAGCATGTAAACACCAATCGTCAATACTGTTATGCACATCATGTATGTGTTGAGTATTGAAAAAGTAATACCACGTAACTAAAAAGTAAACACTCTGGCGTATCCAGCAAAACAGCACACCGAGTATATTCCGCGTGTCGCTGGGTGAGACCGGACAGGTAAGGGAAACCAAACTTGTGTAAAACAATAAACGTTACAGTTAGTAATGAGAATACTGGGGTCTCGAGGAGCACCCGCAACTAGGGGGACAGTTAACTGCTGAAGATCAAGCAGCAGCACAGGGAGTGTGACACCCGATCTTAGATCTCCAGGATGAGGTATACAAGGGGAGCTAAAGGATATAGAAGCTTGAGGCTGTATCACAGGCGCCATGACGGTCGTCAGCTTGCCTTTAAGACTAGAAGTTTGGGGCCATATATCAAGTCCAGCACCGTGAAGCTGCTATACAGCCATGGGGGGGAAACAGGCAAGGATAGAGAGAACAGTGCGGCTACACAATATCAAGAAGTAAGGGTCAATCAGGGCAGATTGGGAAAGTTCCTCCGGAGGGGGGACAAACGCCACAGGGAGCTGTGGGTCAAAAGTGAACTACACAGTACGGATGGCAAGGTCCAGGCTCACTAAGGAAGCATGGGAATAATGGCAGTCATCTCTCACATCTTAGACCAGACAGTCATCCGCAGGGATCGGTCGAAGTATTAAGCGGGCTCCCGAGCCGGCGCCGCTTTGTTTTCCAGTCAGGTAAAAACGGCTTCCAGCATATCAAAGAAATAGCTCGGTCCTCTCCGACTACGCAAAACTTTGCCGGGAATAGCATCACATAGGAGTAGTGATAAATCCTTAGTTGCAGTTTAGGTTCGGTGAACTGTGCTCTTTTTTTCTTGATTTTCTTGGTTTGGCAGCCAGTCTGTGCGCCCTTTCTACCACAAAGGTTGTGGAAAATTCAGCCCCTCCAAAGGAGGTGATGAGGAGATTTTCAAGGAATGAGGGAGGGTCTGAACCTTCTGAACCTTCGGGTAGGCCTACAAAACGTAGGTTACATCTCCTGAGGCGGTTCTCCATATCATCCTGCTTGGCCAGGACCATGTTGAGCTGATGCTGGAGCCGTTCTGTAGTAATTTGCAATGGTGGCACCTCGTCCTCCACGCGGCTGATGCGAGTCTCTGTCTCCGTGACCCGATCCCTGAGTTTTTGCAGATCCTGACGAATTAGTGAGACATCTATTTTAATCTCCTCGATCTTAACCATCAGGGTACTCTTGCAATCTGAAATTGCCTCCAACACTCACGCAGTGTCCTCTGCAGCTGAGTCCATTATGGAAGGAGAACCGGAGCCATTTTCCTCCCCAGCCTCCTTGTCTGTGTGGCGGTATTTAGCTAATTTATCAGCCGATTCCGTTACTTTTTTCGGCGGCGACATGGTCCTTGCAGGCACAGCGTACACGGAGAGCCAGTGATGTGTGAATAAATGGCAGAATTAGCCCCAGGGTGTACAGTTACGGATATTTGGCAAGCCGAGCTCCCATACAACACTCCCTACACCATGCCGGTCCAGGCTACGCCCCCCCATTAAGCACTTTTAACAGGAATGGCAATCTCTTCTCCCCATACTGTTTGTATACCTCCACTTGTAGACAATAATCTCCTTGTGCCTTGCCGTTAGGGAATGTGGCAGTTTCCTGCTGCAGCTCCTCCAATGTAATTGGGGAGTCAAGCATTCTCCGGTTTTGGATGGACAGTTCCGGTAGGCTGATATTGTTCAAATAAGTCAAGATATCATTTGGATGTGTATACTTGCTTTGATTGGTACAATAAAAAAGTGAAATAAAAGGAGACAAGTTTCGTAATTATAGAATTCGGAGTAGTGGCTAACCTACCATCCTCAGTCCGCAAAGCACCCATAGTGCCTCCAGAGTGCTGCACTCTTGCAATCCTCTCTGCACCCTCTGCAATCCTGGCTATTAACCTCACCGTTTGTTCTCCCTCCTCAAAGAATGCCAGCTTAGAAAAGAATTGCTTCCTATCTGCCAAAGTTGATACCAGATGGTCCAGTGCATCCTGAGCAGACAGCCAGGACCCCCTAGTAGAATCCGTAGAATTATCTACATATGCTCCAATTGGTGTACCTGTTGCTCAAGCTCAATGCTCAAACCATTTGTGTTTCATTTAACTCCATTAATTTGGCTTATAAGTATACCTCGTAGGAATGCTTTAAAGGCATACAAAATTTGCGTTATATCAGCAAAATTCTCATGGGCTGCACGAAAATCAGTAAAAGATCGGTGTATGGTAACATGTAAGGGAAAGAGGTTAAGCCAAAAAGTCATTAAGCTTCCATGGGGCATGCATTAAGGTAGTTGAGGCCTTACTACTAGATGGATCACCAGGGGGGAGTGGTGCGTTATTCCTCTTGGGAGGTATATAATGTCCCTAAGGTAGGGCAATACGGAGGGGGTAAACAGACATAGGTCAATCTGAGATAAAGACCTATGGGATTTGGAAAAGCATGAAAATTGTTTCTCTTGAAGGTGCTTAGATTGCCAGAAGTCAATCCAGCCCACCTTTTGTATGAACTTATACAGGACAGTGCCTCTATCGGGAGCCCCCATGGTAAGGAGGAGGGTGCTTCACTAACAAGGGGTGAAGGTAACAATTAAAGTCACCCATCAGTAAGAGAGGTAAATCGGGTTTATCCAGCAGGTACACCAATAAGGATTGCAAGACTTCCCTGTAAAAGGGAGGAGGAATGTAAACGAAAGCTATGACACATTGTATCGTATACAGTTGACAGTGAAAAAATATGTATCTACACCAGAGTGTTTGCTTTCCAAAATTGGGTCATTTTATGGGTGTTTCCACTCTCCTGGTGCTCCAGGGCCTTTACAAATGTGATAAGTAGTCAGGAAAATAGACACTTCATTTATGCTCCTTATGCAGTTAGGCTGTGAAAAAGTCTCACATATGTGGTATCCCCATACTCAAGAGGAGTAGCAGAACATTTTTGGGGTGTACCTGTAATTATGCCTATGCTGTGTGTAAGAAATAACTTAAAATGGCAACTTTGTTAAGTAAAAAACAGATTTTATAAAAATGTTTAATTTTCCCCCAAAAATGTGGCAAAAAAAATCACAATTTCAAAAGACTCACCATGCTTCTTACTAAATACCTTGGACAGTTTATTTTCCAAAAAGGGGTCATTTGAGGGGTATTTGTGCTGTCCTGGCATTTTAGGGCCTCAAGAAATGAGACAGGCAGTCAGTACATAGGGATTAATGAATTTTCAAATATATATATATAGCATAGTTTGTAGACTCTATAAATTTCACACAGACTAAATATACACTGATTTGGGTTATTTTTTACCAAAGAAATGGCCTAAATTTATTTACATTTTTTTTCAAAATTGTCTTCTAACATTTTGTTGACTTTTTTCCTTAACCACTAGTCGACCACGCACCGTCGTTTGACGGTGGCGGTATAGCACTCCTGTGCGAATCGGCGGGCGCTTTAAGGAGTATAGGAGGCGCACTAGCATGCGCGCCGCATGATGTAGGAGCCAATGCGCATGGCCGGCGGGTACCCACAATTTATCATATGAAGGGCAGAACGGAGATCTGTCAATGTAAACAGACAGATCTCCATTCTGTCAGGGGAGTAGAGACAGATCGTCTGCTCCTAATACTTAGGAGCAGCGACCGGTCTCCTCCCCCAGTCAGTCCCATCCCCCCACAGTTAGAAACACACTGAGGGAACACAGTTAACCCCTTGATCGCCCCCTAGTGTTAACCCCTTCCCTACCAGTGACATTTATACAGTAATCAGTGGCTATTTTTACCTCTGATTGCTGTATAAATGTCAATGGTCCCAAGTTTCAAAAGTGTCCAATCTGCCAGCCGCAATCCCGATAAAAGTCACAGTTCGCCGCCATTACTAGTAAAAAAAAAATTAGTAATAAAAATGGCATAAATTTATCCCCTATTTTGCAGACACTATAACTTTTGTGCAAACCAATCAATAGACGCTTATTGCGATTTTTATTACCAAAAATATGTAGAAGAATACATATCGGTCTAAACTGAGGAAGAAATTAATTTTTATATATATTTTTGGGGGATATTTATTATAGCAAAAAGTAAAAAATATTGCTTTTTTTTCAAAATTGACAGTCTTTTTTTGTTTATAGCCAGGGCTTTAAGGCAGGGCAAAAGGGGCAGCTGCTCTGGGCCCCATCATTGTTGTGGGGCCCAATGAGCCTGCTTTATACTTGCCAACTGTCCCAGTTTAAATTCCCTTGTTCCTTGAAGTTTTAGTCCCGTCCTGTGAACCAATATCTCAGTGTGAAGTGTTGCTACTAATGCTTACCGACTCTGCCCTATTGTTGTGTACAGATGGCTCACCTGCAGACCCTGTGTTTACATCTAAATAACCTGCATTGATATGTAAATAGCGATGGCATTCATATGTAAATAGCCACAGACGCAGCATTGATATGTAAATAAAGGCGGCATTCATATGTATATCATTCCTCCCTGAGGTCATATCCACCATCACCTATTCTGAATGTTGCCCACTGGGGAGGTAAAGGGGCATGCGTAAAAGTCCTGCCTGCAACTGTGGTCATTAAAGTGATTGTAAACCCTTACAGACCACTTTTTGCTACAGGTAAGCCTATAATAAGGCTTACTGTAGCTACCCAGGATGTCTCCTAAACCTGCGTGGTTTAGGAGATATCCCCTGTATTTGCATGTGCCGATGTCATCAGCACATACACACTGAAGCAATGGCACGTATGTGGCGTTGCTTCAGTGAGTGCGCCGCTACCGGCCACTACCGTCATCGCGGCTCCGGCCAATCACAGCGCTGGAGCCGCGATACCCAGAAGTAACCCCCGGGAGTGATGTCGCCAGCCGGTGCTGTGTACGGGCACCGCAGCGAGGGCTTCGATCTCAGGTGAGTATTACATAATGAGCTAGTATGCTATCCACACTAGCTCATTATGCCTTTGTCTTGCAGGTGTTATTTTTTTTTTTCAAAGTGGGTTTACAACCACTTTAAGCCTAACATCAGCCTGTTCTGCAAAGGTAAGGAAATTGGTGGTGGTGGTGGTGGGGGGCAGGGCCGTCTTTAATATTGATTGGACCCTGGGCAAACATTTTCTCGGCCTCCCCAATGCACATGTTTTCTCCACCCCAACATTCCAAAAAACACACATAAACTTATGTATTGAATTGTATTGGAACTGTACTGTCTGCCCTCATGTTGTAAAGCGCTGCACAAACTGTCGGCGCTATATAAATCCTGTATAATAATAAGGATGATGATGGGTGTGGGAGATAGAGGAGTCCAGGATGATAGGTGGGGGGGGGATAGCGGAGTGCAGGATGGGAGTTCAAGATGATGCAGGGGGGAATAGGGGAGTCCAGGATGATAGGGGGAAGGGGGAGATAGAGGAGTCCAGGATGACACACCGGGATTGGGAGTGTGTACTGTGAGGTGTTTGTATCATACAGGGCCTAGAAAAAAATCAGCACAAGGGGCAGTACTTGCATATCCCCCCCCCCCCAAAGTAACCATCTAATGGTCACCTCTGCACACCACTTTGCTTACCACTGTACCCTCATCCACAGTTCACCTCTGTAACCCCCCCTCCATCCACAGCTCACCTCTGTACCCCCCTCCATCCACAGCTCACCTCTGTACCCCCCTCCATCCACAGCTCACCTCTGTACCCCCTCAATCCACAGCTCACCTCTGTACCCCCCTCCATCCACAGCTCACCTCTGTACCCCCCTCCATCCATAGCTCACCTCTGTACCCCCTCAAGCCACAGCTCACCTCTGTACCCCTCTCCACCCACAGCTCACCTCTGTACCCCCCTCCATCCACAGCTCACGTCTGTACCCCCCTCCATCCACAGTTCACCTCTGTACCCCCTCCATCCACAGCTCACCTCTGTACTCCCCTCCATCCACAGCTCACCTCTGTACCTCTCCATCCACAGTTCACCTCTGTAATCCACGTTCACGTCTGTACCCCTCCATCCACAGCTCATTTCTGTATCCCTGTCTACCTCTGTACCACCCCCATCCACAGTTCACCTCTGTTTTCCCCGTCCACATTCACCTCTGTATCCCCCCATCCACAGCTCACCTCTGTACCCCTCTTTCCACAGCTCACTTCTCTATCCCCATTCACCTCTGTACCCCCATCCACATTCACCTCTGTATCCCCTGTCCATCTCTGTACCCCCCTGTCCACTTCTGTACCCCTCATCCACGTTCACCTCTGTATCCCCCCCATCCACAGCTCACCTCTGTACCCCTCTATCCACAGTTTATTTCTCTATCCCCCGTCCACCTCTGTACACTCCATCCACGTTCACCACTGTATTCTTCCGTCCACCTCTGTACCCCCCCCATCCACGTTCATCTCTGTATCGCTTGTCCACCTCTGTACCCCACCGTCCACCTCTGTGCCCCCCATCCACGTTCACCACTGTATCCTTCTGTCCATCTCTGTACCCCCATCCACGTTCACCTCTGTATCCCTTGTCCACCTCTGTACCCCACCGTCCAACTCTGTACCCCCATCCACGTTCACCTCTGTATCCTTCCGTCCACCTCTCTACCCCCCCGTCCACCTCTGTACCCCCCCATCCATGTTCACCTCTGTATCCTTCCATCCACCTCTGTACCCCCCCATCCACCTCTGTACCCCCCCATCCATGTTCACCTCTGTATCCTTCCATCCACCTCTGTACCCCCCTTCACCTCTGTATCCCCCATCCATGTTCACCTCTGTTTCTCCGTTCACCTCTGTACCCCCCCATGTCCACCTCTGTACCCCCCCTCCCATCCACGTTCACCTCTGTATCCTTCCGTCCACCTTTGTAGTCCCCATCCTGTTCACCTCTGTATCCTTCCATCCACCTCTGTACCCCTCCTTTCCACCTCTGTAACCCCCCATGTCCACCTCTCTATCCCCCATCTATGTTCACCCCTGTACCCCCATCCACGTTCACCTTTGTATCCTTCCGTCCACCTCTGCACCCCCCCATCCCATCCACGTTCACCTCTGTACCCCCCTCTTCCACCACCTCTGTATTCCCCATCCATGTTCACCTCTGTACCCCCCTCCTCCACCACACCTCTGTACCCCCCCTCCTCCACCACACCTCTGTACCTCCAATACTCTGCACATGTGAATCCCCTTCTCTCCACGGTGATCTTTCTCACCTGATGACATGGCCTTGCAACACAGTCTCCATCTATCAGACCCGTAGCACACAGCCAGAACACTTCACTCGGCTGTGTGCTACACAGGTCTGTCAGGCGGGGGTGGGGGCGGGAGGAACACAGAGCGCTGCTCTGTCATTTCCTGTCACTCCGGTCTGCAGCTCCTGACAGAGGGAGAAGTGGGATGAGCAGGCTCAAGCACATGAAGCCCACAGCTGTCCCGCTCTCTTGTCATATTGTGGCCGCCGCTTGGGACAGCAGGGGAGGGGGGGAAATCGGCTGCACCCGCTACTCCGGGAAAACTGCGGGCAGCGCAGGGCTTAAGTGGCAGCTGCTTTGGGCCCCACAGCGATGACAGGGCCCAGAGCAGCTGCCCCTTTTGCTCTGCGTTAAAGACGGTCCTGGGGGGGGGTTACCTCTAGCAACTAGTCAGTAAGCGGTAATGATACACTGTAACCTCTGGCAACCAATCGCAATTGCTGCCTGATCTGATTCAGTAAACTGATTTTGAGTCTAGCTGCTATTTATTGTATGTTTCAGGGCAGGTGGAGAACGAAATTGCATGGGGGGGTGGCCAAGAAAATGTCTGCCCAGGATCCAATCAATATTAAAGACGGCCCTGTTTATAGCGTAAAAATAAAAGCCGCAGAGGTGATCAAATACCACCAAAATAAAGCTTTATTTGTGGGAAAAAAAGGACGTCAATTTTGTTTGGGTACAACATCGCACGACCGCGCAATTGTCAGTTAAAGCGAAGCAGTGCCGTATCGCAAAAAATGGCCTGGCCAAGAAGTGGGTAAATCTTTCCGGGGATGAAGTGGTTAATACAGAAAAAAAAAAAAAACATGATTACACATCACCAAAAGAAAACTATCTTCCATAAAATGAATTTAGGTACAGTGTTGCATGACTGATTGATTGTGATTCAAAGTGTGACAGTGCTGATATCTGAAAAATGGCCTCGGCAAGAAGGGGGTGAAACAGTCCAGTCTTAAAGTGGTTAAAGCAGAACTATACTCACTTCCACTCAAGCAATGTGTCATTTGCAAGTTCCCTCTACTGGCACCAACATCTGTCTACTGGATTCACCATCTGCCATTTTAATAGGCTAACACAGGATGACGTAACTCCTGGGCATGTGCATGGGTACCGGGCAGATGCCAGGATTGTACACTGAGCTGCATATGTGCGTCTTAAATACACAAAAAAAAAAAAAAAGAACGGAATATTGGAGACAGGAAGGTAAGAAACCTTTATTGCAGAAAAGACATAGTGGTGGAGATTTACTAAAACTGGTGTACACAGAATCTGGTGCAACTATGCATAGTAACCAATTATCTAGGTTTTATTGTCAAAACTTAATTGAACAAGCTGAAGTTAGAAGCTGATTGGTTACTATGTAGAGCTGCACCAGATCCTGTGTGCACCAGTTTTAGTAAATCTCATGCTCTTCTGTAAGTAAAAAAAAAAATTAACAAGAAGGTTTTTTTAACAGCTATATTTGCACCTTAAAGAGTATGCATACCCAACATTTCATATTCCTGATATGCCTGCTGTATCATGAACTTTTATGAAAAAGTATCCTGTTCTCTTTGTATTGCTTCCTTTGCAATGGCGGCTGGTGCTCTTTGAGGTCTGTCAGTCAACCATTCCGCCCAACCCCCCCCCCCCCCCCCGTCGCTCGCTCGTCTGCCTACCAGCCCCGCACTTACCCCATCTAGGTCGGGGGCAGAGCTTCTGCCTCAGCGGCTTCACCCTGCGTCTCCTCCTCCTCGGCTTCACAGCAGCTTCACCCTGCGTCTTCTCCTCCCCGGCGGCCAGTATGATCACTTCTCCTCTTGGCCAATCGGGTCTTAAGACCCGCTTCCTGATTGGCCAAGAGGTGAATCAGGAAGACAATAGCGAATATTAATTCACTTTTGGCACACAACTTTTTTTAAGCCAATGAGAGCCTCAGGCTCTAATCATGTGCTTCAAAAAAAAACAAAAACCTAATTGAATTCCATGCGTCCAGCGCCCCTGTGCCCCTTATGGATGGGCCACCACTTTTCCTTTGTGTGAAATCCCTGGTGTTCCTGTCAGTCCCTCTGCTGTCCTATTAAAAACTGACCACACTAAGCAGAAGAACATACAGTAGTCAGTTCTTAAGCTGTGCTGGGAACTCAGTGTGCTCTCCTCCAATGATCACACTTGTCCTGACACAACCCCTTGTACAGCCTTCCACTGGGAAGATCAGTGTACTGTTGCTTCTCCCCAATGATCCTCCCCACAAACTTCCCTTGGCTCTGAAGTGTATTTCTCTGCTACCAGTGGGCAGGACCTAAATCTCCATCAGGAGGGGAAAGTTCAGTACAGCTGGCCACCACCAGCTCCTAGGTAGATCAGGTTTGCACTTCACACTTCATATATGTCTTCAATCCTGCACTTTATTCACCTTTTTTAGTGGCTGTGCATTTTATCTCCTATGGGCACATAAATCCCTTTATCTTGTATCCATGGTCAGTAATAAGGCATTGCAGTAGTTTATTATTGAAACTTATTTTTTCTGTGCAATACGTAAAATGAACTAGGCATATGTTTACATCAAGTCAAATGTAGTCCATATGTTGGCGTAATGGGCATAAACTTCCCACTAAATGGTAAAAAGTTTGCAACAGTCCCATTAGCCCTGTCATAGAAATTCGGTTGTACACAGAGCACACAGCCAAATCTCCTGTTTCTAATCATAATAACAATTTTGTCTAATGATATAAATGCATCTCACCTTTTGATCATATGTCTCTCCTTCTGAAGCAGCCCCTCCTCTGGTGTGTGTGCCTCATGCTCACAAATAGAAACAACCTCACGTTTCCAGTTCCAAGATCACACCGACTCCTCAGCCGTGTGCTCACTCTCACAATAACTAAATACGATGACTAGAGTTCCTCGTGAATGAATTGGAGATTATCTGCAGGTGTACCTCATGGCACCCCAAACATGTTGATCCGGCATACCAGGGTGACAAGAGGAAACAACCGATAATGTCTTTGCAGAGCGAACGCATCCCCACCAGACAATCGTTCTGTGCATTGCACAGGGGCCCTTTGCTGGCGGACATGTCCTCTCTCCGCAAACACCTCTCTCCAAACACCAGGAAGTTTTCCACTACCTAACAGGTCTCAACCAGCGTCAGTCTGCCCCAGTCAGCTCTTTAGAGTGGGCTGCAAGAGATCAGACACTGGGAGACTCTTATGACAATACATTAACATAAAATTTTCCACAACAGTTCCTCCTCTTGTCATATGATCCCATGTGTCCCTCGATGAATCCTGATCTTCTTCTTAGTCCATAAAAAGTAAAACACGGCTTGACATGTAGACTCTGTTGGAGATGACGTGGTGAGCTGTTGTAGTCGCCGGTCGGTCTGGGATCCTCTGTGTCTTGTACGTAGGTTGGGCTTCAGGGCATTTCATCAGGGAAGATGTGGTCATCTGCTCAGGCTCTGGTCACGCGTCCAATCAGGCAACAGGAGTACCTCATCATGGCATATAGAAGGAATAGAAACAAAAACAACATGCCTTGCCTTGTAGGGACCTAAACCTTATCCATATGGGCCTGAACTTTGTCACTACTATCCCCGATCCAAATATAACAATCTTTACTTATAAATTCCCAGAAACCCCCCCTGGACTGTGGGAACTTCCTTGTAGCTTCAACAGTTACATGAAAACATCTCATCCTCTATGGATGAGAAATTGTTCAAGCGTTTCATGAGCTCAAGCCCCCACCGTGTACAAGCAATTCCCTTCCAGCTGTCCCTGCCATTCTTACCTTCTCTCGCGCCATCAGATCCTTACGATCGGCTGCGACATAAGATGCTGGGACGAGTTTCACCAGCACACATGAACCTCTTGCCTTACGGGAAATTACCTTATAAGCTGTAGATCCGCATTAATACCAAACTACAGTTGAAGCACACTTGTGGGCTACCTAGTTATCCCGATACCAAAGCTGGCAAGAACCAGAGCTATTGTTAAAATTATAACTAATTTTACCCTCTAGAAATGTTTTGTTGTTAAGTTCTATTGACAGGTGTCTGTTTGGATTTTACTAGTCTGTCAAAACTCCTCACACCAATATGAACGTCACATAGCATGTACTGCCGTCATCGCTGGGGCACTAATAGACCCGACCATGTGTCCTGTTCTCTTTCATAGCTAGTTGGGATGCTTTTCATCGTTACCCTTGCCAAAATGTATTAAACAAAAAATATAAATTAACGAAGATACTTCTCTACTCTTTGTGGTGGATCAGCTTCTTGCAGTGACTGGCGTGGTCTCATCCCTCAAGCTTCTTTATAATGTCCCAGTCACCTGGTTGGAAAGAATGTAAACTGGTTATTGTGTCAGGGTCCAGGATGGACTCGTGAACCCTGTGGTGGACCTTTTGAAGTTCATGTTACAGTGATCGCACCCACCCCATCAGCTGAGAATGTAGGTGACAGCTAATGAGGAAAGTACAATTCTGTTTTTGGTTGACCTTCAAACAAACCTCATATGACAATAACCCAGACATCGGGACTGTGGTCACTGCATAACCTGTGCGTGGCTTACCATCCGGGGTGTAATATCTGGAAACAGTGATAAAAAGGTTCTTAGCATCTGGGATGGGAGCCTCTTTCACCAGACTGCTGCTTGCTGATTCAAATTCTATCAAAGAAAGACAGTCTTGGCACAAACTTGGTTAGAATTACAAAGGTTAGTATTATTGGTTTGAAAATGTGTCATTCTCACCACTCTCATTCCCCCTTTTCTTCCCTCCTCATTACAAACTGGAGGAAGACATGCAGGGTTTAGAATGGTGCAGAATAAAACAGTGAAATAGCCTATGATACTTTTACCTTCTTATACACCTGTACATACATTTCCAAAAACTCTTTGGACCTGAAAAGATACTTATAAACAAAAGGTTATTACTCTATCCTTCAAAGAATGGTAAACAATACAACATTCATGTACATTGGTAAATTGTCACTGACATTCCACAAAACCAATAATAACTAAACCCTCTGTAAATCTTACTTTCACAGTTTTTTTTTCCTAAAATACAACAGCCACGACACGCAAGAGGGCTGTCGCGGTAGGTTCAAACATCTTGTTACCACATACAAACAACGAAACAAAGACAAACATTTAGATACAAATGTGGGGGAGATATTTCATAGTTCCCAAAAACGAAAAATGAAAAAAAATTAAAACGACCAGATGGAATGCTGCCTCCACTCTTTTAGCGATAGAAAAAGAATACAAATTGAAAAGCACGAGAGCATCTCAAAATCTTTGCATGGACCAGCCACACAAAGTTTAAAAACAGGCCTGTGTATTTTTAATCACACAAACGTGTACTACGCATCCGTCAACTCACTCAACATTACAGATTTCTGAAGCCACAGCTGAACTACTTCCAGTGTATTTTTATTCTGGGGTCTCGTACCTCCAGACATCAAAAGTACCTTCCAAAGGAATACACCTTACTGTACCCTCCGACCATATCTGCCAATCTTTAAGGGGTCTCATGTCCGGAGCCCCAGACCCAGATCTCATGTGAAGTGCAGCTGTCTGACTGGTGTGGAGCCTCATTTTTTTCCTCCAACGCATGGACCAACATAATTTATGACTATTCGAATTGCTTATGACGGTCCCTGCGTCCAGGGCACCCTTGCACTAGTTTTCAGATCAGTACTGCTTAGTGACTATTTTTACAGTACTGGCACCCGGCGTTCTCCGATTATTTTACACGGCCTCCCGGTGTGCTAGCGTACTAATCCTCACATTTACATGCTCTACAACCGGTTATCGGCAGCCCTATAAATGTGTTGTCAGACAAACTACAAAGCACCATGAAATCCTCCACTATTTAAAACAAAAACAATCTTATGGCTTCTATCTGTACCTCGATATTACAACAATAACTTGGATGCCTCCTGTTTGCTCTGTACCCAAAATTGTATTACAGTATAAACCTTAATTTAATTTAAAAATAAAAATGATTTCGTCCTTCCAAACACAAGTCAAAAGACCCCAAGCCCCTCCCACCAACTTCCTGTTGCACACCTGATTAGGAAGAGGGAGGGGGAGGGGAAGCCTCGAATAGCTTCATATTTTGTCTATCAAGACATTAGAAAAATCTATGGCTAAACATCAACAAATAAAAACTTTTGTCCAGAAGTGGGTGGAATAAGCCCCCATATTGCAAATGGGAGGGAATCCCCCTTGAGTCACATATCCCCTGGGAAGTCAAACCACAAGTTTTGAGACAGAAATACCACACAACAGTGAGTGTAACAAAAGCCAAAAACTGAAACTCCTGCAAAAAAACGGCTGAAGGAGTTCTTTTCCCTTCCACTGCAGCCACAAACAAAATGGTGCCATTAACACATGAAATGTAGTTGTTGATCCCGCCAAAATCGAGATTTCTTCACTAGAAACATAAACTTCTTTAGAACAACTGGTATAAAAACCTAAATGATTCTACTGGAAATGGAATTCAGTACAAACCCAGAGATTTCGCTCGAGACTAAAATCAGCAGAAACAAAAAGGCAGTTGCAGCAATCGAAAATCGGTCCACGGCAAAATGGTGAATTAAACCAGGACTACAGAAAAATGGCCGACATTAACAAATGATAAGACAAACCAGGATTTCTTAATCAATACACTCTATTTGATTTTGAGAGTTAGAACTCCCCCCATGCTATTGCCTAGAAACCTGAGACCCCCATAGGGTGTAAACAGTTCCTATTGTGATGTCCCAACAATGCATGGGCACTTGGATATGCGACAGGCATTTCAACTTAAAACCAATATTCAATACAGAAAACGCAATAGTTTCCTTGAAAAGTATGTAAACAGTACAAAAATAGAATTCACAAAATGGTGCCTAGAAGCCAGATTGTAGCTTAAAGCACATGGCTTTGCACACACAAAGGAATACACAATGGAGCAGCTTCCCCTATAGGAAGGCTCAGAGGTCTTCAAAATGGCCGCCGATGCACATGGTGACCAAAACAAAGGCCAGACCCCAACAAAATGGCACATTTTCCCGCCAAAACTGACCAAGATGGATAAGCATTTCAAAGTTCACACACAAAGGAAAAGAAAATGGCTGACCGTAGTCACATGGTAGACAACAAAAGGAAGTAGCAGACAAAAACCATTTTCCTGCCAAAACCAAAAATTTCTCCCCACAAAATTACACATTTGAGATACTAAATGAACCCTTAGACAAACATTTAAAAGTGTTAAAGTTACAAAAAAAAACACAACTTAGGAACACATGCTATCCAATGAAACAACCAAGCCACATAACCCACAATTACACGGCTGTAACATACCATCTCTTCTCAAACTCAGTTCACATCAGCTTTCACAGGAACAAGACATTGAGAGATACAGACAGTGAATGCTTGTATGTCTGTTCAGAACATTATAGTTCCCTTCCCCCAGGGCGTAGCCCCTTTCAACACAAAAACAACAATGCCTGCCCCTTCACTAAACTCATGGCATCTTTACAAACAGGTTCAGCTACTTACAAAACTACTCAGACACACACACACACATTGCAGGCTGCAAATAATCCTAATTCATACATTTCTATTTCTCATATGCATTACAAACTTGTTACACAGCATCAGTCACACACACACACACACACAGTCTCCTTACACAAAGATTTGAGATACAAATCACACACACACACGCAGGCACACACACACACACACACACACACAGGCACACACCAGACATACGATCAAACTTCCAGCATTATTTCAAAAGACGAAAAATGTGTTCTTTTTGCGAAGCAGAACCTCCCCAACACATCTTAATGATCCGATTCTGAAGGAGGTTCTGTTCACTCCTACCTGGCTCGCCATTTTGTCATAGAAATTCGGTTGTACACAGAGCACACAGCCAAATCTCCTGTTTCTAATCATAATAACAATTTCGTCTAATGATATAAATGCATCTAACCTTTTGATCATATGTCTCTCCTTCTGATGTAGCCCCTCCTCTGGTGTGTGTGCCTCATGCTCACAAATAGAAACAACCTCACGCTTCCAGTTCCAAGATCACACCGACTCCTCAGCCGTGTGCTCACTCTTTATTAGCATAACAGGAAGTCCCAAAGCTCGAGGGTTGGGCTTCCAACAGCCGAACACCCCTTACAAAGCTTATGACCTCACAAGAAATGGACACAGGATATGACCTCACAGGATGTGAATGGCCATATAAGGATTTAACAACACAACACAATACAAACACAAATTACTACAGGACATGATACAATATACAATAACTAAATACGATGACTAGAGTTCCTCGTGCATGGATTGGAGATTATCTGCAGGTGTACCTCATGGCACCCCAAACATGTTGATCAGGCATACCAGGGGTGACAATAGGAAACAACCGATAATGTCTTTGCAGAGCGAACGCATCCCCACCAGACGATCGTTCTGTGCATTGCACAGGGGCCCTTTGCTGGCGGACATGTCCTCTCTCTGCAAACACCTCTCTCCAAACACCAGGAAGTTTTCCACTACCTAACAGGTCTCAACCAGCGCCAGTCTGCCCCAGTCAGCTCTTTAGAGCGGGCTGCAAGAGATCAGACACTGGGAGACTCTTAGGACAATACATTAACATAAAATTTTCCACAACAGCCCTATGCAGGAAGGTTACTGTGATGCTCAATTACTCATGTCCTCTTTAGGCCCTAGGCCTTCCACCATTACTTGCAAGGGGGTAAGACTCTCTGTCTCTCTCTGCTACATGGCTGCCTTCTCTTCCCTGAGCTCCCATGCCTTTACCTTACAATGGGAAAGGCAGGACCTCTGAGTACCACACACACAAGGGAGGTAACTACACACACACTGTAAGACAAAATAACACACCAAAATTCATTTTAGTGTATTTTTTACTGTAAATATAGATTTCGTAAAAACTTGCCAAATATTGTGCAACATGAAATAATTTAAACCACACCTTTTTTATTCTATATAGGGCCTCTGCTTCCCAAAATGTATAATGCTCTGAGTGTTTTCAGTTATCTAGCCAAAAATGCAGATTTTTAACATTCTTGTATGAAAAAATTGCTCCAGAGGAGAAAACCGATTGAGGAGCATTGACTACCTGGCTCCTGGGATTTTGCCAGCTCTGTATGCTAAGTGCTTTCTGTACAAAGTCATATTGCATTGTTTGTTGACTTGTTGTCAATACAGCCCCTGACACAGAACAAAAATTAAAAATTGACCTAAAATGAATGGAAACCCATGCATGTCCAGTTGTAATTAAAGTAGAAAAGGGAGGGGGCTCTCTACAGCATGGTGATCTTGTGTGAGATCCAGAAATGGTTGTACTCATACAAGAGGTACAACTCTCATCAGGGCTGGGACAGAGTGCCAGTGCAGGAAAGCACATAACATGTATTGTTAAGAAAGTGAGAAATCTCCATGGAGGTCTGTTTACAATGCTTGCACTACAGATGTCCTCTGTTTTTGGTGGACAGTGAACTGTTTGGGAGATTTTGAGAACTGGAGTGCTTAACCAAAGCAACAAATTGCCATATTTGACAGTTTTGTGTTTGCATATATCCACATGTATTATCTATTATCAGTTTATTGCTCACACCATGTGTGAGATTGTGGGTCATACTCTCCGCATTCCTTTGCTGCACATTTTACTGACTGTCATACCTTTCACAATTATTTCCTGGACATACTGCTTGCTTCCATACCCTCCACATTCCTCTCTTGGACATTCTGCCCATTCCCATTCCCTTGTACTCCTCCCCTTGCACATTCTGCTCACTCTCACACCCTCACATTCCTTCCCTGCACCTACTACCCACTCTCATTCCCTTGTACTCCACCCCTGCAGATATTGCCTACTCTCATACCCTTGAACTCCTTTCCTGCACATACTGCCTACTGTCATACTCTTCACTTTCCTCTCCTGCTCATATTACCCACTGTCATACTCTCCAAACTCCTCTCCTGTACATATTTTCCACTGTCATACGTTTTACACTCCTCTCTCGCACATACTGCCCGCTCTCATACCCTTCAAACTCCTCTCCTGCACATACTACTCACTATCATACCCTCCACACTCCTCTCTTGGACAAACTGCCCACCCTCATAGCCGCCACATTCCTCTTCTTTACAAACTGCCCACTTTCATAGCCTCCACACTTCTCTCTTGGACAAACTGCCCACCGTCATAGCCTCCACACTCCTCTCTCGGACAACCTGCCCTCCGTCATAGCCTTCAAACTCCTCTCTTGGACAAACTGCCCACCGTCATAGCCTGCACACTCCTCTCTTGGACAAACTGCCCACTGTCATAGCTTCCACACTCCTCTCTCGGACAACCTGCCCACCGTCATAGCCTTCACACTCCTCTCTTGGACAAACTGCCCACCGTCATAGCCTCCACACTCCTCTCTCGGACAACCTGCCCACCGTCATAGCCTCCACACTCCTCTCTTGGACAAACTGCCCACCGTCATAGCCTTCACACTCCTCTGCTGCACATACTGTCCATTGTAATACCCTCCACACTCTTCTTCTGCACATACTCCCCCCTCTCCTACCCTCTGCACAGTTCTTCACTATTCTTTGTAATCTTCTCAACATTACTTTTTCTGGAAAAAGCAAAGTTGGCTAGCATGTATTAAAATAACATCTAAGCAACTCTAATATATTGCATTTTTGTTGTATGGATTAGGTACTATGTGGGGGATTAGCTCTGCAGCGAGGTGTGTGACTTACTGAATGAATTCACAACAGTTCTCATTGAAACACACATGCAATTTATTTACAAAGACTACATATAATATACAGGATACAGAAACTAAACAGAAAACAAAATAAATTAAGCAAAATAAAACCTTGCCACTCCATGGTTTACTAACATACAGGGTCATTGGCTAACAAACCTGGAGCAACCTACTGCTGCCTGGGTGTCTAAAGCTAAGTTTTCCTTTGCAGCAGACCTTGCCATGCCTCTGAAAATAGATCAAGTGCATATTTCTTTCGCTGTGTGTGTGAACCAAGGAAGAAGGCTCTTGCTGTACTCGTCGTCATTTGTCAACATAGGGCTGGATTGCAGTTAGACTAGCAATGCACTTGGTTATTGTGAATTATTCTTCAGCAGGAACTGTACACACATAGCAATAGATACTTTTGATACTTTTTACAGGAATGCTATAAGGGTCTTCTCATTTACATCATGAAGTCTTTTCTATCTACTGAGTGAACAAATCACTTTACACATCTCATGACTGTATTTTTATCACAGACCGTTAGCAGAATCATGCTATTATCATACTCCAGGCTTGTTCTGTGTGCCCAATAGCAGAAGAACCGACCAGAAGGATATATTTATAACCAGTATAAAAATGGTTAAAAAAAACACTAACCTCTCCTTACTGTTTTTGGTTGAATGAATGCCTAAGAGTTTATTTTCTTACAGAGCGATCCTGGTAAATCAAGTGGGCCTTTGCGTCATTGTGTCAAGTGCGGTCACCTGTGGAATCATAATGTTTTCATATTACATAAACTGTGACCCTCTACTGGCTGGCTATGTCTCTGCTCCTGACCAGGTAGTTATATAGTCATCTATTTGTCTTATTTAAATTACTTTTTTTAGCTGCCAAATGGCTCTACTTCTACTTCAGCACCCGTGATTACTGTTAGGAATACTTCAATAATTGATTCTGTGGATTAAACTCATACTGGCATATATTTTACAATTAGTAAAATACATATTTGTAAATAGTGGGTGTAAATAGACAGCATTCACAAACACTCTATCTTTTACAGTTAGTGATTATTAGTATACCCATATAAATATATACCAAGGGGTTCCTTTTGCATTGGTGCATAAGAATAAATATTATATATTCATACTAATTTTGCTAAATAGAAGGAGTAATTGTACAAGTAATATATTTTCTAGACAGGAACTCCCTTTCCTGGAGTACAATAATAGAAAAAGGCTTTTCCCCCCCAAAAAATGATATTTTCAAGGATTGGAATTTAGAAACAGGGCACTTTCTTGCTTATTTATTGAACAATATTTGGGGTTGCCTAATTTATGTCTTAACCCTAAAGGAAAGGTATTTTCTAAATGACACTTCTGCCAACACAGCATCAGTCAATGTTGCATATATAGGCAGTAGATATGAGCAGTGTACTCCAGATTCAGAGAAGGTATGGCCACGTTGGTCATTATTAATATTTATTAAGTATATCAACCCCTAATACGTGTATACACAGTAGCCCTTGATGTTAAGACTTTACCAAACATTGTCATTGGTATCTGGGGTGCAAGGGCTGTAAGTAGACTTAAAGAATACGTATATATTTTAACAATTAACTTTTTTTTTCTTCCCTTCTGATCTCTTAAATATATAATTAAAAGTGTTTTGTTGCTGTCAGGTTGCCAGGTTGGTAAAGCTGCTCTCCACAGATACTGTGTATTGAGTGAGCATCACCACCCTAGAATAGGTAGTGTGTCACTGGCAAATCCAAAAGTGAAAATGATAAGCAAAAAGCCTTGAAAACCCCAATACAGTCATCACATCTAAGGACTGATAAGCTACAATATAAAATTTTTGTTTAATACATTTTAAGTACATTTATATTTTTTTATGCAGTTCCCTCTGAGTGACTTTGTGACAAAACAAAACTACTTACACTCTGTATGTTGTCTTTCACAGTACATTCCATTCATGGTGCTGGAAATATTTGAACATTATCCTGGAATTCCCGGTCTTTTTCTTGCTTGTGCATACAGTGGAACACTTAGGTAAGATACTACATTATTTTTGTCAAATAATTAGTAAATGTAGAAACATAGAAGAGTAATGGTAGAAAAAGAAGGTATATTGAGTCTTCCCCTATATTTATTTTATTTTTTTTTGCTTTTTTGTCTAAGTATAGATTAATGCTCATGTTTGTCCCAAGCATGTTTGAATCCACTTACATCCACTTACTGTTGAATAACAATAGTGCAGCGCTTCACTGTGAAAAACAAATGCCCTATTATATACAATATATAAAGTCCCAGTAGTGAATGTGTGACATGACCAAAAAGGAATCTTCTCTATATTCAGAAAGATGCTCCAATGATAAATGTAGTGTGCCAAACCACTCACAAGAAGACAGACAAAATCCAGCATCAAATATACACACTTAACCCAAAGTGTTACAGAGTGATCTTCCACTGTGGTGTCCCTCCACCAATCACCAGATGGCAAGCAATGACAAACCTTGCACTGTTGCTATGAAGCGTGGAGACATCATGTTTAGGTTTGTTGATGGCATGGTAGACTCTGGGGACAGACACTGCAAAAAAAGCTCTCCAGCGGGAGCCCAAATGATGCTTATAGGGGGGCTGATTTACTAAGAGTCCTGGAAAGTACTGGGTGCTCTATATTTAACAGCGCCCAATTAAAGTCAGTTAAGACTTCAACTGGGCGGTCATGCAAATAGAAAGTGCGGTATTGCTGGCGAACATACCTGTCACATAAGCATATGCGGGAATTGTATAAGTCAATGGGGCTCGAACCTGCAAAATCAAAAGTCCTCATTGAAGGCTTGTATGCAAATTATTGGCCATAAAAAGTGTATGGGGACCTGGGTACTGCCCTGGGGGACATGTATCAATGCAAAAAAAGTTTTTAAAACAATCGTTTTTAAAGGAGCAGTGATTTTAATGATGCTTAAAGTGAAACAATAAAAAATAAATATTCCTTTAAATATATATAAATAAGGGGTCCCTTTAGTCTGCCTGTAAAGTGACGCATATGTGCAATGTGTAGAATATGCCGCAGCAATAATAACATTTCTAAAGGAAAAAATGTCATTTAAACTTCCTCGCGGCTGTAATGTATTGTCGACTCCCAGCAATATAGATGCAAAAAAAAATTAAAAAACGCCAAAATTAAAAAAAAAATTAGTGTGGGGTCCCACCCAAAATTACAAACCAGACCCTTATCCGAGCATGCAGCCTGGCAGGTCATAATGGGGGGGGACGAGCGAGCGCCCCCCTCCTGAACAATACTAGGCCACATGCCCTCAACATGGGAAGGGTGCTTTGGGATCCCCCAAAGCACCTTGTGCCCATGTTGAGGAGGACAAGGGCCTCTTCCCGACAGCCCTGGCCGGTGGTTGTCAGGGTCTGCGGAGGGTTTATCAGAATCTGGAAGCCCCACCTCTCCCCCCATGTGAATGAGTATGGGGTACATTGTACCCCTACCCATTCTCCACAAAAGTGTCAAAAAATAAAAAAACACAAGAGACAGTTTTTGACAATTCCTTTATTAAAATTGTCTTCTTCTTCCCCTCACTTCTTCCTCTGGTCTTCTCCTTTTTCCTCCAGTCTTCCCCTTGCCCACTTCCTCCTCCAGTCTTCTCCTTCTTCCTCTGGTCTTCGCCTTCTTTCTCCGGTCTTCTTTTGACAAGTCCTTTATTGTAAAATAGCTCTGAGCTGTCTTCTCCTCAAGCCGCCTTCTCCTACCGCCATCTCTCCCGGTGCAGTCTCTCCCGCCACTGCATTTCCCGCTGCGGTGTTCTTCCTCGCTGCCGGTTACCCGCTAAATAAATCTTCTTCTGTGGCTGTCTTCCTCCGTTGCTTTATCGCCTGTTGTCTGGCATCTCTTATCTTGCCATGGGGCGTGGCCATTCGATGACATCCCCCGGAGAGCCTGTCCCTTGTGTTTTTTGGGGGTTTATTTCAGCGCGGAACCGCCGGCGAGGAAGAACATTGCAGCGGGAGAAGACGGCAGAAGGAGAAGGTGGCAGTGAGAGAGACGGCACCGGGAGAGACAGCAGCAGGAGAAGATGGCGGCAGAAGATACAGCAGCAGGAGAAGATGGTGTCGGAAGAGACGGCGGCAGGAGAAGATAGCTCAGGGAGAAGACAGCTCAGAACTATTTTACTATAAAGGACACGTCAAAAAACGGCTCTTGTTTTTTTACATATCACTGCTTTTTGGGGTGAATGGGTAGGGGTACGATGTAGGGGGGCTGGGATCTAGGGGCCCCCTTGTTAAAGGGGGCTTCCAGATTTTGATAAGCCCCCGTCAGCAGACCCCGACATTCACCGGCCAGGGTTGTCGGGAAGAGGCCCTTGTCCCCATCAACATGGGGACAAGGTGCTGTCGGGGGAACCCCAAAGCACCCCCCATGTTGAGGGCATGTGGTCTGGTACAGTTCAGGAGGGGGGGGCGCTCGCTCGTCCCCCCTATCTTGACCACCAGGCTGCATGCTCGGATAAGGGTCTGGATTGGTTTTTGGGTAGGACCCCATGCTCCAATTTCTTTTTACATTTTGGTGTGGAGTTCCCCTTAAAATCTATGCCAGACCTGAAGGGCCTGGTATGGATTTTGGGGGGACCCCACGGCAATTTTTTTGAAAAAAAAGAGTTCCCCATTAACCCTTTCCCGTCCATGCTATAGTCGAAGGATGGCTACAGCGTGGACCTACATTGCCGGGAGGCCGTCATATGACGTCATCCCCTTTGCACGCTCCCCGCACGCCTCCTGTGATCTGTGATCACTGAGTCAATGAGACTCGGGTGATCACAGATCGGCCCTTTACCACGTGTACAGCTGCCAGCCAATGAGAGCTGATCACGTTATGTAAACAGAAGATTGGTAATTGTTTTTTTCCTCTTCACGCTGACAGCGTGAGGAGAAAAAAAGGCGATCACCAGCTTCTGTGAAAGAGACATCGGTCTCGAAGAGAAGGAGGAGCAGCCACCTCACCTGTGCCCACCAGTGCCACCTGCCATTGCCCACCAGTGCATATCAGTGCCACCAATCAGTGCCACCTATCAATGCCCACCAGTGCCACCTATCAATGCCCACCAGTGGTGCCAATCAGTCCCGCCTATCAGTGTCACCTACTAGTGCCCATCAGTGCCCATCACTGCCACCGATCAGTGCCAGCTATCAGTGCCACCCATCAGTGCCCTTCAGTGCCACCTCATCAGTGCTGCCTTATCAGTGCCCATCAGTGCAGCCTATCAGTGCCCATTTTTTACTAACAAAAAATAAAAAACCCAGTGGTGATCAAATACCACCAAAAGAAAGCTCTATTTGTGGGGAAAAAATGAAAAAAAATTAATTTGGGTACAGTGTTGCATGACAGCGCAAATTCAAAGAGTGACAGCGCTAAAAGCTGAAATTTGGTCTGGGCAGGAAGGGGGTTAAAGTGCCCAGTAAGCAAGTGGTTAAAATCCATATGCGAACCAAAGGGTCTGGTATCAATTTTGGGGAGGGAACCTCACGCCAAATTTTGTTTAAACTACTGTTTATGTAGTCCTTTTTTCAAAATTTGGTGCTTAGAGAGAATGCACATCTAGTTGACATATTTCATGGCTTACCTAGTCCACAAAATAATTAGTAGAGCCCTGAAATTCAGCTTTGGAGCAGAGATTTTTTTTTGGGGGGGGGGGTTTCCTTCCCCCCTCCCCATTACACTTTTTAATCAAGGACAAGCATGTGTGCACAACCAAAAAGATTAAATTTCAGATTCGAATGGGAATGAATAGTTTGCACTTATAAAATATGTATTTTAAGTCTGCAAAAGTCAAACATAAAGCAAAAAACAATCAACTTTTTATTTCAACATTAGTATAAATATTTGTTACATTAATGTACTTAGGCCAAAAAAAATTAAAAAAAATAATAAAAGACATGGAAATGATGCTCCAGCTTTTGACAATATAGTTAGAAGGGCCCTGCTCAAAGAGCTTACAATCTACAAGGGTAGGACACTAAAAAATTAGACACATTAAACAAATCACATTAGAAAAGCAGGGATACAAATCAAGCTAATAACAACCATGACAAACCTTTGTGGTGATCAGAAGTCCTCGCCCCAAACCCCAAAAAGTTAAATGGCAGGATTATCATAAGCAAAAACAGACAAAATTAGTACAAAAGACAAAAAGGCAACGCACAAGATACATTGACACACACAGCAGGAATGAATTAGCAGGGACTTTCCTTTTCATCGAAACCATTACATAGCAGTTGTAAGTCTAACATGTGAGATTTAGAAGCAATCACCAAACAGCCTTAGTGGGGTGTTGGTCGGGAATTATGCACAAAAAAAACCAAAAATATATCTATTTGTAACCCAATACTGCAAAGAAAGATTCAGGCCTGTTCTTAGGCCAAACATCTGCCACAAATGCAGGACTTAATATAACCTAGCTAGGATTGATCACCCACCCAGTAAAGGACACACCCACCAGTGTAATTGATTCTGTCTCTTCATAGAGGGCTCAAGTGCTAACACCTGTTCATTGGGAATAAATACTCTTTACAAATGAAAAATGCATCAGCATAGATCCAATCTATGTGCAGGGTAAACGTCAAAATAACAAATGTTCAAGGCTCTGGCCATGATCAGTGATCCCAAAAATCTCCAAATCAAACTTGTACATTGTTGGGCATGTGGAGGGTCCAAAACAGGAAATTGCAACTTTGTGAGGGCTGCTTCACACCAATTGGTGATAAAGCGCATTTGTCATTCATCATAAGCAGACTTATACATCCATATCTGGGCCAAAACACCCCAGTTCTAGATTTGGTGCAAACCCACACTTGCTTGAATTATAATGTGATTTCTTGGGGTTCCATTCCATTAAGGAAATTTTTACAGCACAACAGGGAATCCTCTAGCCAGGTAGCAGGATTGGGATTCAAACCAAGAACCTCAGTGTTGGTAGGCAGAAGTGCTAACCTGTTAGCCACTTGCTGCTAGTTGTTTGTAGGCTGAATCTCTGTGGTGTCAAACTGTCCTAAGTCCCAGGGGTGCAAGAAGTTAATCAATGCAGATGTACTGTGGAAGGCCAGAGAGCCATTGAACAACCTGTTTCTGGCATATAGGTCATCAGTTTTGAAAGCTGGTTATGGCTGATTACTGAGAGATAAACAGCTGTCATTTTGTGAGTCAGGAGTTATGTAACATAGGTAGAACCGACAACTTTTCTACATGAAGTGGAATGTTTGGGATTTGAACCAGCAACTTGCAGCGCTGCTAAGCAGAACTAACCTGTTAAGCACTGTGCTGCCATGCGTGAAACCCACCTACCCATAAATACTGCATTTCTTTGGACATATAGGTGTAGGAATTACACTTTTTTCAATCAAATAATTTTTTATTAGATTTTTCACATGCTACAACAAAAAGTGAACATTGGTATCATTATTAACCCACCCAACAATGTGTAATAACAAAAAACAGAACAAGCAATCAGACATACTATATTACCAAATAAACAAACCCAGAAGAGGAAAAAAAAAAATCAAAAAATTTCTCCTTTCTCTTTCATTCCTTTCCCTTCTCCCCCCCCTCCATATTTGCGTTTGTCAGTCCCTTTTTTTACAGTTCCCTCCTTCACATTATTCCTATATGCTAGCTGTTATATATGTATTAATTTTCCTCCAATGTTAACTTTATTATCTAATGTCCTATATTACTATACTCATCAGATTTCTCAGCCAGATCAGATAATAACCACCAATGCCAGATCTTTCCAAATTTCTTAGTACATCTCCTATGTTTGAAAGTCAATTCCTTTTGTCTTAGGGCTCTTTCTCACGGGGCGGATCAGTGATGATCCGCCCCGTGAATATCCGCTTGCTCAGCGGGGATCACTCCGCCGATCCCCGCTGAGCAGGAAGATGACAGGTGCATCGCTGCACACTGTGCAGCGACGGACCTGTCAGAGCGCCGCTCTCCCCTATGGGGGGATCGGATGATGACGGATCATGCATTGTGCGGAGGATAAGGATACCTTAACTACTTGCCACCCGCCATATAGCAGAATGACAGCAGCAAAGTGGTTTCAATATCCTGACTGGGAGTCATATGACATCCGCAAGATATTGAGCCGCTGCGCGCCCCCGGGGGCGTGCATCGCGGCGATCATTGTTGCGGGGTGTCAGTCTGACATCCCGCAACACCGATCTACGTAAAGAGTCTCTGACGGAGACTCTTTACCACGTGATCAGCCGTGTCCAATCATGGCTGATCACGATGTAAATAGGAAGAGCCGGTGATTGGCTTTTCCTCACTCGCGTCTGACAGACGCGAGTAGAGGAGAGCCATTCGGCTGCTCTCCTGACAGGGTGGCTCTGTGCTGATTGTTTATCAGCACAGCCCCCCTCGGATCCCACCAAGGACCACCAGGGAAGCCGCCCAGGACTACCAGGGTAGCCATTCACACTGGACCACCAGGTATGCCCCTTAGACCCCCAGGGAAATACTAATCTGTGCCCAGGCAGCTGCCAATCAATGCCCAGGCAGCTGCCAATCAGTGTACACTCACAATGCCTACCACTGCTAGTGCCACCAGGGATGCCTATCAGTGCTGTGTATCAGTGCCCATCAGTGCCACATATCAGTGCCCAGCAGTGCCGCCTATCAGTGCCCATCAGTGCCGCCTATCAGCGCCCATCAGTACCACCCATAAGAACCCATCTTTGCAGCCTTTCAGTGTGCATCAGTGTCGCCTATCAGTGCCCATCAGTGCCCACCAGTGCCACCCATGAGTGCCCATCAGTGCCGCCTTCCAGTGCCCATCAGTGCCGCATATCAGTGTCCATCGACAGTGCCCGTCAGTGCCCGCTCATTGGTGCCACCTCATCGGTGCCGCCTTATCAGTGCCTGTCAGTGTCACCTTATCAGTGCCCATCAGTGAAAGAGAAAACGTACTTATTTCCAAAATTTTTTAACAGAAACAAAAGCAAAACTTTTATTTTTTTCAAAATTTTCGGTATTTTTTTATTCGTTTAGCAAAAAATAAAAATCACAGAGGTGATCAAATACCACCAAAAGAAAGCTCTATTTGTGGGAACAAAATGATAAAAATTTAGTTTGGGTACAGTGTTGGATGACCGCGCAATTGTCATTCAAACTGCGACAGCGCTGAAAGCTGAAAATTGGTCTGGGCAGGAAGGTGTATAAGTGCCCTGTATTGAAGTGGTTAAATACGTTTTTCAAGGTTTGTCCCCTTCCTCATCACTAAGTGTCTCTAGGTCTTTTTGCCACCGTTCAAGGCTACCTTCTTATGAGTTAACTCTAGTTATTGTTTTAAAAGAGGAGTATATCTTTCCCATTAGTCCCTGTTTAGCACTTCTAGTAGTAACTGCCATAGTTAAGGTTAATGAAGGATTATATTTTAATATAAATGTCTTTGCTTGGGACTGTAAGGCATGCCGTAACTGAAGGTATTGAAAAAATAATTTATTGTACAAATTGGTATCCAAAAAAGTATGCTACCGACGCAAAAAAACTAAAAATATAATTCAACAACCTAGTCTGCTGCAATCATATGCATGCCACCCTAAGGTTAGAATATTAAAGAATAATGTAATAAATGGATTGCGCTAACTTCTCTAAATTATATTACCTCTATTAAAATTGAAACAAAATATGCAAATAAAAAACATGTAAATATCCTTAATAGCGTGCTTTTCTGTGCCAACTATTTATGTGTCCAAATTTTTTCTACACCACATCATAATTCTGGTGAAAGTAATAACACTGATGAAAATACCTTACCATACTGCCAACAGCTATTTAAAGTGCAAGTGCTGAAAGATAATAATAATAATATAGTAAAAATAAAATTAAAATAGATAAGTGCCAATATTACACTCTAACCATTAGGTCTCAAATATCAACATATATGTGTACAACGCAGTGCAATAAATGTCCTCAACATATGTGTGTACACCGCAGTACACTGAATATCCTCAGTGAGTGATCACTTCTGTGCAATAGTGACGTTCCTTCTCAATATTTAGTGCTTCTACTTCCACCGCTTAACGTGACTTCACCACCACCGAGTGCCATGGCCACTCACCAGATATATTAGAATATGCGCCTTTGGTTCATTTATTTAGGATAACCACTCCGTTTGTGATGGATCCAGTAGCAGCCTTTCCAAGCAGTATACTAGTGCCTCTTGCTCTGTTTAATTCTCATAAGACATATGGATAACCATCATAATGTATATACTATATTATTATTATCTTTTAGCACTTGCACTTTAAATAGCTGTTGGAAGTATGGTAAGGTATTTTCATCAGTGTTTTTACTTTCACCAGAATTACGATGTGGTGTAAAAAAAAATTGGACACATAAATAGTTGGCACAGAAAAACACGCTATTAGGACTATTTATATATGTTTTTTTATTTGCATATTTTGTTTCAATTTTAGGAGAGGTAATATAATTTAGAGAAGTTAGCGCAATTTATTACATTGTTGGACAAATTATATTTCTCTGCCAATTTTAGGAAGCCAAAACTTGGTAAAGTATGTATTTCCATCCCTATGGGACTTTAAATGAAACACATGACCCGGTAGGGTCATGTATTTCCATCCCTATTAAGTCAAAAGGAAGAGAACACAGGAAGTGGGACTTTAATTGAAGTACTTTAATTGAAGAAATTGAATTACCTGGTAGCCAAATGATAGTTAGTTGAACAAAAGGAATTTTATTGATATAATAATGTAAACATACATAAATTGTTAATATCAGGTACAAAATGACACAATAGTAGCAATGACCATAATGATAACAAGGATGTCTCAAAATGTAACCGCTAGAATGGGAGGTAAAAAAAATTTGCATAGTACATTTAAGCCAGTACATGTCCGGGCCTGTCTGAGGTTTGCTAGAGAGCATTTGGGTGATCCAGAAGAGGATTGGGAGAATGTCATATGGTCAGATGAAACCAAAGTAGAACTGTTTGGTAGAAACACAACTCATCGTGTTTGGAGGAGAGAAAATGCTGAGTTGCAACCAAAGAACACCATACCTACTGTGAAGGGGATGGCAACATCATGCTTTGGGGCTGTTTCTCTGCAAAGGGAACAGGACGACTGATCCGTGTACATGAAAGAATGAATGGGGCCATGCATTGTGATGTTTTTACTGCAAACCTTCTCCCATCAGCAAGGGCATTGAAGATGAAACGTGGCTGGGTCTTTCAGCATGACAATGATCCCAAACACACCGCCCAGGCAACGAAGGAATGGTTTCGTAAGAAGCATTTCAAGGTCCTGGAGAGGCCTAGCCAGTCTCCAGATCTCAACCCCATAGAAAACCTTTGGAGGGAGTTGAAAGTCCATGTTGCCCAGCGACAGCCCCAAACCATCACTGCTCTAGAGGAGATCTGCATGGAGGAATGGGCCAACATACCAGCAACAGTGTGTGACAACCTTGTGAAGACTTACAGAAAACGTTTGACCTCTGTCATTGCCAACAAAGGATATATAACAAAGTATTGAGATGAACTTTTGATATTGACAAAATACTTATTTTCCACCATAATTTGCAAATAAATTCTTTCAAAAATCAGAAAATGTGATTGTCTGGATTCGTTTCCACATTTTGTCTCTCATAGTTGAGGTATACCTATGATGACAATTACAGGCCTCTCTCATCTTTTTAAGTGGGAGAACTTACACAATTGGTGGCTGACTAAATACTTTCTTGCCCCACTGTACAGTATATTAATTCTTTGTTGGGACATATCCCTGGGGGGGGGGGGAGATAATTCTTATAAGTAATACAAGGGAGATCATTTAAAGTACTTTGTGAGGAGCAAATTTCAATATTTGTTTTATCTAGCCGACGAGCGCATATAAGTTGTCTATGTAAAAATAAAGAAAGATCCATGTTCATAAAAAATATAAAATAAAAGACAGAAAAGGCAAAAAATCCCTCAAACTTGTGCAAATCATATATTTTCCCCTGGTGAACTACCTTCCCCCTCCCTAGCCCTCCTCCAGATGGCTCTGCATGAAAAACCTCATAGTACACACCTGATAAATTTTTACCATCATCTAAAAAAAAAAAAACAAGAAAAAGAAGAAAAAAAACAAAAAACAAAATAACACATGGCCATAAATAGGGGAATTAAAAAAACAACAACCAAACTTTTCCCTCAGGAAAAATGTATAGAGAATCCATTCAGTGATTGACACTGGACTCCTCCAACCCACAAAAAAAAAAAAAAAAAAAAAAAAAGCCGACTCCCAAAAATTGGAGAAAAAAGGTAAGGCAAGGGGGCTGGGGGGGTTGGAGGGGAGAGGGAAGAGGACATAAAAATTTTCTTCACCTCTTTCAAATTCTGTTGGGCTTGTTGATTTCTCTGGGAGGCCCACCAGCCTTATGTTGTTACGTTGACAAAGATTTTCGAGATCTTCTAACTTATAAGCATTAGCATCAGATTTTTTCATTGGTTATTTAACTTCTTTGCCCAAAGACTGCGTTGAATCCTCTAGTTCTTTGATCCGGCTTTCCAATACAGACGTTCTCTCCCTTATTTTCTGTACGTCTTGAGCTCCTGTACTTGACCAGTCAGATTACCTATTGGAGCTCTGGCATTGTTGTATTGCCTTTAACACATCTAGTAATGTAGGCTCTATTGGTATTATTGATGTTGTTATTTGTATGTCATTTGACTGTTTATTAAACATTTTATCCATCTCTTCCACTTCACTTGTCTTTTGATCTAAATATTCTGAATGTTCATGCTTATTAACTAAATCAGTGCAAGAAGCTTCCGTTTCTTCATCAGCCATATATTGTGATGCTTTATTTTCCCCATCTTTTAACGGCAATGTATATTTTGTGAGTTTTGTGGCTGCCGCTGCAGCTTCTTTAACCTTTTCTTTTGTGAATTTACCACTTTGTGTTTGTTGGGGAATTCCACCCTCATCTTGCATTGAGGCATCAGTATTAAAAGTCCCCTGCCCCTCTTTCCATATTTTGGCTGCCCTATTACCACCCCTTCTCTCCATTCCTCCTCTTTCTTCTTGATATCCCACTCTTGATTAATTTTTTTTACTTTGTTTTATTTTGTTTTTGTTTACATTTTTATACATGTTTTTCCCTTTTTATTTATTTTTCCCTTCCTTCTCCTTTTCCTTTCCTTCTCCTTTTCTTTCCCCCTTTTTCTGCTTCTTTGTTTGCTCCTTTCTTATTCCTGTATCACCTTTTTTTTTTCCCCAAGTTTTTTTTTATTATTTATTTTTAATGTAATTGCAGTTTTAAATTGCAGTTTCTAGATATTTTTGAGTTTACCTGCTCCTGCAGTCAAAATCTTCCAATTTCTGCCAAGTCCTAATGATTGTTTCCGGTTTTTACCGATGATTGCCGCCGATTGCCGATCCTCCGCTCAATCCCTGAGCAGGAGGCAAGGTGCCTGCATAGGCTCCGATCCCTCTCCTCGTGTCAGTCCAGACAGTCCGTGTCAGTCCGGGGGCTCCCAGAGTGAAGATGCTCACGAGCACCACCCACTCCCGCAGGTCACGAAGGGCTCGGCTATCTCCGGGGACTGAAACCTCCCAAAGCCTCCACCGCAAAAGCCAAGAGCGAGGAGGGGGAGGAGAGGGACGATCCGCAGCCAAGAAGTGATGTTACCCTCTGATTTTTGAGAATGACATATTGATTTCTGATGTTGGTACACTTATCACATTTTCTGGGCTCAAATTAGGATCATTTGGAAATAATACAAAACACACAAAATTGTGACTCATTTTTTAAATTTGCATCAGCAATGGTATTGTTTGTGGTTTGTAAAGACACCTGTGTGAGTTTGGGTAAAGATTTTTATGAGAGATACAGAGAAAAATATGTTTTACCAAAACATCAAAACATTCCACATTCTAGCATTCTTTAAAACAAAATAGATGAAGATGAAGAAGAAGCAACATTGTTGCAAGGACCATTTCTTTGAGAGAAAGATACATTTCATCTCAACATGAAAAGTATTTATTTGGGGAAGTTACAATTGTACCATTAGAATCCATGGCTGAAACTTGCATTGGGCTACATAATTCTAATTTTCACTCTCAAAAAATGCTTTTTAACCCAGTGTTCATTTTGGTATTTACTCTTTATCTCTTCTCAGACTTTTAAAGATATTTCAGTGTATATAACACTTTTTAACACCGTTTAAAAGCAGATTATCTTTAAACAATATACCACATATTTCAGTACCATTTAGGTGAATATATCATGCTCTAAACATTATTTCCATGTGCAATACTCCAGGTCCTAGCAAGAGTAAGGGTTTGGGCACTATCTATTGTCTGGGAGCTGTAGTAAATTCATTTTTTTGCAGTAATTTGAGCGCTAATTAGTGTGAATTAGCGGTAATTAGCGGTAATTAGCGCTAAAGTAAATGACCCCCAGAGTGTAGTATTTAATAAGAATTAAAAGAAAATACATGTGTTGCAGCCCAAAAACAATATTAGGAATTAGGGGGCGTAGCTTAGACATGGCTAGATAGAGATGTGCTTTACTTGAGCTCCAGGCCATCTCCTGACTACCCCGGCCACCTCAGCTAGATCCAGCACACTATGCACTCCTCAAGAAAGAGGACAACGAAGAGGAACCATAAACCCATGAAATCTTCGCCTGCAGTCCCCCCATCGAGCGAAATCAGGTGATTATTCCTGCTCACACAACAGCAATCCCTGGGATCCAATATGGCGGCTGCATGTACAGATACAGAGGAGACTCGAGTGACCAACAGCACGCCATACCCATTTACAGAGCCTGCAATTCCAGATTCATTCAAGGACACATCACCAGACTTACACCCTGAACCTGGAGGCTCGTTACAATCCTCCTCCTCCTTCCTATACCGTGCGGACCCTGAACTCAGCTCCCTGCTCCAGGGACTCCCCACGAGAGCCAACATTGTAGCCCTGATTAGCACAGTCGAAGCAGCCCAACAGGAAAGAGATCACGGAGGTGAAGACGGAGCTGAAGGGCTTCGCTACTAGGCTAACGAAAGGTGAAACCTCTTTGGCTACCCTAGACCACCGAGTGTCAGCATTGGAGGAATTGCAGGAGACACAAATGGCAGCCTTGATAGATCAACAACTGCACCAAGAGGACATGGAGGACCGGAGCCTAAGGAATAATCTTCAGCTCCGGGGCCTGCCGGAGGCCACAGGAGCCGAGGTTTTGACAGACACGGCACTCGCCATCTTCCGCATCATCAACGGGGTGGAACTACCCGAAGGAGTAATAATAGACTGCATACACAGGGCGCTGGGCCCCAAGCCATCGGACCCTGCGAGGCCCCGTGATGTAATTTGCAGGCTCCATCATTACACGCACAAAGAGCAGGTCATTCAGAAGGCCTGGGAAGCGGGAGAAACGGAGTTCGATGGAGTCACCATCAAGATACTCCTGGACCTCTCACGGGCCACACTACACCGGCATTACTGAAACCGCTGCTAGACCTCGCCAGACGCCAGGTTGCCTCATACCGATGGGGATACCCACTCTGTGTAACCTTCCGTAAGGATCAAAGATCATTCACCCTCCGGACACCAGCATCGCTGCCTGTGAATAGATTGTTTTCTGATCCCCCATACTTAATTGCATGCCGTACGAGACACGTCAATAGGTAACATCACATGGTCAGACCATGCACCCATATTTCTGACATACACCCTGACTGTCACCACATCGTACAGACATTGCTTCTGGTGCCTAAACGAAAGCCTCTTACAGACTCCGGAAGTACTATAGGAAGTGACTAAAGAACTAAGGTTGTACTTTCAAACGAACGACAGACCTGAATGTAACCTACATACATATGGGAAGCACATAAACCAGTCATTAGGGGGATCCTTATCAAGCACGGGGCCCGTATTAAAAGAAAACGAACGAAACAGCTTTCACAACTGCTACAAAAGCTAGAAACCATGGAATCCAAACACAAACATGCTCCCTCCCCGGCCTCAGAGTTGGATCTTACGATAATCAGAAAGCAGATCACTGATCTGTTACTATATAAGGCTAAAGCAGCATTACAGTTTTGTCGAAAAGCAAACTATGAGTCGGGAGAAAAATGTGGGAAACTCTTAGCGAAACAGGTTAGGTAAACACAAACTTTCCTCATATATCCCCCAGGTTGTCAGGGGCGACGGACAAAAAATAGTCCTCCCAGCACAGATAACACAGGATTTTAGAGAATTTTACTCTAAACATTTTACTCTAAACTTTTACTCTTTACATGTACAATTTACCATTGCCAACGTCGCCTCTGCCGGCCATGGAGGAATACATTAAGACATCTCAATTACCATCTCTACCCCCGGAAATTAGTGAGGAACTTGACTCCCCTAGCTCCCTTCTGGAATTACAAAAAGCACTAGGGTCCATGAAGCCAGGGAAAGCACCGGGCCCTGATGGGTATACGGTACAATACTACAAAACACTACTTCCAATCGTAGGCCCACAGATGATTCAACTATTCAATGCAATCAATTCTGGCTCCATTTTCGCCAGAGACACTCTGAGAGCCCACATCTCTGTAATAAATAAAGAAAGGAAGGACCCTACTGCATGCGGTAGTTACAGACCCAGCTATACACAAAGATTCTAGCTACCCGGCTGGCTCAGCAGCTGCAAAAACTCATCCATCTAGACCAGGTGGGATTTATTCCCACGCGGGAAGCAAGACACAGTATTTCTAAATTGCTGACTCATAGCCCAGTCAACAGATACCCCGTGTGTCTTCCTGAACACTGACGCGGAAAAGGCATTTGACTGGGTGAACTGGTCATTTATGTTTTTCGTCCTCAGACCCCATGTGTCTTCCTGAACACTGACGCGGAAAAGGCATTTGACTGGGTGAACTGGTCATTTATGTTTTTCGTCCTCAGACATATTGGACTGGGAGAGGTGATGCTGAGTAGCATAGCTGGAATATACTCTAACCCGACCACACAGGTTAAAGCAAATGGTGTACTGTCAGAACCCTTCCCAATTAGAAACGGAACGAGACAAGGTTGCCCATTATCTCCCCTGCTGCTCGCCCTATTCCTAGAACCTTTTCTCTCCACAATCAGATTGAACCCCGACATACAGGGGTTAAAAGTAGGTAAAACACAACACAAGGTCTCGGCTTATGCCAAGGACCTACTTTTACTCACTTACAAATCCCGCAATATCACTGCCAAACCTACTCAAACAATTCGATATTTATGGCACTTTATCTAACCTGAAGATAAAGTTTACAAAATCGGAATCGATGGGTATAGCTATGTCACCACAAACCCTCCCATCGATGTACTTAAATTTTTGGTTTAAGTGGACATTAACCGCACTAAAATTACCTAGGCATGAACATTCCGGCCGACCTCTCCTGAGTGTACGACCTAAACTGCCCATCCCTAAAAAAACCAAGGTGCTACTAGACAAGTGGCATACAAACCTCCATTCTTGTTTTGGTAGGTGTAACTTACTAAAAATGTGCATACTACCAAAATATTTCTACTTATTCCAGGCCCTACCAGTTAAAATACTTCAGACAAGTATAGTCATTGTTTACATGCTTTGTCTGGGCCCACAAAAAAACACGCATCCCATGCACACATTTGACACTGCCAAAACATTATGGAGGCCTAGCACTGCCAGACATCAGGAGATATTACTTAGCATTTAGGCAGAGTCATTGACTGACATCGTCATAGTGAACTGAAATTATGGGCGCAAATAGAACAAGAACAATCTACCATCCCATTGAAGAACGCACTTTGGTGCTGGGACTCTATACCACCTGACCTAAAAACACACCCTATAATAGGGAACAACCTGACACAATGCTCACAAGCCACCATACAAACACAGCAAATGACCAAGACATCACCCTTGACCCCAATTTTAGGGAACCCCAAGTTTCCGCCAGACATGTCATCCACACATTTTCATACTTTACGTGAATCCAGGAACATCACTGCATCCAAGTTTGTGACAGGCGATAGACGGCCTACCATTGAGGAATTAACAGATCGCACGGACCCCTACCAGCTCACATTCTGGACTGCAGCACAGATACATCACTTTCTACAAACTTTGAAAGACCCGCAGGCATATGCAAGACATCTCACCACATTTGAGGACTACTGCTTAGGACTAGAACCGCTATCTCAAGTCCTCTCCAAAACGTACACGCTACTCAATACCCCCCCTGAGCAACCAGCGTTATCTAGTGTACTGAAATGGGAAACAGATCTACACCGCACTTTTACTGCACCACAAATACAAAACATGATAAACTTATCCCTCAAATCCTCACTATGCACCAAGATACAGGAAACCAACTATAAGGTTTTAACGAGATGGTACATGACACCCAGCAGACTTCACACTATTTTCCCCGACATACCGGAGCAGTGCTGGAAGTGTGGTACCGACAGAGGAACGATTCTACATATATTTTGCACGTGTCCTAAACTGACATCCCTTTGGACAACAGTCCACACCATATCCCAAAAATTCACTGACTTTGTGATTCCAGACGACCCAGCATTTTTTCTACTACATGTCTCTACCATGTTAGTTAAGACTTACAAAAAATCCATACTGCGACATTTAGTAAATGCAGCCGAGTCTTGCATTCCCTTACTCTGGAAACAGCAAAATCCACCAACCACAGCTTTATGGCTAAAAAAAGTAGAGGACATAAACAAGATGGAGGATTTGATAATGACTGCATCAGACAGACATGAGACATATCAGAGAACCTGGACCCTTTGGAATTTATTCAAATACTCAGAAGAAGGTAAATCTCTCTTTAGAACATGATCACTGAAGGGTAATAAGAAGTAACGCTACCTTACACGTATAACTTGAGATGCGGTCACATCCCACACAGATTACCACCCCTCAACCCCCCTCCTGGTTTTCTTTCTTTACTAGCTCTACCTGCCTAAACTTTTCTTTTCTTCCTTGTTGGGCCCACATCCCAACTATCTAGTATGAGTTACGGGAGAAAAAAAGAAATGGTTTCCCTGATACATGAAGGGAGACGGAGCGCTGTCCCCATACCACTGTAATTTTACTACATTAAGACAGGGAGAAATATCGATAACAAACACCCCAGACTGTAGAAGTGTAAGATAATATGCATACCTGTTTACTGTTTTCCCATAATTAGAAGGCTGCGTCTTTCTTATACGAATAAGATATTGTTACCATTTTCTCTGTCTTCTTGTATATGGACCTATTTTGTTTTGTGTTTGTTTTGTTTTTGTTCCTAAAAACCAATAAAAAGATATTTGCAAAAAAAAAACAAACAAAAAAAAAACAATATTAGCCAAAAAAAAGTACAAAGATGTCCGCCGTTCCAATCACAAAGATGCGGTGGGGATGACGTCAGTGCATAGGGCCCTCCCAACATGTTTCATGTGCATGTACGTTCTCAAGGGAATAAGCGGTCCCTTTGTATTCTAATACACGTTTACTTTTACTGCTCTACATGATATCTCTGCTCTCAGAAAAAGAGTGCATGGAAAGTTTTGATACACTGTATTTTCATAAATGCTGATTTTTTTTCCGGCTGCTCCCTCTCAATTACATATGACATTTTTATTATTCCTTGCCTATTAGACTATAAGCTTGAAAAAAGAGTTCCCTTATACTATTAGATTTCTTTTATGTTGGGTTTGTGAATAGTCTCAAGACTGTACAGTAAACATTATGGAATATAATGGTGTAATAAACTATTATAATAATAATCATAGTCATAAAATATGATGTTACATGTTTTAACTTTTTTAAAATATTTTCTCTTCAGCACAGCATCTACAAGCATTAACGCCATGGCTGCAGTAACAGTTGAGGATCTCATTAAGCCATATAATGCAGACATTTCAATGAAAAAACTAATATACATTTCAAAGGGACTTTGTAAGTATCATTTCTTTTCCTACTCTGCTCCTATTTATTTATATTATTAAAGTGGTTGTAAACCTACAGTTTTTCTCCATCCAAAGGATAAGGCATGCCCCCTGCAATTAAATTTCAGAGAAAAACTGGGGAACTAAATTAATAAATACCTTTCTTTAAAGCGGAACTAAAGTCCAGCAGGCAGTCTCTTTATTGCAGAAGAAATATGTCTTTTCTGAAATAAAAGAAAAAGACCTACCTGCCTGCCTGCTCCCAGTCTTCTTCGGGAATGTACATCCAGTTGCTCAGGTGTAGCTCAGTTTAAATTCTGGCACAGTGCTGTGTGCTGGGATGACTGCATTCCTGCGCAGGATTTACGTCATCCTGACCAATTATAATGCTCCTAAATGTACGTCCTGATGAGGTACAATTTGAAGATTAAGCTGCGGGGGATTTCTAAGCCCCGGACCGGTGAGGTGGCGACCTGATGTCTCCTAGCTCCGCGCTCCAGGTCAGCGGGACTGGGGGGGTGAGGAGGCAGTCCTGTTCAAGTTCACCATACAGGTTTTTCTGTAAAGGTGAACTTACCCTTTCGCATGCACCATGTCACCACCCGATTCTCCCCCTCCCTGTGACAGTAGACAGGGGACCGTCTCCCTGCTTTCGGCTGTCACAATTTGAAAACAATGTGGCCATGCGGGGCTTCACTCACACGGCCGTGTCATTCATTCACAGAGTTCTGTGAATGAATGAGCTACAACTACCATCAGCCATTTTGACTGATGACTTGTAGGGTGCTGGTGACCGCTCTCTTAGTTTATTGAACTTCCTGGACATCAGTAACTGCCTGTCCGTATCGGAGGTATGGGCAGACAGTGTAACTGACAAACTGCAAGTGCCTGATATTGCACCCGTGATCTGCTGATCCTTGGTTAAATTCTTTACAGCAGGGATATGCAATTAGCGGACCTCCAGCAGTTGCAGAACTACAGTCCCATGAGCCATAGCAAGACTGTGACAGCCACAAGCATGACACCCAGAGGCAGAAGCAATGATGGGACTTGTAGTTTTGCAACAGCTGGAGGTCCGCTAATTGCATATCCCTGCTTTACAGGTTCCCAAGAAAAGAAATAATAAATGCACATTATTTTTACCTGCAAAAAATGTGCATTTATTCTTTTTTAGATGTGAACTCAGCCTTTAATGATAAAATGTGTAGCATTTTTTGAAAAATGAGAGGATTTTGTCACATCAGGAATGTATTAATATGGACGAATAAGAGTATAATTATTGAAAGGTCCATATTAACTGTTCACTGTTATCCATTAAACTTTAAGAAAATGCAAAAGATTTTTTTAGTTACAGATAGAGTGGGGGAAGGTTAGACAGTCTGCCAATTGTGGTCTGTGCCCCACTGGGGGAGGTTTACCCCTCTATTTGTCCTGGTGAAACAAAACAAACAATGTCAGCGCTCAATGGGTAACATTAGGTGGACATACCACTGGCAGAAAACATAAATAGCAAGCAATGGGTTAATAAAGATATTCCTTTTTGGTGGTATTGATGAACCAAGGCAAGTTTAATTAATATTATTAATATTAATATTCATCATAACATTAAAACCAATAATCCTCATACATGTAATGTATGAAAAAAGACATGGATAAGATTAAATGAGTCTACGATGTCACTGGAGCAATGAGGAGCCAACGGTGTGCAATGGTGGAAAAGTGCAGCTTGGGGGGCGCCAATAATCCCTCTGCACTGGTGAGTCCTCACCCGAACGGTGGACCCATTTGCCAGCATGGTCTGGCTGGTGTGCTGTGGGAAGAATACGGTGGCGGCCGCAGTGGTCAGGCAACCGAACCGCTCTCCACAAGGCAGCTCGCTATGCAGACTGGCATGCAGATGGATGTGGAGGGGAAAGCCGTGGTCTGCCAGCACTGGTGAGTAAGGATGAGCTCTGGCGTGTTCGCACACTCAACGTGCCAAACCCACCAGGAAGTCGGCACGGCGCTGCGCTAATCACAGGCAGTGAGACATTTCCCAATCTCTGCAGCCGCACATCAGGAAAATATCTCACTGCCTGTGATTAGCGCAGTGCCGACTTCCTGGCGGGCTCTGCACGTGGAGTGTGCGAACACGCCGGAGCTCATCCTTACTGGTGAGCCACTCTCCCTACATGGATTCACAGCAAGCAGATCGATGTAACAGGGATGTGAGGTGAGGCAGGAAAGCCACTGCAGTCTCGAGCCAGAAGCCAGGGAAAGCCCAGGGAAAGTGATGTCCAGTTCATGAACGAATCGTTCTTTTGAATCGATTCTTTTCAGTGAACTGGATGAATCGATTCATCTGACTGAATGGATCCGTTTGATACAGTTCACTATGCACGCAATACTAACATACCAGAGCAGGCTTGGTAATATGTTCCTAGAGTGAGAGCTCAGCCCCTACCTGCAAGTGCAACCAATCAGCTGGCTCACAGCACACTGACACTCAGAACTGTTTTAAGTTTGTATCCAGTTCTTGAGTCAGGAGTACCCAGTACACCGAGTTAAAGAATCATACGAGTTACTGAGTCAAAGAATCATATGAGTTGTTAGAAGACAGTACACTGAAAGAATCGTGAGTCCCCACCAGTAGAACAATACACTAAATCAATGATCAGGTAGCAGCAGTGATAAGGTGGTACAGACAGCCTGAGGCCCTTTCACACTCGTGCGACTTGTCCTGCGACTTGGGACTGCAAAGTCGCAGGACAATCAACCTCATGATTTCCAACGAGTTCAATTCATATCTGTGCGACTTCAAAGTAGTCCCTGTACTACTTTTGTCTGACTTTGATGCGACTTGAGGCAGAGACCTCAAGATTACACAGACATTGCTTCAAGTCGCGGCAAAAATCATGGCAAAATCACGTGACTTTCAAGTCACACAAGTGTGAAAGGAGCCTTAACGATTGGATTTTACTACCATGAGTACTTCGCCCATGGTAGTAAAATCTGATCATTATTCCTGCGCATGTGCTGTAAAGACTACGGACAAATCTGATGGCTAGCAATGTTAACTGTGAAGTTGGCCCATCAGAATGCAGTTCACATGCACAAAAACCCCATTATCATTTAGGCTCCGTTTCCACTTGTGCAACTTGTCCTGTGACTTGTGACTTCAAAGTTGCATGACAAGTCATACCCGATGATTTCCAATGAGTACCGTTCATATCTGTGCGACTTCAAGTCACATCGACTTCAAACTAGTCCCTGCACTACTTTGGTCCCACTTTGATGCAACTTGAGGTCCATAGACCTCCAGAATACACAGGCATTGCTTTAAGTCGCATCAAAATTGCGGCAGAATCGTGCAACTTTCAGGCTGCATTAGCCTGAAAGTCGCACGATTCTGCAGCAAATTTTTTGCCCCGATTTTGCGGCGACTTGAAGCAAGTCGCTGCAAAATATTCTTAAACAAAACCTGTACAACTCTGTGTGTGATTTGAGGCTAGGATGGAGGTTCACCTTACAGCAGGACAATGACCCCAAACACACTGCTAAAGCAACACTTGAGTGGTTTAAGGGGAGACATGTAAATTTGTTGGAATGGCCTAGTCAAAGCCCAGACCTCAATACAATAGAAAATCTGTGGTCAGACTTAAAGATTGCTGTTCACAAGCACAAACCATCCAACTTGAAGGAGCTGGAGCAGTTTTGCAAGGAGGAATTGGCAAAAATCCCAGTGGTAAGCTGTGGCAAGCTCATAGATACTTATCCAAAGGACATGGAGCTGTGATACCCGCAAAAGATGGCTCTACAAATCATTGACTTTAGGGGGGTGAATAGTTATGCACATTGACTTTTTCTGTTATTTTGTCCTATTTGTTGTTTGCTTCACAATAAAAAAAAAACATCTTCAAAGTTGTGAGCATGTTCTGTAAATTAAATGATGCAAATCTTCAAACAATCCATGTTAATTCCAGGTTGTGAGCCAACAAAAAAAGAAAAATGCCAAGGGGGGCGAATACTTTTGCAAGACACTGTAGCTAATCTACGGCTAGTACAGGTATCTAACACTTCAAAGTGTGTCTATTGCTGCGTACACACAAGCGGACTTTTCGATGGACTAGGTCCGACAGTCTTTCCGACGGACTTTGCAGCGTAGGTCCACCGGACTTTAAAACGAACGGACTTGGACACACACGATCACACCAAAGTCCGACGGATTCATACGTGATGACGTACGACCGGACTGAAATAGGGAAGTTGATAGCCAGTAGCCAATAGCTGCCCTAGCGTCAGTTTTAGTCCGTCGGACTAGCATACAGACAAGCGGATTTTTCGACCGGACTCAAGTCCGTTGGAAAGATTTGAAACATGTTTTATTTCTAGGTCCGTCGGACTTTTGGGAAAAAAAAGTCTGCTGGAGCCCACACACGATCGAATTGTCTGACGGAGTCCGGTCCGCCGGACCAAGTCTGCCGGAAAGTCCGCTCGTGTGTATGCAGCATAATGCCCCGTACACACGGTCGGACTTTGTTCGGACATTCCGACAACAAAATCCTAGGATTTTTTCCGACGGATGTTGGCTCAAACTTGTCTTGCATACACACGGTCACACAAAGTTGTCGGAAAATCCGATCGTTCTAAATGCGGTGACGTAAAACACGTACGTCGGGACTATAAACGGGGCAGTGGCCAATAGCTTTCATCTCTTTATTTATTCTGAGCATGCGTGGCACTTTGTCCGTCGGATTTGTGTACACACGATCGGAATTTCCGACAACGGATTTTGTTGTCGGAAAATTTTATCTCCTGCTCTCCAACTTTGTGTGTCGGAAAATCCGATGGAAAATGTGTGATGGAGCCCACACACGGTCGGAATTTCCGACAACACGCTCCGATCGGACATTTTCCATCGGAAAATCTGACCATGTGTACGGGGCATTATACTTAATCCCCTTCCACATGCCGCGGTTTCTCTCTCTGGAACAAAGTTCCCTACAGGAATACTAGCCGTTGGGAGAAACCACAGTGTGCAATGAGTGAGCAGATATTCAATACACTCAGAAGTGTCTGATGGTATCAGCTACATGGAGTTTTAAGACACAGGACACCAGGAAGGTAAGTATTTACCGTCTTCTTTTACAGAATCCCCCCCCCCATACTGGCAGGGCTACTTTAACAGATTTAGATGTATTTACATAACTCTCTTGGCAGAAATTAACACCTTTACAAAGTTAATTCTCAAGTGGTGAATTTAACTGCACTGTGCTTAGGCGTACCTTTATCATATTTGAATTCCTCAATCACAGATATCGGTCCATTGTTGTTTTCTTGTAACTCGTGCCAAGATTGTCCTTTTTTGTTTACTGTGCAATGATAATAAGCGCTCTGATTTTTTGGCCTCCTCATTCCTTTGTCCATAAAAAGATTGGGTTAGAAAGGTTATATTGCTGGAAAGACATATACTCATTCTACTGCAATGCTGTTTCTTCTGTATGTATGTCTGAGATAAATTCTTTACATTTTTTTACATTAATTTGTATTTTAAATTCCTAAATGGTCTCACTTGTGCTGTGCTTGTGTGTTCAATCGTATATGGAATGTGCTGTCATACTACTCTGTTCTTTCTGGTTGTCCTTTCAGTTGACTTGGGCAAAACACCCTGATTCAAAACCCTACATTGCTTGTTTTAATTCCTTAAAGAACTCCCTAAGTTATTTTTTGTCACATTTTAAATCACCATCATAATTTTCCTTAAACAGTGAATCTGTGACCAAATGTTGGAATTCAAGTATTAACATATTCCTCACAAACAAACAGGAAAACAAACTGTATAAAAAAAAAAAAAAACTTTAATGACATCTGCAGGCATTGTGGAGCAATTTACAGTTCAAGCAGAAGTACTCAAGTACATTCTCTCAGTAGTTCAGCTCAGCCTGCTGCCCCCTCCCAGGAGTGGCAACAGTAGCCTTGTAGCCTTTTCATCTCTATTATAAAAACTAAGCAGGAGCTCTGGGATGGGGAAACGGGGAGCTAAGCTGCTAAGAGAAAACAAGTGACTTTTGAGCTTCTGCCATAGGCTTTGGGAATTATTGCTCAATAGTGGCTTCAGCTACAAAAGTCAAAGTTGGCTTGTATTAAAGCTCATTTATTGCTAGTTTAAAATATGTAAAGATTTAATAGTCCACAGACTGGGCATGGTTCACTATAAGTATCAGCATCATATTCCAACTACATATTTTCAGAAGCTTTCTGGGAAGCCTCTGGGCTCAAAGATTCAACTCAATTTGAACTACCCCATGTGTGCATGAATCGATGATGAACACACAGCCTGCCTGTGTGAAATAATGTAAACTGGTGGATTAAATGCAACATGTGAACTCTCAAAAAAAAATCAAAATATAGGGCAGTTTGTAAAAACTTACAATGCATTAGGACACAAGATCCTTTTTGGAGGACTGCATGTAGGAATGCTTAAGACGTCATTGGCAATTGCATTAAGATCTTTTTCCATCATGAAGCAGCATCTCAACTGAGTTGAGGTTTGGACTGGGCCATTTTAGAATAAGCATTTTCTGTTGTTAAAGAATAAGTAAGATGTGCTCTGGGAGCATTAAACTGTTTAATAGATGACATTGTACCCTTAAAAATCATTGTACTTATCTCTGCGGGACTAGGTTATATACTGAGTTTATATGAGCATGGTAATAAACAGAAATAGAATACTGGACCAAACTAACTCTTAAATTAATTATCTTCATGTGTCTTTCAGATCTGCATTCCAAATGAAATTAGTATTTATAGGAACAAGTATAACTAACTTACTTGTCTTGTGTGCACAATAATTAATTTACTGGTTCTGTGACTCCGTTATGTAGAATCTGCCACATGCAGGAGGATCAGATTAAACATATTACAAAAAAAATTAACCACAACAATAGGCTTTCGCTGTGAGAACAAGCTGTAGAGCATATCTATGTTGTAGTACTGCACAGATAGAAGCAATGTTTGCACTGTCATTGAGGGCTTGTAGTAATTGCTATAGTTCACCATACTGTATAAAGTATTTTTTTTAAAGTAATATGTATTATTTTTATAAAAAAAAGATTAAGTTGCTCAAAGCAGACCTGTGAAAATTACTCTCATGCCGTGTACACACGGGCAGACTTTTTGACCGGACTGGTCCAACGGGACGAATCCGTCAGACAATCCGACCGTGTGTGGGCCTTATCGGACCTGCAGTGGACTTTTTCGGGCGAAAATCAGACGGACTTTAGATTTGAAACATGTTTCAAATCTTTCCGACGGACTCGAGTCCGGTTGAAAAATCCGCTCCTCTGTATGCTAGTCCGACGGACGAAAAACCGACGCTAGGGCAGCTATTGGCTACTAGCTATCAACTTCCTTATTTTATTCTGGTCAAACGTCATCACGTACGAATCTGTCGGACTTTGGTGTGATCGTGTGTAGGCAAGTCCGTTCGTTCGAAAGTCCGTCGGAAAGACCGTCGGACCTTTGATGCCGAAAAGTCCACCCGTGTGTACACGGCATTACCTGCTTTAATTTCCTCCTGCCCCAGGCCCATCAGAAATGGCAGATTTTTTTTTTTTTTTGGGAGCAGGTACCCTTTTTGTAGTACCTGCTACCACTTGCTCACTTCCTCGCCTAAGCGAATTCATTGCCATCTCTGCCTACCAATCCCCTCTGCTCACAGCCTGCTGGGATCAGGTTATACATCCAGGACCAATCTTACTGTAGGCTGCGTCTGTGCCAGCTGTGAAGTATCAGTAAGTCACAGTTGGCAACCAAGTCCAAGATAGTGACATAGAAGGAGCAGAAGCCCTGGGGAGAATCAGCTGCAGACAAGATAGAATTAGAAATTGCCATTTATTCCCTGTGGACTGCCAGCCTTCATTCCTGTCAGCAGACTCTTAGATTGGTGTTATTTCTCCAATGTGGTCAAATACAGATTGCCCCCACTATAAGCACTTACAAATACCATTTGTTGGTTGATATAGTATATGACTGTACTGTTTGATGTTCTGTGAGTCTTGGCTGCTGGTTCATACCCCTAGCTTATCCTTTGACTCCTGCTGTTCTGTTGCACTTGTCTATTGAACTGGTACTTTAGGTTAGTTGTCCGTTAAATCTTATGCCATTGCCAGAGCGGCAAACCACCTAATAGCATTGTTACATAGCAAAATCAAAACCTTCTCGTGGAGTTCCTGAGTAAATGCTGGGTACTTTTTCAATTCCACACCATAGGTGCCCACACCTACTATTGCTGACACTATCACAGTTCACTGTTTGTAGGTGTGGCATTTATGGGCAGAGGTGTACGTATACAATCCATTATACTGTATTGTATTAGCAATGCATAAATATAATACATAAGTTAATGAATGTGTTGGTTATGAATAATGTGTTGATTGTGACCTAAGGAGTATGACAGAAAAGTATGTGTTCCATACCCGTTCTCTTTTTTTTCAGCTCTCATTTATGGATGTGCATGCATTACAGTAGCAGCCTTGTCATCACTGCTTAGTGGTGGCGTTTTACAGGTACTAGGCTAGTGACCAGTCAATAAGAAATATAATGTTTCTCTAACTATGTATTCTCTAACTATCATCTCTCTGTTCTCTTGCACAGGGCTCCTTTACAATAATGGGAGTAATCAATGGCCCACTCCTTGGCGTTTTTATCTTAGGAATATTTACCAGTTCATGTAACACTGTGGTATGTATGTCCTTAGCAGCATCAACAATATTTTGCCTTTAGGTTGTATCCAAAGCCTTTTTTTATTTACTGCCAATGAAATTGTGAGAATCCCTGTCTGTTTTCTTATTTGCTGCCTGTGTCCCACTGTAGAGAGATTTACCTTGATTTCACTGTTACAGAGACACAATGGGAGGTGAGAGTGATGCAAATTTTCGGCAGATAGGACTGTTATCAGTCAAGAAAGTGCTGGACACATGGCTGAGCCCTTCTTGTTTTACTGGAAAACAACAGAAACACATAAATAGGAAGTTACATCATAACACTGTGGTTTCACTGGAGAGAACAATAAATGATAGAACCATTAAACATAATATTACCACCAAGTGGCAGAACTACTACTAATCACAGTAAAATATATACGAAAATGGTTGTTGAGCCTGTGTTTGTATAAACAACATGCTAAGGAAATACCTCCAAAAAAAAAAAAGGAAATCCCCTCTAAAACAGAGACAGTGGTTACCAGGACAAATATGACAAAATTATCCCAGCAATTAACTCCTCAGACAACAATAAAAACCTGACAGGTATTCTAACCCATTTTGACTAAAGATACAATTTCAAGTAAATGTAAACTCAATTGCTAAAATCTGATTTAAGCTGTAAGACATTAATGCAATTTCAAAAGATATTTTCAGTCTCTTTAAAGCGTTAGCATTTAATAAAATAATGCCTGATGATCCTGGCATGAAGATGCTTGTTCAGGCACTTATTACCTTTTATAGGATGACAAAAAACTGTCTTTGTCTGCCAATTGTTCTACTCTACTGTGAACCTGTCTCGTGCACTTATAGTAGGCTGCACAGGCATGTTTAGCTGTTGTCACTATCGGGAAACCTGAGATCAGTAATAACCTGCAACTTTTGTTGGAGTGCATGCAAACAGGAATTGGTTGTAAAAGAGACTGCAAAAGAGAGCACACTGAAGAGCAAAAATTAATGATTGTAACAATGTAATACTGACACATAATCACACACACATAGGTTGGACTTGACGAACTTGTGTCTTTTTTCAACCTCACCTACTATGTAACACTGTTAAAAAAAAAAAAAAACACCTCAAGAACAAACATAGCATTTTTTTATGATATGCAATAAATGTCCTCTAATTAAGTTTTACATCTACCTTAAAGTTTACCTTTTTTTCTCTAAATTACAGCTTCCCTATATACCAATATACCATCAATATACCCCCTGTTGCATAAAAGAAAAATCTTTCTCTATATTCTAGGACAGACTTTACCTCCAGGTTACTCTATAGAAAACTCCTCCATTACTCCCTGGTATTGGTCCCGGTATTTGGGATTTGAAAACTTTTACACTGCTCGTTTCAAAAGCGTGGTTAAAATGCATATGTGTGTAGCGCTGGTAGATTTGCAATGTACCGCAGATTAGGTAAATTTAGTAAATTGTGTGTTAGGAAGGTTAAAAGTTTGCCACTGTTCCAGCTTGACTGATGTTGTGTGTGCTTCTGTGCTGACCGGTGGGTGTCGCTGTTACCATTAGTCAGTGTTGGAAGGGCAACGTGTCAAAGTGTATAGATGCTCCTCTGTCTCGGAGGCAAGCTCGGTGGAGGTGGTCCTCCGCGTTGCATTCTGGGAGAGGGTATTTATGGGACAGATGCCATGTTCTAGGGTTCGTTTTGCAGCCACCTGCTGGCCCTCCTGGCCGACAGGTATGCGTTAAGGAGCTACCTCGTGGTCCTCCGATCGGGAGCAGGGGTGGGTCCAGAGGCTTGTCTGGGGCCTACCACCGCGGCCGAGGAATGGTCCTGAGCTGTCGGTCCTGTGTGATGAAGCCGAACAGGCGAGGAGATCCCAGGGGAGGACCCATCTTGGAGAGATCACGCAGCGTGCTGGTCTATAGAGGGGCCTGGTGACTCGGCTGGAGGATGTATCCAAAAGAAGTAACCATACAGCATAGTGTCGCCGGTTCGGCTTAAAGGTTCAGGCACTGTGACTGACTGTTCACTGCAGAAGATCTGATACATCCTGTGGCAGAGGATCATGCAGATTTACCCCCCCCCCAAATAAGTCTGTGGCAGAGACTTTCGATTCGTGCTGCGTACTGGCTGCTAGACCGGTGAGAGAGGCCTATCCAGACGAGCAAAGAGTGCGTCCCATGAGGGGAACGCATTCCACATGATTATCTGAATTCTATCGGGACATTTGTCGCTAAGATTTTGCAATAAGATATTTGAGTTTCTCCTGAGCGCTTCCTTTTCCGTCTCTTTCCTGCCACTTCCTAAAGTTTGACTGTTTAATAAAGCATTGAAAACGTACTCCAGTGTTGGTGCGTGTGTCGTCCAGCAGTAAACTCAATGGAACCCCTAGATCCGGTGCCGGTGAAACAGAGGGAAGCAAAGTGAAGGTAACTGACCCATTTAAACCAGCAGCTCCACAGTGAGTTAGTGCTGCATTTCCGGTGCTTTTTGCACCTGTAATAAAAGGATACGTGACTTCAAAACCACATCTAAAAACACACCCTGGGTGTGTTTTTGATGTGCTTTTCATTCATTTCAAAGGGGAGTTGCATTGTTGGTGCGTTTTTTTTTGCACCAAAGATGCACCAAAAATGCAGCATGCAGGATTTTTAAAAACGCAATGGATCAGTGTTAAGAGCTTCATAGTATTTAATAGTAATGCATTTTTCTTCCATTTTTTTTAATACAAAAACGGAAAAAAAAAACTGATCAGTGTGAAAGCAACCTTAGTAAACTAAGGAAGTACTTCAGCAGTTGACCTCATTAGTACACACACTGAACCTACTCTTCCTGTCCAGGAGATTGCTCCCATCCGTATCTGTACTCACATAGTTACAGTTAATCTGGTTGAAAAAAGTCCATCCAGTTCAACCAACATAGAAAAGAAAAACATACACACACACACAAAAACCCCCATATATACAATCCTATACCCACAGTTGATCCAGAGGAAGGCAAGAGAAAACCCCAACAAAGTATGATCCAATTTGCTCCAGCGGAGTAAAAAACTCCTTCCTGATCCACCGAGAGGCAATATGATTGTCACGTACCTGGTTGGAGGCCAAAATTCTGAGAGGGCTCTCCTTGCGGCTGAGTGCAGTACACCCCTGAGGTTGGGTACAGAGGGTGTAGTGCCCAGAGAAGCACAGGTTGCCAGATGGATTCAGGAGGGAAGAGCTGGTGACTACTTGAAGAATACTGGGCATGCAGGAAACACAGCTGGGCTCAAGTCTCTAAGAATCCTCAGTGATGCTTGGCAAGGTGTGTGCAAGGACAGTAGTGGAAGCCAGGCCAGGGGTCAAACACATTAGATCTGGTAAGAGGAAGAGGCAGTTTGCAGGAAGGAGACAAGCCAAAAGTCTGGTACAGGAAGGCAGGCAGGAACAGATAACTGTAACAAAGTCCGTGATACAAGCCGGGATCAGGTGCTGGAGAAGGCAACAAGTCGGTACAGCAAGCCAGGGTGTCAAACCAGGAAAGCAGATCAGACAGGTCAGGAACAAGCCGGGTCACAACAGGAAATCCAAAACAGTAATTGCACAGAGGCTCAGGAATACAGGAAGGCTGACGACAATCCAGCAATGAGATGGGTTTAGCAGCCGTCTTATATAGGCCAGCAAGTGGCCGCATCTGTCACACGAATCTGCGTGCACCCGTTCGCACCTTTTGTGTTAACGAGCACGGCAACGTGCCAGAGGCGACCATTACCAGTACTGGCACTATTGCCAGTTCTACTGTGGCCATTTCCCTGATAATGATATTCCCTGGATCAACTTTACCTATAAATATTAGTATCCTGTTATATTATGTGTAATTAGGAAAAAATCCAGGCCTTTTTTAAAACAATCTACTGAGATGGACAGGACCAGCTCTTGAGGGAGTCTATTCCACATTTTCACAGCTCTTACTGTGAAGAAACCTTTCTGTATTTGGAAATTAAATCTCTTTTCCTCCAGAAGTAAAGCATGCCCCCTTGTCCTTTGTGATAACACAAGGTGAAAAACTCACCAAGTTCACTAATTTGGACCACTTATGTATTTATACATGTTGATCATATCTCCCCTTAATCTCCTCTTCTCAAGAGCGAATAAATTCAGTTCAGGTAATCGTTCCTCATTGCATGCTATTAAGCTTATGATGTACCAGAACACCCAGATCCTTCTCCACCATTGACTCCCCCAGTTGTTCTCCCCATAGTATGTATGATGCATGCATATTTTTAGCCCCCAAGTGCACAACTTTACATTTTCCAACATTAAACCTCATTTGCCACACAGTTACCCAATTTAACAGTGCATTGAGGTTGGCTTGTAAGTTAGAGACCTCATGTAAAGACGTTATTCCACTGCATAGCTTGGTATCATCTGCAAAGATGGAAATCAATGTCAGTGAACATTGTTCCCACTGAAAACACAGCCAGTGTCTTCCTCTGCTAATTGATTGTTTTGTACCATATCTTCTTCTTGCATAGATTGGTAATTTGGCAGAGTGTGCAGGAGCTGAGCAATCACATAACGGCCTACGTGGAGCAGAGCTGTAGTATAGAAAATAGGAGAAGGGTGTGCCCGGAAGTCTGTAAAGCTCACCATAAACTATACAATCTGATTGTACAATCTCCTTTAGATCTACCATCAATGTAGTGCAAGGACCTGCTTGATTAAATACAGAGTGTTTGGATAGATTGGTGTACCCTCCTATAATATAGTTTTGTTAAATTTAAAGGTGATTGTACAGAAATTGTACAATCAGATTATATAGTGTATGGCTACCTTTATAGACCTGAAATGAACTAGCTGCACTTAATTGTTAATGGCACTCCAAACGAGGAAGCAAACGCGCATTTTGTTAAGTTGTTAAGTGAAACAATAGCAAAAATAGCAATGGTAAAATTTGTGCAAACCGCAAAGCAGCAAAATGCCCCATGAGCTACTTTGCTGCGTTTGTCGCACGTAGGGCAGTCCATTGAAAACAATGGCTTGCCTTCAGCATGTTGCGGGGAAAATGCACCAAAAAATGTCCACTTACACTACCCAAGGTGTGAATGGGGCCTGAAAGAGAAATTGGTGTGTTTACCCTTTCCTGCACTGGAGCTGAATTACAAGCATATTGACAGCTTAACCACTTCAGCCCTGGAAGGATGTGCCCCCTTAATAACCAGGCCATTTTTGCAATACAACACTGCATCGCTTTAACTGACAATTGCATTGTCGTGCAACGTTTGGGGCTATAAACAAAAAGAGAGTGACAATTGTGAAAAAAAAAAAAAAAAAATTCTTTTTTACTTTCTGCTAAAATACATATTAAAAAAAATATAAAAAAACAAATGTTTTCATCAGTTTAGGCCAATATGTATTCTTCTACATATTTTTGGTAAAAAAAAAACATTGCAATAGGTGTATATTGATTGGTTTGCGCAAAAGTTATCATGTCTACAAACTATGGGATAGATTTAGGGACTTTCATTTTTTTAATTTTTACTGGTAATGGCAGCGATCTGCGATTTTTAGCGGGACTGCGACATTGCGGTGGACAAATCTGACCCCCAATTACACTTTTTGGGGACCAGTGACAGTATTACATTGATCAGTGCTATAAAAATACACTGATCAATGTATAAATGACACTGGCAAGGAAGGGGTTTACCGGGGGGCGATCAAGGGGTTAAATGTGTTCCCTCAGCGTGTTCTAACTGTAGGGGGGATTGGCTGCCTAGGACATGGCAGAGATAGCTGTTCCCGATCATAATGCATTTTTTAAAATTTTGAACAGAGAAGTGCAGATTCAAAGCTGCCATGGACTGGGTACATGAGATATAAGCACATTGGGACAGCTTGGACAGAAAAGACATAACAAAATGCTTCTATGTATTCTGAAAAGTTAAATTCTGCCTGAAAAGGTGAACTTAGCCTTTAACCTGTTGTTGCCCGCCCACTGCCATATGACGGCAGAGCGGTGCGGCTCTCGTTCTGGGCTGACGTCATATGATGGTGGCCCATTCACACAGGGCATGCGGGCGTGCAGTCCTGCACTGTCGGCGTGTCCCAGAGACACAGCACGTCACGACAGGGGTGAACAGCCATTGGGCATGGCTGTTTACCACGTGATCGGCCGCAATTACGCCACGGTCGATCACAAATGGTATTCCTCTCCTAAGACCGCGCATGTGTGCGATCAGGAGCTCGCAGCGCAGTCATGTCGGTGGCAGCGTGTTCCCAGGAACACTGCTCGTCATCGACAAGGGTAAACAGCCAATGGCTGGTGGCTGTGTACCACGTGATCAGCTGTGATCCATTCACAGCCGATCACTAAATGTACATATAGACCGGTTACTAGCTGTTACCAGCTCTTCTCTCCTCACACACCGTTTCCAGTGTGAGGAGAGAAGAGCCAGGAGCAGTGAGTTACCGATCTGTGCAGTGTCAGTGTCTGCACCATCACCACACAAAAAAAGGGGACCTGCCACATTGCCCCCCCACACCCATTGCCAAGTGCACCTGTCACCCATCAGTGCCCATAAAGTGCACCTGTCATCGTCAGAGATTGCCTTCAGCAGTGCACCTGTCACCCATCTGTGACCATTGCCAGTGACCCATCCGTGACCCTCATCTGTCACCTATCAGTCCCATAAAGTGCACCAGTCACCATCAGAGACTGCCATCAGTGACTCACCAGTCACCTGTCGCCCGTTACCTGTCACCCATCAGTGACCCTCACCCATCACCTGCCACCCATCTGTCACCTGTCACACAACCCATCAATAATTGTCACCTGCCACCGGTCGCACAGCCCATCAGAAAAATGTCCAAAAGAGTATATATACCAGTGAGGAGGCGTTCCAGATCCTCTCCATGACTGATGAGAGCAACGGGGAGTTCTCAGATTCAAATGCCAATTCCGATTCTGAATCAAATTCAGCATTTGAACAGATCGATAGTAGGGGATCGGCAAATGAATCAGAGGAAGAATGGATCCCTCCTAAAAGGGCACGGCACTCTGGAAACCAGGCAGCCACTAGCAATATACCCCAGGATCAAATTCCCAGGCCCAGTACAGGCACTGCCACCAGTGATGGACCCCAAAACTAAAGGCTCACTACCAGCGCTGCCGCCAGCGAAAGACCACAAGAAATGCCAAGGCCAAGTACCAGTGCTGCCGCAGCATCACGCCCAGATGCCAGCACAGGAACTTCAAATCCCCCAACTACCAGCACTGGGGTGCCACATCCCCCAAGAGCAAGGGCAGCTACACGTCTTTCAGATGGTCTTGCCAATCCAACATGGCTGCCTTCTGACTCAGGATCAGCAAGAATTCCTCCTTCACCGCACAGCCAGGTGTGCAGGCCAATACCCAAAGTTTTACTGAAATCGATTGCTTTTATTTATTTTTGCCCGACACTTTGCTGCAATTCATCGTGGACCAGACCAATTTATATGCCCAGCAGCATATTGCCAACAATAATCATCATACGCCCGTCCGTTTGAGTGGAAGGATTTGACTCTGGAGGAGTTCTGAAGGAGTTCATATTGTTTATGGGCCTCACCATAAACGATGGGGTTGGTGGACCAACAGGCATGTCCAAAAAAATTAAGGACATGCCTGTTGGTCCACCAACCCCATCCACCACATGCCCATTTATTCTTTTGTAATGTCCAGGTCTCGATACGAGATGATTATGCCCTCCCAGTGCCCTCCCCACAATCATCCAAATTATGATAGGTTATAAAAGTTATTTAAAATTCGCCCACTCATTGATTTCTTTTCCCAACTATTTGCAGAACTCTATGTCCCCGATCAGTATATGTGTAGATAAGTCCCTGGTACCCTTTTCAGCCCGGCTAGGAATAAAGCAATACATTCCTAGCAAAAGGGCCAAATACGGAGTGAAATTTTATAAGCTACATTTGAAGTTCAGAGAAGACGAGGTCCCATTGAAAAGCCAACATGTGTACAAGATTACAGTCTCTACATGGGGGGTGGATTTCAACGACCAAATGCTTCAGCCCTATTTATTAATAAGGAAGTCCCCTTTCTGGTGCAAGAAAGTAGCAATCTATTTAATTCACTGGCCATTTATAATGCCTACATAATTCACACCTAATTCATGGAAAGCCCTGCCCACTTCCTAAAATTCATTGAAGAAGTTGTCATGTCCCTCATCTACCATCAAAGACCCCCCAGAAAACCTTTGCTCTGATGCTGTTAGCCGATTTCATGAGCGCCACATCCCAGACAACATTCCACCATATGACGCAGGCTGAAGACGCCAAAAAAGATATCAAGTATGCAACAAAAGAGGATTTCGAAGAGATACCAGCTACCATTGTCCCCAGTGTCCCTCCGAACCCAGCCTTTGCATTGGTGAATGCTTCCGACTATATCACACATCCCTAAAATATTAGCCCATATTCTTAACCATTTCCCCTTTTTCATCATCTGTGTTGACCATTTCCCATGCTTCCTCAAATAACCATGCCACATCCTTCCATGTGAACTGACCCTGGCCTCTTTTTTGACTATGCCTCTGCCAACCGTTTGGACTGTTTCCACATGAACTGACCCTGACCTGTTTTATCAACTACACTTCTGCCTACTACTTGGCCTGCTTCCATGTGAACTGACGCTGGTTTGTTTTATCAACTACGCTTCTGCCAAACGCTTAGACTGCTTCCACGTGAACTGACCCTGGCCTGTGTTATGGGCTATGCTTTTGCCTACCGCTTGGACTGATCTGTTGCCCTGCTACTGTAGTACACAGGGGTCTCACATGTGAGGGGCTCCAGAAATGTTTTTCCGGATGGAGAAAACAATTTTTTTGTTGTCTCCGGGTTTCGTAATTTCCAGATTAGGGTCTGGAGTCCAGAGGCTTCATAGAGATTTGGGTGTGTGAAGCCTCTACCCCTGTGCCCCTGTGCACAGGTCTTACCTGATTGCGGCCCTCAGCCTGCTGCTGACTTACTGCCATAATGCCTCTGCCTGCTACCTGGACTATGGAAATAATTAGCTGTAGCAAGAGGCAGTATGTTTATGAAGGGCTGGAGAGCAGTACAATAATGAGTGCAGGCATGTAACGGTGTACCAGGACCAATATTATGGCTGTGCTGGCTGTCTCTGCCTGGACAATTTCTATGGATAAATGCTTTGGCTGTGCTGACGATATCCTTGTGCTGACTGTGGACAATATTCCTGCCTGCTGCTTGGATAATTACTATTGTTGTTGCTAAGCACATCCCTGCCCGCTGCCTGGACCAATTCTCTCCTCTGTGGACACTACTAAAACCACAGGTAATACTTTTTTTTTACCCTTTCCTCAATAGAATTTATTTTAGAGTGTCATTTTTGGTATGTAAATGCTATGTGTTAGAAACATGAGGGGCCTTCAAAAATGATAGGTTGGCAGGAAATTAGATGTGTAATTTATGCTTGTAGAACACCTGAATGTGCTACTTCAATGGTGGACCTCTGTATGTGGTCAGGCTGTGTAAAAGTCTCACACATGTGGTATCGCCATACTCAGGAGGAGTAGCAGAATGTATTTTGGGGTGTAATTTTTGCTATGTTCATGCTATGTGTTGGAAATATCTTAAAAATGAACAACTTTGTGGGGAAAAAAATGCAGTTTCATTTTTTTTCCACATTTTCCAAAAACTTCTGGAAAAAAAATGAACCGTTCAAAAGACTTACTATGTCTCATAGATTATACGTTGGGGTGTCTGCTTTCCAAAATTGGTTCATTTTGTGGGCCATTGTTTCCATTGTCCTGGTGCTCAAGGGCCTTCAAAAGTGTGATAGGTTGTCATGAAATTATAGGTGTCATTTATGTCCCTAGAACACCTGACAGTGCTCCTTGCATGTTGGGCCTCTGTATGTGGCCAGGCTGTGAAAAAGTCTCACACATGTGGTATCGCCATACTCAGGAGTAGCAGAATGTGTTTTGGTGTGTAGTTGCAAGCATGCATATGCTGTGTGAGAGAAATAACCTGTTAATATGACAATTTTGTAAAAGAAAAAAAAACACAAATCTTCAGTTTGCAAAGAATTGTGGGAAAAAATTACAGCTTCAAAAAGCTCACCATGCGACTTACTAAATACCTTGGGATGTCTACATTCCAAAAAGGGGTAATTTTGGGGGTATTTGTACTTCCCTGGCTTGTTAGTGTCTCAAGAAATGAGATAGGCCTTCAGTACATCAGGTGTGATCAATTTTCAATGATTGGCACCATAGTTGTAAACTCTATATCTTTCACAAAGACCAAATAATATACACTAATTAGGGTTATTTTTACCGAACATATGTAGCCGTATACATTTTGGCCAAGAAAAATTACTAATTTGCAAAATTTTATGACAGAAACAAAGCAAAAAGGCATTTTTCACCAAATTTTCAGTCTTTTTATTTATAGCACAAAAAAATAATGTGTGAAAAGGGGACGCAAATTTCATTTAGGTACAGTGTTGCATGACTGAGTAATTGTCATTCAAAGTGTGAGAGCGCTGAAAGCTGAAAATTGGTCTGGGCAGGAAGGGGGTGAAAGTGCCCTGTAAGCAAGTGGTTAATGAAGGTATTCTGTGGTCTGCAAAGTGTTTGTTAGCTGCAGTTGGGCTATATCTTTGCTCACATAATGGTTAGAGTCTGTGTTTGCATTGGCATTAAAAGCTAATTTGATAGTAAGGGACATTTTAATGTGTCAACAATGGTAAGTGGAAATTCTAATCTTTAATTTTTCTGTTAATCCAACTGTGAACATATCTTTGCATAGCTGGAAAACCTTGCTACATCCATATAATTAAATTAAAATATATTTTATAGAGTTACACGTTTAAACTTATGGGGGGGGGGGTTAATTATGTGTATCAAATCTGTATTTTACAAATAAACAAACATTTATATAGGATGCACCCATGATACGATTTACTGAGAATGATGTGTTTTCCAAAGATCACAGCAAAGATGTTTTCCCTCAAAAGTTGTGTATATAGAATTCATATTGAGCTATTGAGCTCTGTAAACAATAAGCAGGATATCCAAAAAAATATATGAAAAGGAGTCTGGAGCTCCATCCGATGACTTGAAATTAGTATCCAGCATGGTTATATGCAATATTAAAAACCATAAAAATAACAATCCGGATTTGGATAGAATAGAAAAAGGTTAGAACAACAATGTCCTTTTCGTGAGAATTACACAATTTTTGATTTTCCCTCACTTTTATTCCTGCTGACCATGGTACCATGAATAATCAAGAGAGTGAATACCTTCATTGAGAACACAAACAGCAATACAAACCTGATTTAGATTACATTTAAATCCCAAAGCTGCAGAGCAATGAAGTCTGTGTAAGATATGTTACTACAAAATAATAATAATTCATTCACAATTCAGAACTGGCTAGCTAATACAAATTAAAAATATTTCCACCTCATTCTGAACCACACCAAATTAAGTGTAATTGCTTATTTGCAAATGAAAATAATAAACCTTTCAATAACATTTACATACAGTATATATTTACAGGCTATGAAAGTCTCAGATGCTTAGCACTGAGAGATGTACAGTAACCAAGATACATATCAAATGATGTATATTAGTTCAGTAATATCACATCATTCCTGTAAAAAAAAATATTGTTTACTTACCTTTTCGGTAATACAAGTTTTAAACTACTGTATTATTGATTCCCGGCAACTGTAAGTATGTTGTATTGACATAGGAGTCAGCAAGAGTAACTACAACATGTAGCAGGGGGAGCAGGTATTTGATGCACCCAGATATATCAGATATTTACAGCAACTAGAGAGCAGCAAGGTGGTGGAGTTTAACATATAGGCCACTAAAAATATAAGAATAGAGCATCTTGTTTTACAGGTTGCTCTTAGTTTTGTTTCGACACAGTGAATGGATCACTTTAAATATGTAAAGGTAAGAGACAAATTGCATACACACATAAAATGCTATTTTATGTTAGTTTCTTTGTGAATAGGTACAGACTTGGCAAAATTCATCTCTACAACAAAACATTATACCTGGAACATCCCGTATGAAGGAAAAGGCACATGAGTAGTCCTCTTTAGAAATGCAAGAAGGGGTTGATACCTTTATGACTTTATATAGGCAAGGGAACATTTTCTTAATGTCTCACTCTCAGGACCTATTCTACAAACACACAAGTTTAAATTTCAGTTTTAAACATCCATTTCACAGTTGGGATTTATTGTGAATGTGTACTTATTGTCTTTTTCCTATCCCTAGGGTGCATTCTCGGGGCTTGCTGTGGGATTTAGTTTATCTCTTTGGTTAGCAGTTGGTGGTACTCTCTACCCCCCATCGCCAGAGATGATGGGAGTTTTGCCCACCTATGCTGAACACTGTCCTCTTTACAACTCTAGTGATGGGATCATCTATGGCTGTCCTTCTCCAAGAAACATTACTATGGCTCTAGACAGGTAACAAATGCAATACACATGTCTGCATGTATTTGTGTTTCAGTGTTTATGAACTAGTGTTTCACCAAAGGGGGTGATCACGTCCTGCTCGCCCACCCTGCCAGAACCAGAGGTGTGACTATAATGGTGTTATCAGCATCGGGCACCAGTGTTTTGGGGAGTTTTATCTAGGACCCCTCTCAAAACAAACTTCATTGATGAACACCTTACTGGCTGACAATAAACCAGTTGCAAAATTCACTTGATAAAAGTTCTAGGGGTAGACAGCAAAAAAAGGAGTGTGGAGGCTACACAGGAAGACATGTTTGCACAGCCATAGCAAGCATGGTAAATACAGTCTTTACCAAAGCCATGTATGGGAGCAAATGGAAATCCACCAAAACAAAGATCCAAGTATGTGAATCAAGCAAAGCATGAACTATAAAATTACGTTGTAAGTGTATATGTACAATAATACACATTTCTTGAGGTTGGTATTTGCATAGCAGTAGATACATCCACACATATGGCCTGCTAATAGTCTGCTTAAAGCTGATAACTGGGCATACAACCTTTGCCAAGTGCCAATTTATGTGAAAGAAGGCCTGAAAGCAATCCATCCAAAGAAAATTCTTTAATTCAATCCCTGAAACTGTTCTCATGCAGCCTCCTGTTATGGAAACCAATCAACTCTGCAGCTGGACAATGTATTTCTTTTTTTTTTTTTTTTTGCTACAGGAGCTTATTATTTAGGGTCAGCTAATATGCCAAGAAATCTGTTCCCAAATGCATAATAATGCAGCTGTGGAGTAGACACGAGAAATGTGTACCTAGGAACTTAAAGGAAAAGACAGCAGTATGTTGTCTGTGCAAATGGCGCTGTAATGCATACTTCACCAGTATTCTTGCCTCTCCTCAGGACCATTGCTGCCAGTTAAAGTGACACTAAACTATAACCTTATTCTTCAAAAATACTCCATAAAAATACTGATTTCTTACCATGTTTTTCTGCCTCCCTGTAACATCCTCCATGAGCTTGCAAACATCTTCTTTTCCCCCTAACTACCATTTGTTTGGAACAAGCAGTGCATGTTAGTTGTCATGTGCACTGCTGTAAAGTACTGTAAAGTCTGTAGTCCATAGTCAATGGCATAAATTGTAGCGCTAAGGAATAAACACATGTGCATATGTTTGTGAAAAATAAAAAATTAAATCATACAAAAATAATGGAAATGTGAAAAAGTCCAATGCCTGTAAAGGTCCTAAAAAGGACCAATATGAGTCGGCCACTGAATAGTAGCTAATCAAAGTAATACACTGGCACTGTCCAGCAGTGAGGGCATCAAAGGTGGTGCATCTTCGTCCAAAAAACAGGAAAAGTACCGTATTTATCGGCATATAACACGCACCCCAAGTTTAGGAGGGAATTTTAAGGAAAAAAACTTTTAGGGGGTAGAACTGGACCACAAAGGAACTCTCGTCCGGGAGTTTATGCAAAGAAAAAATGCCTCCATATGGTGTAGGTCAAAAAAGTGGGTTTTTTATTTCTAAAAACCAGCATACATAAATAGGAATAAAAACTGTGATCACAGAGTAAAAATGGGGGGCAATGTGGGAAGCAGAAAGCCAAGCCACCCATTTTTACTCTGTGATCACAGTTTTTATTCCTATTTATATATGCTGGTTTTTAGTAATAAAAAACCCACTTTTTTGACCTACACTATATGGAGGCATTTTTTCTTTGCATAAACTCCCAGACGAGAGTCTTTGATCTGTCGATCCCCGGCATCCTTGCCCTTACGACTCGTTGTCACTGACATTTTTTGGTTGAAGATGCACCACCTTTGATGCTCTTGCTGCCGGACAGTGCCAGTGTATTACAACTTTGATTAGCCACTATTAGTTGGCGGACTCATATTGGTCCTTTTTAGGACCTTTACAGGCATTGGACTTTTTCACATTTCCATTCTTTTTGTATGATTAAATTTTTTATTTTTCAAAAACATATGCACATGTGTTTATTCCTTAGCGCTACAATTTATACCATTCACTTTCCAGCATTCTTGTCACATTGTTTATGTAGCAGCTTTTTCACTTTGTTTTAGAGTTAGCGCAGTAATATCCTTATTCATATATAGTCCATAGTCTCTAGTCCATCTCAGGAGCAAGAAGAGAGGGTGGCTACATTGCTACATACAGTGGGACCATGGAGATCAAACATAGCCAGTGGCCACTTCTAAAAGGAAGTCGTATCACAGCAAAAAAATAGGATTTTTATAACAGCCTACCTGTAAAATCCTTTTCTTGGAGTACATCACGGGACACAGAGCCACAGTAATTACTGTATGGGTTATATAGACACCTTTAGGTGATGGACACTGGCACACCCTAGACAGGAAGTTTAGCTCCCTATACAACCCCTCCCCTTACTGGGAGTACCTCCGTTTTGTAGCAAAGCAATATATGTGTATTAAAGAGGGGAGGGACCTCTGTGTCCCGTGATGTACTCCAAGAAAAGGATTTTACAGGTAAGCTGTTATAAAAATCCTATTTTCTTTATCCCACATCACGGGACACAGAGCCACAGTAATTACTGTATGGGATGTCCCAGAGCAATGCTATCTGAGGGGAGGGGACACCAACAAAAGAAGGGTGCAATCAGACCTGAGGACTTATACTGCTGCCTGCAGCACACTGCGCCCAAAGGCAATATCCTCACGCCTTCTTACATCCACCTGATAGAATCTGGTGAATGTATGGACTGAAGACCAAGTTACAGCCTTGCAGATTTGTGCCATGGAGGCTTGGTGATGCACTGCCCACGAAGCACTAACAGCCCTGGTGGAGTGTGCTTTGATTTGAAAAGGTGGAACCTTCCTCTTCAAACCATAAGCTTGAATAATTACTTGCCGACTCCATTTGGCAATAGTGGATTTTGACACTGCCTGTCCTTTCCTAGGACCTTCAGGCAACACAAACAAACATCTGTTTTCCGAAACTGAGCAGTCGCCTTCAAATAGATTTTGACTGCTCTCACTACATCCAAAGAATGTAGTGACTCTTCTTCCGTATAACAGGGTTCTGGAAAAAAACGAAGGTAGAAAAATATCCTGGTTTAAATGAAAACCTGAAACCACCTTTGGCAGAAAGCTAGGATGAGGACGCATTACTTATTATTATTATTATATAGGATTTATATAGCACCAACAGTTTACGCAGCACTTTACAACATTAGGGAGGACAGTACAAGTATAATACAATTCAATACAGGAGGAATCAGAGGGCCCTGCTCATTAGAGCTTACAATCTAGGAGGGAGGGTCAAGTTATACAAAAGGGTAATAGCTGTGGGGGATGAGTTAATGGAGAAAATAGTGCAGTTGTTAGATGGAGGCAGGATAGGCTTCTCTGAAGAGGAAAGTTTTCAGGGATCGCCTAAAAGTGGATACATTTGGAGACAGTCTGACAGATTGGGGTAGGGAATTCCAGAGGATGGGCGAGGCTCAGGAGAAGTCCTGGAGGCGGATATGGGAGGAGGTGATGGAGCTACAGAGCAGGAGGTCCTGGGAGGAACGGAGAGGGCGATTAGGTTGGTATTTTGAGACTAGGCTAGTGATGTAGCTGGGGGCAGAGTTGTGGATGGCTTTGTAACTTATTGTTAGTATTTTGAATTTAATTTGTTGGGCGAGTGGCAGCCAATGGAGGGATTGGCAGAGAGGGGTAGCAGACACTGAGCAGTTTGTAAGGTGGATGAGTCTGGCAGCAGCATTCATGATGGACTGGAGGAGGGATAGTCTATTTAAAGGTAAGCCAACGAGGAGGGAGTTGCAGTAGTTGAGGCGAGAGATAACCAGGGAGTGAATCAGGAGCTTTGTGGTTTCATTGGTTAGGAAGGGACATAGTTTAGAGATGTTGCGGAGGCTGAGGCGGCAAGCTTTGGAAAGTGATTGGATGTGGGGCCGAAAGGAGAGTTCAGAATCCAGGATAACACCTAGTACCCTGACATGTGGGGATGGGTGGATGGTTGTGCCATTGCTCTTGACAGACAAGTCAGGGGAAGAGGCACGTGGGGGAGGAAATATTATAAGCTCGGTTTTGGACAAGTTGAGTTTGAGGAAGTGGTGTGACATCCATACAGATATGTTGGTTAGTAAGTTAGTGATGCATGAGGAGACTGATGGAGTGAGTTGACGGGTGGAGAGATAGATTTGTGTGTCGTCGGCGTAGAAATGATATTGAAAGCCGTGAGAGGCTATCAGCTGACCCAGGGAAGAGGTGTAGATTGAAAATAAAAGAGGTCCAAGAACAGAACCTTGGGGGACCCCGACAGAGAAGGGAAGAGGAGTGGAGGAAGTAGAATTGTAAGTGACGCTGAAGGTGCATTGGGATAGGTAGGATGAGAGCCACTGAAGAGCACAGTCACGGAGACCAAGGGAGTAAAGTTTTTTGAGGAGGATGGGGTGGTCAAACGTGTCAAAGGCAGCTGAAAGATCCAGAAGTAGGAGTACAGAATAGTGCCATTGGTTTTTGCAGTTAGTAGGTCATTTGTGAGTTTTAAAAGAGCAGTTTCTGTGGAGTGTTGAGGGTGAAATCCAGATTAAAGGGGATCAAAAAGGTTGTTTTTAATGAGGTGGTCAATCAGTTGGTTGTCAACCAGGTGTTTAAGGAGTTTAGAGGAAAAGGGGAGCAAGGAGATAGGGCATAGGTTAAGATTGGTAGGGTCCAAGGACAGCTTTTTAAGTATGGGGGTGATCAGTGCATGTTTTAGAGCATTGGGGGAAGATGCCAGAGGTGAGGGAGAGATTGAAGATGTGGGTTAGAGAGTGTAGGATGGAGTCAGAGGGTGACCGTAGCATATGAGAGGGAATAGGGTCCAGGGGACAGGTGGTTAGGTGGGCAATAGAAAGGAATTTAGCAACTTCGTCTGTAGTAGCAGATTTGAATAGGGGGAGTGTCAGTTGTACCTGTTGACATGGGGTCTTAGCTGGGGGAGATACCTGTAGAGTGGAGATTTCATCACGGATTGTATCAATCTTGTTTCTGAAGTGATTAGCGATCTCCTGGGCAGTGAGTGAGTCAGTGGGTGGAAGCGGTGGAGGATGAAGTAGAGAGTTGAAGGTAGAGAAGAGTTTATGGGGACTGGATGAGAAGGTGTTAATAAGAGCTGTAAAATAGGTTTGCTTGGCAGTGTGGAGGAAAGAATAGTATTTTTGGAGGGCAGATTTGTATTAGTTGAAGTCTTTGAGAGACTTAGTCTTGTGCCACAGACCCTCAAGAGCGCGACTACGTTTTTTGAAAATTTTAGTGTCATCTGTTTGCCAGGGTTGTAGGGGTCAAGGACTGATTCTGCGTGTAGTGAGGGGAGCGAGCTTGTTCAGGGTGGAGGACAGGGATTTATTGTAGATGGACGTGGGTTGGTTGGGGCAGGACAGGGGAAAGATTTTGTCATAGAGGTGGTCAGTAGCAGAATAGAAGAGAGAGGAGTTGAAGTTGCGGAAATTTCTACGGGTGATGGTTAGGCGATTGGAGGGAAAGGTGGTGGAAGACAGGGGGATAGAGAAACTAATAAGGTGATGGTCGGAGAGAGGAAAAGGATTGTTTGAGAAGTTGCATGGAGTGCATAGGTAGGAGAATACAAGGTCAAGGGTGTTGGCATCAGAGTGAGTAGAAGCCTTTACCCATTGTTTTAGGTCAAATGAAGAGGTTAGACTAAGAAGTTTAGGAGTAGCAGGAGTGTTTGTATTAGCAGGGATGTTGAAATCACCGAGAAGGATTGTGGGAATTTCCGAAGAGAGAAAGTAGGGTAGCCAGGCAGAAAACCCATCAAGGAACGTTGATAGTGGTCCAGGGGGCCGGTAGATTACAGCAATTCTTAGGGAAGTAGAAGAGAATAGACGTATACAGTGGGCTTCAAATGATGAGAGAGAAAAAGAGGGAGGAGAGTGAATAACCTGGAAGGTGCATTGGGGGGATAGGAGGAATCCCACTCCCCCTCCCTTGCGTCCATTAGGCCTAGGGGAGTGAGTCCAGTGAAGGCCACCCTGGGATAGGGAAGCAGGAGAAGGGGTGTCATATTCGTGGAGCCAGGTTTCGGTGAGAGCAAGTAGATTAAAGGAATTAGTGACAAAGAGGTCATGAACAGCAGTGAGTTTGTTGCAGACAGAGCGGGCGTTCCAGAGGGCACAGGAGAGAGGGAGGCTGGCATTGGGAAGAAGAGGAATGGAGACTAAATTGCGTAGATTGCGACTACTGCCAGAGGGTGTAGGGTGATGGCGATGGGTGTGTTGAGCACAGTTAAATAAGGGAGGCCCAGGGTTTGGGGAAATATCTCCAGTGGTTAGGAGAAGCAGAAGAGTAAGGGAGGTAATATGAGAATATGATTTGTATGAGGGGACATGCTTCAGTATCCTGGGGGGTTTGTTAGCAAGTCTGCTTAGAGTTAGAAAGAGGTGATGAGTGCAGTACTAGGGGGAGGGGAGAAGTGAGGGTGATATGTCCAGATTGTGGGGTGGAGCAGAGGGGTTAAGAAAAGAGAGTTTGAGGAGAGAGGCTGCAATTGTGAAGAGGAGGAGAGGTAAAGAGAGCATGTTTCAGAGAGGAAGGTGAGATAATTTGGAATCAAGGTCATCTGCAGTAGTTGTGCAAATCGCGGAAGTGCAAGAGCAGAAGTGCCACTTATTTAAAGAACCCCACTTCTTTGGAAGAACCCCTGTATGTGCAGCCCCCTGTATGTGTTCCCCCGTAAAGAAGGCCTTGTTTTTATACTGTGTGTTGGGTGTGGATAGAATCTGGCAATTAATCAATTAAGAGGGGATATTAGGAACACAGCTAGCAGAGCATAACTTTCACACCACAATCAAACTGAAAGGGGACTAAAAGACCAAAATTGTAAAGATAAGGGAACCCATAATTTTGGTAAGACTTAATGGCTAAATAAACATTGATATAATGTGAGCATGGCTACAGATGGAGTTGAAACAGTGGTGACAAACACAGATTTACCAAATATGCATTTGAGCAGTCAGTCCATGTTCAGTTTAAAGTATATGGAGGTATACATGCAGGTTTACCAAATATGCATTTGAGCAGTCAGTCAATGTTCAGTTTAAAGTATATGGAGGTATAAACGCAGGTTTACTTATGAAGAGAGAAGAAAATATTCAGATGGATGGTGCAAGAGCAGAAGTGCCACTTATTTAAAGAACCCCACTTCTTTGGAAGAACCCCTGTATGTGCACCCCCCTGTATGTGTATTACCACCCTATCCTTATGAATAATTAAATATGGCTCTTTACAAGAAAGTGCAGCCAATCCTGATACCCTTCTTGAAGAAGATATGGAAACCAGAAACCAACTTCCTTGTGAAAAGAGAGTATGTCGTATCAGCTCAAAAAGGCTGTTTTTGTAAAACCGACATAACCAAATCCAAGTCCCAAGGTTTTAAGGGCGACCTAACTGGCGGATTAAGCCGTGTCACCCCCTGTATAAGACTATGGACCAAGAAATGCGAAGCAAGTGGTCATTGGAACAATACAGATAAGGCTGAGACCTGGCCTTTGATGGTACTCAAGACCAGGTTTATTTCTAATCCTATTTGCAGAAAAGCAAGGCTTCTACCTATAACATACTTTCTGGGATGCCAACCCCTGGACTCGCAACAGGAAACATATGCCTTCCAGACTCTATAATAAATGACTCTTGAAGCTGGCTTCCTTGTATTAAAGGTAGATATTCCTGAGCCTGAAAGCCCACAATTCTTCAGAATGTGGGTTTCAATAGCCAAACCGTTAAATTCAGCGTTTGTAAAGTAGGATGGAACACTGGTCCCTGCGATAACAGGTCTGGACGTGGTGGTAGGGTCCATGGGGCCCCTACCGCCATCTTTACGATTTCTGCATACCAAAATGTTCTGGGCCACAAGAACCACCGACTTCCCTTCCTGCTTGATCCTGCGAAGAAGTCGTGGTAGCAGCAGAATAGGAGGGAATGCATAAATCAGTGAAAAAAATTATTCCACGGGGTCACCAACGCATCTGTTCCATATGCGAGTGGATCTCTTGTTCTTGACACAAAGTTGTCGATTTTGTTGTTGATCCTGGATGAAAACAGATCTACGTCCGGGGTCCCCCATCTTTGGCATATAGCCAGGAAGATGTCGAGGTGAAGGGACCATTCCTCCAGTAACAACTGCTGGCGACTCAAGTAGTCCGCCTGCCAATTTTCTACCCCTGGGATGAAGATTGCTGATATGCACTGCACATGCTTTTCTGCCCAGGTTAGGATATGGTTGACCCCTCCCTGGGCTGCATGACTTCTGGTGCCCCCTTGGTGATTGATATAAGCCACTGCTGTGGCATAGTCGGATTGAATCCTGACAGGACAATTCTGCATGTCCAGGCCCTTAGGGCTAGGCACACCGCCCGGATCCCTAGAATGTTGATGGTCAAGGTCCTTTCAGTTCTGGACCATTTCCCTTGGACAGTCGCCTCTTCCAGGACTGCTCCCCAACCCAGGCTGGCAGTTGTTGTTACCACCTTTCAGGTAACTGGTACTAAGGGTTTCCCCTTCTACAGATTCTTGGATATCCTCCACCAACCGAGGCCCTGGCGCACCTTTGGCGACAGACGCATTGGAAAATCTAGCGTTTGGACCCTCTTATTCCAGGTATACAGGATACTGTTGCAGCAGTCTCGAATGAGCATAGGGAACCGCTTCCAATAAAGCCACCATCTTTCCAAATAACCTCATGCAAAGGCGAACAGAAGGACCCTTCTTTGCCCTGACCACCTGAACCAGCTCCTTTATGGAACTGATCTTTGCCTGGGGTTAAAAACCATCCTCTTCTGGGCTGTATCTATAACCAGACCCAAATATTCTTAGTCTTCTTAATGGTTTTAAAGAAGATCTCTCTAGGTTTAGGACCCAACCTAGGTATTCCAGGTAGCTGATTGTAGAGACCATGCTTTGGTCTAAGCGGGCTACTGACCTGTCTAACAAGAGCAGGTCTCTAGGTATGCTACAATTGTTATACCTTGAGTCTTTAAACTGGTAAGAGGAAGGACCAGAAGTTTTGTAAACACCCGAGGTGCAGTAGCTAGACCGAAAGGCAAGGCTACAAACTGAAAGTGAAGTTTTTCTACTTCAAGACGCAGATATTTTTGATGAGCGGGAAAAATAGGCACATGCAGGTATGCATCCCTGATGTCGACTGATGCCAGAAGTTCTCCTCATAGGATGGAGACAACAGATTGGATTGATTCCATGCGTAAAGAGCGGATATTCAGAAACCGGTTTAGATCCTTGAGATCTAGCATGGGTCTGACATCCCCATTTGGTTTTGGCACGTGAAAAGGTTTGAAAAAAACCCCAACCCCTGCTCCATCGCAGGGACCGCCATGACCCTTTTTGAGACAAAAGTCGGTCTAATGCTTGAAAAGCAGACTTCTTTTTCTCTGGATCTTTGGACATTTGCCCTGAGGAAAACGAGGAGATGGGAAATCTCAGAACTCTAGGTTGTAGCCTAGAGCTATTTTGGAGACCATCCATCTGTCTCGAAACTCCTCCTGCCAGACCCTTGAGAACTGCAGAAGTCTTCCTCCCACTCGAGCGAGCGGGGGCACCCCCTCATAAGAGGCTTTAGCTTTCTGTCTTATAGGTTTCTTCCCCCAGGACTTCTTTTGTCCCTGGGGTTGACCCTGAGGTCCTCTTGAACCTGACGGTGGAGGCCGCGCGACTGCCTGAAGGCAGATGCCCCTGGCACTAGAGAAAGAGCCCGTTTAAATGAGGCACATATTACTCCTTTTCTTAACTAGCAAAAAGGGTACCTTTCCCCATCCCCAAACAGCCTTTCACCGCGAAAACTTCGGCTGACCACTTTTCAACCATAAGGTTCTCAGGATATGCCCCAATCCAAGCATAAAGCGAGAGGTTTGCAGAATAGAATCTCTGATTGCGTCAATTGCAAAACACAAAGCCCCTGGCAGCTTGGCTACATCCTGGGCCTGCTGTTCAGGAAAAACCTTGAGCACCTGTCTCAAATGGTTTGTCAGGGATTGACATACCCCAATTGCCACCACTGCAAGTTGAGCTACTGAACCTGCCAAGGAAAAAAATGTTTTTTAACAGGAATTCCAATTTTTCATCAGATGGATTCCTAAGCATTTGAGCATTGTCAACCAGACAAGTCAAATTTTTATTTACAGAGGATATAGCAGCGCCAATTGCTGGTATACTCCACCTCTTAGTAAATTTTTTCCTCCATAGGATAAAGTGTTAAGCACTTTTTCCCTCCTAAAAAAGTTTTCATCTGGGTGATGCCACTCAGAATACATAAGCTTTTCCAGCAATGAATGGACAGGAACCGCATGCGAGCTTGAGGAGGCTTTAGTGAACTCAAACTTTTAAATGTGGAGCAGAACATTTCAGTAAAAGATTGCACAAGCAATTTCTCAGCTTGTGAAGCTGAAGAAGGTCCTTCCCCCACTTGATCCCTCGGAAGAGGAGTCATCAGCCTCTTCACAGTCCCCTGAGGGAGGTTCCTCTTCCCCCTCCCACTGTTCCTCTGTTTGAGGGTCCTGGTGGTAGAAGGGGACCTAATGCGTTTTCTTCCACCCTGTGGAGATGTGATTTAAAAATGCTAAACTTTCCTCTAATCCAATCATGGCTGAGGAGAACACCTCCTCAGTAATATAGACAAGGGCTGAAATGTTAGAAGCAATTGCAACCCCTGACAACCCCGATGGCTCACTCTGACCAGCCTTCCTAGCCCTTCAGAGGGGATGGTGTTGCAGAGGGAGAGTCCTTAGAGCTGTTTTTTGGGGTACTTGTACCTCCCCTTCTGCCTATAGTGCCACGCACAAATGCGGAGGTACTACCAAAAATGCACCAATTGCTGGTCAAATAGTCCAGCAACTGGTGCTGCTATTAAAGCTCAGCCTGATGCTAAGTAAACGTGCCCTGGGAATGCTTTGTGTCACCAACACTCACATGCCCCCGTCTGCTCTGTGTCCTTCTGTTAGCTGAATGCACCTGCAAAAGGTGCACTTTACACAGCTTTACACAGCCCCGCGTTTGTGAACGGCTGAGGCACGTCAACGCCGTGCTAAGCCCTGCCTCCCCTCCCTCTGACTTCCCACCCCGCCCCCCCCTCAGTTTTAAAAAAAAAAAAAGGACTGCTTTCCCGGTGCGCGCGGGGCTCCGATCCAACTGGACCGGCATGCGGGGGAGGGCTGGGGTGGAGGAGAGGAGGAGAGCTGCTGGGGAAAACCGCCGTACTATGGCGGGAGCAGCGCGGCATACCGCCGACTGACCCCTGCTCCCTCGCCTCCTAGAGAGAAGAAATACCTGTCCAGGTGGGGGATTCCACAAGAGAAAGCCCCCCTTTACAACCTCTTACCTGGATTTGGGCTGGAGGAAGCATGCTGCTTGAAATGACACATAGCAAGACTGACAAGCATGGAATCAGGTACGTGCTCTTGACAGCCCCCAGTGGCGAATTTAGGCATGACAACATTTTACTTAAAGGAGAAAACCCATAAGAATTAGAAAAATTCCTTAGGAATCTCCACTTACCTTATCCAGCTGTAGGGTTCTGTGGTAAACCAGACAAATCCAATCTTCACTACTCACGGTGGGCTCCATTTAAAAAACCTTCAGGAACCGGGGCCCCTTTTTATCGGGGATCCACACTCCTGGACCCGTAAAGCACCCCGCCAGGAAATGTGGCTGAAAAAACCAAGCACTGGATCCCGGGGTCCAGCTCTCTAAAAAGAGAAGCGTTCCAGGCAAAACCTTGTTTTTTCCGACACGGGGTCCAGGTACCATTCAGTTCGGCCTGAAAAGACACTTTGAATGGATCCAGTTGCATAGCTGGCCCCAGCAAAGGAATATTCCAGTGGAGCTCAGCCTAGCACATCTTTACTCGTGACCAACACCTAAGACACTGGCGAAAAAACTGAGGTACTCCCAGTAAGGGGAAGGGTTATATAGGGAGCTAAACTTCCTGTCTAGGGTGTGCCAGTGTCCATCACCTTAAGGTGCCTATATAACCCATACAGTAATTTCCGTGGCTCTGTGTCCCGTGATGTAAAATAAAGAAAAAGTAATTTGGGGCTTTGGAGGAGGCTAAGAACAATAGAGTTTAGGTTGAGCATATATAGTTGAATATCATTCTTTTTTTTAAAAAAACTGAGTTTAGTGTCACTGTAAGAAGCTGAAGCCTAAGCAATGTAAGTGGCATACTCTACATGTATTTATTTCCCAACTTTGGAACTTGAATAAGGGACATCTCTGGGTAAAGCTGACCAAGGACACATGCCTCATGCCACAGTAAAATGTGGGTGTGGTTACTAATTATAATTTGTGTGCGTCAATAGAGTCTGAGCCTTTTTGCAGTATACCATGTAAACATATGCCGCTGTCCTTGTAAAATATGCCTCAATTACGATACCACAAGTGAGAGTCCTATGGACAAACATAAACCTCTGCACAAAGATTTGTTTTTTTTTTAATCTGGAACTCTTTTATCACACACACACACAAACACACAGAATAAAGATAAATAGCTAACACTCTAAGCCTACCTTAAAGAAGGGCTTCATTTAAATAGTTAGAGAGTGCATAGCAACCAGCAACTGCCCAGACAATCAACATCATGGTCAAGATTATACAGTATAATGTACAGCACAGCTTACAGAGTAACATAAACACAGCATATCCAGATCTAAGTGTGAAGTATTAGTGATGTCGCGCAGACTCAGTAGTGTACATATAGTGAATAAAGTAGCTAAAGTAAATAAATGCAAATAAACAATTATATCATGAGTGATATAAAGGATATTGTGATAACCAAAATATTATGAAATCATACACAAACAATGGTTCATGAGTGTAGATCCATTAATATGTGTGAATCCAATTTATATAATATGCAATATAAAACAGTTTATTCCTCCAGCTGCGATACATTAAAGTGCTGATTTAGTGCATAAAACCAAACGGTGTGCTTTCACCTTCTTGTGCCACTTCTATGCTCCCAGAACTCTCACCTTAAAAAGGCAACAAACAAGCCTTATGTATGTAGTATCCACGATGATTTTACATCCGATATGGCTCCCTATGAAGGATTCCAGGAATCTCCAGGTAATTCTAGGTAGTGGTCCCTTTAAGGTGCAGTTTCCCATGATCACACTATATGTTTTTTTTTCAACAGAAGGAATATTGAGATAATAGCACAATACACTTGTAAATAATAGCATAGGTAGAATACATAGCATTGGATTAGACATCATTACAACCTAGGTTAACATTGGAGAAAGATAAGGTACACCACACAGGTGACAGGGTATTTGTAAACTCGTTCTGCGTCATGGTTCTTCAACAAATATCGGGCAGCCTATATGGCTAATAACAGAGAATAGGGATATCTCAAACCACCCTATCATCCAAGAACTCTTATAGGTAGAAAGGCAGGGGGGTGGAGAGGGGAATGGCGACCCAGCAGGATCATAGCCGCACAGGAAACCCAGGAGGAGGAGGAGGAGGAGGGGAGGGAGGGAAAGAGGAAGGAACTGAAAACCACCATATATAATAATAAACCCTGTGTCATTGCATAAAATAATTCATCTATCATACATAAATTATCTGTTTCTATGAAACAAATAATTAAAGTGAAAATGCTGTTAAAAAAAATAAAAAAGGTGTGCTGACACAGTGAACAAAAAGTGCTTAGTGCAAGAAAATATCATTCATTAGTAAAGTGCATGCATCAAAAATCCATGTGTGTTCAAAATATTTGCAGTCCATTTTGCAATCCCAGGAAAGAAGATATTATTATCACTTTCTTGGATTTTTCCTGGGATTGCAAAATGAACTTCAAATATTTTGAACACACATGGATTTTTGATGCATGCACTTTACTAATGAATGATATTTTCTTGCACTAAGCACTTTTTGTTCACTGTGTCAGCACACAGTTTTTTCTTTTGCACTTTTTTTTTAACAGCATTTGCACTTGGTTTGTTTCATAGAAACAAATAATTTTGTATGATAGGTGAATTATTGTATGCAATGACACATAGTTTATTATTATATATGATTGTTGGATTGAATGCATTTCACATGTGTACAGTAAGGGATTAGGTTAAGGCCGGGTTCACACTATTGTGAATTGGATGCGGGGATCCCAGCATCCAATTCGCAATAATAGGAGAATGTGACCGGCTCTCTGTGGAGACGGTTGACATATCTCCGATGCGGCTCTGGTGCGAATTTGCACAGGAGCCCTGTGCATCTTTTGGTCCATTTCAGGTTCAAATTTAGCACAAAATTCGGGCTGAAATCGGACCTGAAACGGTGAACCAGGATGCACAGGACCCCTGCTGGGAGCCTCATCGATATCCAGTGTGAACCGAGCCTAATAACAATGGGTTCACTATAGCCAGATTGTGGGATTATATTTTTGCGCTGCTTGCTTCTTTTTTCTTGAAAATGAACTGGTGATCATAGGCATGCGCAGGGGGTGTGCCAGGGCGCACCCTAATCACCCCAAGCACATCAGCATTATCACTCTGTGTGCAGCCAGGGAGATGGGAAATATCTCCCTCTGACCAGTTCTGCCATTCATGAAGCACTTCTGCCTGCACACAGAGCGATAATGCTAATGCGCTTGGGGTGATTAGGGTGCGCCCTGGCACACCCCCTGCGCATGCCTATGATCACCAGTTCATTTTCAAGAAAAAAGAAGCAAGCAGCGCAAATATATAATCTTGCAAAATGATCCGGTACAGTACTCTTTCACTGTACCGGATCTACCATAAGAGTGTGTCTGTATATGTAATATATATCACACATACACACGCATGTGTGTTTGATCTTTGGGGTGCACACCCTAATGCAATAGGCTACACACACCTATGCTGGTGATTCATCGGTACTTAGGTAGCAGCAATCTTATTTAATCCCTCAATCGTCCATTAATATCTTTGGCACTAGTTTTTCTTGTTGTTTGTCCAAGTGTCCGTTTTTTTGTTTTTTTTATATATATATATGACAGTTTTTATTAATTTTTTAAGAAAATTAAGACATTTTCAGCATAGGGTACAGGAAATACATTTTGTAGTATTACAGGTACTTCTGGCTTATAGTCAACAAACATTTGGTCGATGGTACATTTCAATGCAAACATGCATAGTTTACAACCAATGGATGTATGCAGAATCAACATTTAACTCAGACAGTACATCCATTCTTACCCTATATAAAAACGTACATACATATGAAAGAGGAGAAAGAAATAGTGAGAAGGTTGAGAAAGTAAGAAAGTAGAAAGGAGGAAAGAAGGAGAGAGGACAACCACCTGTCCCCAAAGTCCGGAACCACCCGGGGGGGAGCCAACCAAAGGTAATCAAGAAATGCAGAGCATCGGGTCATAGGAGTCTCCAACTGGTCCCAGGGCTCCCATACATAGATTATGTTTATCAAGAGTATCATTTAAAGAGGCCGTCAGGTACTCCATTCTTTTAACATCTCTGATCCTGGAGTGTAGTTTGGATAGTGAGGGGGGTTCCCTCTTTTTCCACTTTAGGGCCACCAAACACCGTGCTGCAGTTAGCACGTGTGCTAAGAGTTTTTTTAATATTTTAGAGAAGGAGTTAGGTGGAAGACCCAAAAGAAAGATCCTCGGGTCAAGGAGCACTCCAGTACCAAAGATGGATTGAAGCAGGGATTGCACCATATGCCAATAGGGGATGATTAGAGGGCAATAGATATGAAATAGCGTCCCCCTATCTTTACAACAACGCCAACATCTGGGATCGGCCGAGGGGTATATGGAGTGGAGCAGGTCAGGGGTCTGATACCAATGGAATAGAATCTTATATTGATTCAAGTGTCCGTTTTTATCGGGTCTATTCACTAATGAGTGAAGAGAGGTGAATTGTCAGAAAAATTGCAGAAATCTAAGCCAAAGTGGCTTAAGTAGAAAAAAAAAAAGGGGGGGGGGGGGGGGCTCTCATTGAAATATTTTTAGTTCAGCTTTTTTTGGCCTATATTTTACCATTTCCCTAAAAAATGTACCTCAGTTCACTGAATAGTGCATTAGGACAAAACTGATCTTTATAAAAATGATAAAATTATTTGAATAAAATCAATACATAACACTGGATTACATCTTAGTTATTTTTTTTTTATTATTAGGGTGAACATTTAACAAAACATAAAAAAAGAACATTTATAGTATAAAAAAAAAATCTCAAAAACAATAAAAATGATACAGAAAAAAAAAAAAGGAACACAAAACAAAAATTACAGTAATATGCAATACTATGTGAAACAGTGATGAAGTGCACTAATTCGACTAGCTAAGCAGCAAAAAGACAATTATGCATGAATGCCTATTCCTAATTAAAAAACAAAAAACAAACACACAACACAATGATAACGTAAACTAATTCAAGAAGCTAAACAGCAAAAAGACAATTATGCACAATGACCATCCCTAATTGAAAAAAAATAAAAAATACAATAAATATGCGACAAATATGTGAAACAGTGATAAAAGTGCTCAAATCAAAAGCAGGTATTCATCTGATTTTACATAAAAAACAATACAATAAGTGCCAAATAATAAAGCGCATGTGCATCAAAAAGTGATAAGATGTGAAGATCACATGCTCAAAAAAGAGTTCTTGAAAGTTGTGAACACAATTGTTCCCACCATCCAGGCATCCACCTGGAGTGTGCCCTAGCAGCTCACCTTAAACAATGACCACAACAGGCCTAGGGGCGCTTTTGTATACAAATCCTTAATGGCAGTTCACGTTCCACAGCTGGTCTGACAAAGCTTTAATATATGGATCCTTTATGGAAAATCACATTCCACTCCACTCTCCTCTCCTCTCAGCACCACTAGACCAGTTGTGGTCTTTGTTTAAGGTGAGCTGCTAGCATTAAGGATCAGGCTGCAGAGATCGGGAAATGTCTTCCTGCCTGTGATTAGCGCAGCGCAGTGCTGACTTCCTGGCGGGCTCTGCACGTGGGCTGTGTGAACACGCCGGAAGTCATCCTTAGCTAGCATATAAACAAGGAAAAATAAAACATTCCAAATTGTGCTCCACCAATGGGATATTAGGGTTAGTCACTCCTTGATTTCTACCTCTCTGAACTCAATATCAGATGCACACCACGCCCCAGCATCAATTAAAGAAAAAGCTTGCACACAGCAGGGAGCAATGATGAAAATTCAGCCACAGTGGCCCCTGTGGTAGGATGACTATTGCACAACATAACTGAACCAGAACTTGCAGCAGACTTGCAGAACGTTTACAGTTCTGGTTCAGTTGATCTGGAGTCATGCAATGCAGACTTGCTGCAATTGTGCAACAAACTTGTGAAGCCTGGCAAGTCTAGCAAGAGCTTAGCAAGTCATTTTCAAACTTGCAGCAAAATTACTTGCTATCTGGGCTGTATTATATACTATGTACACCGCCTGCACTGTATTATATACTGTACACTACCTGCACAGTATTATATACTGTACACTAACTGCACTATATATAAATATATATATATATATATATATATATATATATATATATATACACACATATACACTTCACAATCTATCCTAATCTATCTCCAGTTCTGACACCAACACACTACATACAGGCGCCGTTTAAGCAGCCTTATATAGTGTGGGGCGTGGTCTTAGCCCGAGCCATGAATCGTAGCTCTCACAGAACATCGTGCTGTGATTGGCCAAAGCATGCAGGTCAGATGCATGCTTTGGCCAATCAGCAGCTGCCAATGCACTGAGGTCACGCAGTGCATTATGAGGCGCTCGTTGACGTGCAAACGTCCCACGAGCACCTCATATGTTCGTTTGTTCATCCAGACCATCCCTAGTTCTGGACATCATATTTACTGCTGCAATATTAAGGTCCAAAACCACCCAAGAGGGGTAAAATGGAGATGTATGTAGATTGTTTTATTTATTTATTTTTGCCCAACAGGCCAACTATTGCGGATGAATTCTACTCTTTATCCTATCTTTACTATGGTGCATTCGGCACGCTAAGCACAACTGTAGTTGGAGCTATAATCAGTCAGCTGACAGGTAATATATCTAATCTGGACAAATGAAAATATGTTTTGGGGGTGATTTATTTTGTTTATGTTCTTAAGTTGCTTTTATTTATATGTAAATATTTTATCATATCTTTTCATGTGACAACACTGAAGAAATGACTCTTTGCTACAATGTAAAGTAGTGAGTGTACAGCTTGTATAACAGTGTAAATTTGCTGTCCCCTCAAAATAACTCGGTACACAGGAATTAATGTTTAAACCGCTGGCAACAAAAGTGAGTACACCCCTAAACCAAAATGTCCAAATTGGGCCCAAAGTGTCATTATTTTGTGTGACCACCATTATTTTCCAGCACTGCCTTAACCCTCTTGGGAATGGAGTTCCCCAGACCTTGCGCTCCTCCACTTTCCGTTTGAGGATGCCCCACAGATGCTCAATAGGGTTTAGGTCTGGAGACATGCTTGGCCAGTCCATCACCTTTACCCTCAGCTTCTGTAGCAAGGCAGTGGTCGTCTTGGAAGTGTGTTTGGAGTCGTTATCATGTTGGAATACTGCCCTGCGGCCCAGTCTCCGAAGGGAGGGAATCATGCTCTGCTTCAGTATGTCCAGTACATGTTGGCATTCATGGTTCCCTCAATGAAATGTAGCTCCCCAGTGCCGGCAGCACTCATGCAGCCCCAGACCATGACACTCCCACCACCATGCTTGACTGTAGGCAAGACACACTTGTCTTTGTACTCCTAACCTGGTTCCCACTACACACGCTTGACACCATCTGAACCAAGTAACTTTATCTTGGTCTCATCAGACCACAGGACATGGTTCTAGTAATCCGTGTCCTTAGTCTGCTTGTCTTCAGCAAACTGTTTGCTTTGGTTGTTTCTTGTGCATCATGTTTAGAAGAGGCTTCCTTCTGGGACGACAGCCATGCAGATCAATTTGATGCAGTGTATGGTCTGAGCACTGACAGGCTGACCCCCCACTCCTTCAACCTCTGCAGCAATACCTCTGTTTCCCAAAGACAACCTCCAGATATGACGCTGAGTATGTGCGCTCAACTTCTTTGGTCCACCATAGCGAGGCCTGTTCTGAGTGGAACCTGTCCTGTTAAACCACTGTATGGTCTTGGCCACCATGCTGCATCTGAATTTCAGGGTCTAGGTAATCTTCTTATAGCCTAGGCCATCTTTATGTAGAGCAACAATTCTTTTTTTCATATCCTCAGAGAGTGCTTTGCCATGAGGTGCCATGTTCAACTTCCAGTGACCAGTATGAGAGAGTGAGAGCGATAACACCAAATTTAACACACTTGCTCCCCATTCACACCTGAGACCTTGTAACACTAACACTAACTAACGGGGGGGGGGGGGGGGGAATGGCTAATTGGGCCCAATTTGGACATTTTTACCTAGGGGTGTGCTCACTTTTGTTGCCAGTGGTTTAGACATTAATTCCTGTGTGTTGAGTTATTTTGAGAGGCAGCAAATTGACATTATTTACAGCTGTACACTCACTACTTTACATTGTAGCAAAGTGTAATTTCTTCAGTGTTGTGACATGAAAATATATAATAAAATATTTACAAAAATGTGAGGGGTGTACTCACTTTTGTGAGATACTGGGGAGGGAAAATGGCTGGGGAGGGAAAATGACTAATTGGGCCTAATTTGGACATTTTTACCTAGGGGTGCTCACATTTGTTGCCAGTGGTTTAGACATTAATTCCTGTGTGTTGAGTTATTTTGAGGGGTAGCAAATTTACATTATTTACAGCTGTACACTCACTACTTTACATTGTAGCAAAGTGTAATTTCTTCAGTGTTGTCACATGAAAAGATATAATAAAATATTTACAAAAATGTGAGGGTTGTACTCACTTTTGTGAGATACTGTGTATATATATATATTTATGGTCGTGGCCCTATGACCGAGAGAGATGTGGATCACATAAACACACGACAAGACTTACAACATAAATAAACCTGAAGTGTGCCTTGGTGGTCTGGTCGGAAGACCATACTGGCCTTCTTATTTATGGTCATGGCCCTATGACCGAGAGAGATGTGGATCACATAAACACGCGACAAGACTTACAACATAAATAGACCTGAAGTGTGCCTTGGTGGTCTGGTCGGTATGCCAACAAAGGGGGGCAAAAGACTCAGATAGGGGAATAACTCTTAATTGATTCTTGTGTTTATTGAGCCAGCTTGGTAAAGGCTTGTGCCATTTCTTCCTGAGGATTTGAGATATATGTGGCAAAACAAGCGGACTTTCATTGGCCTAGTTTCTTGAGTACATGATCTGGTACTCCATGTTGGGAGGCAGCTGAGCCTGCTCCGATCCGGAAGGAATGTCCAGAGGACTGACTGGGGTTGAAGCCCAAGTTGCTTAGGAGGATCCTGACATGCTTGATAAACTGGCTGCCACTCAGGGGGCTGATTAGAAAGGGTAGCAACGAGCTACCATCCAATTGGCTGGGTAGATGGGACATTAGTCGGTTGAGCAATGTCACTGAGCACCAGGCATTGATAGTCTGAAACAGGTTGATGTCAACCCCGGGGCCAGTTTGTTGCGTTTTGCAGACTGTGAGATAAAGGGTGTAATGGTTCGGAAAGCGAGTTAGGTGGCATCGGAGCAGTGTCTGACTGCTGGAGCCGCTGACGGTAAATTCACTGGGTCGTAGGAAACTGTAGAAGGCCTGGTAAATGGCCGCCTGGATGACTAGAATGAGCAAAGCCCCAAACGGAGAACGAGTAAGGAGTTCAGACATGTCCCTGAAGAGGACACTTGTGATAGGTAGACGTTTGCCACTGACTACGGGTTGGTGCTTCTGTATGCCCTGTAGGAGGGACTTGACTGCATGGGCCGAGAATACTAAAGGTTTACTGGGGTCCTATAAGGACAAGAAATGCTGGACGCCGGTTAGGTATAGCGTGATAGTATTGTGAGAAAGGGCCAGCTGCATGTGGCAATACGATATGAAGGCTAGGACTTGTCTAACGTCGCCTAACGCTGCTCCAGGGCAAGAGGCCAAAAACTTGCGGTAAGCAGTACGATAGGCCTTCAGTGTATTGTGTGCCAAGGAGTGGTTAATGAGCTGGGTTGCATTGGCCAGATGCAACTTCAGTCCATCGTCAACCACGACCAGGGTGGGACAGGAGTAGTTGTTGGGTCGGCTCCAGGCTCCTGCTGGAAAAACAAAGTAAGATTGAAATGGGACTAGTTTGAAATTTGGTCTGGATCTTGCACTGGTGTGCAAAAAAACTAAAAGCTGTAATATAATGGACCGCCCTTGAGGAATAATCCTCATTGCGAAGTTCAGCATCCCTAGTAAGGATTGCAACTGCCTCATGGTGCACCCTTGTGACCGGGTGAACTGTCCTGGTATGGGCTAGTTTGTCGGGGGGCAGGCTATGGCACGCATGTACAGAGTGACAACTAGGAAGGTGATAGAGTGTGCTGGGCCTTCCACTTTATGCTCAGCTATGGGCATGTTGAGATTGCTGAACAATATCCTCAACCTGTCTAGATCTGCCGGTGGTGTGCCTGGTTTTTCAGTGAGCAGGGAGTCATCGAGGTGGTGGATAACTGTCTGACAGTGAGCCTGGTGTGACTTTACCTTAAATGAACTGTCTCACCCCTGTCATGCGACTGACCCTGGTTAAGATGCAAACTGTACGTTCTTCCCCCTCCTATTTATTTATTTTATCTGTGGAGATAAAGGCCAGATGAACATCCGTCTGAACCCGTTTTTTTTTTGCGTTTATGTGTACATGTACTGATAAGATGCTCCTAAACGTCTGTTTACTAGCAGCAGTGTACATGAGGCTTAAGACGATTTGTCTGGCTGCAAGGGTCTCAATGATTGTCAGGTTGCTGGGGCGACTGCGTGGTCACAAAGGACTTGATGAGTGGGAGGTCGCTCAAGACGGTATTGCGTGGTTGCAAGGGTCTCAATGGGTGTGGGGCTGCTGAGACGGTATTGCATTTGCAAGGGTCTCAACAAGGGTATAAGGCTGCTGAAACGATTTTGCGTGGTTGCAAGGGTCCCAACAGGTGTCAGGTTGCTGGGCTTGCGTGGTGACAAAGGGGGTATTTATTTATTTATTTATTTAATTTATTTTTCACACCTGGATTTGGGGATCCTCTGCCATTCCTCCTTGCAGATCCTCTCCAGTTCTGTCAGGTTGGATGGTAAACCTTGGAGGACAGCCATTTTTAGGTCTCTCCAGAGATGTTCAATTGGGTTTAAGTCAGGGCTCTGGCTGGGCCATTCAAGAACAGTCACGGAGTTGTTGTGAAGCCACTCCTTCGTTATTTTAGCTGTGTGCTTAGGGTCATTGTCTTGTTGGAAGGTAAACCTTCGGCCCAGTCTGAGGTCCTGAGCACTCTGGAGAAGGTTTTCGTCCAGGATATCCCTGTACTTGGCCGCATTCATCTTTCCCTCAATTGCAACCAGTTGTCCTGTCCCTGTAGCTGAAAAACACCTCCACAGCATGATGCTGCCACCACCATGCTTCACTGTTGGGACTGTATTGGACAGGTGATGAGCAGTGCCTGGTTCTCTCCACACATACCGCTTAGAATTAAAGGCCAAAAAGTTCTATCTCATCAGACCAGAGAATCTTATTTCTCACCATCTTGGAGTCATTCAGGTGTTTTTTTAGCAAACTCCATGCGGGCTTTCATGTGTCTTGCACTGAGTAGAGGCTTCCGTCGGGCCACTCTGCCATAAAGCCCCGACTGGTGGAGGGCTGCAGTGATGGTTGACTTTCTACAACTTTCTCCCATCTCCCGACGGCATCTCTGGAGCTGTGATCAGAACAGTGATCTTTGGGTTTTTCTTTACCTCTCTCACCAAGGCTCTTCTCCCCCAATAGCTCAGTTTGGCCAGACAGCCAACTCTAGAAAGGGTTCTGGTCATCCGAAACGTCTTCCATTTAAGGATTATGGAGGCCACTGTGCTCTTAGGAACCTTAAGTGCAGCAGAAATGTTTTTGTAACCTTGGCCAGATCTGTGCCTTGCCACAATTCTGTCTGAGCTCTTCAGGCAGTTCCTTTGACCTCATGATTCTCATTTGCTCTGACATGCACTGTGAGCTGTAAGGTCTTATATAGACAGGTGTGTGGCTTTCCTAATCAAGTCCAATCAGTATAATCAAACACAGCTGGACTCAAGTGAAGGTGTAGAACCTCAAGGAATCTCAAGGATGATCAGAAGAAATGGACAGCACCTGAGTTAAATATATGAGTTTCACAGCAAAGGGTCTGAATACTTAGGACCATGTGATATGTCAGTTTTTCTTTTTTAATAAATCTGCAAAAATGTCAACAATTCTGTGTTTTTTTGTCAATATGGGGTGCTGTGTGTACATTAATGAGGAAAAAAATGAACTTAAATGATTTTAGCAAATGGCTGCAATATAACAAAGAGTGAAAAATTTAAAGGGGTCTGAATACTTTTCGTCCCCACTATATATATATATATATATATATAGATATATATATATATATCTATATATAATTATTAATAGTATTTTTGCTTAATGCTAATGTTTAGACAGATTAAAGTGATTGTAAAGTCTTGTTTTTTTTTCTTTAAAAATAACAAACATGTTATACTTACCTGCTCTGTTGCAGTGGATTTGCACAGAGCAGCCTAGATCCTCCTGTTCTTGGGTCCCTCTTCTGTGATCCAGGCCCCTCCCTCCTGTCGAGTGCCTCCACAGGAAGCATCTTGCTATGGGGGCACCTGAGCCGAGTCACAGCTCCCTGTGTCCATTCAGACATGGAGCTGCGGCCCGACCCCGCCCTCTCTCTCCTGATTGGCTAACTGATTTTGATTGACAGCAGCAACTCCATTGGCTCCCGCTGCTGTCTCCACCAATCAGGTAGGAGAGTCTTTATATATAATTTTTTTTTTTTATTGTTATTAATTTTATTTTTGCTCAATACTACTGTTTAGACAGATTAAAGTGATTGTTATTTAAAGGAAAAAAAAACAAGACTTTACAAACATGTTATACTTACCTGCTCTGTTGCAGTGGATTTGCACAGAGCAGTCCAGATCCTCCTGTTCTTGGGCCCTCTTCTGTGATCCTAGCCCCTCCCTCCTGTCAAGCGCCCCCACAGCAAGCATCTTGCTATGGGGGTACCCAAGCCGAGTGACAGCTCCCTGTGTTCATTCAGACATGGAGCTGTGGTCAGTTTTTGATTGATTTTGATTGACAGCAGCAACGCCATTGGCTCCCGCTGCTGTCTCCGCAAATCAGGTAGGAGAGTCTTGTACAGCCAAGACACTCGTGGACATCGTTGGACAGAGATGGGGCTCAGGTAAGTATTAGGGGGGCAGCTACACACAGAAGGCTTTTTATTTTAATGCATAGAATGCATTAAGACAAAAAATCTTCTGACTTTACAACCCCTTTAAGCTGGTTTAAGCCATGACCCATGGATGAGGTTGCTTGCTTGAGGTTGAGTACAGATAAAGAAACAGCAAAGCAAACAAAGCTTTCTGCTGTGATGATTTGACTTGTGATGACTGTATAACTTTATAAAACTTCATAAAGTAGGAGTTTATACTAGCATAGCTTAAAATGTAAATAGCTGAATATGTAAAAAGGAGAGTAAAGGACTACAAACTATTAAAATGCAAAAAATTATACTTACTTGAATAATATAAAACATATTTTTTCTTCCTGGCCATAATAAATAATGAAAGAAAATAGGCAATACCAATAAATATTTCCTGAGATAAAAACTAAAATGTGAGTCAACATTATATATTGCCTTTCTACTATACCTAGAGTTTAGTTTTAAAGGAAAAGTGTATTTTCATTAAGTGCATATTTTGAGTTAATTTTGTAGTGTAAGTTGGATAAGATTTTAACATTTTTATAAGCTTGTTCTTCTATATATCTCTTTTTTAATAAAATGCAAACATTTGTGGTTAGCAAATGAGCTCTCTGTGGCTCAGAGCATTTATTCAGACATATTCTTAACTGTAGAATAGGATATCAGCCGCATAGGTTAGGCACTGTTAGCAATGAACCAGCTGACTCAAAGATTTGCTTTGTGATAAAGAGTAGTAAAGTACATCCAATGTATAATACTGTAAAACAGGAAGCAAGGCCTGAGTATGTAATAGGCAAATATGGCTACCTCAATATACATATAGATTTTCTATATGCAGATTGGGTGAATCCTTCTCATACATACTTCAGGTCCTACCAGAAAAGAAACACCAGCTCATGGTTTGCTATGGTGTGATTTGGTAGTAAAGTACATCCATTGGGTAATTTTGTAAAGCAGAGAACAGGGCCCGAGTATATAATAAGGAAACATGGCTACCTCCAAATAGATATACTGTAGATATAGATATTATGTATGCAGATTGGGTGAATCCTTTTCATTTCCACTTTAGGACCTACCAAAAGAGAAACACTAGCTCATGGTTTGCTATGGTGGGACTTGGTATGGGACAACTTAAAATCAGAGGAGAAACAAAAAGCTGAGAAGGTAAGTGATTGGGATAGTGAATTATCCCATTATTCGTTTAAGATTTAAGTATGCATTAAGTATGATTTTGTTTCTAAAATGGTTTACCGAAAATGGTGGTCAGTATTAAAATTGAAACAATTCTGCCAACTATGCATGATGATTTAGTTGTACCCCAGCTGTAGTATTAATAGTCAAAGCATGGTATTTTGGTAAATTAACTATTAAACTTAATTTTAAAAGACAACCAACTAATAGATATTTTCTGACCATAGGATTTTCTAGCAGAAGATGAACTGAATTTAGATTCTACATTAAAAAAAAAACACAAGTTCCCACATTCAGAATATAATGGCTATATGCTGAAACCAGAGAATGCAGACAAAGACCCAAATCATCTTTCCAAGGCTTGCCCTACATTTTGGACCAGGAACAGAGTGGACAGAGAATCTTGTTTATAAGTTATATGCTGTATGCTTATAAGCTATATATGTTTATAAACTTCTGCAAATCTATCTAGTCTAGGTTGATCCTCAATGTATATAGTATAATTTCAGTCCTTTCTAAACATTTTTTTTATAAACATAAACATGATGTTGTGACATTTTGTTACTATGATTATGTGCATATTTGCTGATGTTTACAGGATATGAATAGTTTATGGGTTAAAAAGTATAAGACAATGACATTTCAGATGGCACTTGACCTTACTATGAGTAGTACTAGGCTAGGCCCTTTATTTCTGTACAGAAGTGTATTCTAATTAAAATGCTAATTTTAGTGATGACTGCCACTGAAGTAAGTTTAAGGATCTAACTCTTCTGCTGTGGCCATGCTTATTTTTTCTTGTTCAAATATTTTATTGACAAAAAAGGAAATGTACAGACAATAGCCCGATAGATACATAAACATGACAAATTACAACTTAGAAAGCCGTAGCATGGAATCAATCATACAAAATCAAGAAGAACATCGAACTTTTGGTGTAGGAGGGCCTATGCTCTGAACAGATATAGAAGGGTTGGTAAACGCCTGGGCATATTGAACAAAGTAACAAAAGGGGTAAAAAATCTGGAGACAAAGAGGAATATAAATGCAAGGACAACCCCCAAAACAAGCTCAAAAGAAAAGTAGTAGCGGCAGTTTGGCACATCGACACAAGTGCATACCAAAAAACCTAAGAGTACTGTGAAAATGTAGTTTGAAGTGGTAGTAAAGGCGCGCCAAAAGCCTAGCAGGAGGCTTGCCCCTGGAATCGGGAGGCTGCGGGTATAATTAGAGGAGGGGAGTGGGAAGGATGTGAGGCAAAAGAGCAAGGGCAATAGAAAGAGCTGGAAAATGGGAAGGGGACAAAACAGGGAGGGGTAGAGAGGGGAAAGGAAAGCACATCGACACAAGTGCATACCAAAAAGCCTAAGAGTACTGTGAAAATGTAGTTTGAAGTGGTAGTAAAGGCGCGCCAAAAGCCTAGCAGGAGGCTTGCCCCTGAAATCGGGAGGCTGCGGGTATAATTAGAGGAGGGGTGTGGGAAGGATGTGAGGCAAAAGAGCAAGGGCAATAGAAAGAGCTGGAAAATGGGAAGGGGACAAAACAGGGAGGGGTAGAGAGGGGAAAGGAGGGTGAGGGAGGTGGGAGGGAAAAGAAAAAAAAAAAAGAGGGGGGTTAAAAAAGGGTCCCCTTGGGGGGGGTGAAAGAATGGTGACAGACCTAAGAGCAGGGTAGGCACGTATGTTTTGGGGAGCTATGGGAGTAGTAGGGTTTCATTAAAACCAGGGGGTAGGTAGATGACCCGTAGATTCCAGAGCTTCTCGAATTTGTGCACTTTGTCTGTTAGAACAGCTTCTAATTTAGCATGTATGATTGCTTGGGTAATTCTATGTTTGGTCTCAGTTACACACAAGGAAGCAGATTTCCAGGCCTTAGCAATAGTTTGCTTGGCTGCAGTAGAGACAAAAAACAAAACTTAAATTGACGATATGTCAAGGACATAGGTTTGCTATTCAGGAAGGCCACAGCTGGTTCTGGCAATCGGGGGGTGGCAAAAAGTTTTGAAAGGATCGCAAAGACATCTAATCAAAAGGATTGTACTATGGGGCAATACCACCAAATGTGAAAGTGTGTGCCCAGCTCGGAACAGCTGCGGAAACAATGAGGTGGGTACTGTGGGAGAAATTTGTGGATTCTGGCAGGGACCTGCCTGTGCTTACCAGGTAAGCACTTTGTAGTTTGTTTCTAAGGCAGCAATGTTGGGGGAGGAAGATGTAATCACTTTCAAGATTAGTGACCAATCGGGACGATCAAGGGTAAGGTTAAGGTCTCTCTCCCATTTGCTAATATAAGTCAGGGGTTTCGCCATGTCTGGGGTAAGGAGATAGGCATATAGTTCAGAGATAAACCAATGTTTATGGGGGTCAGAATTGCATGCCCATTCGAAAAGCGTTAATCCTGGGTCTAAAGAGTCAGAAGGGGTACATGAAGTAAGAAAGTGTTTGATTTGCAGGTATCAGAAGAGTTTCAAGGATGGAAGGCCATAGGTCTCTCAGATTGACGGGAAGGAATTGAAAGTGTTGGACGTGAAGAGTTTATAGGCCCGGAACAGGCCTGCTGCCGACCATGCAGAGAACAAGATCGGTGAGGACAAAGCTGGATAAAAAGACGGGTTGCGAAGGAAAGAGAGCAGAGGGTTGTGGGTGGACTGAAGGCCAAAGTGGCCTTTTAGTCCATCCCATATTGTGAGGCTATGTCTTGTAACCGGATTTGTGATGGACCAGTGGTAAGATGGAGCCAACCAGAGGAGATTAGCCATAGAGAAGGAGTCGCAGTCAACAGATTCTAGGGCTACCCATAAGGGGGTTTCTGTAGCAGCATATTTGGGGAGTTGAGCCAACTGTGCTGCATAGTAATATTTCAAGAAATTAGGGACACCTAGGCCGCCTTTGATCTTAGGTGTGTATAGCATATGTTTGGATAGACGAGGCCTCAAATATATTGAGATGTTCGGTGTTGCAGGATGCGTAAGTAGTAGGAAGACACTGGAATCAGGAGTACACAGAAGAGATAAAAGATTTTAGGGAGGATAGACATTTTAACAAAAGAGATCCTGCACATCCAGGTCAGGGGTAAGGATGCCCACTTAGATAGTTGAAGAGTGAGATGGGAAAGCGTAGGTGGATAGTTTGCAGTGTAAAGATCTGATGGGTTAGCTGGGAGTTTAATACCCAAAAAGGGGATGTGTCTGGTGGCCCATGGGAAACGGAGAATCTTGAGGAGTTGGGTATGCAGAGTGCATGGCAGGGAGATGATGGGGCAGTTGATTTATTGGGGTTAACTATAAGACCTGAGGTGCGTCCAAAACTGGAAAGAGTATCCAATAGGTTGGGTGCTGAAATTAGGGGAGGACATGAAGAAAAGAATATCGTCCAGAAAGGGACGCAGCTTGTGTTGATGGCCTCCAAGTTCTAAGCCTTTAATGTTAGGGTTTGATCAAATCAGGAGGGCTAGGGGCTCTATCACCAGGGCGTAAAGGCAGGGGGAAAGTGGGCATCCCTGCAGGGTTCAGCGGGCCAGGCTTACTTTTAATCTAAGGTGACCAAGCAAAAAATTAACTAAACACAACAAACAAAAAGCTTTTTAAAGCCATGCCTACACTTGCTTTAGAAGGTTGATAAAAACACATGGTTGAGCACTGTTTCTACCACACTAAACTACTTGCCCTCTAGCTGCACAGGTAGTGGATGGGAGTGTGCAGGGGTACAGGGGGTGTATGGAAGTGCATCAAAAATTATCACCCTGTCATGTTTGACTGATGATACTGCTTTCAACTAAAATGTCGCAACCACAGTGCTGCGCAATTTTAGGGATTAAAACAAGTGGTGAGGAGGCAACATAATGCCTTTTAGAGGGCAAAGCTAATGTAAACATGTCCTAAAAGCAAAGATTCTGTAAAATTATAGTTAAATCTGTTCTTAAGGGAAAATAAGGAGAAATCAAACATGCACAAAAAGTACACACTCATGGGGTAATCTCAAACAGTATAGGGTTCATTGAATTCTAAAATGAAAAAAAAATAAAAATCGATATTTAAATGGTAACAGTGTAAATGTAGCCAACATATCCATATGAAAAAGGTGCCCTGCTATTAAGTAAAGAAACCAGTAGATCCACAGAGAGGGGTGGAGGGTTAAGTGAGTGTTTGACTAGTTAGATATCAGTAGTCTAATGCAAGTCCAGGAACATGAATAAAAATACATAAAATACAACATCCATTCAGGTATAAATCTCTTTAAGTCTCCAAATACAGATGACCAACCATAAGACCCCATTCCCAGTCTGGAAAGATTTGCAATCCCTTAAACACCATTGTCTAACAGCAGTCCTATTGGAGCTTGTAAATCAGGGGTCGGCAACCTACAGCCCGCGGGCTGCTAAATGTCCGGCCCATCAGTGCACGTGATGGATTCATGTGCACCCGGCCTGCGGACATTTTAACCCCGGCTAAGAAGCCGATTGGCTGTTATCCCAAGCAATGGGAAGGGATGCCCCTGCCACCTTCCGTAGCTCGTCTGGGCTCTCCCGTCCCACCAGGAGGCCCAAGCAACCAGCCGACACCTCCGCTGGCTGGCTAAAGACCCAAATGAAGCCTCAATTGGCTTTGATTGGGTCTTGGATCTAGTAACCAGGAAGTGATGTCATGACATCATTTCTGGTTTACAGAAGTCTTAAAGGTGCCAAATTTGATAAAATTAGAGCATTCAAAACAGCCAAACTTGGCGTTTTGAACGCTTTTAAGTGCAAAGGAGGGATTTCGGGTCTTATAGACCCCAGATCCCTCCATAAAGAGTACCTGTCATTGCCCATTACTGTCACAATGGATGTTTACATTCCTTCTGACAGAAAAAAAATTGTGTAGATTTTTTTTTAAAGGGACAGTGTAAAAAAAAAATTAAAGAAAATAAAGAAAAAATAAATAAAAAAATGTAAAGTGCCCTATCCCTCTGTGCTTGCATACAAAAGCGAACGCATACGTAAGTCGCGACCGCAAATGTAAACAGTGCCACACATGTGAGGTACCACCACTATCGTTAAAGCGAGAGCAATAATTCTAGCACAAGACCTCCTCTGTAATGCTGAACTGGTAACCTGTAAAAATTTGAAAGCGTTGCCTATGGAGATTTTTAAATTTTGTAACATTTGTAAATGTAATTAGGACAATCATTTACCATCAGGGTTGTATCACTTAGCACCTGAGCTCTGGCTTTGACCAATCTTCCATATGTAGTGTCTGGATATCTGCCTCTTGTTAATCATGAATCAGGTCTTCCTTCGAATTGCTATGGGTCTCAATCTGCTTTGCTTGGCACACATTATTCAGATCCTCCTTGAAGTCACGTACATCAGCTCCACACTTTGAGTTTCATCATAAAGGACGTCATCGGGGGGCCACACCCACAAAACTACATCCTCATTTTTAATATGCCTTCAAAGAAATGGTCATAGGCTTTTGAAACAAGAGGCAGATATTTAAGTAATAAAATAAATAGATTATAAGATTTCAGGTCTGTGCAGGTTAGCCTGCCTTGGCTGCCTTCATTTAGTCCTATACATCGGAATGTAATTTATCCCACCCTGTTGTCTAACCAGTTTGTGCAATAAGACAGGAAGCAAAGTATAGTAACACACAACAACCATCCAAAACTAAAATCTGATGTCATAGTCTAATCTGAATGTCAAATTATAATCTGTATATTGATGAGCCATAACTTTATGACACCCACCCAATATAGAGCAGGTCCCCCTTTTGCCACTAAAACTGCCCTGACCCATTCAGGCATGGATGCCACTAGACCTCTGAAGGCATATGTAGCACCAAGCTGTCAGTAGCAAATCCTTTAAGTCCTCTAGGTAAGTAGTTCTCAACCTCAGTCCTCAAGTACCCCCAACAGGCCATATTTTGGGAATTTCTCCTAGATAAAATAGATGTTCAAAATACCAAGCCATTGACTCTGATTTAAAGCACCTGTGCAAGATAAAGGAAAATCTGCAAACATGGCCTGTTGGGGGTACTTGAGAACTGAGGTTGAGAACCACTGCTTTAGGTTACAAGGTGGGGCCTCTATGGACTGGACTTGTTTTTCCAGCACATCCCACAGGTGCTCGAGATCTGGAGAATTTGAAGGCCAAGTCAACACATTAAACTTGTGTTACTCAAAGCATTCTTGAACCATTTTTGCAGTGTGGCAGGATACATTATCCTGCTGAAAGGGCCACTACTACTAGGGAATACGGTTTCTTTAAAGGGGTGTACTTAGTCAGCAACAATGTTTAGGTAGCTGGTACGTGCCAAATCACATCCATATGAATGGCAGAACCCAAGGATACCCAACAGAATTTTGCCCAAAGCTCTGCCAGTTTGCCTTTTTCCCATAGTTCCTCCTGGTGCCATCTCAGGTAAGCAACGCACACACACCCAGCCATCCACATGATGTTAAAGAACATGTAATTAATCAGAACAGGCTATCTTCTTTATTTGCTCTACAGTCCAGTTCTGATGTGCCAATTGTAGGTGCTTTTGGCTGTGGACATGGGTCAGCATGGGCACCCTAACTGGCCTGAGGCTACGCAGCCTCATATACAACAAACAGAAATGCCCATTTTTCTGCTTTAAATACATCAACTTCAGAAACAATCTGTTTATTTGCTGCTTAACCACTTGCTGCCCACTAACAGTACTTTTTCCACCAGGCACTGCAATGTACCTGTGTGTCGCAATCCACTTCCTGATTTTTAGATGCGCATGCTTGCGTCCCTGTACAAATTTTTCAGCAGATTACAGCCAATGATTTTTACTGTTTTATTGGTGCTTTACCGTAGTTTTAGCAGTGCTTTTAACCCCTGCTAGCGGCCAAAGAAAGGGTTAATAGCACCCGTGTTGTGGCGCTTCTGAAGCGCTTTTCAGGCGCTTTGAAAGCGCTACAAATTTTTTCCAATGGGCAGGGGCGGTGTATACAGCACTCCTACACCACCCCAAAGATGCTGCTTGCAGGACTTTTTTTTCCATCCCGCAAGTGCACCGCCCCAGTGTGAAAGCACTCAAGCTTTCACACTGGGGAGGTAAGAGACGCAGTTTCAGGTGCTTTACAGGCGCTATTTTTAGCACTAAAACACCTGAATACTGCCTCAGTGTGAAAGTACCCTTAATCAGTTAGTGTCCCTCCCAACAAGTGACAGTTAGTGCCAGATTTCCTGCCACGCTATCACAGTCCCACTATAGGTCGCTGATCACCGCCATTACTAGTATAGCACCTAAAGCTGTGTAAACTCCAGTATATATACCATAGTTTGTACTCGCTATAACGTTCACACAAACTAATTAATATACACTCACTGAGATTTTTTTTTTTACCAAAGAAATGTAGCAGAATACATTTTGGCCTAAATTTATGAAGAAATTTGATTATATTGGATATGTTTTATAACAAAGTAGAAAATATTTTTGTTTAAACTTTCCATCTTTTTTTGTTTATATAAAAAAAAATGTAAAACCCAGTGGTGATCAAATGCCACCAAGAGAACGCTCTATTTGTGTGGAAAAGAAAAATTTCCTTTGGGTACAATGTTGCATAATTGAGCAATTGCCAGTTAGTAATTGCAAGTAGCGCAGTGCTAAATAGCATATTAAATGCCCTGGTCATGAAGGGGGTAAAATCTTCTATGGTTTAATATATCCTACCAACTTTCAAATGCCATTATAGCCACACTTATGGCTGATCAGTGTAACTCACATGCAAATAAACTAACAAGCTTGTCAAATAGGGCAAATGGCAAATATTGCAGACCACAACAATAATAACTCTCCCAGCATTGGTGTACAGGCTTTACCTACCAGGACACATGCTCCCATGCTGAGCTCTCTGTCGGGCCAGTACTATAATTCCACTATCGAGTGGAGGTCACTCCACCTGACAATTCTGGCTTCTTTCGGCCCTGGGTGCAGGAACAGAAAGAGCATTTCATTACCTGACACACCACTGCCACTCTGCATATTGTGGGGGGCCATACCAGGGTACCCTCTAATTGCTGATTCAGAGACATACAACCCCTCCCCCAGGCCCTATAATTAGAAATCATGGTGCCCCATACAGCCTACCTGTATTCATGACTACTACTACACCCTTTCTCATCATCACAACTACTGTGTCTAGGAGAGGACCAAGAGAAAGATTGAAATCCCCTCCAACATTTACCTTGCAGAAGCTGAGCTGCTGAAGACTAGAGGTGACAGAGTAGAAGAAGCACACTTGATATTGGTTCAGAGAGTAAATGTTAGCTAGTGTATAATCATTCAGTAATATTTTAGTTTTGAGAAAAATAAAACAAACTGTGCTTTTGTAAGACCTAAGGTTAGAAAAATTTGTGAAAGGCTACTTTTTTGCATTTAGGATTGGGACTATGAAATCAGGTGTCAGCGCTTTTATTTCTGACAACAGGGATGTGGTCACTTCTAAAATACATTTCTTGGAGAAATGTCTTTCTAACCTTATGGAAAGAGCAGTGTATTTGGTTTCTCTTTTTAGAATAAACACCTCAAGTACTGAATAAAGGGAATTTCAAGTGGAGTTTAGCCATTGGGTAATTGGGTAGAACATATCAAAAAGGCTAAGTGATGTCTCCAACTAAAAAATAGGGAGTGGGAGGGGAGAGATTGGAGTGAAAGAAAGTAAGGTAATGTAACAAGTAAAGAAAACTAATGAAACATAACCTCATAGTGTGGACGGTGATTAAAAGGGTTCAGATGCCATCTAGTGGTAAAAAAAGATATAAAACATGGTGTTAAAATAAACAATGAGAAAAATTCTATAGTGTGTAACAGTTAAATCATACCTCCCAACATTTTGAGATGGGAACGAGGGACACCTATTAGCAAAAGTATGTATGATTTAAAGATGTACCTCTAATAACACGGTAAACCACATAAACCACCCCACACACCCACTATTGCCATTCCCCGGGAGCTCAAGCACAGGGCAGTGGCTAATCTAAACCCCACCTTACATAGTATCATTCCCAAAATTCCTCAGTCTACTATCAAAACACAGATTACTAATCCAGATATTTTAGAACCAATGACACCAGAACCTATGAAACAGAGCAATCTGAATACGTTTGTACTAAAAACCCCACTACCAAGCACATCCCTGAACCCATTGCATTAGATGCATCTAATGCTTTAACACACATGAATATTATTAACCTCACTCCCATCACTTTGACACCTGAGGAGGAGGAGGATATCCTTCAACTCAGTTTGGGTTTCTGTCCATCTGAACCTAATAATTTTGTTGAAACAATCAAGGATCTCTGCAGAAAAGAAAAAAGAAATTGCGCTTGGTGCTCAATGTAAATAATAAAAAACTGAAATGAAGAACCGTGAAGGAAATCCTGCGGCTAAAACACAATAACCCCAATACAAGGGCACATGGAATAAACAATATAAAGAACAGTGTAGCGCTGGACTAATAAAGAAAACACATATATTGGTATATGCAAATATGTCGGGACCCACAGAATTATCATGGGTCAGTAAATAATATAAAACAATAAATCAGTGTGGCACTAATTTGAAGTAATAAAGTGCACATATATGTGATAAGGATGATAAATAATATAAAACAATAAATCAGTGCGGCACTGGTTTAACCACTTGACCACTGGGCACTTAAACCCCCTTAATAACCAGACCAATTTTCAGCTTTTGGTGCTCTCACATTTTGAATGACAATTACTCAGTCATGCAACACTGTATCTATATGAATTTTTTGTCCTTTTTTTCACACAAATAGAGCTTTCTTTTGGTGGTATTTAATCACCACTGGGTTCTTTATTTTTTGCGCTATAAAAGAAAAAAGACCGAAAAATCTGTAAAAAAATTAATTTTTCTTTGTTTCTGTTATAAAATTTTGAAAATTAGTAATTTTTCTTCATATATTTTGGCCAAAATTTATACTGCTACATATCTTTGGTAAAAAAATAACCCAAATTAGTGTATATTATTTGTGAAAGTTATAGCGTCCACAAGCTATGGTGCCAATATCTGAAAATTGATCACACCTGAAGTACTGACGGCCTATCTCATTTCTTGAGACCCTAACATGCCAGAAAAGTACAAATACCCCCCAAATGACCCCTTTTTGGAAGGAAGACATTCCAATGTATTTAGAAAGATGCATGGTGAGTTTTTTGAAGTTGTCATTTTTTCCCACAATTCTTTGCAAAATCAAGTTTTTTTTTTTCACAAAATTGTCATATTAGCAGGTTATTTCTCACACACAGCATATGCATACCACAAATTACACCCCAAAACACATTCTGCTATTACTCCTGAGTATGGCGATACCACATGTGTGAGACTTTTACACAGCGTGGCCACATACAGAGGCCCAACATGCAGGGGAGCACCTTCAGGCATTCGGGAGCACCCATGCCAATTCTGACATTTCTCTCCTACATGTAAAAATCATCATTTATTTGCTAGAAAATTACATAGAACCCCAAAACATTATATATGTTTTTTTAGCAAAGACCCTAGAGAATACAATAGCGGTCATTGCAACTTTTTATCTCGCACGATATTTGCGCAGCAATTTTTCGAACGCGTTTTTTTGGGGAAAAAAAATGTTTTTTGCTTTAAAAAAAACAAAACAGTAAGGTTAGCCCAATGTTTTTGCATAATATGAAAGATGAAGTTACGCCGAGTAAATAGCCACTTAAAAATCCCCATAGGCGACGCTCTAAAATTTTTTACTGGTTACAAATTTTGAGTTACAGAGGAGGTCTAGGGCCAAAATTATTGCTCTCGCTCTACCGATCGCAGCGATACCTCACATGTGTGGTTTGAACACCGTTTTCATATGTGGGCGGGACTTACGTATGCGTTCGCTTCTGCATGCGAGCACATGGACAGGGGCGCTTTAAAAAAATTTTTTTTTTTTTTATTGTTCATTTTACTTTATTTATTTTAGTTTGACACTTTTTTCCCAAAAAAAAATTTTTTGATCACTTTTATTCCTATTACAAGGAATGTAAATAAACATCCCTTGTAATAGGAATATGGCATGACAGGTCCTCTTTACAGTGAGATATGGGGTCAATAAGACCCCAAATCTCACCTCTAGGCTGTGCCTGAAATTTAAAAAAAAAAAAAAAGATCCTGGCTTCGATCGTAGTGGTGAGTCGGTAGAAGCACCGGAGGGCTGCGGGAGGGGGGACGTCCCCTCTCGCCTCCCGTAAGAACGATCAAGCAGTGTAACAGCCGCTATGATCATTCTTATGGTGTAGGGAATCGCTGGGTGAAAAAGATGATATCTGAATGATGCCTGTAGCTGCACCCATCATTCAGATATCCCCGCACAAAGTCAAGGACGTCGTAAGACGGAAGGCCGGAAGTGGTTAAAACGCTTTTTTTTAACACAAAGTTGTCCATTTATACAATATTTCTAACACATAGCATGTACATACCTAAAATGACACCCCAAAATAGATTCTCCTACTCCTCCTGAGTACGGCGATACCACATGTGTGAGACTTCCACAGCCTGGCCACATACAGAGGCTGGGTATGGCTGCGCATGGCCGGGTATGGCTGAGCATGGCCGAGTATGGCTGAGCATGGCTGGGTATTGCAGAGTATCGCTGAGTATGACTGGGTATCGCCGAGTATGACTGAGTATGGCAGAGTATGACTGGGTATCACCGAGTATTGCAGAGTATGGCTGGGTATTGCGGGGTATTGCAGAGTATTGCGGGTTATGGCAGAGTATTGCAGATTTTTGCGGGGTATTGCAGAGCATGGCTGGGTATGGCAGAGTATTGCAGAGTATGGCTGGGTATCACTGAGTATTGCAGAGTATGGCTGGGTATCACTGAGTATTGCAGAGTATGGCTGGGTATCACTGAGTATCGCAAAGTATGGCTGGGTATCACTGAGTATGGCTGGGTATTGCGGGGTATGGCAGAGTATTGCGGGATATTGCGGGGTATTGCAGGGTATGGCAGAGTATTGCGGGGTATTCCAGGGTATGGCAGAGTATTGCGGGGTATTCCAGGGTATGGCAGAGTATTGCGGGGTATTCCAGGGTATGGCAGAGTATTGCGGGGTATTCCAGGGTATGGCAGAGTATTGCGGAGTATGGCGGGGTATTGCGGAGTATTGCAGGGTATGGCAGAGTATTGCAAGGGTATTGCAGGGTATGGCAGAGTATTGCATGGGGTATTGCACGGTATGGCAGAGTATTGCAGGGGTATTGCAGGGTATGGCAGAGTATTGCAGGGGTATTGCAGGGTATGGCAGAGTATTGCAGGGGTATTGTGGGGCATACCAGAGTACTGTGGGGCATTGCAGAGGTCATTGCAGGGCATGCAGAGTAGTGGGGATGGCTGAGCATGGATGGATGGATGGCTGGATGTCTCTGTGCAGCGCTGTGGGCACTACACATGCAGCCCACAACGCTGCAGCCATCCATCCATCCCCCTCTCCGCTCACACTGTACCGATCGGTACACAGAGGGGAGGAGAGGAACCGGCGTCATCAGATGACGCCGGTTTGTTTACATGTGATCGCTCCGTCATTTGACGGAGCGATCACATGGTAAACGGCCGCGATCAGCGGCCATTTACCGGGATCTGTGATGCGCCGGGTCCGGATGCTCTCGAGTGCGCGCCCTAGGGGGCGCGCGAGAGCAGAATTCTGGGAGGACGTCCCTGGACGTCCTCCCAGAGTTAAACAACCGCCCTGTAGCCGTCATTTGGCTATGGGCCAGTTGTTAAGTGGTTAAAGTGATAAAGAGGACATATATGTAATAAGAACACATATGAACTATTCATCCAAAACTATCATAAATCAATACATGTGAGTCCATACCCTAAAGGGTGTATACAAAGAAAATACAAAAAATAAAGTTCGTAAGTGTGAGTCCATACCCTAAAGGGTGTATACAAAGAAAATACAAAAAATAAAAAATAAAGTTCATAAGTGTCTCCAGTGAAAAAATTAATCCAAAAAAAACAGAAAGAGCTATTGCAGAGTTCAGGGTTGCATGATCCACCTTTAGTGCAGCCCGCCACCAGATGGTAAAATTAAAGGCTTACCAGAAAGCCTGCGACCACCCTTGCTCAGGGGGGTCAAAACAGGCTTAGTAGTGGATGTATCCGAGGATGATGTGTTCCCTGGACTGTTCTCCCGCTCTCCTCACCAAGCAAATGGTGCTCAGCAACGGGGACTCCAGTATGGAAGAGTTGCTCCCATGGATTCCTTTAATGCTCCTTTTTCATAATTGATATACAGCTGTCATGTGACCCAACTCTTTCAAGCCCATCTGCAGGGAAATATTGGTGGGAGGAGCTTCTAGTCCTCTGCTGCCAGTCAGAGCCTCGATTGTATCGCAGTTACAGGTCTCTGTATGTCCTGGATGGATTTCCAAATTCAATCTGCTGAGATGTCCTTTGGATCAGTTGATGATTTTGGGCTGTAGTTTTGATTCGGTTAGTGTCCGCAATTGTAGCCGTTGTATCATAAAAATATAATGCCTAAAACTGCTGGTTTTTAGGGAGAGGATTCAATCATCCCAGTGGGTCGCAGGCTTTCTGGTAAGCCTTTAATTTTACCATCTGGTGGCGGACTGCACTAAAGGTGGATCATGCAACCCTGAACTCTGCAATAGCTCTTTCTGTTTTTTTTTGGATTCATTTTTTCACTGGAGACACTTATGAACTTTATTTTTTATTTTTTGTATTTTCTTTGTATACACCCTTTAGGGTATGGACTCACACTTATGAACTTTATTTTTTGTATTTTATTTGTATACACCCTTTAGGGTATGGACTCACATGTATAAAGATCACCACTTATACGATTTTCACATTGATTTATGATAGTTTTGGATGAATAGTTCATATGTGTTCTTATTACATATATGTGCACCTTATCACTTTAAACTAGTGCCACACTGATTTATTGTTTTATATTATTTATCGTCCTTATCACATATATGTGCACTTTATTACTTCAAATTAGTGCCACACTGATTTATTGTTTTATATTATTTACTGACCCATGATAATTCTGTGGGTCCTGATATATTTGCATATACCAATATATGTGTTTTCTTTATTAGTCCAGCGCTACACTGTTCTTTATATTGATCAAGGATCTCTACCTTTTTTCTCAGGAATTTGACCTTTAGATTAATTTTTGATAACAATAGACAAAAATTAAACCTAGAAAAAGAATTGACCGAAGCAACTAAACACTTTACAATGCAGGAATTTAGGACCTTACGTGACCTTATGCTTTTGTACGAGGAAGGGGCTATTAGTGGAGGCTCAACTGCCCCATCTGAGATTGCCGTTTCCCTTTCCCCTCCTTCCCCTACTGAGGATGGAGGAAATCGCAAAAGTTTCAAACTCAAGTCTCAGAAATTTCCGGACTTGATGACTTGCCCAGCTATTTGGGCTTTTTTATTTGAATCAATTCAGACCCTTAAAAAACAACAGTGGCCAGATCTACCCCCCCTCCCCCAACCTGACCAAAAAACAAACTCTGGCCTTGACCGAACTACAGACACATGGATGTGGTAATTAAACCCTCCGATAAGGATGGGAAAATAGTGCTGATGACACACCCCCAATACTAGACAATGTGTTTAAATGTCCTAAAAAATTCTATTTTGTATAGACCTATTAACTGTATACCCATGCAGCAATTTATTGGGGAATTATGAAGCCTATGCATCGGAGCATTCTGGGAGGGTCTAATTGATAAGTACACCTTGGACTTTATCAACACTAAGACCCTGCGCATGCCCACTTTCTACACACTCCCCAAAACTCATAAAGACATTCAATCACCACCTGGGAGACCAATAGTTTTGGGAAATGGTTCCTTAATGGAAAACGCTAGCAAATTTGTAGAGACATTTCTAATACCTCATGTTTTAAGTCTACCCTCTTGTATCCATGATACGACGGACCTGCTCAAACACATCAAGGGGTCCAGGTCCCTCTGGAGGCCCTGCTCGTGGCTATTGACATTGAGGCACTATACTCGAGCATTCCCCATGAGCTGGGCGTCTGGACGGTACCTTCCTCCTTCAATGCAATTTCGCTCTCCACTTGCTCTGTGACATACAATAAATAGCAGCTAGACTCAAAATCAGTTTACTGAATGGCTCACTGATTATTTGCTAGAGTTTACTGCACATGACTTCTGCTTGTTGGTTGGTAGGGATTACTATACATCAATACTGCTCACTGATTGGTTGCTAGAGGTTACTGCACATTATTACTGCTCACTGATTGGTGGCTAAAGGTTACAGCAAATCATCTCCTCATTGCCTGCACACCATGGACTGGGAAGGTGAGGGGACCCTTCAATAGACAGAAAACGCCTAGGAATCCTAGGACTCCTGGGATCAGTGGCAATGCTGGGGGAGGGGGTGTGATCAGGGCAATGCTGTGGGGTTGATGGGATCAGTGGCAGTGGTGTGGGGATGGGATTAGTTAGGAGGCAGTACACTTTGGCAAATTGTGAATTGTGTAGCTGGAAATCTTTGGCAAGTATATAGTGGGGGATTCTACAAAGACCACCATGTAATGGGGGATTTTACACCACCCACCAATATAAAGAGGGATTTCTACACTGACACCAATGTAATAGGAGCATTTACACAAACCACCAGTGTAAGGAGGAATATACAATGAACTCCATGTAAAGGGGGAATTTACACTGACTACCATTGTTGAGGAGATTTGTACTGACCACCAGTGTAAGGTGACACTTCTACACCGACCACCAATGTTAGGGGGATTTACACTGACCACCAATCTAAAGGCGGATATACACTGACCACCAGTGTAAGGACAATTCTGCACTTACCACCAATGTAATGAAGATGGACAATACTCCTTTCCTCATATTGAGCTAGTTTGAAGAGATTACATTGTTTACACGTTTGTAATGATTGTTTTGACAAAGGTACTCACTTATGTAACTCTGTTTACTATGTCCTAATGTATGACAGACACTGATCACATTGTTTTTTCCTCTATTGTTCTTCATGATAAACCTTTAATAAAAATATCGAACACGAAAGGATTGTACACCAAGCCCCAATGTAATGAGAAGATTTACAATGGGGACGAAAAGTATTCAGACCCCCTTTAATTTTTCACTCTTTGTTATATTGCAGTCATTTGCTAAAATCAATTAAGTTCATTTTTTTCCTCAATAATGTACACACAGCACCCCATATTGACAGAAAAACACAGAATTGTTGACATTTTTGCAGATTTATTAAAAAATAAAAACTTAAATATCACATGGTCCTAAGTATTCAGACCCTTTGCTGTGACACTCCTATTTAACTCAGGTGCTGTCCATTTCTTCTGATCATCCTTGAGATGGTTCTACACCTTCATTTGAGTCCAGCTGTGTTTGATTATACTGATTGGACTTGATTAGGAAAGCCACACACCTGTCTATATAAGACCTTACAGCTCACAGTGCATGTCAGAGCAAATGAGAATCATGAGGTCAAAGGAACTGCCTGAAGAGCTCAGAGACAGAATTGTGGCAAGGCACAGATCTGGCCAAGGTTACAAAAAAATTTTCTGCTGCACTTAGGGTTCCTAAGAGCACAGTGGCCTCCATAATCCTTAAATGGAAGACGTTTGGGACAACCAGAACCCTTCCTAGAGCTGACCGTCCGGCCAAACTGAGCTATCGGGGGAGAAGAGTCTTGGTGAGAGAGGTAAAGAAGAACCCAAAGATCACTGTGGCTGAGCTCCAGAGATGCAGTTAGGAGATGGGAGAAAGTTGTAGAAAGTCAACCATCACTACAGCCCTCCACCAGTCGGGGCTTTATGGCAGAGTGGCCCGACGAAGCCTCTTCTCAATGCAGGACACATGAAAGCCCGCATGGAGTTTTCTAAAAAAACACCTGAAGGACTCCAAGATGGTGAGAAATAAGACTCTTTGGTCTGATGAGACCAAGATAGAACTTTTTGGCCTTAATTCTAAGCGGTATGTGTGGAGAAAACCAGGCACTGCTCATCACCTGTTCAATACAATCCCAACAGTGAAGCATGGTGGTGGTAGCATCATGCTGCGGGGGTGTTTTTCGGCTGCAGGGACAGGACGACTGGCTGCAATCGAGGGAAAGATGAATACGGCCAAGTACAGGGATAGCCTGGACAAAAACCTTCTCCAGAGTGCTCAGGACCTCAGACTGGGCCGAGGGTTTACCTTCCAACAAGACAATGACCCTAAGCACACAGCTAAAATAACGAAGGAGTGGCTTCACAACAACTCAGTGACTGTTCTTGAATGGCCCAGCCAGAGCCCTGACTTAAACCCAATTGAGCATCTCTGGAGAGACCTAAAAATGGCTGTCCACCAACGTTTACCATCCAACCTGACAGAACTGGAGAGGATCTTCAAGGAGGAATGGCAGAGGATCCCCAAATCCAGGTGTGAAAAACTTGTTGCATCTTTCCCAAAAAGACTCATGGCTGTATTAGATCAAAAGGGTGCTTCTACTAAATACTGAGCAAAGGGTCTGAATACTTAGGACCATGTGATATTTCAGTTTTTCTTTTTTAATAAATCTTCAAAAATGTCAAAAATTCTGTGTTTTTCTGTCAATATGGGGTGCTGTGTGTACATTAATGAGGAAAAAATGAACTTAAATGATTTTAGCAAGTGGGTGCAATATAACAAAGAGTGAAAAATATAAGGGGGTCTGAATACTTTCTGTCCCCTCTGTAAACTGACCACCAATGTAACTGAGACATTTTAGCCTGCGCTCACATTTGTGTGTGTCGGGAACACATGCAAAATCGCTTTCCTGACACCACAGAAACATGCTGCCCTTCACTGCTAAAGAGCAATGCCCTTAATTGTTAATGAAACCCTCACGCATCGCCTGAGATGTGCGTATTCACATGCATCAAAATTCACAGTGCTGTGGCACCATGTTATTTTGACAAAGGGTTTGACTTCTAATTTGCTTACCTTTGCAGAACAGGCTGATGTTAGGCCTAATGACCACAGTTGTAGGCAGGACTTTCAGGCATGACCCTTTAGCTCCCCAGTGGGCAGCATTCAGCAGAAGTGATAGAGGATACGACCTCAGGGGGGCATGATATACATATGAATGCAGCCTCTCTTTACATATCAATACCGCAGTTATTTACATATTAATGCAGTTACTATTAACATGTCAATGCAGGTTATTTACATGTAAACACAGGGTCTGCAGGTGAGTCATCTGTACATGGCAATAGGGCAGAGTAGGGCAGCATTAGCAGAACTTCACACTGAGATATCGGGAAACAGCATAGGACTAAAACTTCAAGGGAATTTAACCACTTCCGGACCGCCGCACGCCGATATACGTCCTTACTTTGAAGAGGAATATTGTTGTTATGGCAGCAGCTAGCTGCCATAACCCTGGTATCCTCTTCTTCAACTGGCAGTCTGCTTTCCAAAAAGAGTGGTCTCTGCGGCAGATTCGCCGCAAGATCACTTTTATCCCTCCCCCACTTACCAGAGCCGTCGGCAGCGGCAGAAGCGATTGGATCTTCACCCTTTCTGGGTATGGAGATGAGTGAGGGGAAGATGGCCCCCACCCGTCTCCATAACATTGCAGGGCCGAAGCGACGTCAAAACGTCACTTCTGTACATAGCTCTTAAAGGGCCATTTAAAAAAAAAAAATTAAATGACTTTTTTTTTTAATTATTGCATTGTAGTGTAAATATGAGATCTGAGGTCTTTTTAACCGCCGATCTCATATTTAAGAGGTCCTGTCATGTTTTTTTTTTTTCTATTACAAGTGATGTTTACATTCCTGGTAATAGAAATAAAAGTGACACAATTTTTATTTTTTTTTTTAAAAAACAGTGTAGAATTAAAAAAATTTAATTTATAAACGCACCCCGTCCTGCCGAGCTCGCGTGCAGAAGCGAACACATACGTGAGTAGCTCCTGCATAAGAAAACAGTGTTCAAACCACACATGTGAGGTATCGACGTGATCGGTAGAGCGAGAGCAATAATTCTAGCCCTAGACCTCCTCTGTAACTCAAAACATGCAACCTGTAGAATTTTTTAAACGTCGCCTATGGAGATTTTTAAGGGTAAAAGTTTGTCGCCATTGAAGTAGAATAGTAAAGTATCGAACCAGGCAGAACTTAAGCAATGCAGGTTTATTAACAGCTGATAACATACAGGTTTATGTTCAAAATATTACAATATACAGGTCTAATTTATACAGTTTCTTACAATGCAAGCATATTAGATATAAATATTCTTATCCTCTACCCCAATTGATACAATTGTGAATTGTTCTTACCTTGAACCAGAATGGGTCTTTACTGCCAATTCTTGGGAACCTCTTACCTGATAGGGACCAGCCAATTGGCTGGTGGTCTGGTCCCCTCACAGAGTTCTGGGTTCCAGCTCGACCAAGTTCTTGAGGGAAATTCACCTGAGACCACATTCTGGAACAAGTCAAGAAGTCTTCTCTGACTCGTACGAGGAGACAAGTTATGGACAGATACTTGCCCATTGGTTCTGACCTCTATGACCCGTGCAATAGGGCAGCATACCAAGAGTTCAGCCTTATGATCTCCTATCTGACTTGTCCGAGGGGACAAGTTAGGACAGATACTTGCCCATTGGTTCTGACCTCTATGACCCGTGCAATAGGGCAGCATACACAGAGTTCAGCCTTATGAGCTCCTATCTGACTTGTCTGTCTAACAATTACAGAGCTTGCATTTATATACCATTTCACAAGTCTTACCTCAACTTATCTCTTACATATGATTGGTCACTAAGATCTACATCAAAGTAACCAACCATAAATCTGACACCTGTTCTACAACCAGATAAACTTAATTATTCCCAAAATTCCTATATGTTCATTAAAGTGATTTATAACTGGTTTTGTCCAATTAAAAACACCTGTATAGAGACAGTCTGGCACCCAGCTGTGTTATCAGACTCTCCTTATCTTGATACTAGCTTCAAGGATTTGCAGATTTACAACTTTGAGACAATTAACTTTCAATAACCCCACCAGATGTTTTATATGTTTCACTATATGCATGTATTTTAACAGTTTTAATGAGGGCACAAGCAGACCTTTGTTTGACCCTGTCAAACTTAATTAATGTTCTGTACATAACTTTCCTGTATTCCACCTAATTATTTTAACCACCTGTTTTCTTATCTGTCTGAGACAATTCTACATAACTTGAATCTATTCTAATGAACTTTCACCCAGTAAACTATAAAAGTATAAGAAAGAAGCAGAGAGGTCATCCAAAGTTCAGCATTTAAAAATGAAGACTTTCTAAATCTATGGAAAACACAGTATACATTATTAAAACTTAATAATTGTTGCTTTACTTATTGAATAATAATATTGATAAAACCACTACTATATAATAATAATAATAATAATAATAATAATAATAATAATCAATAAAATATATGCAAATCAATATGACTAATATGAAATACATTGGCTAATATGAGATTCTACAACACCATTCCACGAGCGGGCGCAATTTTGAAGCATGACATGTTGGGTATCAATTTACTCGACGTAACATTATCTTTAACAACATAAAAATATGGGATAACTTTACTGTTGTCTTATTTTTTTAATTCAAAAAAGTGTATTTTTTTCCAAAAAAAGTGTATTTTTTCCAAAAAAAAGTGTATTTTTTCCAAAAAAAGTGCACTTGTAAGGCCGCTGCGCAAATACAGTGTAACAGAAAGTATTGCAATGACTGCCATTTTAATCTCTAGGGTGTTAGGGAAAAAAATGTATAATGTGTGGGGGTTCTAAGTAATTTTCTAGCAAAAAAAATGTTTTTAACTTGTAGACAACACATCTCAAAAAAGAGGCTTAAGTGGTTAAACTGAGATAGTTGGCAAGTATGAGGCAGCTGCTTTGGGCCCCATAACAATGATGGGGCCCCTTTTGCCCTGCCTTAAAAATGTCCCTGACCTTCCTGATGGAGCAGGATCGTAACACATGGCCTCTGAAAACCTTTATTCTCAAATAATTACAGTTCATTTTGACCAAAAATTACTTTATATGGACAAGGTTCATCTGCAAATACAGGGTGTGGCCATGGGCACGTCATGTGCACCTTTGTACGCCAACCTATAACTAGGAGGGTGGGAGAGAACAGTGTTTGCAGATGAATTTCTTTGACCATTTCTAAACCAAGTCCTCTGCTGGCATGGGTTCATTGATCACCTGTTCCTTATCTGGACGGGAACAGAGTAATCTCTAACACAATTCATTGATCTATTGAATGTAAACCAGTTTAACCCTTTCATGACTAAGCCTATTTTTGAAATTTGGTGTTTACAAGTTAATAGCCATATTTTTTGCTAGAAAATTACTTAGAACCCCCAAACATTATATATATTTTTTTCGCAGAGAATCTAGGGAATAAAATGGAGATTGTTGCAATATTTTATATCACACGGTATTTGTGCAGCGGTGTTTTAAAAGCAAATTTTTGAAAAGGGACACTTCCATGAATTTTAAAAAATCCAAACAGTAAAGTTACCCCAGTTTTTTTGTATAATGTAAAAGATGATGTTACGCCGAGTAAATAGATACCAAACATGTCACGCTTTATAATTGCACGCACTCGTGGAATGGCGACAAACTATGGTAGCTATGAATTTCCATAGGCGACGCTTTAAATTTTTTTTACGGTTACCAGGTTAGAGTTACAGAGAAGGTCTAGGGCTAGAATTATTGCTCTTGCTCTGACGATCGCGGCGATACCTCACATGTGTGATTTGAACACCGTTTACATATGCGGGCGTGACTTCCGTATGCGTTTTCTTCGCTGCGCGAGCTCGCAAGGACGGGGGCGCTTTAAAAAAATTTTTTTTTTTTTTTAATTTTATTTATTTTTAGACTTATAAATTGTGTTTTTAAAAAAATGTTTTTTTTTTTTACTTTTATTGCTGTCACAAGGAATGTAAACATCCCTTGTGACAGTAATAGGTGGTGACTGGTACGCTTTATGGAGGGATCAGGGGTCTAAAAGACACCCAATCCCTCCTCTGCACTTCAAAGTATTCAGATCGCCGAAAACGGCAATTCTGAATACTGTGTATTTTTTAAAATTCGGCGCCATTGGCAGCCGAGTAAACTGGAAGTGACGTCATGACGTCGCTTCCGCGTTTACATTGAGAAGGCTGGAACGAAGCCGCCCACAGCTTCGTTCCAGCCCGCCCACAGCCACCGCAGCCGATTGGACACCGGGCCTCCCGATCGCACGGGAGGCCCGGTAAGAGCGGCGGGAGGCGGCGGGAGGGGGGGGGATGTCCCCTCCCGCTCCTCCGGTATAACAGCCGAGCAGCTTTTAGCCGCATCGGTTGTTACATACGGTTACAACGGTACCGGGATGATGCCTGCAGCTGCGGGCATCATCCCGGTATAACCCCGGAAAGCCGAGTACGCACATATGAGTAGGTCGGCAGGAAGGGGATAATCTACACTTTAAATGCCCCCCCATATGAAACAACCCGAGACACAAAAGATGATCACCAAGTTCTCTGCCCACCATAATCAATTACGTTCCCTACTCTCAGACCACTGGCATCTATTAACAGATCACCATATCCTTAGGAAATACGTCAGACCCACTCCGGAACTAGTATTTTGTAAGGCAACTTCAGTTGGAGATAGGCTCACTGGCAGCCACAAGGGCCACCGCAGCACCTTCCGTTGTGGCCATTTTACACGATGCCCCGGGGTCCAAGAGGGCACAACCTTTTTACTTCCAAATGGAGAACATTTTTCCTCCTTCACACATGTCAACTGTGGTACGAAAGGAGTTATCTATTTGATGGTGTGCACATGTGATGCATTTAATGTAGGTAAGACCATCAGAGAGTTGCAGAAGAGAATAGGGGACCACCTCTACTATTCCTCTAATGGAAAACTCACCACGGTGGGTCATTATATAGGCCTCCACCACAGATTTAAACCCGAAGTGGTGAAATTTATAGTTCTGAAGGTGATTCCAGAAGACCTGCGGAGGGGGGTGATTGGGATCGAGCAATCCTCCAACAGGAAACCGTATGGATTGAGCGACTCAACGCCAACATCCCCCCAGGTTTGAATGAGGTGCTTACATACAAGAAAAAAAGGGAGATGCGTCGCTAAGAAATATAAGTGTACCCCAGATGGATATCTAAAACAAAAGTTTTAAGCCATTATTGGACATGTGTCTTTTGATTGTCTGGATTACTATAAATTGCTTGGTGTATGGTAGCAGGTTTATGTCCGAGTTCGGGTACTTTTGTACAAAACATGTCGGGTACATAGCCTGCTCAGCTCTATACACCACACTTGTTTTTTATCTATCTTGTGATCACGATTTGTACACATCTGATGCGATGTCTGTACCGTTTTATAATTTTTTTACTTGAATAAATTTGTATACGTTGGATTCTTCTGCATTGTGTGGAGGCCTTCCCTTTTTTTTCCCCCTATGATCTATGTTGTTTTCTGGATGTAAGGAACACCACTTCTATGCCAAATCTTCTACAAGTGTTCGGGTTGGAGATTGAGTCACTGACGATTGTTAATGCTTGTTTGACTCACCGTCGCTGGCGTGTGTGTCCACAGCTTAGGGTAAGAGTACCCACCCCCCCTCCCTGGGGTTGGATGAACATTCCTGGGTGCTGTGTATTACCCTGTATTCTTTCAGCTTCAGCATTACACTTCATGTACTTCAGCTCCCTAAGATTATGTTTAAGGGACTGAGCATGATAGTTGGAACTTCTATTTTCAAGGACTCTTATACGGCCACTTATGTCTTCTGAATTTTACAAAGTTTTTTCTTCAAGCCATTTCATGTGCCATTCACTCTGGCCAATATATGTGTGCATATTTTGTCTGTGGTAGCCCCCTACCATGAATGGTTCTGTTTCATTCTCAGGAGTGTTTTTCACATACAGTGGGGCAAAAAAGTATTTAGTCAACCACCAATTGTGCAAGTTCTCCCACTTAAAAAGATGAGGGAGGCCTGTAATTGTCATCATAGGTATACCTCAACTATGAGAGACGAAATGTGGAAACAAATCCAGACAATCACATTGTCTGATTTTTGAAAGATTTATTTGCAAATTATGGTGGAAAATAAGTATTTGGTCAATATCAAAAGTTCATCTCAATACTTTGTTATATATCCTTTGTTGGCAATGACAAAGGTCAAACATTTTCTGTAAGTCTTCACAAGGTTGTCACACACTGTTGCTGGTATGTTGGCCCATTCCTCCATGCAGATCTCCTCTAGAGCAGTGATGTTTTGGGGCTGTCACTGGGCAACACTGACTTTCAACTCCCTCCAAAGTTTTTCTATGGGGTTGAGATCTGGAGACTGGCTAGGCCACTCCAGGACCTTGAAATGCTTCTTACGAAGCCACTCTTTCATTGCCCGGGTGGTGTGTTTGGGATCGTTGTCATGCTGAAAGACTCAGCCACGTTTCATCTTCAATGCCCATGCTGATGGGAGGAGGTTTGCACTCAAAATCTCACAATACATGGCCCCATTCATTCTTTCATGTACATGGATCAGTCGCCCTGTTCCCTTTGCAGAGAAACAGCCCCAAAGCATGATGTTACCACCCCCATGCTTCGCAGTAGGTATGGTGTTCTTTGGTTGCAACTCAGCATTCTCTCTCCTCCAAACACAATGAGTTGTGTTTCTACCAAACAGTTCTACTTTGGTTTCATCCGACCATATGACATTCTCCCAGTCCTCTTCTGGATCATTCAAATGCTCTATAGCAAACCTCAGACGGACCCGGACATGTACTGGCTTAAGCAGGGGGACATGTCTGGCACTGCAGGATCTGAGTCCCTGGCGGCGTAGTGTGTTACTGATGGTAGCCTTTGTTACTTTGGTACCAGCTCTCTGCAGGTCATTCACTAGGTCCCCCCGTGTGGTTCTGGGATTTTTGCTCACCGTTCTTGTGATCATTTTGACCCTACGGGGTGAGATCTTGCGTGGAGCTCCAGATCGAGGGAGATTATCAGTGGTCTTGTATGTCTTCCATTTTCAACTTATTGCTCCCACAGTTGATTTCTTCACACCAAGCTGCTTGCCTATTGCATATTCAGTCTTCCCAGCCTGGTGCAGGTCTACAATTTTGTTTCTGGTGTCCTTCAACAGCTCTTTGGTCTTCACCATAGTGGAGTTTGGAGTATGACTGTTTGAGGTTGTGGACAGGTGTCTTTTATACTGATAACAAGTTCAAACAGGTGCCATTAATACAGGTAATGAGTGGAGGACAGAGGAGCCTCTTAAAGAAGAAGATACAGGTCTGTGAGAGCCAGAAATCTTGCTTGTTTGTAGGTGACCAAATACTTATTTTCCACCATAATTTGCAAATAAATTCTTTCAAAAATCAGACAATGTGATTGTCTGGATTTGTTTCCACATTTTGTCTCTCATAGTTGAGGTATACCTATGATGACAATTACAGGCCTCTCTCATCTTTTTAAGTGGGAGAACTTGCACAATTGGTGGCTGACTAAATACTTTTTTGCCCCACTGTATGTATGCATATAGCACCGTACACAGTACTTTGCTATATCACTTGGCATATTTTTTCACCATTAGGATTGTTCCTTGAATATATATGTACTTAGCACTTTACACAGCACTTTGTATCAAGCACATACCTTTAGATATCCATCTGGGGTACACTTATATTTCTGAGCGCTGCATCTCCCTTTTTTCTTTTATCTTATGCAATTAGTCTTATTGCTGATGCTGGCAGCTGTTTGACATTAGTAGTGCAATTTTTCCCACACATTTTCCATTTTTGCTTACATACAAGCCTTTTTTGTAAACCCCTCCCCTGCCCTTCCCATCCCCCCCCCCCCACTTCCTCCAGTTCATATTGTGTCGAACTGACAAAGCCAGTGGATTGTGTTCTGTCAAAAAATTCTCCCTTTTAATTATATTTAAGACACATAGATTTATTGCATGTTGTCCAATATGGTGTGAAAGCATTTAGTTAATTATTAATTTTTTAATTTTTGCTATTAAATCTATATACATTTCTATCGTGGTGTGATGGCTGCAGTGCACATGCACTGTTGTTACCATCGATTGTAGAGTAGGTTCCTTTATTCCCCTTTATCTTTCCTGTCCTGTATTGCTCCGTGGGGCACTGTGGATATATGTCCAGCTTGAGGTGTGCATTTCTCCGAGCGGCGGGCATGCATCTCTCAAGGGTGGGGAGTGTATCCATTTGTTCGGAGAGCTTTATCCACTCCTACCTGGATGAAGGGCAACACATTGTCCGCACCCTCTATTGGTCACACGCGTGCACGTACTACGCTCATGCGCAGTGTAGAGACGGACCTGGTGATGTCAGAAACCCGCGTTAGCCGGGTTGGAGACATAGGACAACGCATAGCATGGCCTCCAGATAGGTATGTGCTCCCCGGGGGTAAACAGCGAATGAGGCAACATATGGTGAGTCATCTCTGTTCCAGCAACATTCCTGCAAATGTATTGTACTTCATATTAGCCTTGGCAACCTTAATACTTTCCTTGAAGTGTATTGGATACAGCGCTCTAATGAGGAGCACCGTAGCCATCTTTTAGATTTACATGTGCAATCTTGGATAAATGCCTATGTTTGCGTATGGTCCCTTTCCTTTATATACAGTATCTCACAAAAGTGAGTACACTCCTCACATTTTTGTAAATATTTTATTATATCTTTTCATGTGACAACACTGAAGAAATGACACTTTGCTACAATGTAAAAGCAGTGAGTGTACAGCTTTTATAACAGCGTAAATTTGCTGTCCCCTCAAAATAACTCAACACACAGCCATTAAACAAAAGTGAGTACACCTCTAAGTGAAAATGTCCAAATTGGACCAAATTAGCAATTTTCCCTCCCCAGTGTCATGTGACTCGTTAGTGTTACAAGGTCTCAGATGTGAATGGGGAGAAGGTGTGTTAAATTTGGTGTTATTGCTCTCACTCTCTCATACTGGTCACTGGAAGTTCAACATGGCACCTCATGGCAAAGAACTCTTTGAGGCTCTGAAAAAAAGAATTGTTGCTCTACATAAAGATGGCCTAGGCTTTAAGAAGATTGCCAAGACCCTTAAACTGAGCTGAAGCACAGTGGCCAAGACCATACAGCGGCTTACAGGACAGGTTTCACTCAGAACAGGCCTCACTATGGTTGACCAAAGAAGTTGAGTGCACGTCCAGAGGTTGTTTTTGGGAAATAGACGTATGAGTGCTGCCAGCATTGCTGCAGAGGTTGAAGGGGTGGGGGGGGTCAGCCTGTCAGTGCTCTGACCATACGCCGCACACTGCATCAAATTGGTCTGCAGGACGGTCGTCCCAGAAGGAAGCCTCTTCTAAAGATGAGACACAAGAAAGCCTGCAAATAGTTTGCTGAAGACAAGCAGACTAAGGACATGGATTACTGGAACCATGTCCTGGGGTCTGATGAGACCAAAATAAACTTATTTGGTTCAGATGGTGTCAAGCGTGTGTGGCGGCAACCAGGTAAGGAGTACAAAGACAAGTGTGTCTTGCCTACAGTCAAGCATGGTGGTGGGAGTGACATGGTCTGGGGCTGCGTGATTGCTGCCAGCACTGGGTAGCTACACTTTGTTGAGGGAAACATAAATGCCAACATGTATTGTGACTTACTGAAGCAGAGCATAATCCCCTCCCTTCGGAGACTGGGCCGCAGGGTAGTATTCCAACATGATAAGGACCCCAAACACACCTCCAAGATGACCACTGCCTTGCTAGAGAAGCTGAGGGTAAAGGTGATGGACTGGCCAAGCATGTCTCCAGACCTAAACCCTATTGAGCCTCTGTGGGGAATCCTCAAATGGAAGAGGGTGGAGCACAAGGTCTTTAACATCCACCAGTTCAGTGATGTCATCATGGAGGTGTGGAAGAGGACTCCAGTGGCAACCTGTGAAGCTCTGGTGAACTCCATGCCCAAGTGGGTTAAGGCAGTGCTGGAAAAAACAGATGGCCACACAAAATATTGACACTTTGGGGTGTACTCACTTTTGTTGCCAGCGGTTTAGACATTAATGGCTATGTGTTGAGTTATTTTGAGGGGACAGCAAATTTACACTGTTATACAAGCGGTACACTCACTACTTTACATTGTAGCAAAGTGTCATTTTCTTCAGTGTTGTCACATGAAAAGATATAATAAAATATTTACAAAAATGTGAGGGTGTACTTACTTTTGTGAGATACTGTATATATCCTTCAGGGGCTTTGATCCTGTTGAGATAGATTATCTTTGGGAATCTTCCAACACAGTCCTTGTTTGCAAGCAATATCCTGAAAGCTCTTTGTAAAAATTTTCCAACATCTGTGAGATAAACCTGCCTTCAGCTTCTTGCTTCTGACCCCCCGGTTGATACACTGGATATCCAGATACACTAGGTTGGTTTCTGATATATGGACAACTATTCAATTTTATTCCCCCTTTCAACCCCATCTACCTTTTCTTTTCTTATCCCCCTTTCTTCCTCTTTTTACTCCCACCCTTTATTTTATTTTATTTATTTTAGGTACTTATATAGCGCCGTCAATTTACGCAGCGCTTTACATATACATAGTACATTCACATCAGTCCCTACCCTCAAGGAGCTTACAATCTAAGGTCCCCAATTCACATTCATACATACTAGGGACAATTTAGACAGGATCCAATTGACCTACCAGCATGTCTTTGGAGTGTGGGAGGAAACCAGAGTACCCGGAGGAAACCCACGCAGGCACAGGGAGAACATGCAAACTCCAGGCAGGTAGTGTCGTGGTTGGGACTGGAACCAGCGACCCTTCTTACTGCTAGGCGAAAGCGCTACCCTCTTTTCCCTCCTTCCCAATTTCCCCTTTACCCATTCTCTTCCCTATCTTGTTCCCTTTCCCCTTTCCCTCCCCCCCTTTTTTTTTTTCTCCCCCCCTTCCCATCTCCCCACCCCCCCTTTTTCTCCCCCCCCCACCCCCTCCTCCTTTTGCTCCCCATCTCTCTCCTCCATTTTTCTCCTCTTCCCACTTTTTCCCCCTCCCAACCCCTCTTTTTCCCCTCCCCCACCCCGCTTTCCTTCTCCCCCTATCTCTCAGTTTTCCTTCTTTTTCTTTCTTCTTTTCTCTTCTCTCTATCCACTGTTCTGCTTCCTAGTCCTTTCTTAGTAATAGATTACTGGTTTTACTACTATAAATACATTTTGGGTTGTAGAACTGCATCCCCTAGTCTAGTGTCTCCCGTGTCTGCCATGGGGGGGGGGGGTAACTACTTTTGGGTGCCTCTGCTGTGCTGTCTCACATTCCATTGGTCTCTCTGGTTAAGCAGTATATGAATATATGGATCCCCAGACCATATGTCACGCTTATGCTATCTATTAAGTACATTTGTTTTTCCCCTCTCCTTTATTCTCTACTATCTTACATATATATCTTTTACTATGGCTGTTTGCCTATGAGATTATGTTTATGATTTATTTTGTAGATGACAATGATTGACTCCTCCTGAGGAAGCGGCCTGTGCCATGAAACATATAGAGGACTTTGTCAAGATTTACATTCCCGTGCCCCTGGCATTCCTTTGGGTGCATCGACCTCTTGAATTCTTTGAAAAGATTTATGCACGGCTGTAACTATTGATTGTATATAGCTTGTCTGTAAAATTGTTCATTCACCCTCACATTTTAATCATGTTTTTCTATTAATAAATTGTTATATTTTAAGTATACTTTCTGCCTAATCGGTACCGAGATAGTCCAGCTTTCTGTTTTTGCCAGGGGCATGTTTGGGGCAGCCCCAAGTGTTTCTTTCCAGCAAAAGTATGTGGGCATAGGACACACCCCCTTAAAGGAGAATTATACAAAAAAATATTAGTTAAGCCCACAAGTGCTTTTTTTTACCACTACTATTCCTTTATACTGGCTTTTAAAATTTACAAATGCAGCAATTTAGAAATTGGATGAAAGGTTTAGCACTGGGAAACACTTTTTGAAAGATAGAAATTGCATTTTATATACAACTATATAGATCAGACCAAAATGAGGGACAAATGAGGAGGAAAGAGGGACAGAGGCGCTTTGTTCCAAATCAGTAACAGTCCCTCGAAATCAGGGACAGTTGGGAGTGTAATGGAAATTTGTAAGTTCTGTATATAATTTTATTGTATTTTGTATGTATTGCACATTGCCTTCACTGTGCAACAGCACTAATAATGTTTTCAGTAAATGTTTACATTCTTTCGAGTCCTGATTAGAATAAGTCTGCCTATGTAACGCCCCTTTTACCATAAACGTACAATTGTAATATTAATGTGATACCTACGTAATCATGTGCATAAAAACCTTCAATTGCGTCATAATAAAGCAGAACAGTAATTTGGAAAGATGCAGAGCGTATCTTTTGTGTCTGTTCCCTACTGCAGTAGTTATTATTAATTTGGAACCACTAATCAATATGAGGATAGGAGTTGCCTATCATCCATTTAACCGAGTCAGCATGGCGAGCCAGCCAGGAGGGGATTCCAGGTGACCCTGAGTATCCGAAACGAGGAGCTTGAGACGATCCGGGAATTTCTGATAATCAGCCGGCTGAGGTAAGCCTTTTGCTTACATTTGAGTTATCAGACTTCCTTGATCGGTAAGGCATTTTCGGGACAAAGGGTACCTATTTTATTCCCCTTAATCGAACTGTATTGATTGGTGGTTATATGTTATGTTGTCCCTGTCTATTGTCCATCGGAGTGTTATAGATAAGAAAGGGAAGAATAGTGCTGTTCACAGGTATATGTAGTACATCTGCTAGATAAAGTAGTTTAGAGGCAAGAGGGTATAGGCACACGTAGAGAAGAGAGAAGACTGGCCAGTCATTATGGGCATTGAATTAAGTAAGGGAATGAAGGGTAAGAGACCCTCAAAAATGCCCAGCGCAAGAGGAGCGCTATATGTGAACCGAAGGTGCGGTTCCGCCTATACTGAGCCCCTAGATTAATGGTTAAAGTGGACAGTGATCCACATTGGGTAACTGGGTTACCAAAGTCCACAGGGACTAAGAATCATGCAGAGTAAACAGCTAGAGGAACAGCTATCTATGTGAGCAGGATGGATCAAGGGTGACATTAACACTAGACAGAAAGGGACATTTTCATGTTAAGTTGTGGGATGAATTTGGGGTCAGGCACTACAACTATTAGAGTCAGAAACAGAGAAATGAGAGGTAAAACAGAATACTTTATATGTTGTCAGAGAGGGAAGATGGGATGAGTACTCTGGCTGCCTGTCTGATCATAGAAGCTAGATATAAAAGATATCTGAACAAAATAAGGAAAGCAGAATTTAGGCAGGTAAATATTAAAGAGTTAAAAGAATGTGAGAGAATGATATGCATGTGTTGTGTACAAATGGGAAAATGTAAGCGATTTTAGAGAGATATTGGTGTATGTGTGTGCGAATGCTGGGACCTTTAGTTCTATTGCTTGTGTGTGTCATGTACGCAGATGTGACCCCCTCCTTTGTGCTCTCCTGAAAGAATGTCCCTGAGAGGTCAGTGATAAGCTGGAAGGACACCATGCCAATTCCAGTTTTTTAGACAAAACATGTGCCGGGTTAACGAATCTAATGGTAAACAATGTGATCACAATTATTTTGAATCTGTTTTCCAAACATGGTAAAATGAAGGTTACATTTAACCGTGTATTACACAAATTGAATATCCTTTGATAGTGGAAACACTGCATGTAAAAAAGGGAAATTAAGTAAAATTAAGTAATAATGAGTATTCATTTCTAATATGAGTTTAACAATTTTATTAATAATATATATATATTGAAACTGGTTTAGACAACCTTTGGTTGGAAATGAAATTCAGGTTAATGGGGAAATTTGTAATGAATGAGATTAGTTTAGATTAAGATAACAATTTTGTAATTTTACATTTCTACAATAAGCCCTTATTGAGAGAAAAAAAAGATTAAGATGAGGTTGTTATTTTGAATAAAGTTGCCATAATATTTAACAAAGCCAAGATGGATGGAATACATAAGAAGTTCTTCTATAAAAATGAAATTTTAAGGTTTTTGATAATAACTTGATGTGCGGTCCATGATGTAAGAGTAATAATAAATACAATTTAAATATAACAGACCCATCACATCAAGTCCACACACCCTGTTAGGATAGATGCCACCTGCAGCCAGTTGTTTTATAGTTTTTGATGCTTTCTGGTCCATCATACAGATTGTTGATCCTTTTGTTTTATTTATTTTTATTTTTGAAATCCAAAGCAGAATGTGTGGATTGTGAAATGATGTGCCCCTTTTTCTTGTAAGTACAGTGGTATAAGCAGAAGAATATTTTGGATTTATGGGCATCTCTACATGACCGCAGGGTATTGTTATCATTTATTATAATATTGCCAGGAAGAAGTTGTCTTTTGAAACATGAAACTGGAGTTCTTACACAAATAGCATGATAGAAAACAAGCCATTGTAATATATTTATGGAAGCTGGACCCAGTAATGAAGGGTTCATCCCGATATATCAGAGCTGTAGCTTTTATGCAAAAGTGCTATTAGACAAAGTTAGATATTGTTTCGGTCAAACATTTAATTTTTAATGGTCCGACATTCTGTGCAGAAAATATACAGATAACTAAATGTTTGTCTAATGAAAGGTTTAAAATATGAGTTTGTTTATGTACATATCTAACAATGAAAAATGCGTACATTTGAATCCAGCCACCTTATTGCCTCTATTGGAGGAGGCTGGAGACAAAGGAAGACATGTGTGTTAAATTGATGTAGAAATCAGCTGCTGTGAGCCCAGTGCAGGACACACTCCCTGAGACCCAGATATTAAATTTTTTGTAGATTTGAGTATGCAGTTTATCACCCAGAAGGATACTATGTATTTAAAGTCATTGGATCCTTTTTGCCCAGCTCAAGAAGCAGAGCTCCATGTTTTAGCAAAGCCTGTGAGCTATAAAAAGAGTGTATATTTATATAGATAGTCGAGATATAGAGAGCTTTTGGTTCTATTTGAAGGGCCAGATGTTTGTTTTTACTTCGGCAGGTAAACCAATCAAGCATGCCAAGTTAATTTGATTGGCTGTTTTCAGCCTTCCAGGTTCTTGCTGAGGTAGCCATATTAACTTTCACACATGGAAGCAGACCAGGTGACTAAGGATGCTGCATTTACAGCCCCGGACACTTGATGGGTCTGTGCAACTCACAGATTCCACCCTAGTTCTGGCCCAGTATAGCTGGGATTAATAATTCAACTTTAAGGACCCCAGGACGAGAAGAACAAGTGGTCCACAGGGGGCAACTTCTTATGAAACAGGACTTTGGAAAAGGTGATCATTTATGTCTGCCAGCCATTCTTTTCCCTTCAGCTTGACACATGAACCGAGTCATCAGTCACAAGAAGTTATGGCTGCCTTAGTAAATGAGCGTGGGATAGAGCCAGGGTTCTCCACAGTTGTTTTTATAACATACCACTTCTTCTTTTACCTGTTACCAAAAGTGTTACCAAAAGCTGAACATCCCTTCCAGAGATTATAAAAAGATATATCCAGATGCCCAAGTTAGGATCTTACGAGTATGCATTTTGTCTGTATGGACATGTTTTTTGGATGTCCAGTGGCAAATGCTACTGCAAAGGCCACAGTAAAAAGTGTTATCAGAAGTAGTTTGTAAATATAGAGTGCAGAAAGTACAGAGAGTAACAGAGGAAATCATTTTTTATAGGAGAGTCCTTAATAGAAGTTTTGAGGTTTTATTTTTACACCCCTTACTGTCTACAATGTAGCAGACAAAGTAGAGTAAGAACCTAGAAAACTTTTGCCTGAATGTTTTCTTATATTTTATCAAGCCCCTAAGGGGGATGTTGGACTCTCTCCCTATGGGATTTGGTTTGGGAGTGTGTTACTCACTTGCATATATTTTGTCTCAGCAGCTGAAGTCCTCCATTTGGATCTCACAGAGAAAGTTGCTGATCTTTTAAGGTTTTTTGACAAACTCATTTATGTGTTTTCTCCCCAATTCCAGATCCTAAACCTTTGGAGGGATCTAAAACTAAAGCCAGGTGACTTGTGGATTGTTAAGAGACATTTATATATAAGGAAATGTTTGGAGACTCAATACAGCATCTATTTCATGTACAGTTTTTGCAAAACTTGAAGGAAAAGTCACCTGGATCCACACCAGACACTGCAAAAATGACTAAATTAAAGAAATCTCTGTGTTTGATTTGTTTCCCTCTTGTGATCACAGTCTAGGGTACTTTTTGATTCAATTACTTTAATTGTAAGGGATATATATATATATATATATATATATTTGAAAAGTAGTTCAGCCATGTTGAAGTCATATTTGTCTTTTGTACGTCTTCCATTTTATGTAGAATTGTCTGTGTTTACATATGCTGATAAGTCAGCATGTCCACAATTCAGCTAGAAGGCCATTCTGGCCACAGGAGTGTACAGCCAGTACTCTGTAAATATGTCTTATCAATCATTTGTTTTTCACAATGAAAAGTCATTTTGTAATGAAAAAGTTGCTCAGCTATTATTTTCTCCACAATGGAGTTTTTTTGCCTCTTTGGCCAGGACTACCTCCACCTAAGCGTGTGGAGGTTCCAGGTTAAAGGTGATAGCAGGTATGGTTAGTGATCAAAATATTGATCAAAAGAGGGGAGACTGTAATGGAAATTTGTAAGTTCTGTATATAATTTTATTGTATTTTGTATGTATTGCACATTGCCTTCACTGTGCAACAGCACTAATAATGTTTTCAGTAAATGTTTACATTCTTTCGAGTCCTGATTAGAATAAGCCTGCCTATGTAACGCCCCTTGTTACCATAAACGTACAATTGTAATATTAATGTGATACCTACGTAATCATGTGCATAAAAACCTTCAATTGCGTCATAATAAAGCAGAACAGTAATTTGGAAAGATGCAGAGCGTATCTTTTGTGTCTGTTCCCTACTGCAGTAGTTATTATTAATTTGGAACCACTAATCAATATGAGGATAGGACTTGCCTATCATCAATTTAACCGAGTCAGGAGCTATGCACACAGTTCTCCCATAGTAAGTACTCACACTTAGTATCCATGGGCTGCTGCTATGTCTCCAGAGGCCTGCTGAACCTGTTGCCACATGGCTTGGCCGCCCTTCCACTTCCTGCCTATATAAAAATAGGCCATACTAAGCGAGCCTGTGCCCTCTAGTGACTGGAGGAGAAACAGCAGCCCATGTAACTAAGAAGTACATAGCAAGATTAAAACAGCTCCCAGTGGCCACCGGGATAACAGACAGTGAGATCTCTCTTTTTTTTTCCAAAAAAGAGAAACTGCAAACAAATGCAGACTTACCATTCCTGCTGCAGGACTCTGAACATAACAGGAGTTCAATCTTCACCCATCATGGCGAGCTTTGTCATAAAGGACCTTCAGGGACTGGGTCCCCCTTAATCTGGGGTCCACTCCCCTGGACTTGTATAGCACTCTGCAGGAAAGCACCTTGGTCAGAACAAACACTGCACAGGGTTCCAATACGCAGAGTCCAGCGCTGTAAGGCTGCATTACAGGCAAACCTTGAGGAATCCTCTCTCCTTCCAATGAGGCTAGGGTACCATCCATTTTGGTAGACAACTTTTTTGAATGGATCCAATTGAAGTCCATGATTCTTAACAGAACCATCCTGACCTCCAAGTATGCTCCAAGAGCACATGTATCACATCAGTGACCACCACCTTACAGACTGAGGTAGTTCCTGTATGGGAGGGGGTTATATAGAGGGGGACTTCCTGTCTTTTTGATGCGCTAGTGTCCATTCACCTATAGGTGGCGTATAACCCAGATAGTAATTACTATAGCTGCTCTGTGTCCCATGATGTACGATAAAGAAATATTTTTTCGTCATACTTACTTGTAAAATCCTTTTCTTGGAGTACATCACGGGACACCGGTGTTAATTTTGTTGACTAAAACATTTTAGTCGACTAAATTAATACTATTTTAGTCGACTAAAATACGACTAAAACTAAAACAATTCAGATGACTAAAATACGACTAAAACGGGACTAAAACTAAAAAGCCATTTTAGTCAAAAGACTAAGACTAAAACCAAATTGAAATTTGACTTCAAAATTAGCACTGGTCTGTAGTGCATATTCATACCTCAATAATACCATATTAGTTTTTTCACTTCAACAGTATACTGTATAACGAGTTTGGAAATTGTAGAGAAATGTTAACTAATGCATTACAATTTAAATTACACTCATTAGATTTTAGACATCTAAAATGAGTTTTAGTCGACTAAAATGTACTGGAGATTTTAGTCGACTAAAATGAAGGACATTTTAGTCCACTAAATATGACTAAAACAACAGTAGAAGACTAAAATGGGACTAAAACTAAAATGGCATTTTAGTCCTAAGACTAAAGCCTCGTAAACACAATTCGGTTGTTGGCAGGGGATTGTGTGATGACAGACTGTTGGCCTAAAATCCGACCGACAATTGTCTTTCGGCCAACAAATGTTGGATGGCAGGCTAGTAAATTTTCGGCGGACAACGGTCTGTTGTCAGATTTTCGTACAAACACACATGCTCGGAATCAATGGTCACCAAACACGACATTAGCAGAAGGTGCTCAAAGGGTGGCGCCCAAGAGCGGAAATTCGACGTAGTACGTCACTACACTCATGTTTGTTGGGCGACAATTGTGTGACGTTAGTATGCAGGACAAGATCCAGGCACACGCCCTTTTGACAAAAGTCTGACGCTCTGTTGGCCAACAATCCGATCGTGCGTACGAGGCTTAAGACTAAAACTAAATCGAAATTTCCTGCCCAAATTAACACTGCGGGACACAGAGCAACCATAATAACGACTATATGGGTTATACGCCACCTAATGGTGGATGGACACTGGCAGATAGTCAAACAGGAAGTCCTCCCCTATATAACCCCTCCTACACAGGAAGGACCACAGGGTTTTGTAGTAAAGCAATGAATATCCCAAAAAAGATGGGAGGGACCTCTGTGTCCTGTGATGTACTCCAAGAAAAGGATTTTACAGGTATGATGAAAAAATTATATTTTCTTTATCGTACATCACGGGACACAGAGCAACCATAACAATGACTATATGGGATGTCCTAAAGCAATGCACTTGAGGGGAGGAAGACAAAATCACAGAAACAGCCACCTGAGGACTCCTTCTGCCGCCCAAAACATACTGCAGCCAAAGCATTATCCTCCGTGCCTTTGATATCTATCTGGTAAAATTCTGTGAATGTATGGACAAAAGACCATGTAATGGTCTTAAATCCTGAGCCCTAGACACCTGATGGCCCAAGATGCCCCAACACAACTGGTAGCAAGCGAATTTACCAAAAAAGGGATGGGGGACCTTGCCCTTTCAAGCCATAGGCTTGAATAATTAACTGGCAATTGCAATGAAAATAGTTAACTTGGATGCCTCCTGCCCATCCTGGGCTCTACTGGCAGCACAAACCAGAATTCCTGACCTCTACAGACAAATCAAGTCATTCTGACTGCCAGAACTACCTTTAGAGTATGCGGTGATCTAACGACTGCCAACTGACGATCAGAAAAGGCAAGACATTGTCTTGATTCAAGTGAAAACTAGACACCATTCTAGGCAAAAAATGGATGAGGACGCAACATCACCTTATGATGCGAGACCAAGAACGGCTCCTTGCATGAAAGAGCCACCAACTCTGACACTCCATTTAGTGAAGTGATAGCCAACAAAGAAGCCACTTTCCAAGATAAAGGACCAACAGAATCCCCAGATTGGTTTAAAAAGTGGCCTCTGCAAGGACAGTCAAGATCAAATTCAAGTCCCAAGGACACAAGAATAGCCAGACAGGCGAGACTGTCTACGTTACACGGTATATGAAGTATGAATCAAGGAGTGGGAAACAACGGCCTCTGGAAAAAAATGTAGAGACAAACTCTGACCATTAATGGTACTTAAGGCCAGTCTCCTTTCCCCTACCGATTGGAGAAAGAAAAAGAAAATCTCCCACTCACATATTTCTGCAGTTGCCACTTCCTGGCTTCACCCCAGGCAAAAAATATTTCCATGTCCTGTAATTGAAGTTCCCCGAAGCTGGCTTCCAGGGGCTCAACAGTGCTGAGATACAGGACTGAAAACCATTAGGTCCCACTGGACTGGGAGTGTCCAAGGAGCGCCCCGCGCAAGACTCGCTATGTCAGTGTTCCAAGCCCTCCTGGGCTAATTCGTCTAACATTATTATCAGTGTTAACCCCTTCCGGATTCTTAGCAAAAGATGGGGCAGAAGTTGAAACAGAGAGAAAGCGTCAAATAAGGGAGAACTGGTCCCTAAGGTGTTACCAGTGCATCTACCCTTATTGGCAGTGGGACCCTCGTCCCAGACACAACCTGACCCAACTTGTTGCAGAACTTGGAATCTAGTAGATTCACCTGCAGAGTTCCCCTTGCCACTATTCTATACCTTGAATCAGTACCGACGATAGAGATAGCACTTGTGCTGTCCCAGACAGAACGCGGTTCACCTTCCTGAGTCGCATGACTCCTGGTGCTGCCCTGGTGGTTAATATATATGCCCCTGCAGATACTTTTCCAGATAGAACCTACAACTGGTTTGTACCATAATCTAGAGCGTACTGGCCAAAAGCTCCAAAATATTGATGGGCAGTATTCTCTCCTGTGCAGACCAAGTCCACTGAACTGTAGCCATCCTCGAGGCAAATGGAGAAACTGGGATCAGTGGTTATTATCTTCCAATACCTGAAAGGAAGAACTCAACCTTTCTAGATTCCGAACAAACAACCACCAATCTTAACCTGTGCAACACCCCAGGAACACAGCCCTCCAGCAATCCAATGCCTGGATCTTCAAGTTCCAAACGGAGAGAATGACCCTCTCCAAGACGTGAGTAGGACTGTACATAAGGAATTTGCTTCGACCTAGATACAGCTTCCTACTGCAAAATGTATCGAAGGAAAATCTGGACCAACTGCTTCCTGAGCAAAGGTTATTGAGGTATACTGAGATTGATACCCTCTGCGTCTTTAGCGAGTCCAGCACTGGAGCTAGGAGCTTTGTGAACCTCAGAAGTTGTGGCCAGCCCGAAGGTTGGTCAGAAAAAAGAAAATACCACTGCAATTACAGAAATCTTTGATGAGGCTGGAAACAACCCGGCACATGAAGCTGTGTGTGTTTTCCTGACGATTATGGGCCCTGCAATCTACCTCTTGCAGAGAGGTCATCACTGAACAGACCGAGCCTATCTGAAACAGAAGGATGCCCAGCGGATTGAGATCTAAAGATAGACCTCATGTGTCTATTCAGTTTTGAAGCTGCTACCATTTAATTGTTTTACAATAACGAGCCCATAACCTTTGCTCCAAGATCCAACGCAAACACAGCAACCTCAGATGCCTCCCTCGCTTAGGAGGGAAACCTGGGCAGTCTCCCATTCAAGTACTAACCAGGCTTGATCCGAGATCAGGCGCCACAGTGGCTCAGATCACCCTGACACCATTGGTCCAACAGGAGACGTGAACATTGCCAGACGGCTGAACCTGAGGGTGGTGTACCTGCCTCACCCTAAGTCATTTGGTTAGTCTAACAGATACATAATAAAGTGACTGTATTAGAAAAACTAATACGCAGTTCCACAAGGATGCAGGCCTAGACAATGTTGGTCTACCGCTATACAACCCATAGGTATACAAGTATGCAAACATGCAGATATACAAGTATTCTTGCCATTCATGCATCTATATATGCAGCTCAAGGCAATAAGCACATATGTATGTATCTATAGACCAATAAGAACATACAGTCATGGCCGAGATTGTTGGCACCCCAGAAATTTTTCCAGAAGATCAAGTATTTCTCACAGAAAAGTATTGCAGTAACACATTTTGCTATACACATGTTTATTCCCTTTGTGTGTATTGGAACAAAACAAAAAAAGGGAGGAAAAAAAAGCAAATTGGACATAATGTCACACAAAACTCCAAAAATGGGCTGGTCAAAATTCTTGGCACCCTTAATTTAATATTTGGTTGCACACCCTTTGGAAAAAAAATAACTGAAATCAGTCGCTTCCTATAACCATCAATAAGCTTCTTTCACCCCTCACCCAGAATTTTGGACCACTCTTCCTTTGCAAACTGCTCCAGGTCTCTCTTATTGAAAGGGCGCCATTCCCAACAGCAATTTTAAGATCTCTCCACAGGTGTTCAATTGGATTTAGATCTGGACTCATTGCTGGCCACTTTAGAACTCTCCGGCGCTTTGTTGCCATCCATGTCTGGGTGCTTTTTGACGTATGTTTGGGGTCATTGTCCTGCTGGAAGACCCAAGATCTCGGACGCAAACCCAGCTTTCTGACACTTGGCTCTACAGTGCGACCCAAAATCCTTTGGTAATCCTCAGATTTCACAATGCCTTGCACACATTCAAGGCACCCAGTGCCAGAGGCAGCAAAACAACCCCAAAACATCATTAAACATCCACCATATTTCACTGTAGGTACTGTGTTCTTTTCTTTGTAGGCCTCATTCCTTTTTCGGTAAACAGTAAAATGATGTGCTTTACCAAAAAGCTCTATCTTGGTCTCATCTGTCCACAAGACGTTTTCCCAGAAGGATTTTGGCTTACTCAAGTACATTTTGGCAAACTGTAGTCTTGCTTTTTTATGTCTCTGTGTCAGCAATGGGGTCCTCCTGGGTCTCCTGCCATAGCGTTTCATTTCATTTAAATGTCGACAGATAGTTTGCGCTGATACTGATCCTCCCCGAGTATGCAGGACAGCTTGAATTTCTTTGGAACTTGTTTGGGGCTGCTTATCCACCACCCAGACTATCCTGCGTTGCAACCTTTCATCAATTTTTCTCTTCCGTCCATGCCCAGAGAGATTAGCTACAGTGCCATGGGTTGCAAACTTCTTGATAATGTTGCACACTGTGGACAAAGGCAAATCTAGATCTCTGGAGATGGACTTATAACCTTGAGATTGTTGATATTTTTCCACAATTTTGGTTCTCAAGTCCTCAGACAGTTCTCTTCTCTTCTTCCTGTTGTCTATGTTTAGTGTGGCACACACAGACACACAATGCAAAGACTAATGCTGGCCATACACTATACGAAAAATCGGCCGAAAAATCGTTCGTATAGACACTTCGTTCGTTTTTCGGCAAGTTAATGGGCACAAATCGATAATCGTTTGTGACGTTTTTGTGGCAAAAAAACAAACGGGAAGTTTGGAAAATTTCTGCCGAACGTACGATAAATTGCAAGGTTAATGTGTTTCCCGTCCGAACTGTCTGCACTAGGTATATGTAAAAAAACGAACAAAAATTTATTTATTCATGTCCACTGAACAATTTATCGGTCATTATATGATGGCACGATCGTTTGCGGTCACGGTCGAAAGTTCGTTTTTCGAAAATGGGTTCGGCCGATTTTCTGTATAGTGTATGGCCAGCATTAGTGAACTTCTCTCTTTTTTATCTGCTTTCAGGTGTGATTTTTATATTGCCCACACCTGTTACTCGCCCCAGGTGAGTTTAAAGGAGCATCACATGCTTGAAACAATCTTATTTATCCACAAATTTGAAAGGGTGCCAAGAATTCTGACCAGCCCATTTTTGGAGTTTTGTGTGACATTATGTCCGATTTGCTTTTTTTCCTCCCTTTTTTTTGTTTTGTTCCAATATACACAAAGGGAATAAACGTGTACAGCAAAACACGTGTTACTGCAATACTTTTCTGTGAGAAATACTTGATTTTCTGGAAAAATTTCTGGGGTGCCAACAATTTCATCCATGACTGTATGTGTGTAGTCCTAGGCAAAAAAAACTTTTATGTATGTAGTCCTAGGCAAATAAGCACATATGTATACAGTTTAATGTAAAAAGGCCTATATATATGCAGTTTAATGCAACTAAGCACATATGTATGCAGTCTATGTGAAAACATGGCAGCCTGCTTTTAAGCAATATGCATTTATGGAGGCATGCGTTTATGGAAACATGTAGGCAAAACATGAAAAGCGCGTGTCCATGAAAAGTGCGTGTCCATGCAAACACGCACTTACGCAAAATGTGCCCATGGAAACATGCATTCACGGAATAAGCAAGCATGTGTTTATAAAAAACGTGTTCATGCCACACGTATCTATGCACCATGTGTTTATGCAAAGATGCATCCATGCAAACACATATAGCTATGCAACATGCATACACATGCCCACAGGTCTATACAAACACACACTTATAAAAACCTGCATCTACGCAACACGCGTCCATGCAAACGTGCTGTCGTGGCCAGCCTTAGGTGGCTGCATGCTGAGTGGATGGGCGCCGCGCGCATGTCGGGTGTGGGGGCCACGGGGTGGGGGGGCCGGGACCCTCTGCAAACATGTGCCTATGCAAGTAAGCAAGCATTATGAAACACGTATACTATGCTGCACCTGGTCCATACTAGTTATATTAGGATTAGCCAAGTACATAGGCATCCAATGCAGCCTCTATGCTATGCTGCTTCAGCAGCCTGAGGCCTCTTCCACACCTGTGCGACCCGCCCTGCGACTTGGGACTGCAAGGTCGCCTGACAAGTCGTACCCCATGATTTCCAATGAGTACGCTTCACATCTGTGCGTCTTCAAGTCGCAGCGACTTCAAAGCAGCCCCTGCATTACCCCGGTCCGACCTTTACACGACTTGAGGTCCATAGACCTCAAGATTACACAGGCACTGCTTCACTTCGCTGAAAAATCGCATCAAAGTCGCGGCAAAATCACGCGACTTTCAAGTCACTCAAGTGTGAAAAGGAGCCCAAAACGAAGCTCCTGCAGACCCAATGCATGCTATTCTGGAGACACAACTCCTTCAAGTGCACCGATGCCCATGTTCTTCCAAACATGCGCTTGTGCCACATGCATAGCTGCCAACTGTCCCGGATTTCCCGGGACATTCCCGGGACTTGGACTTCATTCCCGGATTTGTGGTGTCCTGGGAAATGTCCCGAAAAATCCGGTTCCCGTTTTTGAATCCGCCGCTGCCGCCGCCGCCGCTAGAGGTCGGCGGCCGGCGGAGACATTGTCTCCGCCGGCCGCCATTTTGTGGAAGTTAAGGAAGACGGCTGGGGGGGGCTAGACGAAGCTTCTACGTCGCCGCCCACCCCCTGCCCCGCTCCGCCTCGGCCCGCCCCGCTCCGCCTCGCCCCGCTCCGCCTCGGCCCGCCCGCTCCGCCTCGCCCTGCTCCGCCTCGGCCCGCCTACCCCCCGCCCCGCTGCCAGTCTGATATGGAAAGGGGCGGGGGTTCTAGGTGGGGGGGAGCGCGCGCACCGCTGTGGGACACCTGAGGTGAGTGGGGGGGGGCACTGGGGACACCTGATGTGAGTGGGGGGGGCACTGGGGACACCTGATGTGAGGGGGGGGGCACTGGGGACACCTGATGTGAGTGGGGGGGCACTGGGGACACCTGATGTGAGGGGGGGGCACTGGGGACACCTGATGTGAGTGGGGGGGCACTGGGGACACCTGATGTGAGTGGGGGGGCACTGGGGACTCCTGATGTGAGTGGGGGGGCACTGGGGACACCTGATGTGAGGGGGGGGCACTGGGGACACCTGATGTGAGGGGGGGGCACTGGGGACACCTGATGTGAGGGGGGGCACTGGGGACACCTGATGTGAGGGGGGGGCACTGGGGACACCTGATGTGAGGGGGGGCACTGGGGACACCTGATGTGAGGGGGGGGCACTGGGGACACCTGATGTGAGGGGGGCACTGGGGACTCCTAATGTGAGGGGGAGCTCCGCCGGGGACACCTGATGTGAGGGGGGGCTCCGCCGGGGACTCCTGATGTGAGGGGGGGCTCCGCCGGGGACACCTGATGTGAGGGGGAGCTCCGCCGGGGACTCCTGATTGTGAGGGGGGGCTCCGCCGGGGACTCCTGATGTGAGGGGGGGCTCCGCCGGGGACTCCTGATGTGAGGGGGGGCTCCACCGGGGACTCCTGATGTGAGGGGGGGCTCCGCCGGGGACTCCTGATGTGAGGGGGGGCTCCGCCGGGGACTCCTGATGTGAGGGGGGGCTCCGCCGGGGACACCTGATGTGAGGGGGAGCTCCGCCGGGGACTCCTGATGTGAGGGGGGGGCTCCGCCGGGGACTCCTGATGTGAGGGGGGGCTCCGCCGGGGACTCCTGATGTGAGGGGGGGGCTCCGCCGGGGACTCCTGGTATGAGGGGGAGCTCCGCCGGGGACTCCTGGTGTGAGGGGGGGCTCCGCCGGGGACTCCTGGTGTGAGGGGGGGCTCCGCTGGGGACATCTGATGCAAGGACGGACTCTGCTTGGACATCTGAAGCAAGGACGGACGGCTGGTGGCAGGCGACGTGGCTGGTGACACGCTCAGGGATCCCACTGATTCTGCATTATGGTGAGTTGAATGATTTCATTTTATATTACAATATAATAATAGAAATAATGCGCTTCAATCATCCTGACACCATAACAACCATGGTGCCGGGATGATTGAAGTGCTAACACCAGGTGTTTGGAGTATCTTTATCTGCTGATTGTTAAACTTTCTAGAATACACATATTTCTATTGTGTAGGATCTGGGGCTGCTGTCCCGTCATTTCCCTCTCTCTCCCCCTCTCTCCCCCTCTCCATCCCTCATTCATTTCAGACTCTAACCACACCCTCTAGAGCCACGCCCATTTAAGCCACGCCCACAATTTCGCGTAAACCACGCCCATTTTTCGCCGCGACGCGCTTAGCGCGCCGCACTTGTCTATTTTTGCTAGGCCACGCCTGCTGACGAATGCCCCGCCCCCTAATTATTGGACAGCTCCGCCTACAGCCACAAAAGTGTCCCACATTTTTTTTTACAATGTTGGCAACTATTCACATGAATATAAGCAACATCTATGCAAAACGTGTTTATTCAAACAAGCGTTTAGGCAACAAGCTTGCAAGCATGTATACTATGCTGCACCTGCCCAACTGCACTTGGCCCCATACTAGTTTTTACTAGTTTAGCACATATGCATGTCAGCAGCCTTTTTCTGCTTCAGATCAGTCTAAAAGTAAGCTCCTGCAGACCAAATGCACATTATTCTGAAGTTTGCAAGTATGCACCTGTTCAACTGCACCAGGCCCCATACTATTTTATGCCAAATGCACAGTATTCTGGAGATACAGCTCTTTAACCACTTGCCGACCGCACTATAGCCGAATGACGGCTGCAGCGCGGTCAGATAACTCTGGGAGGGCGTACTATGACGTTCTCCCAGAATTCCGCTCTCGCGCGCACCCGATAACATCCGTGACCGCCTGGTCCAGAGGACCCAGCACATCACGGATCATGGTAAACGGCCGCAGATAGCGGCCGTTTACCATGTGATCGCTCCGTCAAATGACGGAGCGATCTCTTGTAAACAAACCGGCGTCATGTCCGGTTCCTCTCTCCCCTCTCTTACAGATCTGTACAGTGCGAGGGGAGAGATCAGTGGCAATAGCGCTGTGGGCTATATGTGTAGTGCCCACAGCACTGATATGTGCCCATTGCAGCCAGCCATCCATACTCAGCCGTCCATGCTCAGCATACCCATCCATACTCAGCATACTCATCCATCCATCCATGCTCAGCATACTCATCCATACTCACTCACCCATCCATCCATCCATAGCATACTCATCCATCCATCCATAGCATACTCATCCATCCATCCATGCTCAGCCATCCATACTCAGCTGTCCATGCTCAGCATACCCATCCATACTCAGCATACTCATCCATCCATTCATGTTCAGCATACTCATCCATCCATGCTCAGCCATTCATACTCAGTATGCTCATCCATCCATTCATGCTCACCCATCCATACTCAGCATACTCATCCATCCATCCTCAGCCATCCATACTCAGCATACTCATCCATCCATACACAACATACTCATCCATCCATCCATGCTCAGCCATCTATACTCAGCATACCGATCCATACTCAGCATACTCATCCATCCATCCATACTCTGCATACTCAGCCATTCATCCTCATCCATACTCAGCATACTCATCCATCCATGGGCACCCATCCATACTCATTCATCCATTCATGCTCACCCATCCATACTCAGCATACTCATCCATCCATACTGAGCATACTCATCCATCCATGCTCAGCCATCCATATTCAGCATACCCATCCATCCATCGTCATCCATACATACTCAGCATACTCATCCATCCATTCATGCTCACCCATCCATACTCAGCATACGCATCCATCAATGCTCAGCCATCCATACTGAGCATACTCATCCATCCATCCATGCTCAGCCATCCAAATTCTGCATACCCATCCATACTCAGCATACTCATCCATCCATCGTCATCCATACTCAGCATACTCATCCATCCATACTCTTCCATCCATGCTCACCCATCCATCCATGCTGAGCATACTCATCCATCCATCCTCAGCCATCCATATTCAGCATACCCATCCATACTCAGCATACTCATCCATCCATCGTCATCCATACTCAGCATATTCATCCATCCATGCTCAGCCATCCATACTGAGCATACTCATCCATCCATCCACACTCAGCCATCCATACTCAGCATACCCATCCATACTCAGCATACTCATCAATCCATCCATGCTCAGCATACTCGTCCATCCATCCATGCTCAGCCATCCATACTCAGCATAATGAATGAATGACTTGTATAGCGCTGCAAATGCGAACTGAATCACCTCAAGCATACTCATCCATCCATCCATGCTCAGCCATCCCATCCACCCTATCCATAATTATCCATACCCAGCCATACTCATTCATGCTCAGCCATTCCCATCTCATTCATCCCACATCAGTTATCATCCATGCCACTACAGTGCCTCACAAAAGTGTAATAGGTAGTCAAATTAGATCTGAAACTTGTGCCCCTAGAACACCTGATGGTGCTCCCTGCATGTTGGTCCTCTGTATGTGGCCACGCTGTTGAAAAGTCTCACAAATGTGGTCTCGCCGTACTCAGGAGGAGGAGAATCTATTTTGGTATGTACATGCTATGTGTTGGAAACATTGTGTAAATGGACAACGTTGTGTAAAAAAAAAAATGCGTTTTGATTTTCTTTACACATTTTCCAAAAACTTGTAGAAAAAAAAGGACATGTTCAAAAGACTCGATATGCCTCATAGATTATACATTGGGTTGTTTTCTTTCCAAAATGGGGTCATTTTTGGGGCGTTTCCGTTGTCCTGGTTCTACAGGGCCTTCAAAAGTGTAAGAGGTAGTCAAGAAATTATGGTATATGTGTAATTTATGCTCCAAGAATGCCTGATGGCGCTCCCTGCATATTGGGCCTCTGTATGTGGCCACGGTGTGTAAAAGTCTCAGACATGTGGTATTGCCATACTCAGGAGGAATAGTAAAATGTGTTTTGGGGTGTAATTTGTGGTATGCATATGCTGTGTGTGAGAATTAACCTGCTAATATAACAATTTTGTGAAAAAAAAAAAAGGAATTAATCTTGATTTTGCAAAGAATTGTGGGAAAAAAATTACAACTTCAAAAAACTCACCATGCCTCTTACTAAATACCTTGGAATGTCTACTTTCCAAAAGATGTCATTTGGGGGCTATTTGTACTTTACTGGCTTGTTAGGGTCTCAAGAAATGAGATAGGTTGTCAGTACTTCAGGTGTGATCAATTTTCAGAGATTGGCACCATAGCTTGTGGACTCTATAACTTTCACAAAGACCAAATAATATACACCAAGTTGAGTTATTTGTACCAAAGATATGTAGCAATATAAATTTTGGCCAAAATATATGAAGAAAAATTACTAATTTGCAAAATTTTATAACAGAAACGAAGAAAAATGCATTTTTTATAAAGATTTTTTTTTTCTTTTATAGTGCAAAAATGTCATATAGGTACAGTGTTGCATGACTAATTGTCATTCAAAATGTGAGAGCACCGAAAGCTGAAAATTGGTCTGGTAAGGAAGGGGGTTTAAGTGTCCGGTGGTCAAAGTGCACGGCTAAGGGTGTATCGACTTGTTGTACAGGCCCCCCGGATTAAGCATGCAATATATAATCATGATTTGTCTGGCCACACACTTCACTAGTATCCATGGGCTGCTGTTGGAGAGGCCAGCTGAATCTGCCGAGCACATGGCCAACATGGCTGCCCCTCCACTTCCTGCCTATATAGAAATAGGCCCCTGCGCCCTCTAGTGGCTAGAGGAGAAACTGCAGTCCATACTCCTAAAAAGTACACAGAGCATGTTTTAACCACTTTAGCCCCGGAAGGATTAGCCCCCTTCCTGACCAGGCCATTTTTTGCAAAACGGCACTGCGTCGTTTTAACTGATAATTGCACGGTCGTGCGACGTTGTACCCAAACCTCTGCGGTTTTTATTTTTTGCGCTATAAACAAAAAAAGACCAACAGTTTTGAAAAAAAACAACATATTTGTACTTTTTGCTATAATAAATATACCAAAAAATAAATAAAAAAAACAAAAACAAAATTTCTTCATTAGTTTATTCCAATATATATTCTTCTACATATTTTTGGTAAGAGAAAAAAAAATAGCAATAAGCATATATTGATTGGTTTGTGCAAAAGTCATAGTGTCTATAAAATAGGGGATAGATTTATGTCATTTTATTATTTTTTTTTTTTACTAGTAATGGTGGCGATCTGCGATTTTTATCAGGACTGTGACATTGCGGCGGACAGATCGGACACTTTTGACATTATTTTGGGACCATTGACATTTATACAGCAATCAGAGCTAAAAATAGCCACTGATTACTGTACAAATGTCACTGGCAGGGAAGGGGTTAACACTAGGGGGTGATCAAGGGGTTAACTGTGTTCCCTAGGTGTATTCTAACTGTAGGGGGATGTGACTGACTAGGGGAGGAGACCGAATCAGTGTTCATACTTAGTATGAACACACGATCAGTCTCCTCTCCCCTGAGAGAACTGGGATTTGTGTGTTTACACACACAGAATCGCCAAAAAATATGTGAAAAAGTTGCACTACTCTAGTGAATCACAACAAATGTAAATATAAATCAGCAGCTGGCATCAACAACGTGATAGGTTGCATGTGAAAGATAAAGGATATAAAATGCAGCCCTTTGGGATCACAAACTCCCCTGGGTCACCTATGGGAGTGGGCGTTCAACTGGTGAATCGTAAGACAGTGAGAAAAATGATAATGCAAGAAAAAAACCATTAAAAATGATAAGTGCATATAAAATGGCGAAAGGACTCATACATGTATGACATGAATGAATAACAAACTCGCATGTGCAGGTGAAACACAAGCTAAAAATAAAAATAAAAAAATGGTGATGAGTCTATGATAAACAAAGAGCACATCTAAGAGCTCCTCCGTGTGGTGCTATGTAGTCTATTCAGAAAACTATGAGAAGATGTTTCTTCTGATGTTGACAAATATGAGGAAGCAGACTTCTCCATGCAGTGATCACAGGTGTGTATATAGGACAACAGAGGGAATGGATACTCTTACCCCAAAATGTGGAAACACACGCCGTACGGTGAAACAGGCATCAAACAGTCGTCTTCAACGGGCTCTCCAGCCAGGACCTTTACAGTACGATGGTGTGTACCCGCATCCGCATCAGAAACGATGGATGATGGATACTTCACCCCGAGGGCATCTGCTGGCAGGTATCCTCAAAGCGACCTCAAGCTGACAAGCGTAGCAGGTATCCCCACACCAAAATCCAATCAGCAGTACATATCATGAGGAAAAAAACATGAAGAACAGGGCCTCCACATAGGGCATGCCCCAGTAGAAGAACCCTCGTTCGAAACATGTCGGGATCATAGACTGTTGTGCTTTTCATACCACGCTGTTCTTTTTATCTTCTATGATCACTTTATGTACGCATCGTGATTGATGGTCTGTACGTTTTTTTATCTTTGGTTTTTTTTATTGACTAAATATTTTTTACCTTGGATTCATCTTCACTATGTGGAGGCCCTGTTCTTTACGTTTTTTTCCTCATGATTTGTACTGCTGATTGGATGTCGGTGTGAGGACTACAAACGCTTGTCAGCTTGAGGTCACTTTGAGGATACCTGCCAGCAAATGCCCTTGGGGTGAAGTATCCATCATCCATCCTTTCTGGTGCGGATGCGGGTACACACCATCAGACCATAAAGGTCCTGGCTGGAGAGCCTATTGAAGACGACAGTTTGATGCCTATTTGACCCATCTCCGTACGGCGTGTGTGTCCACGTTTTGGGGTAAGAGTATCCATTCCCTCTGTTGTCCTATACACACACCTGTGATCACTGCATGGAGAAGTCGCCATTTTATATGCACTTATCATTTTTAATGTTTTTTTTTCTTGCATATCATTTTTCTCACTGTCTTACGATTCACCAGTTGAACGCCCACTCCCATAGGTGACCCAGGGGAGTTTGTGTTCCCAAAGCGCTGCATTTTATATCCTTTATATTTTACACACACAGATCCTGGTTCTCGCTCTATCACGAGCGATCGCGGGTGCCCGCCGGACACGTGGCGGCGCGCGCCTGCTGTGATATCTTAAAGGAGTGGCGTACAGCTAAGGCGATTTGCGCAGCCGTGCCAACCTGCCAGTCGGCTATAGAGCACACTGCCCCTAGGGCTACTGAGAGAACACCAGACAGTCAGATCTGTATAAAGAGAAACTGCAAACAAATGCAGACTTACCATTCCTGCTGCAGGACTCTGAACATAACAGGAGTTCAATCTTCACCCATCATGGCGAGCTTTGTCATTAAGGACCTTCAGGGACTGGGTCCCCCTTAATCCGGGGTCCACTCCCCTGGCCCTGTATAGCACCCTGCAGGAAAGCACCTTGGTCAGAACAAACACTGCACAGGGTTCCAGTGCGCAGGGTCCAGCGCCATAAGGCTGCATTACAGGCAAAACCTCGAGGAATCTTCTCTCCTTCCAATGAGGCTCGGGTACCATCCATTTTGGTTGACAGCTTTTTCGAATGGCTCTGAATGAAGATCATGATTCTAAATAGAACCATCCAGACCTCCAAGTATGCTCCAAGAGCACATGTATCACATCAGTGACCACCACCTTACAAACACTGGTGAAAAAAACTGTGGTCCTTCCTGTGTAGGAAAGGTTATATAGGGGAGGACTTCCTCTTTAACTATCTGCCAGTGTTGCTCTGTGTCCTGTGATGTACGAGAAAGAAAGCTCTAAAAAATTATAACAATTTGGGTGCAGTGTTGCATGACCGCGCAACTGTCATTCAAAGTGTGACAGTGCTGAAAGCTGAAAATTGGCCTGGACAGGAAGGAGGTGAAAGTGTATGGTACTGAAGTGGTTAAAAAAGGCCATTCCCTTCTTTTCTGTGCATAAGGCAGAATGGGCTATGCAAAATTGTGCCAAAACACTCTCTGTCGCACCTAGATAGGTGCGAACAGAGCCTTATGGAACCATATGTAGCATTATCCACTTCTAGACCGCAAAATGTATATATACATTGCGGCTTTGATGTGGTTTACTGGGATTATAGCTGAAGATATCATAACCCCGGTATTATAAAAGTGTTCCGAGTGGCTTATGAGCCACTGGAATGCTTCTAGAAACGGCGGGAGGGGACCTCTCCCCCCTCCGACGGTGTCTCTCGGCTTGCCGTTTTTGCCGGCTTACCTGAGAAATGATCTGACGGTGTGGCCGGCTGGTCTCAGAGGTGATCAATGAGTAGATTGTCTTTGATTGTCATGATGTCACTTTTGGTCCAGGATGGAAGTAAACAATTATTTTTTGATCTTTTAAAGGTAAAGGAGAGATTTGGGGTCTCTTTGACCCCAGATCTCTCCATAAAGAGGACCTATCATCTGTAACTTCTATTACATACATTACACAAAAAAGTAATCAAAGGAAAAAAATTCAAGGAACAGACAAAGTAAAAGTAAAATGAATAAGCAAAAAAAGTTAAGGCACCATCCCTCTGTGCTCGTGCGCAGAAGCGAATGCATACGTAAGTCGCACACACATACGTAAACGGTGTTGTCGTGAAAGATAATTATAACACTAGACCTTCTCGGTAACTCTTAACAGGTAACCTGTAAGCGTTGCCTATGGAGATTTTTAAGTATCGTAGTTTGTCGCCATTCCATGAGTATCCGCAGTTTTAAAGCATGACATGTTAGGTATCTATTTACTCGGCATAGCTTCAGCTTTCACATTTTACAAAAAAAATGCGTTTGCAAAACAGCTGCGCAAATACCATGTGACATAATTGCAACGATTGCCATTTTATTCCTTAGGGTCTCTGCTAAAAAAAACATGTATGTTTGGGGGTTATAAGTAATTTTCTATCAAAAAATACTGATTAAGGCTGAATTCACACTAGTCCCATGCGAATTGCAGCTCTGGTTTCCCTGCGAAGATAAAAATGATTCATTCAGCAGTTCCTCTCTGTTCTAGCCGTGGATCAGCTTTGCTGGGAGAGAGGGGAGGTGTAGGAGGGGGAGAGCATTCCTATTCAGAACGGAACACATCTGCGAATTAGATGCGTTCCCATTGAAGATTATGTGCCTGCAATTCGCACTGCACTGCCTAGAAACCGCACACAATTTTTCTGCAGTACGGATGCACCGCACATATGTGAACCATACCCATTGAAAATAACATGTTTTCAAATGTTCTGCAAATTGGACAATTCGCAATAGTGCAAACCCAGCCTTAAAGTTGTAAACAAAAAGTGCCAGAAAAAGCCGGGTCTTAAAGTGGTTGTAAAGGCAGTACTCACAATCACTGCCAGCCCCTCTGCTATGAAAAAACGTATTACGCACACTGGGGTTTATTTACGAAAGCTGAAGAGTGCTAAATCAGGCTCATGGCTGCAAAGAAACCAATCAACTTGTAGGTTTTATTGGCAAAGCTTAATTGAACTAGCTGAGGTTAGAAGCTGATTGGTTTTGATGCAGAAGTGAGTCTGATTTTTGCACTCTCCAGCTTTAGTAAATAAACCCCAGTGTCTTTGTTCTGTTTTTTAATTCTTCTGCTTAATACCGTATGTGACAGACCTAGCCGGGACAGAGGCTTTTGGAGGAGACTGAATGCCAGCCGCTTGCCTACTGATTATGGGCCCTGGCATTTGGGGGAATGGTGCTCGTTGTGAGCTGTATGCCTGGCGACCCTTGAGGTGGCGTTACTTTAGATTCAGGTCCATGTCCCCCAAGACACACAGACTCTGGGGGCTCTGGATATGCCACTGTGACGGGAGTCACTAATAGGGGCACAAGGTGAATGAGAACCCCACTATGATCTGTGCTAGTCAGATTCAATGCTGTATATATGTATATATCATGTGTGCTGTCTCATTATGTTGTGTACTATTTGCTGTGATGGTTGGGGTGTGACTGTATTCTATTGTCTATTGTGGCTGTCTGCCTCAACTATTATGGGATGTCTAAGTGTCTTTCTGTGAGGAAAGAGGGAGGGGGGATTCCTCTAGCAGCCCCATTAAGACTGTTTACTGATGAGAAGTTAAACACACCTGACCTGTGTGTCCATTGTCATTGGACAGTTTAACCCGCCCTGTTTTCCAGGGGTGGGGGGGAAGTGTTTTGAAGTGGGATCTGTATAACATGTGTTTGAATAAAGATTCATTCCTGCTTGAACCTCAAGACAGAGCCTTGTCTCGTACTTGGTGGAGAATTATTTGTATGGGTTCCTTGTTCTTCTGATGGAAGCGTTCAGTAGCTGCCTTTGTGTTTGGAAATGGAATGTCTTAAACGGCTTTAACCCCTTTCATACTCGTGTGTCGTTACACCTTATTTCACCTTGCCGATCTGTGGTCACGTGACCGCCCGCCACCCTCCTTCTCTGACCTATGCACTACAGAAGGAGAGGCTGAGATCCCCCTCTGATGTCTGCCGGGTGATCACGTGACCGTAGATCGGCGAGGTGGAATAAGGAATTTAGAAGGAGAATTTTAAAAAGAACAAAGACACTGGGGTTGATTCACTAAAGGCAAATCAACTTTGCACTGCAAGTGCACTTGGAAGTGCAGTCGCTGTAGAACTGAGGGGAAGATCTGCTGATGTTATCATCCAATCATGTACAAGCAAAAATGCTGTATTTTATTTTCCTGGCATGTCCCCTTCAGATCTATAGCGATTGCACTTTCAAGTGCATTTGTAGTGCAAAGTGGATTTGCCTTTAGTAAATCAACCCCACTGTGTAGTACATTTTGTCCTAGTAGAGGGGCTGGCAGTAATTGTGAGCAGTAACTTTACTGCCACTCGGAACAGCGGTAGAGGGGGCGGGCTCACACAGAAGCTGTCAGGCAGGGAGGGAGAGAGGGTGGGAGGAGAGCAGCGGATGACGATGACAAACTGACCATGGTAATCACCAGCCATGATTACCGTGGTCAGGACACACAGGGGGACACAGGAACAGGCAGAATCAACCAGGTTTTTTACAGCATAAAAAAAGAAAAATCACACTGCACAAGCACTATGCGGTTTAACCACTTGCTTACAGCCCTCACACACGTTGAATGACAAATGGCTTCACTGTGGAGTCAGAGAAGAAGCGTCAGTTGGTGGAAGCCTCCCTCCCATGGAGGAGGAACGGTTGCGTCTTTTTTTTTTTTTTGGTCCATCGGGCGGCGTGATAGAAGATAAATGGACATTGCTGGACATTTTTATTTTTTAATAAAGGACTTGTCTTTTTTACCATATTTGACACTTTTTTTGTGAAATGGTAGGGGTACAATGCACCCCGTTACCAATTCACACAGGGGGGGAGGCCGGGGACCTTTGTTAAAGGGGGCTTCCAGATTCCAATAAGCCCCCAGCCCGCATACCCCCACAATCACCAGGCAAGGGTTGTGGGGACGAGACCCTTGTCCCCATCAACATGGAGACAAGGTGCTTTGGGGTCACACCCCAAAGCACCTTCCCCATGTTAAGGGCAAGTGGCCTGGTATGGTTCAGGAGGAGGGGGCCGCTCTCTTGTCCCCCCATCTTTTCCTGCAGCCTGTCAGGTTGGGTGCTTGGATAAGGGTCTGGCATTGATTTTGGGGGGGACCCCTACGCCATTTCTTTTTTAATTTTGGCGCAGGGTTCCCCTTAAAATCCATACCAGACTGAAAGGGTCTGTATGGATTTTGGGAGGGACCCCACGCCACTTTTAAAAAAAAAATTGGCGCAGGGCTCCCCTTAATTTTCACTCCAGACCTGAAGGGCCTGGAATGGATTTTGGGGGGGCCCCCACAGGCGGACCTATTACACAGAACATGTGAGTAGATAATCATGAAAAGAAAAGTTTGTGAATGAACTCCAAAAAAAAAAAAAAAAAACGATAGATAGGTGGACCCCCCCTTTAACTACAATATTCCACCCATAATCCCCATGTAGAAAAAAAAATAATTGTATGCAAATTCTTAAAAGAAATAAGTTAAATATGTCCCTATGTATGTTTAACTACAATAGTCCACCCATAATCCCCATGTAGAAAAATCATTATATGCATATTCATATCAGAAATGGGTTGAATATGTTCCTAGGCATGTTTAACTACACTATTCCACCCATCATCCCCATGTAGAAAAATAATTATATGCAAATTCTTCAAAGAAATAGATTAAATATATTCTTATGTATGTTTAACTACAATAGTCCACCCATAATCCCAATGTAGAAAAATTATTATATGCATATTATTATCAGTAATAGGTTAAATATTTTCATTGCCAGGTGTTAACATGATATTCCTCCCATAAACCCCATGAGAAATATTCCCATCAAAAACAGGTCAAATGTAATTTTTCCATTACTTCTGTATAATTTACAATGATTCTGTTGTACATCTCCATATATATATATATATATATATATCAGCAAGTGAACAGTTAAACATTAGCAATTGCAACATTGTATCAAGCACTGCAGGAAAGAATAACATATTTTGAGAAACAAGAGAGTCATTACCATATATATGTGTATAAAGTACACTGACATCTAGTGATAGTTGTCAGTATTACAACCTAAATTATGCCAATATGCAGTTTAGTACGTCCCGGGGTTGGGTTCTGACACTATCTATATTATAACTATATCTAAAGCTGCAGAGTGACTGGGGTCACATCCCCTTTATGTAGACTGCCAGCAGATTGCTGTGCACACAGCCTTCTAAGCACATCAGTAAGCAGCCTCATCAAACCCAGCTAGTGACATATACAGAAATAATATACATATTAGATCACAGCGGTAGACATTCGTACGATTACTCTGCTAGCGTCTACATTTACTACAGACGGCTTTGCATTCTCTGTGGTAGCATCGCCAGCAATCACACCTTCCACTAACACACAGCAATGCGTTATCCAAGCAGAGTGGAACGCACACGCCACTCTGCTGGGACCGGAAGCGGAAGAAGTCATGGCCGGAAGCTGGCGCTGGATGGTGATATCACAGCGCGACCTGAAGTGGGGGCGGAAGCAAGGGAAGAATCCCGGGTGTGTGAGTGACATGGGGTTGCTGGCTGGGTGATGACACAAATGTTACGATGGTTGTCGGTATATGGGAGAGTTAGGTGGAAGGAGGGAGAGTGAAATATACTGAATGTGAGAAAGAAAGGGACTTTGTCTGAAGGTTTGGTGGGTGGGTGCTGTCTAGTTTCCATTGGCAGTGACTGTGCTGGGAGGATGTAGCACATTGCAGGGAGCCTGGGTATACAGGGGATATACAGAGCGTGCATTATAGTGCTGTTGGTGTTCCTGAGAGAAATATAAGCCTTAAAGTGGTTGTAAAGGCAAGGCATTTTTTACCTTTAATGAATTCCCTGCATTAATGCAAAAAAAGTCCCATTGTTTGGCTCCTCCTCCTCAAGCTGGCCATACACTGTACAGTCATTCATTTAGATTTACGGCTAATAATCCACTGCACGATTCAGGCTAAAATGAGAATCACAATTTTTTTTGCTTACAATTAAGATCACGATTCTTGTGGCATGACATCATCTTTCACATTATACAAAAAAAAAAAAAGGATAGGCTAACTTTACTGTTTGTCTCCTTTTTTTTTTTTTCTCCCCATTAACCACTTGTCTACTGGGCACTTACACCCTCTTCCTGCCCAAGCCATTTTTCAGCTTTCAGCGCTCTCACACAATTGCGCAGTCATGCTACACTGTACCCAGATGAAATTTTTATCATTTTGTTCACACAAATAGAGCTTTCATTTGGTGGCATTTAACCATCTCGTTACCCCTCTGTGTTAACAGTTAGTGATCGGCTGTGAAAGGATCACAACCGATCACGTGGTAAACAGCTGCTGGCCAATGGCTGTTTACCAGCGTTCCCTGGAACAAGCTGCCACCGACGTGCAGCACACATGCTTTGTGCAGAGTGGGGAGGTACCATCTGTGATCGGCCGTGACGTCATCACGGCCGATCACGTGGTAAACAGCCATGCGCAATGGCTGTTCATCCCCCTCGGTGACGAGCAGTGTCTCCGTGACACGCCGCCACCGACAGTACAGGGCTGTGCGCACATGATCGTGCGCATGCCCTGTTTAAATGGACGGATGTCATATGATACCCGCCCAGAGCGAGAGCCGCCCGGCCGTCATATGACAAGCAGTTAATCACTGCTGGGTTTTGTTTTTTGTGTTTTGTTTTTAGTAAAAAATAAGACCAAAAAATGTGAAGAAAAATTTTTTTTACTTAGTTTCTGTCAGTAAATTTTGTAGTTAAGTAATTTTTATCCTTCACTGATGTGTGCTGATGAGGCGGCACTAATAGGATGAATTTGGGGGCTTTAATGAGATGGCACTGATGAAGCGGCAATGATTAGGTGGCACTGATGAGGAGGCACTAATATGCCGCACTTATGGGCACTGATAGGCGGTACTGATGGGCATTGATGGGGAGCACTGATAGGCGGGACTGATAGCTGGCACGGACTGGCATCACTAATGGGCACTGATTGGTGGCACTTGCTGGCAGTGGTGGGCACTGATTGCTGGCACTGATTTGTGGCACTGGTGTTGCTATTGTAATCAGGGCAGTGATGATCAGTGCCCTGATTACATGTGTAGATGTCTCCTGGGAGGAGATGCCGCTGATCGGCTCTCCTCGCCACACACTCTGTCAGTGTGAGGTAACCGGGCGGCACTGATGGATGGCACTGATGGACACTGGATGGCACTGATGGGCATCACTAATGGCACTGACAGGCATTGCTGATGTGCACTGATTGGCATCTGTCTGGACACTGATTGTCATCACTGGTGGTCCAGGGTGGCATACCTGGAGGCCATCCAGTGTGGGCATCCGCGGGGGGGCTGCAGACCCCACCCCACCTTGTTAAGAGAGCCTCCAATCAGCTCTCCTGTACTCACGCCTGTCAGACGCGAGCGAGGAAAAGCCGATAAACGGCACTTCCTGTTTACACTGTGATCAGTCGTGATTGGACACGGCTGATCATGTGGTAAAGAGTCTCCATCAGAGACTCTTTACCAAGATCGGTGTGTCAGACTGACATGCCGCACCTCGATCGCTGTGCGCTCCAACAGGCACGCGCCGGCTGTTATCCTGAAAGACATCACTATCAGCTGAAGGGCAGAGCTGCTCATGGCTCGGGAAACATCCTAACCATTTTGTCAGGTTCCCCCCGCGCTACCTGATTGACAGATGACTCCGCCATTCAGCACGTGACTGCGAGCAGGAGACAACCACTTCTATCGCCTCCCTGGCTTAAGTGAGTGCTGGGGGGGCTGGGTTGTGAATGTCCTTGCAGGGCCTAGACCAGGGGTCTCCAAACTTTCTAAGCAAAGGGCCAGTTTACTATCCTTTAGGGAGGCCAGTTGCACTGGGTAAATACAGCTGGATAAAACAGAAAAAGTGTCTGTCTTCGATTCAGGCTGCAAAGTAACAAAATAATTATTTTAAAGAGGGATTTTGTATTTCTATTTTTTGTGACCGCAGCATAAAAAAACGAACAATTTTATATATATATATATATATATATATATATATATATGTATCTCTTTGCTGCCAGCACATGGTGAGTACAAGTCTCCTTTTGCAGGGTTTCAGACAGCTGATTTCATGCTGCTCTAAGAATACAGGTAATACTTAGCAGAGGAGCAACAAAACCCCACCTCTTCTAGTAGAGACAGTGCTGTCTATATCTTTTTGGATAGCCTATTTCCCCACTCATATTATTATATTAATGTTTCTGTTCTGTTTTCCAGCTGAGGGATGCCCAAAAAGTTTCAGGGGGAAAACACCAAGTCTGCTGCTGCCCGTGCCAGAAAGGCTGAGGCAAAGGCTGTAGCTGATGCAAAACGTCAGCAGGCTCTTGAGGATGCATATTGGCAAGACGATGACAAACATGTTGTGCGCAAGGAGCAGAGGAAGGTAAGAGAATATTGATAGACATTGCAATACTTTTTCTTGGTCTCATCATACTGTAAATTTGTTACTTCAGTTAAAGTGACTCTGTCACTTTTAAAAATGCTTAAAGCTGTTATCACATATTAATTGGATTGAGACATCACCACCCTCCTCTCCACCTTAGCCAGTGAGAGAACGCCTTTTGTTCATGGAGCAGAATACAAGGTGTTCTATGAATGCATCTATGAATATTAATGTGATGAATAATAATAATGAATGTGGTCAGTGTGTGGAGGGAATGCCACTTGCACATAACCTGAGCAGAACCTGGAGGATCTCGGCTATCGCTATAGTGGTGCTGACTACTACAGTCATTTAGCTTCCCCAGTGGCCCACCGAGTATGAAAAATGTATAATTACATTGTGCTAAGCTAGACCGAGTATGCAATACAGATGATTACTGGAGATCAGCTTTAATCAACAGAGGGTTTTGTTAAAGTAGGGAATGGTTCTAACCTCTGTGACTATACAGTGTGTTGTCATGACATTGAAAAGGTTTTGTGTCACCCATTCAGGTTAAGGTTCTCTGGCCTGCTTAAGTTATATGGAGGAAACTGAATTTTCCATTTTCTCAGAGATTGGTAAAGCCAAGTATGGGTCTTGTAGCCCGGAGTCCATATGCTGATTCTTAGCTGTTCCCTTGCAGCTATTTGTGTGCATTGGGGGTGGGACAGGGCCCTAAACCTGTGGACCAGAGCAATGGAGCTGTATGAGTAAACCAGGGGGCTGAAGGAAGGATTGATTGTTGGCAGAGAAATGCTGAATAATCTCCACGTGGATAATGGTTTGGAAATCTTGATAAAGAAAAAAAATAAACACCAAGGAAAGTCCTAAAAAAAAAAACAAAAAAAAAACTGGCAAGCATATGTGTGATTAAAGTGTTACACTTGAGCTTGTTCCCACACCTCAATCAAGTTTTTATTTAAGCGCAAACCATCCAACTTGAAGGAGCTGGAGCAGTTTTGCAAGGAGAAATGGGCAGAAATCCCAGTGGTAAGATGTGGCAAGCTCATAGATACTTATCCAAAGCAACTTGGAGCTGTGATAGCCGCAAAAGGTAGCTCTACAAAGTATTGACTTTAGGGGGGTGAATAGTTATGCACATTGACTTTTTCTTTTGTTTTGTCCTATTTGTTGTTTGCTTCACAATTAAAAAAAAAATCCTCAGAGTTGTGGGCATTTTCTGTAAATTAAATGATGCAAATCCTCAAACAGTCCATGTTAATTCCAGGTTGTGAGGCAACGAAACACATAAAATGCCAAGGGGGGGGGGGGGATACTTTTGCAAAGCACTGTACTTCTCTCCCTTGTTTCCTCCATGGCTTTTCTGTTAGAAGCAGCCAGCATGTTCTGCTTTAATACAGGGTACTTCCATGCCAGCTTCTTTGCAGAACTAAACTTTTGGTAGCGGGGTTAGCTCTTGATTTAATGTGCTAGTTTGCAAACTTTATGTGCTATTGCAGCAAGGATGGGTCCTGGATCCTGTCACTGTTTTGTACCCCCGGAAGTTGTATTGGCCATGGCACCCGGCTCCACTTTGACCATGCCAAGAATTGAACTGTGATATGCTCTGTGCTGTGTACACAAAGCTAAAAATTACTAGAAGTCATAGGAAAAAGGATTTTGAGCAAAAGAGCTTTACATATCTCCTCTACCAAAAACCCCAACTTCCTAATTGTTTTTTTTTTTTGTTGTAAAATTTTAGTTCCCCCTTAGCTTCATTTCTTAAACATACAAATAAAATAGGCCAAAATCCATTATAGTTTGCATATTAGTTTGTACACTCTGATGTAGAGATATCACTGCTTCCTAACAGAGAACAAGGGTCCTTCTCTATAGAATTGTGGGAAGGGACAGGTTTTTCTACTTAGACTATGGCTGCTTTATTAAAGCGGAGTTCCACCCAGAAAGGGAACTTCCGCTGATCCGGTTCCTACCCCCCTCCGGTGTCACAATTGGCACCTTTCAGGGGGAGCAGATACCTGTCTAATACAGGTATTTGCTCCCACTTCCAGCGAAAGATCGCTGCAGTATCCACGACGATCTACGCCATGTCCGGTCCCTTCTCCATTCCCCCCGCTGTTTTCTGGGAGACACACAGGTCGCAGAAGACAGCAGGGACCAGTCAGAACGCGCAGCGCAACTCGCGCATGCGCAGTAGGGGCAAGGCTTCACTTCCTGATTCCCTTACTGAAGATGCCGGTGCCTCCACCCGGAGCAGAGGAACTGGTCGGCTTTGGGTGATGACATCGCGGCGCCCTGGACAGGTAAGTGTCCTTATTTTAAAAGTCAGCAGCTGCAGTATTTGTAGCTTTTGACTTTAAATTTTTTATTTCTATTTTTTGCAGGCGGAACTCCGCTTTTAAGCAAATAAACTGTAAGACTCCTTTTGTTTTAATACTCCTCTTGAAGAGCATGTAGAGCATTCGACCTGGGAGTTGAATTGGGTTTTAGGCACAGGGAAAAGTACTATTTATCGCCTTTAAAGAGCCTTCAATTTAAGATACATTAATAATTTAGTTTTTTCAGCATGAAATGGAGATTAGTTATGTAGCATGAGGCTGTATATTCTGCAATATTTACATTTTTGGTAAACTCATTCAATGAATCCAAGCTCTGCAAGCTGAGATAACATGCACCTCATTGATGCATTCACACAATGTCACAGTAACCATGAGATAAAACAAATTTCAGGAATATTCATTTATCCTATTGTTTTGCATATCTATGTACACTGCAAACTGTATGATTGAATTGGTTCTGATATCGCTGTTTTACTAACCTGACAGCTTATTATTCTAAATAGGAAGCCTTAATTTTTTTTAAATATTAATATTTTAATAATAAAGATTCTAACTACCAGCAAGCATAAGTCCTTACATTTTAAAGAGCACTTGTCATTTCAGATTTATCATGGCAGCGCCTGTTAGCGGGGATCCACTCACCTCCAGCCGCCATGTCCCTCACCTTGTTGTGTCACTGCCGCATCACCAGCCATCCCCTTAAAGTGAATGGTACTGTCGGTGAGTCAACAGCCGGTCAGAGGAGGAGCTGCTGCTGGACAGAAATGACAGTTGCTCCTTAAAAATTATGATTTAAATTGTGTTGATCTACATCGAGCCTTTTTTACTAGTGATTTAAATCGACTTGATTTAAATCAAATCCACCCTGACCACTGCACAAGATAACAATTGATATACATTTTAAAGTTTAGAAAGTAGTTCCAGATTTGTGAAATTTAATTGGATGCTTGAAATTTTATATGAAAATCATGAGAGAAAGGACAATAAGTATTAAGATCATGTGACAAAGAGCTTTCCTTTATTGTACAAGGGTAAAGAATGGACCCATTTTCCCTGTTTCCTTGGTGAATTTGCACTAGAACAGACAGCTGCCTCAGCGCTTTACCTCTCTGGCAGCTGTCTGTTCCCAACTGCAGTAGAGGGCAGCACACACTGCTCCCTTTTTTATTTTTAAACTGTCAAATGGCTGGTGTCCTAAGTGATCACATGTGCAGCCCCATGGCAGTTGCAGTTAAAACAGGAGCAGCTTCCTTGATTGTAAAGGATAGGAGGGTTTTAATTCTGCTTTAAGGCTGTCAGCAGATCGGCCTCTACAAACTCGGCACAGTGCCTAAAAATGGAGAGCAACTGAGCATGTGCAGAGTAGGGTAAGAGGGTGAGACAGTACATTACTGGATTTTAAATAGTATAGACACTTATTTTCAATGTTTTACATATACATACATTTACTTACATACATACACAGATGAAGTGTGTGTGTAAAATTTTATATATATATGTGTATGTGGAATGAGGATCTGCAAGGTGGAATGGCAGGGGATCCCCAAATCCAGGTGTGAAAAACTTGTTGCATCTTTCCCAAAAAGACTCATGGCTGTATTAGATCAAAAGGGTGCTTCTACTAAATACTGAGCAAAGGGTCTGAATACTTAGGACCATGTGATATTTCAGTTTTTCTTTTTTAATAAATCTGCAAAAATTTCAACAATTCTGTGTTTTTCTGTCAATATGGGGTGCTGTGTGTACATTAATGTGGAAAAAAATGAACTTAAATTTTTCACTCTTTGTTTATATAGCAGCCATTTGCTAAAATCATTTAAGGGGGTCTGAACACTTTCCGTCCCCACTGTGTATATATATATATATATATTCGGCGTATAACACACACCCCAAGTTTAGGAGGGAATTTTAAGGAAAAAAACTTTTAGGAGTAAAGTTTAAGGAAGAAAAACTTACATTAAAATGCCCATCAATGCAGCATTGTCAGTGCAGCCTTGCTCCAGTGTCTATTGCAGCCTTGTCAGTGCAGCTTTGCCCTAGTGCAGAATTGTCAGTGCAGCCTTGTCAGTGCAGCTTTGCCCCAGTGCAGAATTGTCAGTGCAGCCTTGCCCCAGTGTCCATTGCAGCCTTGTCAGTGCAGCTTTGCCCCAGTGCAGCCGTGTCAGTGCAGCCATGTCAGTGCAGCCTTGTGTGATCGCCGCTGACATACACAGCCGTGTGTAAATTCAAATATGGCGCAGAGACTGCAGGGACTCGGCGGAGCTGAGATACACATACCCGAGTCTCCTCGGCTTTTCTCGGCGTCGCTTACAGTCCCGCCATTGGACCTGTGTGATGTCCATCATAGGGCGGGACTGGGCGGGACTGTAAGCGGCGCTGAGAAAAGCCAAGGACTCTCGGGTATGTGTATCTCGGTTCCGCCGAGTCCCTGCAGTCTCGGTGCCATATTTCAATTTACACAGGGCTGTGTATGTCGGCGGCGATCGCGGCAATAGCCGCAATCGCTCCGATCACACAAAATTGGCGGGGATTGGCCTATAACACGCACCCACTATTTTCCCCCGATTTTCAGGGGGGAAAAAAAGTGCGTGTTATATGCCGATAAATACGATATATATATATTTTTTTATATTATAATATAATATGTGTGTGTATATATATATATATATATATATATATATAAAATGTGTGTGTGTGTGTGTGTTTTACTTGTCGATTAATTTCTATCTATGGCTATTCAGTTCTGAGATTTGCACAGCTCTGTCTGGCAGGGAAGGAGACCTGATTTTTCTCTGCTGCAATAAGGGAATATTTACATGTCTTGTTCCTCAACTAGCTTCTGATAGGACAGTACTGTAACAGGTGAAGCAGCACACTTGCATGATACTGTGCTTTTCTGTATATTACTTTGCTCTCTCCTTCTGTTAGCATGTTCCTTGTTGGCACATGAGCACTGCAACACAAGTAAATGGTTCCTTCTGCTGCTTCATCCTCTCCCAATCTGAGCTTTGCTGTACATGGTCTGCATTAAACTGATAACTGTTTAAAATCAGGTACTTGCACTGCTTGAATTAAAAAAAAATAATTGAAAGCCCATTTCCAGGAAACCTTAAAAGCATCTTTTACAGTGGGGCTGTGCCCACACTGCAAGGGTTATATTGGAACTATGGCCAGAATCAAAACTGCACATATGATGCTGTCTTTCTGTAGCATTAAAGGCGATAAGCGATGTTAAAAGTGTATTTATGATTGCATGGAGACATGTGCTCAGTTGCTGAAGAAGCTGCATAGTACAGTCGTAGGAGATTGTTGCTTTAATAACTGAGTGGCTGTGATAATTGTTGCTGGTGATAATTGACTGGCTTTTAAGTAAAGAAGTTTTAAAACCTGTATACTTTTAGTCAATGCAAAAAAATGAGTAAGCAGTTTTCAAAAAGCTTATCAGCCATTTTTTATTTTTTTTTCAAAATTTAGAACAAAAAAATGATTAGGTAGGCACTGTAACCTTACAGAAGAACGAATTTGGTATGTATACGTTAAAATGATATTAGTTTAGAGCAGTGGCCAAAGGAAGCATTTTCCTCTTTGGTGAAAACGGTGGAAAAGATATTTCCAGCTGTTCAAATGGTCAGCGATATCTTTGGATATGATTATAGTGCCTTAATGAATAACTATGAAATACGGTAACTAGAAATTCATATAATGAAATCAAAAAGAACGCTATGGGAACATATTTGCAAATATGGTGCACTTCATGCATATCTTAGGAGGAACCTGTTGGAAAAATATGGGAATTGATAATTTCTTAGAAAAGTACATCTTTCATAAGATTAATATGGAACCAAAGAATAATGCACCTCTGCCTAGTATTTGCAGAAACAGTTGGAAAGACAGCTTCCATAGTTTTCTCACTCCAACTTTCCTTTTAAAGCGGTATTAAAACCAAAAACAGTTTATTAAATTGCAGCTTACCAATTGTTAGATGTGGAGACTGCTTTAGTTTTCATTTATTAGGCGTTTTATCTTTTTATTTTCACCTGGTGATCTGGCCAGTAAATCAGTTATTTTTCAACTTGCTTTCACAGACCAAGCTGTCAAGCAAAAGTGGCTGTTAGAGGGGTGAGACAAACCATTTACTACTGACAGGGGTGCTTACAACGGTCAGCTTTTACTCTTTCATGTAAAAGCTTTACGCCAAAAGGGAAAAAAAATTTTTTTTTTGCTCTAACTGCTTGTAAAGTGTTAGTTGAGTTCAGGTTTCATTTGTTAGTCAAGTCCATCTAAATGCGTAAATGAATGTATATGGCCTTGTTCACACAGGTGTACTTATTCATACATCCGTGCAAAGGGCTGTCTTTGCCCACATGGAATGCACAGGTGTTCCATGCATCCGCATGCAGGCAGTCCCATTCATGTCTATTGGGCACAGAGGCTATACAGCCACTGGTCTTGGTTTGACAGCAATGCAGTGCGGATATGTGTCCCCAAATGCACACAGTCTGCGTTTGGGGACATGCACCCACATTTGCACGGCTGTCAAATGGGGACCATTTGCTGTTTCCAAGCAGTTACTGCATCCCAATAGGCATGAGTGGGACTGGCTGCACGCGAATGCAACAGAACACCTGTGCAACCTGTGCGCTTAAAGACAGCCCTTCGCACAGTCCTACCACTGTCCAAAGGTGTCCCTGTTGCTCTTCTATCCAGAATGGAGCCACCCTAAGGCATGAAGTGTGTTACTGGCTGGATCACAAGAATAGGGTAGAGGAACAAAAGCCCAAAAAAAGAAAACTATAGCAACCACCACAGTTTAGTATTGGTAAGCTTCAAAATATTACATTTTTGTTTTTGGGTTTAATAAAGCTTTAGTGGCCGTTCAGGAACGCACTATACGTTCCTATGTGATGTGATTTTCGGGCTGAAATTGCACTGGTTTGCACCAAAAGTAGTGCATGCATTACTTTTAAAAACGCACTGCAACCAGATTGCCTGGTTCTGGTGCGTTTGTGATTTGCCTTTGTGGGGGTGTTAGGAATCTTTTGACACCTGCAGCAGTTTGCATACCCAGTGCATTTGGAACTCAGGGCGAGAAACATGCACGGAATGCAGGCTTCCCGCACCGTGTTTCAGTGTGAATGAGCCCTTAAAACTGAAAACATGGAAACTTATGTAAATTTTATATTTTCCCATAATGTGACATTTCAACCTCTGGGGCTCAATAAACCATGATCAGATTTTATGTAGCCTTTATTTCCCAACCCAAGCCTCCATTACTACTAATAACATATGGGAATTGCACTGCAACCCCACAATCCTCTATACTTTGGTAAGTTGCACTGCAACTGTTCGATCAAGAGAGAGATCTAAACCTCCATGAACCTTTTAAAGCGGAACTTCAGGCTATATTCGGATGTGGCTCACAGCAGGGGTCTGGTGCATCCCTGTTCTCTGTTTCAGGGACAAATCCAGGCCCAAATTTTTGCCTGAATTCAGACCTGAAACTGAACCAAAGACGCAGAGGACCTCTGTGCAATCCGCTTCGCAGCCTCCCCGGAGATGTGTGATCTGGCTCCATAGAGAGCCGGTCACAGTCTCCTGTTATGTGAATTGGATGCGGAGAAACCTGCATCCAATACACATAAGTGTGAACCCGGCCTTGCTCTAAAGGGGAAGTTCTGATTTATGTCCTCCTTCCCTCCTCCTCTACCTGATTTGAATTATAATTGTTTTGGGGGAAGCAGGTACTTAGATTTGATAGGTTTCCACTCAGATAGCCTAGGTAATCTGAGAAAATGTTTTCTCCCTAGCCTCCTTGCCATGTTGCAGGTCCAAGAAGGCTGTGGGACCATTCACAAAGCCCGGGATGACTCATGCGTGTGCGGTGGAAAGCCAACTGTGAAGCCGTAAGGAGTCGCAGCCTTCGTCCACAGAAAACATGCTGGTGCCAGGGACCCAAAGACCGGCAAAGAACTGGCTTGGGTGAGGACAGCGCTGGTACCTGGAAAGGCGTGTGTCCTTTTGTTAAAATCAGCAGGTAAATCATTTGTAGCTGCTGACTTGACTCGAATGGCTGAGCACCGACTCTGCTGTGTTCCAGGTATGAGGCAAGGAGTATCGTCTCGAACCTCGGCTACATACAGTTTATACAGCATATCCAGCTTTAATGTCTAAGTGATTCTCTATGCCCCTGGTATGGCTGTGTTAATTTTATGAACGTCTATGCCCCAGTCATCCACTAGAGTACACCATGTATCTTTTGTAAAATACCACATCCATCTCTTTTTAATGGCAAGTGAAGGAAAATCCTTCAACATTTTGTCAAGAAAGCTGACTTGGGATAAGTTGATGAATGGGAAACTGTCTAAAACTTTTTGCCAGCACAGCAGAATTTGGTATCTAATTTTACAGAATTTCACAGGGAAATGAGCACTGTTATCAGGATCATCCGCTCCTCTTTATAACAAGTAATTCCATATCCACCCCCTTTTTAGAAAACAGCATGAAAATTATGCTACTTAGATGGAGATAATAATGAACAGGGATTATGATTATCTTTATCTAAGGGGCATAGTTTTCATACTATAGGTAAGTTTCTTTATGAACGTGTATGATTTGTGTTTGACAGAGTATGTACGTGTTATATATATTTATATTATTTATATTTGTATCTCACAAAAGTGAGTACACCCCTCGCATTTTTGTAAATGTTGTTATATCTCCATGTGACAACACTGAATAAATTACACTCAAAATAACACAACATACAGCCTCTAATGTTTAAACCGCTGGCAACAAAGTGAGTACATCCCTAAGTGAAAATGTCCAAATTGGGCCCAAAGCATCAATATTTTTGGTGGCCACCATTATTTTCCAGCATTGCCTCAACGCTCTTGGGCATGGGGTTCACCAGAGCTTCACAGGTTGCCACTGGAGTCCTCTTCCACTCCTCCATGATGACATCATGGAACTGATGGAGGTTAGAGACCCTGCGCTCCTCCACCTTCCATTTGGGGATGCTCAATAGGGTTTAGGTCTTGAGACATGCTTGGCCAGTCCATCACCTTTACCCTCAGCTTCTTTAGCAAGGCAGTGGTCGTCTTAGAGGTGTGTTTGGAGTTGTAATCATGTTAGAATACTGCCATGTGGGTCAGTCTCTGAAGGGAGGGGATCATGCTCTGCTTCAGTATGTCACAGTACATATTGGCATTCATGGTTCCCACCATGAACTGTAGCTCCCCAGTGTCGGAAGCACTCATGCAGCCCCAGACCATGAAACTCCCACCACCATGCTTGACTGTAAGCAAGACACACTTGTCTTTGTATTCCTCACCTGGTTGCTACCACACACGCTTGACAGCATCTGATCCAAATAAGTTTATCTTGGTCTCATCAGACCACAGGACATGGTTCCAGTAATCCATGTCCTTAGTCTGCTTGTCTTCAGCAAACTGTTTGTGGCCTTTCCTGTGCATCATCTTTAGAAGAGGCTTCCATCTGGGACGACAGCCATGCAGACCAATTTCATGCGGTGTATGTTCTGAGCACTGGCAGGCACCCCTTCAACCTCTACAGCAATGCTGACAGCACTCATACGTCTATTTCCCAAAGACAACCTCTGGATATGACGCTGAGCATGATGCTGTGCACTCAACTTCTTAGGTTGACCATGGCGAGGCCTGTTCTGAGTGGAACCTGGCCTGTTAAAATGCTGTATGGTCTTGGCCGCCATGCTGCAGCTCAGTTTCAGGGTCTTGGCAATCTTCTTATAGCCTAGGCCATCTTTATGTAGAGCAACAGCTCTTTTTTTCAGATCCTCAGAGAATTCTTTGCCATGAGGTGCCATTTTGAACTTCCAGTGACCAGTACGAGAGAGTGAGAGCGATCACACCAAATTTAACACACCTGAGACCTTGTAACACTAATGAGTCACAGGACACCGGGGAGGGAAAACGGCTAATTGGGCCCAATTTGGACATTTTCACTTAGGGGTGTACTCACTTTTGTTGCCAGCGGTTTAGACATTAATGGCTGTGTGTTTAGTTATTTTGAGGGGACAGCAAATTTACACTGTTATACAAGCTGTACACTCACTACTTTACATGGTAACAAAGTATAATTTATTCGGTGTTGTCACATGAAAAGATATAATAAAATATTTACAAAAATGTGAGGGGTGTACTCACTTTTGTGAGATACTGTGTATATGTATATGTGTGTGTGTGTGTGTGTATGTATGTGTGTATATATATATATATATATATATATATATATATATATATATATATATATATATATATATTATGTATATATATATTATGTATATGTGTGTTAAATATAAATAATTATATCTATCTATCCCCATCCCCAAGTGTCATTAAAAAAATATTAAACTTTAGCTGGAAGTATTCCTGCCAGCCCTGCAAACAGGAAAATTAGAGACATTGTCACTATGCCCATAGTATCTCCTTAAAGACTTATTTCACCTTTTAGTGAAAAAGTGATTTTTGCATGAAAAAAATATGTATGTATTTATTTTTTCCAGGAGTCTGCAAGGCCTTGCACCCAAAATCAATGGATTATGGGTGCAATGTCAGGCTCCTGCAGACACATTCTCCAGCTTTCTGGCCATACCTCTGTATGGGCTTTCTGTTAGAAAGCTGGAGGAAGTGTGAATGGACTAAAAGTGTGCTGATGAGCGTGCTCGTACTCTATTGAGAACTACTAGCCATCTGCCGCAATGGCAGACTGGGTTTGTACTTTCTTCACTCAGAGCCCCTGCACAGCCGCGCTGATTTTAATTGTGGTAGCAGCTGAGAAGGGACCAAGGGAGTGAGGGTAACATGTGCTGAAACATGTTACAGTATAAATACAGGTATAACATTCCAAAAGATGAAATTTTTCTTTAAGATCAGTTTCACACCCATGCGTTGTGGCAAAGCACACATTAACATCGTTGGTGCCCATTCATTTTTTTTTTTTTTTAGGTTAATGTTGTCCGTTGCATCTGATCAAATTAGTTTTCATTCTTCCAGTATAAGCTAGAAATAATGAAAGATGAGTTGCTGTAGGTATGACAAGTGTATGTATATATGTATGTGTATATGTGTGTGTGTGTGTGTGTGTGTGTGTGTGTGTGTGTGTGTATGTATATATGTATGTATATTAGGGCTGCGCATCTTCACTGGTCTCACGATTCGATTCGATTACGATTATCTGGTCAACGATTCGATTCGGCGATGCATCACGATGCATCACGATTACCGACGAGCTCCCACTTCCGCTTGGGCCGCCTAGGTGGCCCTTCCACCCTGCAGTCTTCTAGGACACATCACAGTTCCCAAAAGATTGCCCGGCTATGCAGGACAGCGCAGTGAGACATGCGCACCCGGCTGTGAAGCTGCAAGCTGTCACAGCCGGATGCCCACAGTAGTATTGCCAGCGCTGTGGACAGGTGGGGGAGAGAAGGGAGGGTTTGGGTGGCCACGTCGCTGGATTCTTGTGGGACAGGTGAGTGTCTTTTTATTAAAAGTCAGAACATGCACTTTTTTTGTAGCTGCTGACTTCTAATAAACAAAAAATTGACTGGAACTCCGCTTTGAATTAAAAATAACCTCACTCCCTAAAAAGTGCACTAATCCGGTGCACTACAGGGTACAGAGATTCACACACACTGCTGCTGGGAGGTCAAAAGGGATAGAATCCACAGATGACAAACAGCCCTGTGAAGTTCCCTGTACTGTCTCTGTGCTGACCAGTGGCGGCTGGTGCTCAAAATTTTTTTGGGGGGCGCAAACAAACTGAAAAATACTGAACCTCCCCCGTCAAACGCAGCCACTTGTGCCCGTCAAACGCAGCCACTTGTGCCCGTCAAACGCAGCCACTTGTGCCCGTCAAACGCAGCCACTTGTGCCCGTCAAACGCAGCCACTTGTGCCCGTCAAATGCAGCCACCTGTGCCCAAACGCAGCCACTTGTGCCCAAACGCAGCCACTTGTGCCCAAACGCAACCACTTGTGCCCAAACGCAGCCACTTGTGCCCAAACGCAGCCACTTGTGCCCAAACGCAGCCACTTGTGCCCAAACGCAGCCACTTGTGCCCAAACGCAGCCACTTGTGCCCAAACGCAGCCACTTGTGCCCAAACGCAGCCACTTGTGCCCAAACGCAGCCACTTGTGCCCAAACGCAGCCACTTGTGCCCAAACGCAGCCACTTGTGCCCGCCAAACGCAGCCACTTGTGCCAAAACGCAGCCACCTGTGCCAAAACGCAGCCACCTGTGCCAAAACGCAGCCACTTGTGCCAGCCAAACTCAGCCACTTGTGCCAGCCAAACTCAGCCACTTGTGCCAGCCAAACTCAGCCACTTGTGCCAGCCAAACTCAGCCACTTGTGCCAGCCAAACTCAGCCACTTGTGCCAGCCAAACTCAGCCACTTGTGCCCACCAAACTTAGCCACCTGTGCCCAAACTCAGCCACTTGTGCCCGCCAAAACGGAGCCACCTGTGCCAAAACGCAGCCACCTGTGCCCAAACGCAGCCACTTGTGCCCAAACGCAGTCACTTGTGCCCACCAAACTTAGCCACCTGTGCCAAAACGCAGCCACTTGTGCCCGCCAAACTCAGCCACCTGTGCCCAAACTCAGCCACTTGTGCCCAAACGCAGCCACTTGTGCCCGCCAAACTCAGCCACCTGTGCCAAAATGCAGCCACCTGTGCCAAAACGCAGCCACCTGTGCCCGCCAAAGGCAGCCACCTGTGCCCGCCAAACGCAGCCATCACTGACCCCCCCCCCCCCCCCAATTACTTTCTTTTAATAAATATATTACAAAGGATGGTGTGCCCCCGCTGTATGTGCTTTTAAAAAACGATGTCACTTCATACCAAATTTTGCCGGTATACGATCATGTGACTCCCGGCCGTCCCGCCCCTCTCCGCTCTCCTCTTCCCTCTCCGCTCTCCGCTCACGTGTCTCCTGAGTCCTGACGTCAGCGGGGAATTCTCAGTCCCGCCCGCTGACTATAGTTATCGTATCAGAAGAGAGGCGGGCGGGACTGAGAAATCCCCGCTGACGTCAGGACTCAGGAGGCGGAAGCGGAGAGCGAAGAAAAGAGCGGAGAGGGGCGGGGCGGGCCGGGAGTCACATGATCGTATACCGGCGAAGTTCGGTATGAAGTGACATTGTTTTTTAAAAAAGCACATACAGCGGGGGCACACCATCCTTTGTAATATATTTATTAAAATAAAGACGGTTTAAAAATTTTCTCGAGCGCTTTCCTGGGAGGGGCGGGGCTACTAATGACGTCACCAAACATCGATTTTCGGGGTTTTATGCATCGATGCCGCATCGGGGATGGACACCCGAATCGCGATGCATCGATGCAACGATTAATTTCAGCACCCCTAATGTGTGTGTATGTATGTGTGTGTGTGTATATGTATATGTGTGTTATATATATATATATATATATATATATATATATATATATATATATATATATATATACATATACATATACATACACATACAGTGGGGACGGAAAGTGTTCAGACCCCCTTAGATGATTTTAGCAAATGGCTGCTATATAACAAAGAGTGAAAAGTTTAAGTTCATTTTTTTCCACATTAATCTACACACAGCACCCCATATTGACAGAAAAACACAGAATTGTTGAAATTTTTGCAGATTTATTAAAAAAGAAAAACTGAAATATCACATGGTCCTAAGTATTCAGACCCTTTGCTCAGTATTTAGTAGAAGCACCCTTTTGATCTAATACAGCCATGAGTCTTTTTGGGAAAGATGCAACAAGTTTTTCACACCTGGATTTGGGGATCCCCTGCCATTCCACCTTGCAGATCCTCTCCAGTTCTGTCAGGTTGGATGGTAAACGTTGGTGGACACCCATTTTTAGGTCTTTACAGAGATGCTCAATTGGGTTTAAGTCAGGGCTTTGGCTGGGCCATTCAAGAACAGTCACAGAGTTGTTGTGAAGCCACTCCTTCGTTATTTTAGCTATGTGCTTAGGGTCATTGTCTTGTTGGAAGGTAAACCTTCGGCCCAGTCTAAGGTCCTGAGCACTCTAGAAGGTTTTCGTCCAGGATATCCCTGTACTTGGCCGCATTCATCTTTCCATCGGTTGCAACCAGTAGTCCTGTCCCTGCAGCTGAAAAACACCCCACAGCATGATGCTTCCACCACCATGCTTCACTGTTGGGACTGTATTGGACAGGTGATGAGCAGTGCCTGGTTTTCTCCACACATACCGCTTAGAATTAAGGCCAAAAAGTTCTATCTTGGTCTCATCAGACCAAAGAATCTTCTTTCTCACCATCTTGGAGTCCTGCCACTCTGCCATAAAGCCCTGACTGGTGGAGGGCTGCAGTGATGGTTGACTTTCTACAACTTTTCTCCCATCTCCCAACTGCATCTCTGGAGCTCAGCCACAGTGATCTTTGGGTTCTTCTTTACCTCTTTCACCAAGGCTCTTCTCCCCCGATAGCTCAGTTTGGCCAGACGGCCAGCTCTAGGAAGGGTTCTGGTCGTCCCAAACGTCTTCCAATTGAGGATTATGGAGGCCACTGTGCTCTTAGGAACCTTAAGTGCAGCAGAATTTTTTTTGTAACCTTGGCTAGATCTGTGCCTTGCCACAATTCTGTCTCTGAGCTCTTCAGGCAGTTCCTTTGACCTCATGATTCTCATTTGCTCTGACATGCACTGTGAGCTGTAAGGTCTTATATAGACAGGTGTGTGGCTTTCCTAATCAAGTCCAATCAGTATAATCAAACACAGCTGAACTCAAATGAAGGTGTAGAACCATCTCAAGGATGATCGGAAGAAATGGACAGCACCTGAGTTAAATATATGAGTTAGACATAAAAGAAATCCTGGACAGCCGCACTCCAAAAATATTTGCCTTTATTCAATAAAGTGTCATCCAAAATACAGGTCGCAGCAGAGTGGAACAAAGTATAATCAAACACAGTTGGACTCAAATGAAGATGTAGAACCATCTCAAAAATGTCAACAATTCTGTGTTTTTCTGTCAATATGGGGTGCTGTGTGTACATTAATGAGGAAAAAAAAATTAACTTAAATGACTTTAGCAAATGGCTGCAATATAACAAAGAGTGAAAAATTTAAGGGGGTCTGAATACTTTCCGTCGCCACTGTATGTATATGTGTGTATGTGTAAAAAAAAAAAAAAAAAAAAAAAAAAGGAATAAAAAATAAATATATATATTGAGAAAATGCTGTAAATTTGAAGTGTTACTAAACCCAGTAATATGAAAATAGTTCATCTGCCCCCCCCCCAGGCTGGTCTGGGCAGAGATAAAGCTGGATGAGAGCTACAGAGCCCTCCGGTGGCATGTATCCCAAGCATGTCCCTGGATAGCGGATGACAGCCCAACGGAAGGCTTAAGCTACGGCGGCTTGGGACTGTTGTATGTAAAGCTGACAGGGGACTCTAACTTTGGGAGTGATTTGGAGTGGCGGGTGGACGAAATCATGGATTTCAGAGAAGGACTACTGAACATTTCGGAAGTGCACTGGGCACAGGAATATTTGGAGTTTCTGGCCGTTCAGGAATGGGAGCTAGAGATCGCCTACAGACGGCTGCTAGACATTGCTCAGTGCCAGGGCTGGGCTCCCTTTGCCTGGGACTATCAGGAAATACCAGCTGACAACCCTGAAATCCTGGCTGAAGAGTCGGCAATGTGGCAGAGCAATAGTGTGCTTTGCCAACCTGCCCCCGCAGCTATGGAGGCGAAGGTCTTATGGCGGATGCAGCAAGTGCTGACTGACCTTGATGATCCTGTTTCTGCATGGGATGATCTTGGATGGAGGAATGTGCCTGTCCAGCAGCATGCCAGAGAATCTGCAGTGGAAAATCTGGAGATTGCCATCCCCAAACCTGAAGTGCTGACAACAGGGCAGAGCTCTGCTAACCTCTGCCCAGCACTGATAGCATCTTCTGGATTCCATGGACAGGAGATGGTGAACCTCCATCCCCAGACACCAGTTGCAGAGACAGGGGATTTGATAGACTTTTCTGCTGAGGAAGAACCATCGGGTGAGCACCCAGCAGAAGAGTTGGGATTAGGGCCAAACTTCATTGCGCTCTGCTCAGCACTGATGGCATCTTCTGAGTTCCATGGACAGGAGATGGTGAACCTCTATCCCCAGACATCAGTTGCAGAGACATGGGATTTGATAGACTTTTCTGTTGAGGAAGAACAACCTGATGAGCCTCCAGCAGAAGAGCTGCTATCAGGGCCAAAGTTCACTGTGCTCTGCCCAGCACCAACAGTGGCTTCGGCCTTCTTGAGAGAAGAAGTAGTCGGCCTTTCTCCCACAACACTGACAGGGACATGTGATTTTCTGCCAGCAGCATCTATGGAGTTACAACAAACTTCTCCAGCTGAAGATCTGGTAACTGAACAGAGGGTCCAAGACCTTTGTCCCACACTTTTAGCAATTCCAGAGACTGAGGATTTGATAGACTTTTCTGTAGAGGAGGAACCACCTAGCAAATCCCCAGCAGAAGTGCTGGCAACCGGACAGAGGGTCCAAGACCTCTGCCCCACACCTGCAGCAATTGCGGAGGCCCAAGTTGAGGAGGTGGCAGTCTATCGCGATCTGCAGATCAAGATCCAAGGAGAGAATGCAGTCATCACCTCACAACTGCAGCTTGATCTGGTGTCGGTGGATGGGGCTTCAGTTCCCACCTGTATACCCCAGGGATGCTGGGCAGTCGGCCCAGATCCCCAACAGCAGGATGGAGTGAGCTCAGTCCCCCTGTCTTCTCTCCAGCGGCAGAAAGGACTCCAGGGAGAAGGGCCAGTCCAGACCTCTCCCCAGCGGCAGATATGTTCTCTGAGAGAGGCAGAGGTTGGCTGGGTGAGTAATACTCTGGAATAATTTATTTGGGGTACTGTGTGGGTACAGGCAGTAGAGGACTGGAACTACTGACTAACTTCGGAGTCAACCCGTCTGGGGTCTCCTCCTGTGTTAGTCTCCTGTGGAAAGGGGAGAAATGGGACAGAGGCTGTTGGAGAGGACTGAATGCAAGCCTGTTGCCTTTTGATTATGGGCCCTAGCATTTGGGGGAATGGTGCTCTCTGTGAGCTGAATGCCTGGGGACCCTGGGGTTGGTGTTACTTTGGATTCAGCTCCATGTCCCCCCAAAACACACAGACTCTGGGAACCCTTTATATGCCATATTAGAATGATAAGACTGAATTCTACTGTTGGGACACATCCTGTGAGGAGATGCTGGTGTCATCAACTCCAACTACCTGTGTTTATGTTAATTGAATGAGCTGATCACATTGTCCTCTATACAATGTAGGAGACGGGACGACTCCTATTGGAGCTGCTGCCATTGTGAGAAGGTGTCCTGTGATAATTAACTCAGTCTGGGCAAAAGGTCATGTCTCAATCACCTAGGCTGTATAAAGGATTAGTTAATTAGCTCATGTTAATTAGGTTACGTATGTATTGTTAGAGTAATATTTTCTCCTGTGTATATAAGACTGTATTCTGGTTCTGAATAAAGTGAGTTCATGTTAGCAACAAGCAAGTGTCGCCTTGTTTTGTGCTCAGAGAGGTTGGAATATCTGGTATCTGTATACAAACTGGGAGGAAGTGGTATATGACGGAAGCACTCAAGCGGAGTGTGGGATGTTCCGTGGCAGATCCCATAGTAGACTTATTTACAATACACATTTTAGCAGACAATAGACAGACAGGTGTTGGAATTTACATCAGCATCTCCTAACCGCATCTGTCCCAGCATTATAAATCAGCCACTATTCCAATATGGCAAATCCAGGGTCCCCAGACATACAGCTCACAAAGAGCACCTTTCCCCAAATGCAAGGGCCCCCGATCGATCGGCAAGAGGCTAGCATACAGTCCCCTCCAAAAGTCTCTTTCCCGGCTAGGTCTGTCACACTAACCCTTTAAGAAAGCTTTCAAAAATTGAAGTGTCAATAGTTTAATTTTATTACTTAACAAAATGGAAAGTAAATGAACAGAAGAAAAATCTAAATCAAATAAATATATTTGGTGTGACCACCCTTTGCCTTCAAAACAGCATCAATTCTTCTAGGTCAGGGGTCTCAAAGTACCGGCCCACGGGCCATTTGCGGCCCGCGGACCGGTTACAAACGGCCCGCATGCAGGGCTGATCCTAGGCGGGTGGCAGCGGCTCGGAGTTTTTCGCTGTTTCCTCTCCCCCGCTTGCTGCTGCAGCCCAGCTCACAACACAGGAGAGCAGAGCGGAGGGAGGACCTACCCATCGCCCTGCCCACCTGTTCTGTCGAGAAATGCTATCATCGAATAGTGCCCGGGCTGAAATGTGCATGCGCCGTACGTAATATCACGACAGCTGATTTTACCATCAGCTGTTGTGAAGGCGAGATGGCGCAGGCACACAATAGCTGACAGAATTTGTTTTTTTTTTTTGTCAGATTTTGCCCCGCGCTCCCATGGAGAGTTTATGTCCCTGATGGGTGGATTTCTACACGTTTTGGGTGGATTTATGGGCACTTGGGGGCGGGATTACATGTCCAGTGCTGCAAAACAAATAAAACTTTGTGCTGGGCAGATTTCTACATTTCTTGTGGGTGGATTTATGGGCACTTTGGGGTGGAATTAGATGGCCAGTGCTGCAAAAAAATAAAACTTTTGTGATATTCCGCCCCAAAGTACCCATAAATCCGCCCACAAAAAAATGTAAAAATCCGCCCATCAGAAAGTTTTTGCAGCACTGGCCATCTAATTCCGCCCCAAAGTGCCCATATATCCACCCACCGGAAATGTAGAAATCCGCCCATCACAAAGTTTTTGTTTTGCAGCACTGGACATGTAATTCCGCCTCCAAGTGCCCATAAATCCACCCACAACGTGTAGAAATCTGCCCATCATGGACATGAAGTCGCGGGGGGAGCGCGGGGCACAATCTGACAGGAAAAAAAATTCTGTCAGCTATTGTGCGCCTGCGCCGTCTCACCGCCACAACAGCTGATGGTAAAAGCAGCTGTTGTTATGCTACGTACAGCGCATGTGTTGCGCATGCGCCCTTCAGCCCGGGCACTATTCGATGGGGGGCATTTCTCGACGGAACACCTGGACGAACTGCGTATGTGCCGTATGTAATACCACAACAGCTGATTTTACGATCAGCTGTTGTGTTGACGAGTCGGCGCCTGCGCACAATAGCTGACTGAAGACATTTTTCAGTCAGATTGTACCGAGGCACGTTCATGTAGGTGAGGGGCGGATGTTTTCATTGAAGGCCAGTGCTGATCTAACATGAAGGGGGTGGATGTTTTCAAGGATGGCCACTGCTGCAAAGATGGGGGCAGAATTTTAAATGTTTAGCTAGCTAAATAGGCCATCCAGGAAGATAAAGATTTGTTTAGCAGATTTGTTTGGGCATCGTTAAAAATTCCACTTTGCAGCACTGGCTATCATTGAAAACATCCGTGCCCTTCATGTTAAATTCCGCCCCTCACCTACATGAACACTCCTCGGCAGCGCGAGGCACAATCTGACTTAAAAATGTCTTCAGTCGGCTATTGTGCGCAGGCTGTTGTGCTACGTATGGCGCATGCGCAGTTCGTCCCGGGCACTATTCGATAGCGCACTTCTCCACAGAACATTGGCCCCAGATCCAGGGTCCTGCTGCCACCTCAGGGCGGAAGATTGTGGCGTTTTCAGGTGCCCTGCCACTAGGCCTGTGATGAAGCCAGGACCTGACAGGAGGAGCAGACACAGGATTAGGCCACCAGCTGACTGCCAGGAGGAGAGGTAAGTGAGCCATCACACAGAGGCTGAGAAAAGTTCTTAGTTGCGTGACTGGGGTTAAAACTTGTGAAGAGGGGGTATTTGTGGAGTGTGTGGGGGGATATTTGTGAAGTGGAGTATGGGGGGGTACTTGTGGAGTGTAGGGGGTAATGCTGGGGTTTAATATTGTGTCCGCCGACACCAGTGCTGGGGGTTAATAGTGTGTCCGCTGACACCAAAGCTGGGGGAAAGGACAGTTTGCATGCGGCCCCCATTGGATGTGAAAATTTGTCTTGTGGCCCTCAGGTAATTTGAGTTTGAGACCCCCGTTCTAGGTACACCTGCACACAGTTTTTGGAGGAACTCGACAGGTAGGGTGTAACAAACATCTTGAGGAACTAATCACAGATCTGTGGATGTCGGCTGCCTCAAATCCTTCTGTCCCTTCATGTAATCCCAGACAGACTCCATGATGTTGAGATCCCCTTGTTCTTCTTTTTGCTGAAGATAGGTCTTAATGACATTGGCTGTATGTTTGAGGCCAATCGCATGCCTCCCTGATGTTGTGGCATGATGGTTAAAGTGAATGTAAACCCTCACATATACCCAGTGAAATGAACAGCCTCAGATGATACACCGTTATAAAACCAATCCTCCTACATAAGTTTTACATGTATATCTGCTGTCTTCAGCTTTAAATATACTTTAGAAAGTGCACATTGTGTTACTGATTTTCTCTTCCTGTTCATCACTGAGAGTGGATTATTGGCATACAACCAAGACAGCTGATTGGAGGAAAGGCACACACCACCACTCCACATTGGCAAAGGAAGGAAGTAATGTGCAGGGCTCTGAATCTAACAGCACTCTGTTAATCTATGTATAGCAACCTCCCATGACACAAACTTCAGGCTGCTGTTATCTCCCGTCTCAGAGAACATGTCAGAAGTTGTTATGCTGATAACAAAGCTAGGAGCATAAGAAACACACAGGACTCAGGGCTTTGGAGAGGGATAAGAAAACACTACAGGTATGTGCCCAGCTCAAATTTCATGAATTGGATTTACATCCACTTTAAGTATCTGCCTGTATTTCTCAGCATTGAGTACACCATTGATCCTGACCAAATTTCCAACTCTATTTGCAGAAATGCTGTTCCAAACTTGCAAAGAATCCTTATCCACGTTTCCCGCAAACATTTATTTTACCACTCTCCATCCCCTCTGTGAACAAACTGCCTCTTGCTACAGCCAAATATTTCAAATTTTGACAGTCCGGAGCACCTGCTGCCATTATTTTTATGCATAGCTGATTCGCCTAGCCTTCCACGTGGGAGGTATGGCTTTTTGGCCTCAATTCTTCCATGAAGACCATTTCTGGCCAGACTTCTTTGGACAGTAGATGGGTATACCTGGGTTCCACTGGTTTCCACCAGTTCTGTGCTGATGGTACTGCTGGGCATCATCTGATGTTGGGAAAAAAAGTAAGCATGATGAGTCTGTCATCCTCTGCATTAAGTTTCTTTGGCTGACCACTGCCTCTACGGGCCTCAAGGTTGCCCGTTTCTTTGTGCTTTTTCAAAAGAGCCTGAACAGCACATCTTGAAACCCCACTCTGCTTTGAAAATTTTATGCCTGGGAGAGACCTTGCTGATGCAGTATAACTACCTTGTGTCTTGTTGTGCTCAGTCTTGTCATGGTGTATGACCTGTGACATGTAACTGCCTTTCACAACCCCACCTTTAGTGGTAGAGTTTGGCTGTTCCTCACCCAGTTTTAATATGGTTCTAAAGCCAGAATGTGTTTTTTACTTTAATGCATTATTTACACTGGGGTAAAAATGTTTTATTTTTTTTGTCTCCCCCCACCCCCCCTTCCCTGTGTGAAGGGGAAGAGAGAGGAAAGAGATCCAGAGCTGTGCACGGCTGCACCTCTTCTCCCCACCTCTTCTTCTTCACACAGGGACTCCTGCTGCTGTCAATCAAATGCAGTGAGGCGGAAGCAGAGGTAGGGGCTAAGCCCCGCTGTGTATGTCTATGGACCACAGCCCCATGGACACACACATCACAGGAGCAGCTGCGTTTCAACCTACATGTGAAATTGATGATCATTAGCACCTGCTTGGTATAATTGCTTTATCATACATCTGACTGATCTTACAAAATACCTGATGCTGTATATGTGTAAGAATTGATGCTGGTTTAAAGCCAAAGGGTAGTTAGGCCAAATATTGATTTTGATTAATTTTTTTTTTCACACCTGCCTAAAATATTTGCACAGTACTGTGTGTGTGTGTGTGTGTGTGTGTGTGTGTGTGTGTGTGTGTGTGTGTGTGTAATACAGTATATATATATATATATATATATCATTTGTTTGTATAGGACAAGTCATTTGAACTGGTTTCATTTTTGCCTAGTGTTTGTTTTTCTTTACCAGCAAGAGAGGGTTAAAAAGAATTTAGGACATATCACAGCTTAAACGAATTGAAGGTCTAACTGGGACACAATGAGCTGCTCCAGGGCAACCATTTGAGCAGACAAATTGGGATATTGTTTTGTCAGACTTCTGTTCTAAAACTTTCTGATGGAGGGGGCTAAGATAATGGAGAATAATGAAGATGGACTCATTCTTTCTCATTCATAAGAACAGGCCCAGGGAGTTTTTCTCCTAGAAGCCTAAGGATCATCCATTACTGATCCCCACAAGAAAAGCTTTGTGCATTTCTGCATTACTAGACATCGCTCCAGTAGAACATCTGCTTTTGTCTGGAGAAATATATTTAGCTTTTTGTTATTGTGGACATTAAGGAGAGCTCATGAAAAGAAAGTAGCCTGGAGATAGAAATAGGTCAGTGATTTTAAGTGCTTTATTCCAAATATTTTCAGGTTTGTTCTGACAACCCCTGTGACCCAACTTGCCACATTTCACTTTTTTACTCCCAAGTCATCAGTTTGCAGTACAGTTGAGAAGAAAACGGCTTGCTTCAAGTACAAAATGTTCTGTCATTCAACATACATGTACACAGGGCTTTTTTTTCTCAGAATATAGGTGCAGGAGTGCAATAGTAGATGACCACACACACACACACACACACACACACACACACACAATTTCGCCAACAGTGGAAGGGTCTTATACCGGGAGTGCATTACGTACAGAGTGCAGATTTCCAGGGGGGGTGGGGGGTGTTACATAGTGCAGTATTCAGAGGTGCGCTGCAAACAGTGTGCAAAGTTCAGGGGTGCACTACACACGGAGTGCAGAGTTCAGCCTTCTTCCACAGCTGCTTACCTCTGCACCCCCCCATCCACATCTCACTTTCACCCCTCTTTAGCTCTGACCTCTGTATGCATCTCCCCTTCCACTGCCCTCATCTTCTCCCTCCCACCCTAAAAGCTCCACCATCTTCCACATGTCTTACTTGTGTTGCTGTATTATGCTGAAGCACCCAGCTGCCTCTAGTACCAGTATCCAGTGGGGGTGCTGGGATTTGCACTGCACACCAGGCACCTGCATCTCCTTTCTCCCCATCCTGCACTCAGTGGAAGTCGCTCAAGAGATCAGATCTGTGGGAGCCATTGGGATACAAGCTGCCACTTGTGAACACAGAAGCCAACGGACTTCTGTGTTTAAAAGTGATAGTGGTGAGCAGGGAGCAGCGGGCCTGAGCCAGAGGTAGTGGAACTGAGTTTCACCAAGTTCCAGCTGAAAAAAAGCCCTGCCTGTACATATTCTGACAACGATGTCTCGCTGCACCTGCTTAGTCTCATGACCCTGCCATGGAGGACTGTATATTGCACATGTGTCGGCAGTGTTCCACCAATGACCAAAATGGAGGTCTTTACATTTTACATACTGTTTGACATATAGAGTGTTATGCAGGTTAATGCTGTCGAGGCTGGAGGGAGGGCTTTTAAGGGAATTTAAAGAGACGCTCCAGGCTCCTTCAGAAAAATGTATAAATACTGTAGCTGCCGACCTTTTAATATTAGGACACTTTCGGGTGCTGCCGCCACCATCTAGGCTAAGGAAACCGGCAATGAAGCCTTGTGGCTTCACAGCTGGTTCCCTACTACGCATGCACAAAGCGCGCTTCACTTTTGTGAATGGCCCAACGGCAGGGAAAGGAGGAGAGGGCCGAACTTCCGGCTGAGGTTGCCACGGCTGGAAATAGGAGCGGGTACCTGTCAAAACCCAAAAGGTGTCAAATGTGGCAGCTCTGCTTTAAAGTGTATGTAAACCTTAATCGTTGTTTCCCTTTTGAAATTGTTTGGGTATATCCGTTTGTTAAAATTAAATAATACCTGTTAATCCAGCCAGACATTCAGTGCTGACCTGTGCACGCTGCGGTGTTATCTGAAGCTTTGTTATTAGCACTGCCTAATTCTGTTACTTACAAATCAAAATCACAGAACACCTTCCTCCTATGTTATGGAGAGGAGAAAGTGTTCTGTAACCACTTCCTATTTTAAGGGGACACCCTAGAACGAGAATTGTGTTACTTGCACAGGATGAAATTAAAGCAGAACTATAGGCAAAACTTTTTTTCATTTTTGGTTAGAGCAAGGAAGGACTATAACCCGTACCATTTTTTACTCAACCCCCCCTCCCCAATCTGTGTCCTATTGTGGAGATTTCCCTTCACTTCCTGTCCCATAACCAGACAGAAAGTGAGAAGAAATCTCTGCCAAATTAAAGTGATTGTAAAGTATTGTGTGTTTTTTTTTTTTTTTTTCTTCCTATAAAAATAACAAAGTTTTACTTACTTGCTCTGTTGCAGTGGATTTGCACAGAGCAGCCCGGATCCTCCTCTTCTCGGGTCCCTCTTCTGTGCTCCTGGCCCCTCCCCCCTGTTCAGTGCCCCCACAGCAGCTTGCTATGAGGGCACCCAAGCTGAGTCACAGCTCTGTGTCTGTTCAGACACAGAACCTCGGCCCCGCCGCTTCTCTCCCTATTTGGCTAGCTGACTATGGTTGGCGGCAGCCAATGGCGCCGCTGCTGTCTCAGGCAATCGGGGGGAGAATCTCAGATGACTGAGACACTCGTGGACATTGCTGGACAGAGAGGGACCTCGCGTAAGTATGAGGGGGGCTGCTACACCCAGAGGGCTTTTTATTTCAGTGCATAGGATGCATTAAGATAAAAAAAAAACTTCTTCTGCCTTTACAACCACTTTAAGGAAATCCCTCAGGACAAATAGGGCAAATTTCCTTAAAGTGGATGTAAACCCGAAATTTTTTTTTTATTTTTGATATCATACTGTAGAGTATAAGATTTCCTATCATTTGAGCCCAGTCTTGCCACACAGAGTTAATCCATCTCTGAGCAATCCTCTTTTATTGTTCAGTGAGAAAAACTTTGTGAGTGACAGCCTAAGACACAGGCATGATTTTTTAATTCCCACCCCCACTGCTTTCTTTAGAAGCTCTGCAAGGATTGGATGTTCCACACCTCAGCATAATTTGGCATGCAGAAGTCATGTGGTTACTTTCTTGTCTTTTCACTGGATGTTAGAGATCATAGCAGAAGTTCAGTGTAAGAAATACACAGGAGAAAATGCATATTGACAAGGGGAGTGTAGAGGTGGGCGGGGAGTCTACTGACATCACGACTCCACCCACCGAGCTCCAGACAACAGACCCACCCACAGGATCTGCAGTTTTTCGGGTCTAATAACAGACAGAGGGGAGACATTTGACAGGTAAAGATACATGCAGGAGGCATGTATATCCTTATAGATAACCCCCATGGCAGTAGTTTAGAAAGGATGACATTGGGTTTACATCCACTTTAAAGCGAAGTTCTGATCTAACGTATTTGGCACCTTTCAGGGGGGAGGGGAGAACGAGTACCTGTTTTTGACAGGTACCGTTTCCCACTTCCGAGAGACGGCGCCTTCCTCCGCTGCGGGGCCAGCTGAAAAGCGCCTTGCCCTTCACGCGTGCGCAGTAGGGAACTGGCTGTGAAGCCGGCAGGCTTCACTGCCGGATTCCCTTACCGGGAATGGCAGCGGCTGCATCCGACAGCCGATCCGAAGATTGTCAGGGGTGCTGACATTGTGGGCTCCTTGGACAGGTAAGTGTCCATATATTAAAAGTCAGCAGCTGCAGTATCTGTTTTAATTTTTCATGGGGGGGTCTGCACCTTTTCTTTAACCACTTGACGACCGCCTCACGCCGATTTACGTCGGCAAGGTGGCACGGACAGGCAAAATCACGTACATGTACGTGATTTGCCTTCCGCGGGTGGGGGGTCCGATCGGACCCCCCCCCCCGGTGCCCGAGGCGGTCGTCTTTTCTCCCACAGCGATCGGAGATGAGGGGGAGGCCATCCGTTCGTGGCCCCCCCCTCGCGATCGCCGCCGGCCAATGAGAACATTCCTTTGCTGCTGTATGCTAAACAGCAGCAAAGGAAATTATGTCATCTCTCCTCGGCTCGGTAATTTCCGTTCCGGCCCGAGGAGAGAAGACAAGTGAGTGAGTGCACAACACACACACACAGTAGAACATGCCAGGCACACAACACCCCGATTCCCCCCCCCCCGATCGCCCCCCCCAATCACCCCCCCCCCCCCCTGTCACAAACTGACACCAGCAGTTTTTTTTTTTTTTTTTTTTTCCGATTACTGTATTGGTGTCAGTTTGTGACAGTTACAGTGTTGGGACAGTTACTGTTACCCCCCTTTAGGTCTAGGATACCCCCCTAACCCCCCCTAATAAAGTTTTAACCCCTTGATCACCCCCTGTCACCAGTGTCACTAAGCGATCATTTCTGATCGCTGTATTAGTGTCGCTGGTGACGCTAGTTAGTGAGGTAAATATTTCGGTTCGCCGTCAGCGTTTTATAGCGACAGGGACCCCCATATACTATCTAATAAATGTTTTAACCCCTTGATTGCCCCCTAGTTAACCCTTTCACCACTGATCACCGTATAACTGTTACGGGTGACGCTGGTTAGTTTGTTTATTTTTTATAGTGTCAGGGCACCCGCCGTTTATTACCGAATAAAGGTTTAGCCCCCCGGTCGCCCGGCGGTGATATGCGTCACCCCAGGCAGCGTCAGATTAGCGCCAGTACCGCTAACACCCACGCACGCAGCATACGCCTCCCTTAGTGGTATAGTATCTGAACGGATCAATATCTGATCTGATCAGATCTATACTAGCGTCCCCAGCAGTTTAGGGTTCCCAAAAACGCAGTGTTAGTGGGATCAGCCCAGATACCTGCTAGCACCTGCGTTTTGTCCCTCCGCCCGGCCCACCCAAGTGCAGTATCGATCGATCACTGTCACTTACAAAACACTAAACGCATAACTGCAGCGTTCGCAGAGTCAGGCCTGATCCCTGCGATCGCTAACAGTTTTTTTGGTAGCATTTTGGTGAGCTGGCAAGCACCAGCCCCAGGCTGCGCCAGATTAGCGCCAGTACCACTGACACCCACGCACGTACCATACACCTCCCTTAGTGGTATAGTATCTGAACGGATCAATATCTGGTCCGATCAGATCTATACTAGCGTCCCCAGCAGTTTAGGGTTCCCAAAAACGCAGTGTTAGCGGGATCAGCCCAAATACCTGCTAGCACCTGCGTTGTGCCCCTCCGCCCGGCCCAGCCCAGCCCAGTCCACCCAAGTGCAGTATCGATCGATCACTGTCACTTACAAGGCACTAAACGCATAACTGCAGCGTTCGCAGAGTCAGGCCTGATCCCTGCGATCGCTAACAGTTTTTTTGGTAGCATTTTGGTGAACTAGCAAGCACCGGCCCCAGGCAGCGTCAGGTTAGCGCCAGTACCGCTAACACCCACGCACGCAGCATACGCCTCCTTTAGTGGTATAGTATCTGAACGGATCAATATCTGATCCGATCAGATCTATACTAGCGTCCCCAGCAGTTTAGGGTTCCCAAAAACGCAGTGTTAGCGGGATCAGCCCAGATACCTGCTAGCACCTGCGTTTTGCCCCTCCGCCCGGCCCAGCCCAGCCCACCCAAGTGCAGTATCGATCGATCACTGTCACTTACAAAACACTAAACGCATAACTGCAGCGTTCACAGAGTCAGGCCTGATCCCTGCGATCGCTAACAGTTTTTTTGGAAGCTTTTTATTGAACTGGCAAGCACCAGCGGCCTAGTACACCCCGGTCGTAGTCAAACCAGCTCTGCAGTAACACTTGGTGACGTGGCGAGTCCCATAAGTGCAGTTCAAGCTGGTGAGGTGGCAAGCACAAGTAGTGTCCCGCTGCCACCAAAAAGACAAACACAGGCCCGTCATGCCCATAGTGCCCTTCCTGCTGCATTCGCCAATCCTAATTGGGAACACACCGCTTCTGCAGCGCCCGTACTTCCCCCATTCACATCCCCAACCAAATGCAGTCGGCTGCATGAGAGGCATTTTTATGTCCTCCCGAGTACCCCTACCCAACGAACCCCCCCAAAAAGATGTCATGTCTGCAGCAAGCGCGGATATAGGCGTGACACCCGCTATTATTGTCCCTCCTGTCCTGACAATCCTGGTCTTTGCATTGGTGAATGTTTTGAACGCTACCATGCACTAGTTATTAGCGTAGGGTACAGCATTGCACAGACTAGGCACACTTTCACAGGGTCTCCCAAGATGCCATCGCATTTTGAGAGACCCGAACCTGGAACCGGTTACAGTTATAAAAGTTAGTTACAAAAAAAGTGTAAAAAAAAAAATATATATATATATATATAAAATAAAAAAAAATAGTTGTCGTTTTATTGTTCTCTCTCTCTATTCTCTCTATTGTTCTGCTCTTTTTTTACTGTATTCTATTCTGCAATGTTTTATTGTTATTGTTATTATGTTTTATCATGTTTGTTTTTCAGGTATGTAATTATTTATACTTTACTGTTTACTGTGCTTTATTGTTAACCATTGTTAACCATTTTTTTGTCTTCAGGTACGCCATTCACGACTTTGAATGGTTATACCAGAATGATGCCTGCAGGTTTAGGTATCATCTTGGTATCATTCTTTTCAGCCAGCGGTCGGCTTTCATGTAAAAGCAATCCTAGTGGCTAATTAGCCTCTAGACTGCTTTTACAAGCCGTGGGAGGGAATGCCCCCCCCCCCCCCACACCGTCTTCCGTGTTTTTCTCTGGCTCTCCTGTCTCAACAGGGAACCTGAGAATGCAGCCGGTGATTCAGCCAGCTGACCATAGAGCTGATCAGAGACCAGAGTGGCTCCAAACATCTCTATGGCCTAAGAAACCGGAAGCTACGATCATTTTATGACTTAGATTTCGCCGGATGTAAATAGCGCCATTGGGAAATTGGGGAAGCATTTTATCACACCGATCTTGGTGTCATCAGATGCTTTGAGGGCAGAGGAGAGATCTAGGGTCTAATAGACCCCAATTTTTTCAAAAAAGAGTACCTGTCACTACCTATTGCTATCATAGGGGATATTTGCATTCCCCGAGATAACAATAAAAATGATTAAAAATAAAAAAAAATGAAAGGAACAGTTTAAAAATAAGATAAAAAAGCAAAAAAATAATAAAGAAAAAAAAAAAAAAAAAAAAAAAAGCACCCCTGTCGCCCCCTGCTCTCGCGCTAAGGCGAACGCAAACGGCGGTCTGTCGTCAAACGTAAACAGCAATTGCACCATGCATGTGAGGTATCGCCGCGAAGGTCAGATCGAGGGCAGTAATTTTTGCAGTAGACCTCCTCTGTAAATCTAAAGTGGTAACCTGTAAAGGCTTTTAAAGGCTTTTAAAAATGCATTTATTTTGTTGCCACTGCACGTTTGTGCGCAATTTTAAAGCATGTCATGTTTGGTATCCATGTACTCGGCCTAAGATCATCTTTTTTATTTCATCAAACATTTGGGCAATATAGTGTGTTTTAGTGCATTAAAATTTAAAAAAGTGTGTTTTTTCCCCAAAAAATGCGTTTGAAAAATCGCTGCGCAAATACTGTGTGAAAAAAAAAAATGAAACACCCACCATTTTAATCTGTAGGGCATTTGCTTTAAAAAAATATATAATGTTTGGGGGTTCAAAGTAATTTTTTTGCAAAAAAAAAATAACTTTTTCATGTAAACAATGAGTGTCAGAAAGGGCTTTGTCTTCAAGTGGTTAGAAGAGTTGGTGATGTGTGACATAAGCTTCTAAATGTTGTGCATAAAATGCCAGGACAGTTCAAAACCCCCCCAAATGACCCCATTTTGGAAAGTAGACACCCCAAGCTATTTCCTGAGAGGCATGTCGAGTCCATGGAATATTTTATATTGCGACACAAGTTGCGGGAAAGAGACAAATTTTTTTTTTTTTTTTTTTTGCACAAAGTTGTCACTAAATGATATATTGCTCAAACATGCCATGGGAATATGTGAAATTACACCCCAAAATACATTCTGCTGCTTCTCCTGAGTACGGGGATACCACATGTGTGAGACCTTTTGGGAGCCTAGCCGCGTACGGGACCCCGAAAACCAAGCACCGCCTTCAGGCTTTCTAAGGGCGTGAATTTTTGATTTCACTCTTCACTGCCTATCACAGTTTCGGAGGCCATGGAAAGCCCAGGTGGCACAAAACCCCCCCAAATGACCCCATTTTGGAAAGTAGACACCCAAAGCTATTTGATGAGAGGTATAGTGAGTATTTTGCAGACCTCACTTTTTGTCACAAAGTTTTGAAAATTGAAAAAAGAAAAAAAAAAAAGTTTTTTCTTGTCTTTCTTCATTTTCAAAAACAAATGAGAGCTGCAAAATACTCACCATGCCTCTCAGCAAATAGCTTGGGGTGTCTACTTTCCAAAATGGGGTCATTTGGGGGGGGGGGGGTTTGTGCCACCTGGGCATTCCATGGCCTCCGAAACTGTGATAGGCAGTGAAGAGTGAAATCAAAAATTTTCACCCTTGGAAATCCTGAAGGCGGTGCTTGGTTTTCGGGGCCCCGTACGCGGCTAGGCTCCCAAAAAGTCCCACACATGTGGTATCCCCATACTCAGGAGAAGCAGCTGAATGTATTTTGGGGTGCAATTCCACATATGCCCATGCCCTGTGTGAGCAATATATCATTTAGTGACAACTTTGTGCAAAAAAAAAAAAAAAGTGTCACTTTCCCGCAACTTGTGTCAAAATATAAAATATTCCATGGACTCAATATGCCTCTCAGCAAATAGCTTGGGGTGTCTACTTTCCAAAATGGGGTCATTTGGGGGGGGTTTTGTGCCACCTGGGCATTCCATGGCCTCTGAAACTGTGATAGGCAGTGAAGAGTGAAATCAAAAATTTACACCCTTAGAAATCCTGAAGGCGGTGCTTGGTTTTCGGGGCCCCGTACGCGGCTAAGCTCCCAAAAAGTCCCACACATGTGGTATCCCCATACTCGGGAGAAGCAGCTGAATGTATTTTGGGGTGCAATTCCACATAGGCCCATGGCCTGTGTGAGCAATATATCATTTAGTGACAACTTTTTGTAAATATTTTTTTTTTTTTTGTCATTATTCAATCACTTGGGACAAAAAAAATAAATATTCAATGGGTTCAACATGCCTCTCAGCAATTTCCTTGGGGTGTCTACTTTCCAAAATGGGGTCATTTGGGGGGGGTTTGTACTGCCCTGCCATTTTAGCACCTCAAGAAATGACATAGGCAGTCATAAACTAAAAGCTGTGTAAATTACAGAAAATGTACCCTAGTTTGTAGACGCTATAACTTTTGCGCAAACCAATAAATATATGCTTATTGACATTTTTTTTACCAAAGACATGTGGCCGAATACATTTTGGCCTAAATGTATGACTAAAATTTAGTTTATTGGATTTTTTTTATAACAAAAAGTAGAAAATATCATTTTTTTTCAAAATTTTCGGTCTTTTTCCGTTTATAGCGCAAAAAATAAAAACTGCAGAGGTGATCAAATACCATCAAAAGAAAGCTCTATTTGTGGGAAGAAAAGGACGCAAATTTCGTTTAGGTACAGCATTGCATGACCACGCAATTAGCAGTTAAAGCGACGCAGTGCCAAATTGGAAAAAGACCTCTGGTCCTTAGGCAGCATAATGGTCCGGGGCTCAAGTGGTTAATAGGAGCACAGACTACACTAAAACCTAATAGTTGTTCTAATCCCTCCTCATTTTATCCAAAACAGGGAAATACAAAGTTTTGCCTTTTTAGTTATACTTTAAACACCATAATATAAGGACAATTGAGCCTAAGAAAAAGGAAATGGACACATGAAAAATGAAAGCATGTAAGAATGGGTAAGCTGCACTATATTATGTTCTCTGTTCTTGGGTATAGGCTTGATTTGGCTACCCTTTAAAATGTATATTCAGCACAAACTTTTTTTTTTTTTTTATGTTTTGTTTTTAACCACTGCAGCTCCGGAGGATTTTACCCCCTTCCTAACCAGAGCACTTTTTACCATTCAGCACTGCGTCGCTTTAACTGACAATTGCGTGGTTGTGCGACATTGTACCCAAACAAAATTGACATCCTTTTTTCCCACAAATAGAGCTTTCTTTTGGTGGTATTTGATCACCTCTCCGGTTTTTATTTTTTGCGCTGTAAACAAAAAAAGAGCGATAATTTTGAAAAAACGCAATATTTTTAACTTTTTGCTAAACAAATATCCCCCCAAAAATATATAAAACAATTTTTTTCCGCAGTTTAGGCCAATATGTATTCTTCTACATATTTTTGGTAAAAAAAATTGCAATAAGCGTATATTGATTGGTTTGCGCAAAATTTATAGTGTCTACAAAATAGAGGATAGATTTATGGCATTTTTATTTTTCATTTTTTTTTATTAGTAATGATGGCGATCAGCGATTTTTATCGGGACTGCGACATTATCGGACATTTTTGACACTATTTTGGGATGATTGTCATTTATACAGCAATCGATGCTATAAAAATGCATTGATTACTGTGTAAATGACACTGGCAGTGAAGGGGTTAAGTGTGTCCTAGGGAGTGATTCTAACTGTTAGGGGGCTGGGGTTTAATACACAGGACAGTGATCACTGCTCTCGATGACAGAGAGCTGTGATCTCTGTCCTGTCACTAGGCAGAACGGGGAAATGCTTTGTTTACAAAAGCATCTCCCCGTTTTTCCTCTCCGTGACACGATCGTGGGCACCCGGCGGACATAGAGTCCGCGGAACCCATGGTCACTGAGACCGTGGTGGGCGCGCACCCGAGACACCGCTTCTTAAAGGGAACGTACCTGTATGCCCTTTTGACTACCAGCTCCATTCTGCCTACGTACATTGGCGTGCACTGGTCGTCAAGCGGTTAAGAGTGGGGAAGAAGGGTAAAGCGTAAACCTTTGATTTATTTTTATTTAAAAAAAAAAAAAATAAACATCTCTATGCTTACCTGCACTGTGTAATGGTTTTGCACAGAGCAGCCTAGATCCTCCTCTTCTGGGGTCCCCCACTGGCGCTCCTGGCTATTCCTCCTTCATCAGGTGCACCCACGGAAAGCCACTTGCCATGGGGGCACCCGAGCAGGCTCGCTCCCGTGTCACAGCTTTTGATTAATAGCAGCGGGAGCCAATGACTCCTGCTGTTATCAATCTGTCCAATGAGGAGAGCAACCGGCTGGAGCCGCTGCGCTCGTGCACATCGCTGGGTCGGGCTCAGGTAATAAAGGGGGGGGGGGGGGGCCAATGCAGGGCAGAAGGTTTTTCACCCGTATGAATTAAGGTGTAAAACCTTAAAGCGTTTGTTACCCTATAAAAAAATGTTTTAAAAATCCTGTTCCTTTAAAGCATGAATAACAGCACAGTGCTTGTGCTGCATAATTTGGCCCCTTCTATCACTTAAAATACCTGGCTGATCCTGCCTGGTTCTGTCCCCCCCCCCCCCGTAAACTGACCACGGTTTATAATGGCTGCTGAGCCCTGACGCCGTGGTCAGTTTACTTTATGTGCCTCCATCATGCACAGCTTTCCTCTGTCCTCCCCTCCCCCCTCCCTGCCTGTCAGCTAGTACCAGTGTCTGCTCCTGTATCTGCTCTATTAAAAAAATTCTGTTCTATACTATATTTCAGAGCGCCGATTGAAGCTCACGTGACGAGCTGCCTCTTCTCTCCTCTCCTCCTGACTGACGTCAGCGGGGTATTCCCAGCCCCCCCCCCCCTGCTGTAGCTGTCGGATCGAGAGGCTGGTCACGTGAACACTGATCGGCGCTAGGAAATAAGGTATAGAACGGCATATTTTCAATAAGGCACATACACTGGGGCACAGAGGATTGACTGAAAATCACCAAGTGGGGTTAAAACCACTTTAAGGCTTTATAGTCGCTTTACGCTTTCCACACACAGGCTTGCATTTAATTTGATTGCTGCTGAACCAGTTGATATTCCAGCCATGGGTGGCCCTGTTGACACCACCCATCTTGACAAAAAATATATAAAAATCAGGGGAGCCGGGTAGAAAATTGTCAGGCGAAAAGTGACTGTATCCAATCGGTTGCAGTCACAGTTTGAGTATTCAGACATCTGCTGGTGCTGTGACTGCCTGAATATAATAGCCAGCAGGGGAAATTCCTCCGTCTTTGCTGTTTAGTGTGGATAGTGTAATCAGTTGAGATGAGTTTGGTTTCTTGTTTTGGGTTTCTTTTTTTCTTTATTTTGTTTTTTTATTTTGCAAGAGAATGCCTTTAAGGCAGCTGAATAGTAGACTAGCAGTGAGAAACAGGAACAGTAAATGCAAACATTGTGCTGCACTGACAAATGGGTAGTATAGGAAGCATACTGTATATGGCAGCCACCATATTTATAGCAAACCACAAATAAAAGCATTCTTTAAAATTTACACTTAGCTGATCTAATGCAAGTGTATATCTAAAACCTTAGAAAGACTGTGGATTACCTTTTTAAAGAGGGAAAGCTTAAACCTTCTCACATTGTTAATGTCTCACCCCAGGTGACACATGATATATGGAAATTGTGTACTCACTTGGGTCTCCTCTTTCCATTATCTCATTATACAAAGCTATTAATAAGATGGGAGGAGGACAAAGTGCACCCATAGGCCTGTGATGCCAGTATGGGTTCTCGACACTCTCTTGAAGCAGCCTTCATTCTCCCACGCACAAGTGGCTGCTTCAGTACAAGGGCCTACTTTTATATTTTAAGTATATTTTTAAATCTGTATTCCTCATGTGTTATGTTGACTCTTTAGCGCATATCACCCTTTCAGTACCTTGTATAGAGGGGAACTATGTTGTTGCCAGAAGTTAGTGTTTTTTTGGGGGGGGGGATTTATTTTCTGCTTTGTGGATTACCACAATGTTTTTCCTGAGTAAATGACATCCAGCTTTGAACATTGCTTACTACATTACTCGTGTCATCACTCCCTTTGTTTCCTTCTGGAGTGAAGCGTTTATTAAACACTTGATCAGACTTCTATAGAACAGTCATCAATAATGCAGCAGACACATCATTAAGTGTGCAAAGCAATATGACACCAGGATACACATGGAATTGGAATCACTTTATGTCCAAAGTACTCTGAAGACAGTGACCTGTGGAATAGGTATTACCTGAAAAGCTGTTTTTAAATAATGCATAGGGTATCTTCTCCAAGTTGTGTATTACCATATAACATAAATAGCCTATCTCATCAACAGGTGTTTTTTTTTTTTTGTTTTTTTTGTTTGTTTTTTTTTACAGAAGTGTATTAAAGCATTATTAAACCCAAAACTGTATTATATTGCAGCTTACCAATCATTCAATGTGGTGGCTGTATTAGTTTTCTCTTTTTAGGCTTTCTTCCTTCTGTTTTCACCTGGTGTTCTGACCAGTATCACACCTTATGTACTAGTGTGCCCCCACTCTGGATGAAGAGAGAGAGAGAGAGATAGATATAGATATAGATATATATATATATATATATTATAATATACAAATTGAAGCCAAACTCCAGCTCATACTGCAGTTACAGCAACATTTTCTTTCTTTTGGGATAAAGATTTCACATAAAGAAATAAAAGCTGACCATTGTCAGGTTTCCTCCTTGTAACTACAGGACAGTTTTGTTATGTTGAAAAGCAACAGACTTACTGATTGGATCACCAGATGGAAAGAGAGCCTAAATAAGAAAACATAAGAATTAGTACGCTGCAAAATAATGTACTAATGATAAATACTGTTTTTTTTTGTTTTTTGTTTTTTTTTTAAAGCAAAAGTAAACCGCACCAAAAAAATAAATAAAAATATGGACCCTCTGCAGTGTTATACTATGATGTGCTAGAATGCACCGCATACTAGCACATTATGACAGACTTACATGCACATGGAGCCCTCCAGGGCAGCTTTGTAGGGCTTCCCGGCACTTCCATCTTCAACCGGTCTTCCTTCTGGGTTCGCAGGTTCCAACTGTATGAATGGCCGGGGCTGCAGTGATATCACTCCCACGCATGCCCCAGCACAGAGCTCTGAAGGTACGGCACTGGTATGCCGTCCCCTCAGAGAGCATGCACCAGTGACGTTGCTGGCTGCATCCCATGTCAGTATCTCCTAAACAGTTCAAGTGTAGAAGATATTTGCTGTACCTGCAGGTAAGTCTTATTATCGGCTTACCTGTAGGTACAAGTTAAAAAGTAGACTTCCACTTTAACTCCACAGCCCTGGAGGATAACTTAATTTTTGGAGTTTTCAGAAGGAGAGGAAGTAGTAGTAGTATTAGTGTGTGTGTGTGTGTATGTGTATATATATATATATATATATGTGTGTGTGTGTATATATATATATATATATATATATATATATATATATATATATATATATATATATATATATATAATATATATATATAGTGTATATAATGTGTAATTATTATTTTTTTTTTTTTTTAAGTTCTCCTATGAGAATGGGAACATGTAACAAATATAAAGTTAGGTGTTTTCCCAATTTGGCATGCATCATTGGAATTTGTGAGTCCCAAAGCAAAATAATGGAAATCCTGAAAACATGGGCGCCTTGAGGACTGGAGTTGAGAAACACTGCTGTATACAGTATATCATCTTTTATGCTTTCCCTCACTTCTTAAACACTGATGAAATTTCATAGAAATGTGAAAATTCCAAGATGAAGGTACTTCAGGTTTCACTTTAGCCTAGGATCACACTGAGCTGCGGGAATGAAGCCTGAACTCGCATGATTTCACTCCCGCATGTCAGTCCCAATTTCGGCCGACAGGTTTCTGCACAGATGTCAATGTAAATCGCATTCCGAAATCGCAAAAAGTAGTACAGAAACAACTTTTTAAAATCGGTGTGGCTCCACAAATGCAGCGTCGCACCAATTGGGGCAGTGCCATTGCCGGTAATTGCTGCCGATTTAACATGTTAAATCATACCAATGTGAACCAGGGCTAAACCTTTCACTAACAGAACTGCTTTTGCGTTTTTTGTCATTACTAATTTTTCGCCAGAAGATTTACATAAAACCCTGAGACCCTGAAGAATAAAATGGTGGAAGTTCCAATTTGTTATGTCACAAGATATTAGCGCAACAGTACCTACGTGTATAGTAAAATATCAGGCTGCTCCAAGTAAAGTGATACCCAACATGTCAAGCCTTATAATTGCTTGTGTCCATAAAACACAATTGCTTGTGTACCCTACATTTTGCATAGATGATGCCAGGGTGCTTTTGATTTAAATCAAGTCAATTTTAAATCACAATTTTATTCATGCTTTAACTCGCTAGTAAAAAGGTGCCCTTGTTGTTTTAACTTTGGATAGTAAAACATTATTTTTCTGCCAGTAAATACCTTATACAACCCACTTCCTGTTTCTTGTCTGGTCATTAGCCTAGGCTTATGACATCATGCACAGCTCTCTCTCTCTCACTTTTGTGAGAGTTTGCCAGGAAGGGAAGGGAGAATGAGTCATAAGAGGGCGAGTCATAAGTGAGCCAATGAGAGCTGCAGAGCTGGAGGTGTGCCTCTTTGTGTCTGTGTAAATCTAGGAAGTGAACAGGCAGCAGCTTCAGCTGCCCACAGTTAAAATGTTTGCAGCCAGACTCGGTGGAGGGAGATTTCTGCAGCATATTTGGCAAGTACAGAATGACAGTATATATAATATAATATGCAATGTGGATGGAGGGAAGCTTCAGAATGGCAAAGATGTTTTTATTACAAATTATGTGAGCAGACTGCAGTTCCTCTTTAATCCTCATTTTTAAAGAGTAACTGTCATCCCTGTCCAGCAGCGGCTCCTTCTCTGATGGGCTGTTGACTCACCGACAGTCCCATTCACTTTAATGGGATGGCTGGTGATGCGGCAGTGACACAACAAGGTGAGGGACGTGTTGGTAGCAGGTAGGTGAATTCCCCTCTAATGGGCGCTGCCATGATGGATCTGAAATGACAGGTGCTCTTTAAATGTAAGAACTCATCTTGCTGGTAGTTAGAATCTTTAATATTTTCAAACAAAATGAAGGTTTCCTATTTAGAATAATAAGCTGTCAGGTTATTAAAACAGCGATATCAGAACCAATTTTAGGTTAATGGGTTAATCACACATAGTTGGAGAACGACTCAAATTATTTTATTTAATTAAAACAATAACCTTGCCAGTGCATGTTCTCTCTACGTGCAGAGCTTGGATTCATTGAATGAGTTTACCAAAAATGTAAATATTGCAGAATATACAGCCTCATGCTACATAACTAAGCTCCAATTCATGCTGAATACAATACATTAATAATTTATCTTAACTAGAAAACGATCTTTAGATAGATTTTTACTCCAAAAGCATTTTATTTAAAATGCATTTTATACAAATAAATCTTGATTTGAAATCAAATCCAATTTTGTTTTGGTTTTATTTATTTATTTTAAATCATCGATTTTTATCTACCCTAGATGATACTTTAAAAGCCCCTACAGGTCCTTAGTTTAGAGTTAGCTGTGAATAAGGCCATAGAATGTTATTTTTCTCACTCCGGCATGTGCTGCAATATGTAAGGTGCAGCGCAATCAACATTTCTCATACCTAGGTGCCCCAATGCCTAGAGATGTAATTTCCTGCTTGTGTTATTGGCTCACTGGTTTTCCAAGAAGTCTGTGTTAGGTTACAAGTCACATTTTAGTCATTCCCTGCAGTAGGAGTTTGTTTTGGTGAGATACAAGGCTTGTCCTCATCAAGGGATGCAGATACTGCAGCTTTCCACCTTTGTGAAAAAGTGTGAATTTTTTGTGAAAACATTGATAAATGGATCCCTAAGATTTGATCAGCTAATTACAATAAAGGCTGACCCTCCCATTCAGGATTCAGTTCGAGAGGGCTTGGTAAAATGGAAAGCTTTTTCTTCAGAACAGGGAAAGCCAAGAATCTTCAAAAAAATTTACCTAAAATCCAAGCAATGACTAGGGGTCACTTGGCAAGGATCGTGCTTATACTTTAAATACATCTTAAAATAACCATTATGTGTTTGTTTCCAAACTACAAAATATGTCTAGATTTTATGAAGACAACATACAGGCATACCCCACTTTTAAGTACACAATGGGGTTTATTTACTAAAGCTGGAAAGTGCAAAATCAGGCTCACTTCTGTATAGAAACCAATGAGCTTCTAACCCCAGATTGTTCAATTAAGCTTCAGTAATAAAACCTGGAAGCTCATTGGTTTCTATGCAGAATTGAGCCTGATTTTTCACTTTCCAGCTTTAGTAAATAAACCCCATTGTGTACTTAAAAGTGGGGTATGTCTGTACATATGTAAAAATAAGCCTACGTTTTATACGTTGATTTACACCTTAATCTAATATCTTCGGCGAGTTTTAAAATGTCACTTACTAACTACATTATTATCCTGCTCTAGTGGGTGTCCTTGGCCTCTGCCATGCACTGAAAATTACATCTGGTCTGTCTAAATCTGCTTTTGCCTGCGCTTTTTTTTTTTTTTTTCATCTGCATGTCTTCTTCAGTGTTCTTGTCCACAAAGACTGAAAAAAGAGATCTAGACTGTTTTTCCTCTTGTAGAAGGAAATCTATACACTGTCAGTATTTTCATTTGGTCAACACTCGTGCTATTGCGCTTCATAGTGTTTCTGAAATTACCGTATTTTTCGCTCCATAAGATGCACCTGACCATAAGACACACCTAGGTTTTAGAGAAAAACAAGAAAAAAATATTCTGAACCACATGGTGTACTAAAATATTTACCAGTGGCAATGAAATGCAGCCTGACCTGTGCCATAAAAAGCAGCCTGACCACCTCGCACAGACTGGCATTTCCATGCGAGGACATCATCGCATCCAATCTACATGTCACTCAGACAGAAGACAGCAGCCCCAGCGGCGGCCGTACTCCATTCGGCCGCTTCTTCTTCGGTCTGTGGCTGAGTGACAGGCCCAGGCTGGAGATCGCCCAGCACTCATGGGATGTCTCTCCTTCTCGCTCGTCTGCCATTTATGTAACACTGAGGGCTCCCACGCGCATGCGTGGGAATTACATCATCGCAGCTCCGGCCACTCACAGAGCCGGAGCCCTCGAACCCAGAAGTAACACTGGGAAAAACATGTCAGCCCCCTCAGCGGTGACTGGGCGCCGATGCGGGGGCTTCGTTCTAAGGTAAGTATTTCATAATAACCTAGTATGCTTTAAATGATCAACATATTGTACTTGCCTGCCCTGTACAGTGTTTTTTCCCAGAGCAGCTCTGATGCGCCTCTTCTCTGGTCCCCCCTGCTGGCGCTCCTGGCTTCTCCTCTTCTCGGTGTGCCACCATAGGAAGCTGCTTCCTAAAGTTACACACCTGCAGGCTCTAACCCAAGCCAGGCTGTTTGTCTATAGACAGAGAAGCTCGGACACGCCCCCGCTCCCTTGTTACGGGATTTATTTGACAGCAGCAGAAACTACTGGCTCTCGTTGTTGCCTCTCTGTCCTGTGAGGAGGGAAAGAATGGAGAGAGCCCTTGCTCTCAGGCACAGCGCTGGATCGAAAACTGGCTCAAGTAAGTATATAGCGGGGCTGGGGGGGAACCTTTGCACAGGAGGTCTTTTTTTTACCTTAAAGTGGTTTTCCGGCCGAAATGATACTTTTTAAATAAAAATACCCCTATAATACACAAGCTTAATGTATTCTAGTAAAGTTAGTCTGTAAACTAAGGTCTGTTTTGCTAGTTTATAGCAGTAGTTTGATATTTTATAAACTTGCAGCAGGTTGTGGCCATCTTAAGTGTGGGCATCTGAAGCCAGACTGTATTTCTTCCTGGATCTCATCCTTGCAGATCTCGCACATGCTCAGTGCAGCACAAGCAGTGTAATAGGTTTCAGGTCAGGTTTCCATAGCAACGGCAGTGTCGGAGGAAGTTGCCACGCTTTCCCAGAAGGCATTGCAAACAGGAAATGATGCGATGGGCCACAGCCAGGGAGGAGGAAGTGAAAAATGAATACAGCAGATATACAGTAGGTGCTGAGAAAAAAAAAAATATCCAATTCGTTTACAGTGCACAGTTTAGTGAAGGATGCTGAAGAGTTGTAAAAGTGGGTGGAACTCCACTTTAATGCATAGAATGTATTACGGTAAGAAACCTTCTACCTTTACAACCACTTTAGGCTTGTTTCCCACTGGAGAATGCAGCGGCTCACAGCAGGAGTCCAGTGCGTCACCATTCACTGTTTCAGGTCTGATTGGGCTGAATTTGGACCTAAAACGGACCAAAAGACACACAGGACTCCTGTGTAATTCGCACCGGAGATGCTGCGGAGATGTGTGAACCGGCTCCATAAAGAGCCGGTTACAATCTCCTGCTATGCGAATTGAATGCGGAGAAACACAAATCCAATTCTCAATGATGTGAACCCAGCCTTAACCTTAATTGGCGTCCAGGCCTTCTCTTCTGTTGTGCTTTGATAGTTGCTGCACACCCATCTTACATGTTGGCTAGAAGTACATGTGCAGAATTGTTACACACATACTCTAAAATATCCTTACCTCTGTGTAACGGTTTTGCACAGAGCAGCCCCAATCCTCCTCTTCTAGGGTCCCCCACAAGCGCTCCTGGCTCCTCCTCTTCAGTGAGTGCACCCATAGAAAGCACTTCGGCCCCACTCCCTTGTCAAAGAATTAGATTGCCATAGTGGGAGCCAGTGGCTTTCACTGCTATCAATCTTCCCCGTGAGAAGGGAGAGAGCCGCTGCTGTCATGCAACGCTGGATCCAGAATGGGCTCTGTTAAGTATAAGGGGGGCTGAGGGGATCCTGTGACACAGAAGGTTTTGTACCTTAAAGCATAGAATGCATTTGTCACCAGTCCTATTCAACATCTACATCTGCCCACTCCTCAAAATCATCAGAAAATCGGACCTCTGCTTCCACTCATACGCTGATGACACCCAACTGTACCTTCGCATCACTGGACAAAAAGACCACCATCAGCAATTAGAGAAATGCCTCACTGTGATAGATGACTGGATGACCATTAGCTCCCTCAAACTCAACGGTTCAAAAACAGAACTACTTCTACACGCTAACCAAAATGCCAAAAACAAGACTCCGTGGACACCTCCCACCATCTTAGGACAAACCATCTCTCTGAGCACCAAAGCCAAAAGCCTCCGAGTTATCTTTGACTCAGGAATGACAATGGATGCACAAATAGGATCGGTAGTTAGCGGATCCCACCATCTCCTCCGCCTGTTACGTAGACTTATCCCCTTCATCCCAGAAGAGGACAAAGCAGCAGTAGTTGGAACAATCATCAATTCCCAACTCGATTACGCTAACTCGCTCTACATAGGATTACCCCAATATCAGCTTGTGCGCCTACAGGTCATCCAAAATGCGGCGGTAAGACTGTTAACAGGAAAAAAAACCTGAGAGTCAATTTCCCCATCCCTAAGGAACCTACATTGGCTAACCGTAAAGAATTGGATCACATTCAAGACCCTCTGCCTCACCCACAAATGCATACAAGGAAACGCGCCTCAATACCTTCGAGAGAAAATAAAACACTACACACCCAATCGCAATCTTCAATCATCTAACCAAAACCTCCTTCTCATTCCCAAATACCACTACAAAGCAAAGGGAGAACGAAGATTCGCAGTCCAAGGACCTCGACTATGGAACGCACTTCCGACCCACATCCGCATGGAAGAAAACCACCTGGCTTTCAGGAAAAAACTCAAGACCTTCCTCTTCTAGAAGCTGACAACACCATACGCATTTAGCGCCTTGAGGCGATTCAATTCGCATTTGCAGCGCTTTATACATTTTTTAATTCATTCATTAAGGTAAAAAAAAAAATATTAGGCTTAAGAACCACTGTTTTAAAATCTTACATTTACCACTTGAACACCAGCCTTTGTATATACCCCTTCATTGTCAGCCCATTGTTTTCAGGTTTAGGCGTTGTTAAAACTTTACTTTAAAAACCATGGGACTCTTTGAACTGCAGTTTCAGGCTGGGTTCACACCATTGCTAATTGGATGTGGGTTTTCCACATCCAATTCACAATAGCAGGAGATTTTGACTGGCCCTCTATGGAGCCAGTTCACATATCTCCGCTGCGGCCCTCGTGCGTTTTGCACAAAAATGCTGTGCGTCTTTTGGTCCGTTTCAGGTCCGAATTCAGCCCAAAATTCGGGCTGAAATCAGACCTGAAACGGTGAACGGGGACACACCGGACCTCTGCTGTGAGACGGATGCGGTGATGGTGTGAACACAGCCCTTAAGCACTGGACTGGGACTAAAGAATTAATGGTTTGTTTTGATGCCACAGACCCAGAATGCTAATTGGGAGTTGTGACTTAATTTACTGCACGCTTGTTCTAGTTTGTAATTTAACCACTTGACCTCCAGGCCTCACATTCTGCCACCTGTAAAATTGATCACTTATACAAGATAGGAAATCTCTTCATGAAAAACCAGGATCATGGTTGCAGCCTCTTCCATGAGCCCGGGTATAACCACCTCAATATGACGAGATATCTATCTATATATTATATATTATAAATATATATATATATATATATATATATATATATATATATATATATATATATATATATATATATATATATTACTGTGTATATATGTATCTCAGTTTTGAGGTGGTTAAAGCATACCTAAAGCCAACTTTTCTTAATTATAAATACTAAAGATGCACTGAAATTTCGGCCTCCAAAACATATCGGCCGAAAATTGTGTTATCGGCATTTTGCCGATAAGTGAAAAAGGTGCCGATAATGGCACCGAAACCGCACGCAGTTTTACTGTGCTTCTGGTGTGTTTTTCATAGGTCATGTGACTCAAAAACATAACACAGGTGCGTTGTTGATGCTTTCTTGCTGTGTTTTCAATGCATTTCAACGGGAGTTGTGTTTTTAGTGCGTTTTTTTTTTTTTTTTCTGACCAAAAATGCAACAAGCAAGATTTTTAACACCCCAACAGAAGCGCAACAGACCAGTGTGAAGACATACATAGAATTGAAAGGGATCCATTTTTTTTGCACTAAAGGTGCCAATAATGGTTGACAATATATTCATATTCATTTAAATACAAGATATTAATTAAAAAGTTGAATATAGCACAATTTATATATAAAAATATAATATATATTTTTTTAAAACTGTCATTTTAGTTTTTCTTTATTTTTTTGTATCTTGTTTGTTTGTTTTCCGATTCAGTAACATCTATAATATTTTGGATTTCCCATTATGTTTGGATGGAGAAGGTAAAATCTCCTCCGCAGAAACACGGTCAGCAGTAAGGCTTCATGTACACAGGATGTTTTTACAATGTTTTTACAACCTCTCCTGAACGATTTAACTTGACAGATGGTGACCAACGTTTAAAATGTCTGTTTTGCTGCGTCTACATGCGTTTTGCCACATTTGCGATAATCGTTTTTCATTTTCTTTTACATTTTTTTTATTTAAAAAAAAAAATTTATTAAATGAAAAACTCCTGTAAACGAAACGCGAGTTACCGCGTTTACAAGCTGTTGCAGGCATTTGGCGTTTCAAATGCCTCTGAACATCCGTCCTGAATTTTTTTTTTTTTTTGTGTTCCAAAAAATGCTTGTAAACTCAACTGCCTAGAAACGATCCTGTGTCCATGTACTGATAAGATAACATAGAGGAGAGTTCAGGGGCAACAGAAAAAAAACGCCCAACTGCTCCTAAACATCCGTTTACCAGGAGCAGCGTACATGAGGCCTAAGAGGGTCCATTCACACTTGTGCAACTTTTCATGTGACTTTGACATGACAAGTCACAGCCCATTGTTTGCAATGGCACCCGTTCAGATCGGTGCAACTTAGTCGCAGGGATTTTGAAAAGGTGCCTGCACTACTTTGTGACTTTTGATGCGACTTTGATCCAGAGAATGTAAAGTCGCGCTCCAAAGTCGTACAAAATCGCTAGTATTTGAAGCGCTCATGTGAATGGAGCCTTCCCTACTCTATCCTAGACTAAAAAGTTTTGAATTTAGATGCACTTGAAAGAAAAAAAATGTTGCAACTTCATTCTAATCCCTGGTTATTCAACAGGCAAAGCTTTGACATTTCCTGATGATGGCTTTATTTCGCCTCCTTGTCTCCTGCATATTTTATTGGCCAGTGAAGACAGATCATTATTATGATTGGCAAATAGAAATAGGTGTGGGGGGGGGGAGTCTGAAGGTAGTGGCATGTCAGAAAGCCCCGTTCCTCTTTTGTCAAAATGCTGTTGGGTTTTCAAGCATAGGTGCCTCCGACGTATGTGTTTATGTTCATATGTGTGTATATGTGGGGGTGGGCTTCTAAATTTTATTTGGGGGGGTTTATGTGCTTGGGTGTAAATAAATATATATCATTTTTCTTTTTTCACTGTCGGGTTCTCTTTAATGAGACCTCCATGCTCTAAAAGACCCTGCTTGTCTCCTCTGGGCTCTACTGAAGCCAGGCACCCCCTGTGAGGGTCTGTCAGTGGGGGGAGGGGTGGTATTTGAGTGGGTTGGGGGACTGTCAAGGCAGGGAAGGAGTGGTATTTGGGGGGTTTGGAGGTCTGTGAGTGGGGGGAGGGGTGGTATTTGAGGGGTTGGGGCTCTGTTAGTAGAGGGAGGGGTGCCACTGATAAACCTTCATCCCTTCAACTACCAATCCCTGCCCCCACTGATGGACCCCCACCCTCTCCACTACTCTTCCCACTGACCCACACCTCACCAACTACCACTCCCCTCAACAGATCCCCTCCCTCCACTGACCTGGGAAGATAAAGGGTTCAACGTTCAAGACAAACAAGGTTCGAGGCAGTGATCATTCAAGGAATTGTCCAGAGAGCTGTCCAGCATCCCCTGTGGCTCAGCAATAAAAGTTACCGCTAGACAAAGCAGAGGTTCAGGTACAGGCTCTGGCTGGAACTATACCTCTTACAATCCTAGCAGTCCACATCCTCTGTGTTCCTAGAAGGCGGGCTTAACACTGGCTGCTGCTCCGAGTTCTCCAGTAGCAGCCTCTCCTTGCAGCTGTGCCTGTGTATAATCTCTGTCTGATCAGGCACAGAATCATCTCCTGACTCAAACATGAACAAGGACAGCAGTGGAAGCAGTAAAACTGACAGATAGGTCCAAGTAGCTGCTCTCCTCTCTGCCAGCATTGTGGACTGGGGTCACACACCTGTATATCCAAAAGCTTTACAAATACTTTTGTTTAGCTTTAAAAATTAAAGCTTAAAACTTTCACTCCAAGTGAGCAGTATTAATGGTTTAAATATTGATCAAAATATTCTTTTTATTGATCTTCTAAAAATATTGGGTTTTGCCATTTTATAAAATGTGTCTTTGTCAGGATGAAAAGGAAAAACGTCGCCTGGAGATGTTAGAAAGGAAAAAGGAAAGCCAACGTTTGCTAGATGAAGAAGATGCCAGGTTGAAGAGTAAACAGGCAAAATCTGCACCTCCTGCAAAAGTGACAAGGTCTCAGATAGAAGAAACTCTGAAGAAAGAGGAAGCCGAGAAAGGTTAGAGCTGCATATGGTAGACCGATGTGCTGTAGTTTCTCATTCAAACTATGTCAAACAAATTGATAATTTATTTCCAGGAACTGTTGAAAAACCCAAGACTCACCTAGACATGCCATTAGAAGAAAATATAAATCGTCGTGTACTGGAAGAAGGGGAAGTGGAAGCACGTTCTGTAGAAGATGCTATTGCTGCACTAAGGTAGAAATTTAAAAATGCCTTTTTATGCTACCTTTCCTTACTTCTCTTGACTTTATTCATAAAGAACACATTTTATATTGTGTAGTGAATTGGTCTAAAGCTTTCATGTCCATGATGATTCTTGAAGTAGAAATTTTCAAGCATCAGTTACTAACTGCGTTTTAACAATGTGCCTTTTCTATGGCTACAAATCATGGTACAGATCTGCTGTGATTGGCCTTTTACCATGTGATCACTGTGACCAATCAGAGAGATCACAATGACCTGATCACTGTGATTGGTCACAGAGACATGGTACCAGGTCCGCATGTAGCATAAAGCATAACCTTCATATAAACTCCACCCAGGATGATAACAGAGCACCTGAACACCCATATTATTACAATAGGCCAGGCATTAAATGGTTAAAAATCAGCATCTACAAACCGAAACTTCCAAACAAGAATGTAAAAATCTCCTCTACTATAGCCTGTGTGTACAGGGCAGCAAATGACACAATGAAATTACATGATCAGTGTACATCCTATGCAGATGAAAAACGCAAAGTGCAGATAGGAAGGTTTATAATAAGTTTTCACAGAGGCATCATCTTCATAAACCATGGTTTATAGGCTTGTACCTTCAGGTGACTGAACCCTGAACCTGAGAATCCTCAGTTTTTTGTTAGTGTCTGAAGGTGAAGGACCTCTTCTTTGTCCCAGAAAAATAAGCTTCTTTAGTATACTATTATTTTTCTTATTTTCTTAAAATTCTTCAACCCTCACTTTCTTCTAATGCCTACACAAGAACACTGTATCCAGAACCATGGTAAAACCTTGGGAGCCATACCTGGACCCTATGCTGTGATGCCCTGTAATGTTTGCTTTTGGCACTAGATCCTGCATCCTTGGCATTTGGTGCAAAGTGTTGTTAGCCACAGGATGCTATACAGGTCCAGGGTCATGGTCCATCGCTTTGGAAACTAGTCCCTGAAGACCCACCGTGAAGGAAGAAGCCTGGACTTTATGTACAGTCCAGCTTGCTGGACAGGGTCACTCTGTATCTCTGGCCTTGCTGTAAAATAGGAGCTATGTTCACTTCACAGTGCAAGTTTTTCAAAGTTGGCACTAAAATTCAACCACTTAGAGCCAAGGCTTCTGTGGATGACCAGGTGTTTCTTCACAGCACTTGTCGCACACTTTAAAGCCACATTCACCAATAGCCCCCTAATAGGTACTCCACAAGGGAATACCCTCACTTAAAGCTATGGCAGAGACCAGGTGAAAGAGAGCCAATTCTAAACAGCAGACAAACATTTGCTTGGCCGAAGGCCCGCACATCACTCAGCCCCAGAGTGGTGATGTGTCCCTTTCACCGGAACTGGACCCAATTTTAACACCGATCTCGGTATCTAATTCTATTTTAGGCACACAACAAGCTGCTTACTTGACAAAAAATGACTTTTCTGCATCTTTGTCACAATTCCATGAAAAAGATCATAATGCAACCACCTTTTTCAAGAGCTCAGAAATGCCCCACCTCTTCTCCTGTTCCCGTTTCTCAATCTGTCAGACCCTAATATGGTGGTCCCAGACAGTGCAAAATCAGAAGGGAATGAAGAGGATGTTGAGGCAGTGTTGGAGGAAGCTGCAGAAAATTTTTCTCTCCCACATTGTCACTATATTAAAGATGAAACTTCATGCAACATGCTTGCTAACGTTGATTAGCTCATTCCCTATTTGCACAAAAGTCTTTGTCATTGTGCAAATTAACTCTCCTACATCTCACCATGCTCCTTAGTGCACAGAGTCCTACAAAAACTCACAGAATATTTCCTGTTCATGAACAGATAGAATGTGCAGTTTATAGCAATTGGGTCACTCCTGAAAGGATTTCCACTTCCTTGCTGAATTCTATTCAGTGGGTAAAGTTTGCAAAAAACGTTGGCTATTCCTGTGGTTGACCCTGCCTGTTTTTCCAAACAGACATCTCACTGTACCTATTGAAGATGTTCCTTTTACAAGGATTCTGCTTAAAATTTGAGGCTCTTTTAAAAGCGCTATTTTACCTGGCAAGCCCAGCCCTGTAACTAGCTCTTCTGTAACTGCTGTGTTTAAACTGCAGCTAACTCGACTAGGACCATGAATAACCAACATGACCCTGTATTTCAGGACTGTGCTGTTGCTGAGCAATTACATCAGTTGCCTTCTTGCAATCATTTTTTGTGTAGATACCCTGTAATGCATCATGAGACAAATACCCTGAGCTCTATAGCTCTAATCTCCATATGTGCTGAATCTTAGGGCTAAAGGCTTGGACAGCAGAAGATGCCTGTAAAAAGCCCCTCACATTTATGACCTTCTAGGGATGACATCTGTTTGAGGTACTTGACCAACTTTTTGAAGAGGTTACAGGTGCGAGGGTTTTGCTTCCTGAATCGTCCTCCTCAGGTGCAGAGCACCTGCATGCTCTTACTATATTTCAACTTCAAAAACTTAAATTCAGCCCTTTCTTTTGGCACAAGGCTTGACCCACAAAAGCCACCAAGCCTTCCCCAAAGCTTTTTTCACAATGAAAGGGTGCACTCCTAAGAGTAGGGGGGTGTCTGTTACAGTTTGGATCTCCTGTGTGTCTCAGACCTGTGGTGATTTTCAAAATATACAAGATTCAAAACTCTACTACCCCACCACTTTCTTTTTTTTAAATCAACCAAAAACTGTCCAAGGACAGTCAGATTTGCAGAATGCCTTGAATTACCTCTTTTTGCATGGAATCTACAAGGTCAGAAATTACCTTTCTGAGACAAGAGGAACACATGACCTCTTCCAGGCAGCACCCATTACCCATTGCACGGTGAATAAGAAACTTCATTATAAGAGCCTATACTCCCTAAATAAAAACCTCCTACTGTGCTGTTACTCGTCCACTCCATCATATCTTGGCGTATTCTGGGTCTTTAGGTCAAAAACCTCTATAAGGCTGCAACCTGGTCTTCTGTTCGTGCTTTTTCGAAGTTTTACCATCCAGTCTTCTGCAGATGCAACTTTCGGCCACAAGGTTCTTGTAGCGACACACTGAATTTTGGGTTTTTAACCCCTCTTGGCATAGTTCTGTTTGCTTAGTTGTTGCCCACCTTTATATTCATTGCTTGAGGACATCCCCTGGTGTATGAATAAGCTGCCTCTGTCCTGTACTGTATGATTAAAATAAGTGACCTGCTTGTAAATTCCATATCTTGGAGTACAATATAGTAAACTGTCTCGGTTACTCTTCATTGCATGCTACAAAACTGAGGACTCGCGAAGAAATCTATGGAAAAGCGCAGCTAACCTGCTTGAAAACCACAGGTTAGCTGCTCTTTAGCAAAAGTGCAGCAGTGCATTGTGAAGCCAACCTAAGAGGGAGATGTGAAATCAGCTGGGAAACCCACTGAAAAAGCCCCAAGGTGCATAATTTTTCAGGATTGCATGCATGCATGCATGCATTATTTTAAACTCACGTTTGTTTTGCATTAAACAAAAACATTCATTAGTTCTCCTTTAACAATTCAGAAGTGTCAGCAAGGCTTCTCTTTGGTAACATGGATGACCAGTTCTAGATTAAAGTAGAGCTAAAGACAATCCTTTTTATTATTTTTGGATAGATTAAGAGAGGATAATAACCCCTGTCAGTTTTTTTTTTCTGTGTCCCATTGGGGAGATTTACCTTCACTTCCTGTCTATAGACACACCTGGAATTGAGGGGAAATGCCTCCAAAGTGAGGGCATTTCTGTCCTCTTTAGAAGATTTCCACTCTATTCCAGTTCTGATGACAACCCCAAATTTTAGATTTCCCTTCGCAGTTGTACTTTACCTACTTTAACTAAAATTGAATCTTTAAAATGATAGGAAGGTTTTCTTTTTTTTTTTCTTTTTTTATTATTAGAGGAAAGCCGCATGTTCAATATGGTTGCCCAAGTATGGAGTCCATGTGGTCTCATTTTACTCAATTTGACTGAAATTCAGTTCTATTGATTGCTAGTGGCAGTCACCCCATTGCTGCTGATATTTTGCATTGAGGGAGCAATGGAGCAAGGTATCTCTTCAGGTAACCATGGCGAGACTGCATAGAATAGTGTAGGTTGAGAAACGTCAGTAACTAGCATACATAAAATAAGGTCCAAAGTTGCTGACTATGTTGGTCCTCTTGTGAGAATCTGTATCATAATAGAATGCAGTACTTGATGAGAAAGGGTAGGTGGGAGGCTGACAACACAGCACATGTGTATGTGTTTTAACACACAGCTAGGGAATTCACTGCCTGAGTACTGCACACTGTGTAAAGCTACATGCTTTGATTGGCCCATCGGCATCAAATCCCAGGATTTTTAGGTGCCCAGCAGGCACAGGTGCACAATCATGTCCTGCTACCAAAAATCTATGACAGGCTGAAAAATGTGGCCACTACTGATCGGTACTCACGTTTAGAGCCATATGCGCTTGGGCGCGTATGGTGTGATTTGACAGGCAGCGGACCTGGGTGGTGCACCCATGCCCCCCCCCCGGGTGCCCGAAAATCCTGGGATTTGACAATGACAGGACAAACCCCTGTGTGCATGAGGTCTAACAAAGCAAGCCTAAAACTGAGAAGTGGTAAATGCCAGGTCAATATGCAATATTGCATACTAAATGGATATTTTTCCCCCCCAAACGGTTCATTGTTCTATGTAAATTCACTCCTGTAAGACCCTTTTCACACTGAAGGCACTTTGTGGGCGTTTTAGCGTGAAAAATAGCACCTGAAAAGTGCCTCTCAGGCCTCCCCAGTGTAAAAGTCCTAGTGCTTTCCCACTGGGGCGGTACGCTTGCAGGACAGAAAATAAAAAGTCCTGCAAGCAGCGTCTTTGGGCCGGTGCGGGAGCGGTGTATACACTGCTCCTAAACCGCCACTGCCATTGAAATCAATGGGCAGCGCTGCCAAAGGGACAGAAAGTGAGGTGAAATCTTCTGAACAGTGGGCACAGACAGCAATACAAGCGTTACAGGGGTGTTAACCCTTCCCTATGCTATCCAAAAAATGTAATTCTGTTTTTTGGGAGTTGCACTTAAAAAATGTACCTGTTCCAACTTGCCTACAAATTCAACTTTAAAGTGATACTAAAGTCTTTGTTATTTTTATTGAAAAAAAAAAAAAACATGTTCTACTTACCTGCTCTGTGCAGTGGTTTTGCACGGAGCAGCCCAGATCCTCCTCTTCTCAGGTCCGTCCTGTTGAGCGCCCCCACAGCAAGCACACTGACTTTGACAGCAGCGGAAGCCAGTGACGCTGCTGTCTCAGCCAATGAGGAGGGGAGTTCCGGACTCTCGCGCAACATTGCTGGATCTAGATGGACCTCAAGTAACTATTAGGGGGGCTGCTGCGCGCACACACGGCTTTTTATCTAATTGCATTAAGATAAAAAAAGAACAAAAACCTTCTGCCTTTGTAACCACTTTGTATTAACACCTTAGTGTACCGTGTTAGCTGCAGAGCACTTTCCAGGTCCAGAGCCATGGCACAGCCCCAAGTATAATCCTGTCTCTGAGCTCTTTTCTCTTTCGTTCATCGACGGACACAGCGCCTCCTTAATCTTGACCATTGGGTTATATCGCCTCTGCAGGAGTAGGACTAAGCAGAACAAAAAACACCTGGCTACACCCATGGGCTGTCCTCAGTCCAGTATATAACCCCCTCCCTGCTCTAGGTATTCAATTTATTTCTGACTAGTCAGGAGTAAGAACCTAGCTCCTTGCTGGGATCTTTTGGTCGTTACAAATTTTTACTTTTTTGTCTCTTTTTTTTCCCATGCATTTTCTCCTGGGAGATCTGTAATCAACTGCCGGGCTGGGCGACGGGCTGGATAATCTAGATCCAGTGGTCTCCCCAGTCCGGCCAGCAAGTGTGTGCAGACTGCAGCTACACGCTAGGTCGGCCACGAAATAGCTTCAACGGACGGAGGCTGGCCCGCGAGTTAAACATCCCGCAGGGTCACATACGAACGGGCTCTGGACCGAGTCACAGCGGTCCCTTGGCCCGCAGCCCCCCACTTTGGTGGCGAGGAGTTCTGTCTGGAGGGTCACCTGCACCATGGATCGGTAAGTACAGTTCCCCCTTTCCCCTTTTGTGCAGTTTGGGGTGGATGCGGGTACCCTTCAGGGATGGGCGGACCTGCCTGCAGGATCCTTGCTCCCATCCTAAAGTCCCCTGGTTAAACTGGGCTTCCCCCTCCCCCCACGGATTGTGGGGAGTCCCAGGGCAGGCAGCAGAGACCCCTGGAGATCTCCCCTGCCATTTCCCTTCTGGGTAGTGTGTCTCCTGCCCTGGTGGTATTAGGGGGTTCCAGTGCAGAGGGTGCAGCAGAGAATCCCTAGGTGTATGCCCTGCTGTGTGAGGTAGTGTGCAGTTTGGGGGTCCCAGTGTAGAGTGCACAGCGATGCCCCCTTAAATGTTCACCCTGCCTGGTGGAGTACAGTACCTTTTTGGAAGGGGGTCCCCTTGCAGAGGGTGCAGCAATGTTGAAGGCACAGAGAGGATCCTGGCAGCATGCTTCCGCATGTCAAATGGCCGGCGGACATGTTTGGGTGGTCTGATGACATCACGGCAGCCATTTTCTCTTGGTCTGGCTGATCTCTGGCTGGCAGCCATGTTTGTGTAGACAATGATATCACGGCGGCCATTTTTCGTTAGCCTAGTGAGACACTAGAGGTGGCCAGAACCTCATGGAGATGCCAGAGCTCCTCCTCTTCCCCTTCCTCCCCTATGCTTCTCTTCCTGTCCCGGGATATAAGAAAATGGACGCTGGGTCCGAATTGCGGCGCTCCTCCATTTGGTAGGGTGAGTCTTTGGGGGTCCTTGTGAATCTCCCTCTCTGCTGATAGGTACCCTGGCCGATGGGGTGTCCTTTAGTGGTGCCAAAGTTCTTTTGTACTACAGGGTCTTCTTCCTTATGGAACCTCAGGGTCACATCTCACCCACTGATCCCCTCATGGAGGTGGCAGGTCCGTCGGAACCCCAGCTTCCGATGGTTGCGCTGACGGCAGTCCTTGAGTCATTAGTATCCGGGGTGGAAGTAGCGCGTGGGCAAAGACCTGGGAGGAAGCGTCCCCCTGCTCAGTCTGTCTCATCTGAGCAGGTTCCCCCTGCTTATGTTGATTTAGCAGACCAGTTGGTCCATGGGCTACAGTATATTTGTGATGTAGCTCCTGTGCTGTCCAAGCTTTCTAATTCAGCAGTGGTGATTCGGCGTGTGCTGTGGCTTAAGAATTGGTCGGCAGACCAAGCCTCTAAAAAAGCTCTCAATTATCTGCCCTTTCAAGGCGACCGCCTGTTTGGGGCTACCCTGGATGACCTCATTAAGGGTGTCACAGGGGGAAAGAGTAGATTCCTGCCTCAATCTAGGAAAGGGAAGGAACCTCGTTGCAGACGGGGGCCTTCCTTCTCAGCCTATAAGAAATTCCTCTGGGCTCCCGGGACTGCAGATAAAGGAAACAGATCTCTCAAGTCTTCCCCAGGAAGTTCCAAGCAATCTTGGTCTTTTAAGCCTAGAGCAGGCTTCTCCAGATCCACTGACAAGACTCTTTCAGCATGTAGGTCTGCCCTCACCCATTGCTGGGGTGGGGGGACATCTTTGCTGGTTTCCAGATTCATGGACCTCCTTCGTGAACGTCAAGGGGGTCCACAAATTGAACCTTTTGGGAGTACCAAAGAAAGGGGACAGGATTTGTCCACTTTGGGGGGCCCTGTGTCTCCTTGTATGGGTATAATTCCTGTAATTCCCTCTAGCCCTGTCCAGGAAATTGGGCTACCTGGGTCTGACTCTGGAGTGAATGCTGACCAGGTTAGTAGTTTTTCTTCTCAAACGTCGGCACCTTCAGCAGATTCAGTTCAACGGGAAGTAACTGAGGCTTGTGGCAATCTCTTGAGTTCCTCGGGTAGACGCCGCAGTCGTCTTAGTGCCACTGCGGAGCCAACGCCTTCCTCTTCTGCGGTGCCTACGAAGCACCAAGGGCGGAAGTCTTCTGGTGGCCGTAAACGTCCCTTGGAAGCTACATCTAAAACCAGTTGTGCCGAGGGCTGAGCTTCCATCCTGCTTTACAGTGACTGGTTTCAATGGCCTAGCCATTAAAAGCCAGGTACTGAGAGATAAAGGTGTGTCTGGATCAGTGATCCCTACTATGGTGAAGGAGAGGAAATCGACTAGTAAGATATACCATCGTACGCGGAAAGGTGTGAGTCGATTGGCGTTCATCCTCGATCCTTTTCTGTGGCTCAGATCTTAGCTTTTCTTCAACAGGGTGTTAAGCAGAAGTTGGCTTTGAGCACCATCAAGCTTAGCAGTCTTCTTTCAGTGACCCCTAGCCACTCACTCTTTAGTTTGTACCTTCATTCAAGGAGTCCGGCATGTGGCTCCACCTGTACAGTCTCTTTTGCCACCATGGGATTTAAACTTGATGCTCTCTGTTCTCCAGAAACCTCCATTCGAGAATATTCAGGAGATTCCCTTGCCTACGTTGTCCCAGAAGGTGGCATTCCTGGTGGCTATTACCTCGGCCCGCAGGGTTTCGGAGTTGGCGGCGTTATGCTGTCGTAGTCCCTATTTAGTACTCCATAGGGATAAAGTGGTTCTTCGTCCCTGTCATTTTTGCCCAAGGTTGCCTCTGACTTCCATTTGAATGAGGACATTCTGTTGCTGTCCTTGTGTCCCAAGCCGGCTCATCCCAAGGAATTTTGCTTTGCATAACTTGGATGTGATTTGTGCGATTCGGGTGTATCTGGAATCCTTCTGGAGGTCAGACTCAGTTTTTGGTTACACAAGGACCAAGAAAAGGACTGGTCGCTTCTTCGGCTACCATCTCCAGATAGATCAGACAGACTGACTCAGGCCTATTCTATTAAGGCTCGGGTTCCTCCTTTCCCTGTCATGGCGCATTCTACTTGGGCGTTTAGTACTTCTTGGGCCTTCCGTCATCAAGCATCAATATCACAGGTTTGCGGTGCATACCTTCACTAAATTCTATAAAGTAGATATTTTGGCCGCAAGGTTTTGCAGGCTGCTGTTTAAGAGGGGGGTTCCCTCATAAAGGGTGCTTCTTCTTTAAACACTTGCTGCCTGCCCGCCGTCATATGACGGCGGGATGGTGCAGCTGTTGTTCTGGGCCACCGTCATATGACGGCGCAGCCTTCCAGGCAGCCCAGGGGGCGCGCGCTGCATCGCTCGGGTCCCGGTGCGCGTACCCGGCGGCCGCGATGTCCGCCGGCACCTGCGATTGCCAGGTAACCGAGCAGGACCGTGGATCCGTGTGTGGAAACACACAGATCTACGTCCTGTCAGATGGGAAGAGACCGATGGTGTGTTCCTTGTACAGAGGAACACCGATCGGTCTCCTCCCCTTGTGAATCCCCCCCCCCCACAGTTAGAATCACTCCCTAGCAACACATTAACCCCTACAGCGCCCCCTCCTGGTTAACCCCTTCATTGCCAGTCACATACAGTAATCCATGCATTTTTATAGCACGGATCGCTGTATAAATGTGAATGGTCCCAAAAATGTGTCAAAATTGTCCGATGTGTCCGCTGCAATATCGCAGTCACGATAAAAATCACAGATCGCCGCCATTACTAGTAAAAAAAAAAATAATAAAAATGCTATAAATCTATCCCCTTATTTTGTAGACACTATAACTTTTGCGCAAACCAATAAATATACGCTTATTGCAATATTTTTTACCAAAAATATGTAGAAGAATACGTATCGGCCTAAACTGAGGAAAAAATTTGTTTAAAACAAAAAAATGTGGATACTTATTATAGCAAAAAGTAAAAAATATTGTGTTTTTTTTCAAACTTGTCACTCTTGTTTTGTTTATAGCACAAGAAATAAAAAATGCAGGGGTGATCAAATACCACCAAAAGAAAGCTCTATTTGTGGGGAAAAAATGATAAAAATTTAATTTGGGTACAGGCGGAAGGGGGTGAAAATGCCCTGTATGGAAGTAGTTAAACATTTTTTATCTCAGATGGGGCTCCTGTGACCCGGTTAAGGCTCCTGTGTCCTGGTTAGGGCTCTTGTGGTTAGCCTTGGGTTATTTTGCTCATCCCTCATTTTTCTTTGGCACTGCTTTTGGACGTCCCAATGGTCAAGATTAAGGAGGCGCTGTGTCCGTCAATGAACAAAAGAGAAAATGGGATTTTTGTACTCACCGTAAAATCCATTTCTCTGAGTTCATCGACTGACACAGCACCTACCCCTCTATGGAGTTTTTAATACTTCTATTACCGCTTGCTACTAAACTGAATACCTAGAGCAGGGCCCATGGGCGTAGCCAGGTGTTTTTTGTTCTGCCTAGTCCTACTCCTGCAGAGGCGATCTTTTGTATGGTGAGTACAAAAATCCAATTTTTCCTGCCGTTCTCTGTGGAGGAAGCACCAAACTGCTGCTGTTCCTGCTCCAGAACTACGTGGATCTCCCGCCTGTTTCCAGTGCTCACCTACAGTGACTTGGCCATCTGAAACCTCATCAGTACCAGCTCCCCAGGTTTTTGAGTACCTGAGACTTTGCCTAACCTTGGACCTAGTTGCATTACCACTGCATCAATGCAAAATGTCCTAACTAAGACATGCAGAACACCATCCAGCTGCCATGGGTTACCTCAATCTATACTCCCCTAGTCATTCTGAGGGTGTTATCTGAAAGAACCTGTGCCTGTAATTTGCATCCTGGGATCCCTATGGTTATGGGGTCCTCGTCAGCAGAGTCGGCTCCATCGGGTAAGGCATGGACCTTCCACTCAAGACATCTTAGCTGTTTGTGCACAGCAACTGAAGCATTCTGCTCGCAGAGGCTCTAAGCATACTCCAATGCTGTCGACTTCAGAGTCTGTCACTGACCCTGCTGAACCCCCTAAATCAAACCAAGCCAGTGGCCCCTGTTGCCATCCATGATGCAGATTCTCTGAAGCAACTGTTTCTTGCCATTGACTAAGATTTACAGGGGTTTGTTTCAAACCTTATTGATGCAATGCATACTGCTATGCATTTTGAGGATCAGCCTCTTGTTCCCGGCCTTTAATCTTTTAGAGTTCCTACATCTGCAACGACCCTTTCACTAGATCGCTATAGGAAACACCCTGAAGAGTCCCACCTAAGAGTGTGTCAGAATTCTTCCTCTAGAGCAGGGATATGCAATTAGCGGACCTCCAGCTGTTGCAGAACTACAAGTCCCATGAGGCATAGCAAGACTCTGACAGCCACAAGCATGACACCCAAAGGGGATACATCCGCCCCTTTGAGAAAAGCATCCGCCCCTTGCTGTCTTTATAACCATGCATCTGCCCCTTTGAGAAAAGCATCCGCCGACTGCTGTGTTAAATGAATAACCAGCCCCAAGCATCAGGGGCGAGTGGCTTGTTGATTGCGCATGCACCGTCTACAGCTGATTTCTCTTTTTTAAACTAACCATTTTAAAGAATCGCGAGAGAATCGTGATCTTTATTCTAAGCAAAAGAATCGCTATTCTCATTTTTCCCAGAATCGTGCAGCTCTAGTTCACAGGTGTCTCAGCCGTCCGAGATTCTCTTTCCTGATTGGCTGAGACACAGCAGCGGCGCCTTTGGTTGCTGTCAATCCAAGTCAGCTAGCCAATCAAGGGAGAGAGGGGGCGGGGCTCTGTGACTGAATGGACACGGGACTGTGACTCGTCTCGTATGCCCCCATAGCAAGCTGCTTGCTGTGGGGGCACGCAACAGGAGGGCGGGGCCAGGATCACAGAAAAGGAACCCGAGAAAGAGGATCCAGGCTGCTCTGTGGAAATCCACTGCAACAGAGCAGGTAAATATAACATTTTTATTTTTAAAGTGGAATAAAAAGAGATGCTGGCAGACAAGCTACAAGTGTGTGAATCAGCAGTTACATGGTAAAAGGTAACCCCCCCCCCCCCACAACAGTTTTTCATTACACTTTGGTACAAGCAGGCACCAAATAACAAGAGAGTGGCACTCTGCTCTGAATTCAGAGATCTGTGAATGAAGGAAAACTACAAGTACCGTCTTCCACTGCAGCAGACGGCTTGTAGTTCTCAATGAGAGCCTCCTGTATTTTAACAACTGCCTGCCCGAGAGGTACAGGCACACAGCTGACTGAAAATCTGCAGGATCCAATGATTTTACAGGCTGCAGTGCAAAAAAATAATAATTTTAAATATTTTTTACATTTTTTTTTTTTTATATAAAAGGTAAACTTATCCTTTACTGCAGACAGGGAAATCTGGCACATGCATATACCAAGCACCTTGGCCTTATGAATTACTAATAAAATATTTATAAAGATTAATGGAGAAGTATGGCCAAAGCCTTTTTGGCCATAGTTCTCCTGTGGGTCACAGGAATGCAGTTGGCTGATGTCACCATCCAAAAAGATCCTGATAGTCAGCAGCTCTCTGCAGGCTGAGGACCAAGAGCTGAGTGATCAACAGTGAATGCTGCAGCGATCTAGGTGAGTGTGATTTTTATTTTATGTTTTCCTATTTATTATTCCCCATCTTCTTCTTTTTTTTTTTTTTTTAAAAAGGGAAAAAAAAAGTACTTAAAAAGTGCAGGCTAAAAGCAGCAAGACATGTGAGTGTACTTCCTTGTGTATTTAAGAACCTCTTTTAATGTTCCACAGTGATGCTTTGCATCCTCATCTCTGTGCTTAACTTATGGTGTATATGAAACACTGTTAGCTGACAGTTGCTTGGGAGATTTTGAGCTTGGCTAAATGACCATCTTGTTTCCACATGCAAAATTTAACCATAAGTGGTCAATATAGGAAGTTGAGTGTGCCACAACCAAGGCATTATTGGATCACTGGCTTACCACAGAGGAATAAAGTGGTTGAACACACATGGGAAGAGTGAAGCAGTTTTGCACCAGGAACACCGTAGATTTTCATTGCACACTGTGGTATAAACCCTTTTATGGACACTGGCACTTTATTTGATGCTTATATTCACTTTAACAGCGACCATACCCTGAAATAGCCCGTACTATAGTACTGATGAAGCAGAATTTTTCCAGGAAGCACATCGAGTAATCCCTATGACTTCACCACACATTAGCGTATTAAATATGAAGCATGAAGTTAATATCAACATAATAAGGTCATGTAATTGAGATTGGTAATGGTGGTGGCGGGGGATGGTACATGTGCGGAGGCCTTTTATATTAACATGTACTGTTAGTGGACAATGTTTTTAGGCTTTGGTGTTCTATTAAGAAATTGATATCAATAAAACATTTTGGGCTCCATTCACAGAACCAGATCGCATGCGTGGTATTTAGGTGTTTTCCCAAATACCGCATGCGATCCTGATAATGTCAATTCACTATTGCTTTATGCGGTATTTACTGCATAAAGCAAAAATGTTCGGTAAATACTGCATAAAACAGGAGTGAACATCAATTCACCAAAGAAAAAATATGCATGCGGTAAATAAGTAGTGGTCCTGGCATGCGATATTTATGGAATCGGCAGCCGACTGGCAACCGACCAGTAAACAACAACCAATGAGTCATATAAAAAAAAACATGCTGGCAGTAAAAAATTAAGAGAAAAAAACAGCGTAGGGTCACCCCCTCCCTCCCTAATACATACCAGGCCCTCAGGAAGGAAGAGGGCTTCTAGATTCTGACAAGCCCCCCCGCCCGCAGGCTCCCACAACCTCTGACCAGAGTTGTGGGGGCAAGGTGCTTTGGGGGGCTGTCCTCTCCTCGTAACCCTGCCCCAAAGAGCCCCCCCCATGTTGAGGGCATGTGGCCTGGTGTGGTTTGGGGGTGGGTGTTTGCTCCTGCATGTCTTCTTTTTTTTTTTTTTTTTTTTCCCATTTTTTTTTTTTTCCTTTTTTTTTTTTTTTTTTATGTTCAGCTGTCAGCGAAAAATCACGCTGACAGCTGATGACTCATCGGTTGTTAAGGATGCGGTAGATGCCCGCTCCTTAATAACCATGACAGTTACTGGTTGTTACGGATGCCAGCAGCCACCCGCTCCTTAACAACTAGCTATTTACAGTTGGCGTTAAGGACACCGGCTTCCACCGGCAGTAATTTACCGCAGGCTTTCGCTACTAAAATGCCGCATGGCCTCATAAAATAACTCATGCTGCATTTTAGTAGTTTTTTTGTGAATGCCAAAAAACATTTTGAAAAAAGTACCGCTTTGTCAATGAAGCCCTTTGTATTTATAAATTAGCTGTTGTGTTTGTAGGTACCTTTTTAAAAGTAGATACTCTATCTGTAAGCTTTGAAAATGAAAACTAAAAACTGATTGTTTGCCATGCACAGCTGCATCAGATGGCAGCTCAAGTCTCAGTAAATTCCCCTTTAAAAGAGAAATTCAGAATTAAAAAAACAAACCTTTATACTCAAGTAGATGCAGCATTGATTTGATGTTACATTTGTCCCCAGCCGACTCTACACTGAAAACTGAGCGATCAAAGACTGCTGATCACTCAGTTTTCAGTGAGCAGAGAACTGGTGACTGGCAGTCACCGGCCCTCTGCAATGTCCCTTCAGAACTCACTGGAGCACTGAGCTGTGGGGGGGGGGGGGGGGGCGGCTGGCTCGGGCTCTCAGCAGCTTGCAGAGAGGCTGAGCCAGCTGCAGGTCAAGGGATCTTGGTGGATTCCGGCTTTAAAGTCAGGCTCTCTCCAGAGTCTTGACCAGCTGAGTGACATGAATACGGGTCAAAGGTGTGCTGTGATCCTTAGGAGAAGTAGGGCCAAATGTGCTTTTGGCCCTACTTCTCCTCCTTTTATTTTTATTACTCACAAAGATAGAAAGTAGCATGCTCATCTGAAATAAAGTAAACTGACCTGATTTTCGACTCCTTAGCTTTTCAAGATTTTGTACAGAAAAAAAGAACAAACCATACATGTTGCCTTTTGAAAGCCGCACTGTCCTCCTGCAAGGCAACCTTCCCCGATTTAAAAAAAAAAAAAAAAATCTGGGACCCCTGGATCACATACCTGACTGGGTCAACCTTGTCAGAATCGAGGCTAACCACTTGGTGCCCCAGTAGAGGCTTGCTGTCTCTTTCCCCTTTATTCCTCTTTTATCCCTTTTTTTTTTTTCTTTTTTTTTTTTCTTTCCTTTTCTTCTCCTTTTCCTCTTTTTCCTACTCATTAAACCCTTTGATAGTTTGGGGAGTGATCTAGGACCACTGGTCAACCACCATTGGTTCCATTCCAGCATAATGACCAGCTACAATGATCGATTCATGGCTAAGATTACCCCTCGTCTTAGATGGGGATGCCTCTGGTCATGCAGTTCCTTTTCAGTGGATGTATCTTCTCCTCTTCAGAACTATAATCATAGCCCTAAATTGGTGTTATACTGGTTCCTTAACGACCAATGTTGTAGGTCAATAATCTTATGTACTGGTACTTCTCTGTACTATATTGTATGGTTTTATATCTGTATGGTTTATAACCTTAAAAAACAATTGGAAAAGAAAACTACACTGCCACTGAAGCTTGCAAGTTAGAACACTAATGCAAATGTGCAGCTATTTGCATTCCCATAATTTAAAGAGTGAGAGTGCTCAGAACAGCCCTCAGCTGTTAACCCTGGGACTCTGGATGTGCCAGCAGCATCAATTATGGGGAAAACCAGACCACTGTAGCATCGTGTACAGTATTATGCTGTCCTGGACCTAGGTCTGCTGCTGGAAATTGTGCTTTGGCAACTCTAAAAGGGAGCCTTCGGTATGGTAGGTAACAGCTGTTTCGGCAGGTTTCTTTACCTAGGAAACAAAATACCGTATATACTCGAGTAAGGCGAGTTTTTCAGCCCATCTTTTTAGGCCGAAAAACCCTGCCTCGGCTTATACTCGAGTGAATGTCAATTTAAGAAAAAAATGTCCTGCAATGGAGGCAAAAAAGGGGCGTAGCAGTCCCGCTGGGTGCCGCTAATGAATCGGCCCGGCACCCCTGTCAGTTTCCCCTCCCTCCCCATGCTGTGTGTCCAGCCGCATAACGATGTCCCACCTCCTAGACCGCCTCTTGTGATAGACGACACAGTGATCACAGTGGTCCAATGCTAGGAATCATTGTGCCGTATGTCATAGGAGGCAGGACATCACTATCGCAGCTGCACGGCGATACAGATCTGACACAGTGGGGCATCGTGACATCTATCAGGAACTGGTAAGGCTGTATTTGATGGGCACTGGCAGGCTGTATTTCATGGGCACTGATGGGCACTGGCAGGCTGTATTTGATGTGCACTGGCAGGCTGTATTTGATGGGCACTGGAAGACTGTATTTCATGGGCACCGATAGGCTTGATATGATGGGCAATTTACCGGTAGCTGCTGCATTTCCCACCCTAGGCTTCTACTCGAGTCAATACATTTTTCCAGTTTTTTTGTGGTAAAATTAGGTACCTCGGCTTATATTCAGGTTGGCCTATACTCGAGTATATACGGTACTTGGCTCTCCTCTCCCCTATTCCGATGAACTCTGTTCTTAAACTGAAACGTGGTCCACTAAAGAAACTTACTGGAGCGTCTTGTCTGGGTCACCCACAGCTCCTGCTGGTTCCTCCTGTTGACCTTGACGTCAATACTATGTGCAGCAGTGATGTGATTACCATGGCGAGTAGAAGGAACCCAGTGAGAGCTGCAGAGGAGATCCACGCTCCTGAAAGGGTTGGTTTCCTAGCAAACCTTGGGAGGAACGTTTCTCTGCATCTGAGCAGTTTTCAGTGCTAGAGTTGTAAAGTGATTGTAAACCCATACATATATCAGGTGAAGGGACTATCCTCAGGTGATACACAACTCCTCCTTCATGTGGTTTTCTCTTCGCTACATGAATTCAAAGTGATGAATTTATAATCTTGTGTGAGAGTTTGGAAAAAATGGGATGGAGAGCTGAAGTTACACTCTGCAGGGCTCAGTGAGGACAGGTCTGCGAGCTGATTGGAGGAAAAGGACACACTCCCCTCCACACTGCACACAGGAACAGAGCTGAGGCTGTCAATCACCTGGAGGCCCCTCCCTTGTTACCATTTGTTTTTGGTGTCAGAAAATCATGTCCGAAGTGACTCATGCTGATAGCAGAGAAATGAAGTAGCAGACAGAAATGACACTTAGTGCTTTTTATTTAGGCAAGTACACACTATAGCGGGATATGCTTTGTTCATATTTCATGTCTGAGGTTTCCAACCACTTTAAGGAGTCTGTTTCTTCTTCACAGTATGTACTTTTGGCAAATGTTTCACTTGACTGGGTCTCTTCAGCTGAGCTATAGCTAAACCTAATCTTTCTCTTCTTGCTTGCAGTGTTGGCAAGGAGCTTGACCGCCACCCAGAGCGTCGTATGAAAGCTGCCTTTACAGCCTATGAGGAAGAAAACTTGCCACGCCTTAAACAGGAAAATCCTAATATGAGGTTATCCCAGCTCAAACAACTTTTGAAGAAGGAATGGATGAAGTCGCCCGAGAATCCTATGAACCAGCGGCATGCTTCCTACAATGCTTAATGAACAGTCCTGACTCGGAGCTGTAACTCCTCAGCTTGTTTTCAACATTTTCCTTGAGGGACAATAGCTGGACAAACCTCTCTGGGCAGTCGGAGTGAATGTACAGCTTGTAGGATGCAAATTTGTCCCGGGGAAATCTTTAGTGTGTGCTGGGGAATGGGGAAGGATATCCAGAATACCATAACACACTCTGCAAAATCAAAGATAAAAGAGTGCGTGCCAAATGGTGGACTGATAAAGAAAGCTGAAAACTAAATAGGAAATTGTGTTGTTAAAATAGCTTTTGACATTTTGTTCACAATGTTATTTTATTTAATGGCAGGCAGCCATTAACATCAAAGGAGTAAAAGGAACCAGAGTTATCATGGAGAAATCAAAATAAAGAGAAAAGCCTTGTATCGGTTTTATTTAACGTCTACTAAACATATCCCAAAGTAGAAATCCTTATTTAACATTTTAGCTATCTTGTGCAATAGTCGATTAGTATTATTCTTTTAAACAAACTGTCATGTCATTCCACTTTTTTCCCAATTTAGGAGCAATGGAATTGTGACTAGAGCTTCTTTTTTTCTCGGTTGGCAGTGAAAAGTAAGTGATTAGTACATAGCATGGAATCACCTGTTTATATAATGACTGCACGTGAATTTTATTCATCTGGAGAATCTCACCCTCTTTACAGTACAGTACTTGTAGTCAGATATGGGGGAAAAGGCTCTTTCACACAATTTTTCAAAGTTTCAGCATTACCCTAAAATAAATATGTACAGCATTATGAGCGTGAGAAGTGATTGATGTCTCCACTATTCTGAAGTGATTTCTGTTTTTATTTTCAATATTCAGTTAGTTACCTTACAGCATCTCATCTGCTATGTACTGAGCAACAGAATACTTGTAGCCAGATTCCCAAGTGCCACAATATGATTAGTTTTTAAGCAGTATTAAACACAAAAGCAAACATTTTATTACATTGCAGCTTACCAGTTCTTCACCACTTGCCAACCGGGCCAGTTCTGGTTCTTTTCTCCAACATGTTAACATCTACATTTCTTTATCGTACATCATGGGACACAGAGCACCATAGTAATCACTATGTGGGTATATAGGCACCTTCAGGTGATGGACACTGGTATACCCAATACAGGACGTTCACTCCTTATATAACCCCTCCTCCTACCAGGAGTACCTCAGTTTTTTCGCCAGTGTCTAAGGTGTTGATCACGAGTGAAGATGTGCTCTGAAGAGCTCCACTGGAGGGATCCGTGCTAGATTTAAACAGCCTCCATAGACCGGATCCAGCCAAAGTGCCGCTAAGGCCAAGGTGGATGGTACCCGGGCCTCGTATACGAAGCACAAGGTTTTGCCTGTAACGCCTCTCCTTGCAGGGCTGGATCCCGGGACCCAGAGCTTTTTGGTCATGCTTACATTACCTAAAGTTTTTCCTGGCGGGGTGCTAATACAGGTCCAAAGGAGTGGAACCCCGATAAAAAGGAACCCAGTTCTTGAAGGTTTGCTAATGCAGCCCGCCGTGATGGGTGAAGTTTGGATCTGTCTGTTACAGCAGTATCATGCAGCGATGATGAGGTAAGGGAAGAAGCCTAAGAACTGTAAAAAGTCCACCTATGGTTTTTTTTTCTTCCATGAGTAAAATGTTGTCATGCCTTAAAGTCTCCACTAGAGGGAGTAAATGCACATACCTTGGTACGTTGCTTCTCGGTTAGCTCAGTGTCTAGCTAAAACAGCAGTGTGGTATCAGCAGCCAGGGGGATTCTTAATCTTGAACAAAGTTTGCAGCATGTTCTTCTCCCCCCGGGGGGAACTAAGGAGCTGGGAGGTACAACAGCAGTTTGTACTCTTCCCCCCCACGGGGGGTGCGGTGGCGGCTTCCCTGTGTTGTATATATTCCCCACATAACAATGCCATCCCAAATGCCGTCCACGCAGACTTCTGTTAATTTGAAACAAGAGGGGGGCAGGTTAATGGCGAGGGGGCATGTGCGGGATGTAGTGTCCACGAGGAGCACACGGCGCAGGCACTGGGGACACCGAGCAGAGCTCGCACCTGAAAACAGACGCTTCTCATTAACAGAAGATCTCTATCAGATGCAACTGAAGAGATGGAAGTCTGACGCACAGGAGCGCTGGGGCATGTGCAGGCATTTCCAGTAGAGGAAATACATTTTTACTCAGCACCAAGTTGAACTTTATAGCGGCATTATATTGCTAGACTATTGCTTATCAAATAGTGCATTTACTTAGTGCCTCTGCTTTTGTGCTTATCACTATGACTTCCAAAAAAGACACCACAAAGAAGGTACCAAAATTTCCACCCCCAGGCGCTGGGAACTCCAGTCGTGCCTCCACACTGTCATCCTCTCCTGAAATACCAGATGTGGCAAGCCAGGGTGAGTCATTGGAACCAATTGGTAGTGCAGCTGCTTCTCACATCTCAGCCCCTGTATACGTGACTGAAGATGCATTTTCCTCCGCCCTGCAAGGCTTAGAAGGAAGATTAGTGGCTTTAATCGCATCCTCCATCCAAAAAGATAGGGAGCATGTTAGACCCCCCTCCCCCACCTCAGACCCTTTACCAAGGGGACAGTGGGTAGAGGATGAGGTGTTACCTTCAGGGGATCAGGAGGAAAGACAAACCGATTACTCCTCTGCAGAGGAGACACGGTGGATGAACCTTTTTCAGCCTCGCAATCTGAGAAATTGCTGGTACAGTCTCTTACAGAGATGGTTTGTTCCACTTTCAATCTACTCCTAACGGAGTCAGATGAAAGTTCTGTTTCTTCTTTAGGTTCCTTAAAACCTTCACAGCCTTTGCATGCGTTTCCTGTCCATGCATTACTAGAACAGCTTATTTATGCTGAATGGGATCACCCGGTTAAGCATTTTCTCCCTCCAAAGAGATTCTCAGTTCTCTATCCCATGGAGGAGAAATTCACCAAAAAATGGAATGTACCAGCAGTTGATGCTGCGAATTTCCAGTGTGAATAAAAGTCTAACTTGTCCAGTAGACAATGCACAAATGCTTAAGGATCCAACAGAAAAAAGGTTGGAATTCTTGTTAAAATCCTCTTTTTCATTGGCAGGTGCCACTACTCAGCCTGCAGTTGCTACAATAGGCATCTGTCAGTCCCTAAAGGACCAGTTTAGACAGGCCCTTAAGGAGGTTCCTGCACAACAAGCCCGGGATTTGGCCCAACTACCAAAAGCATTATATTTTGCCATAGACACCATGAAAGATTCTATTCACCCGGCGTCCTGCCTTGCGCTTGTGCTAGTACACATGCGTAGGATCCTGTGGTTAAAAAATTGGTCAGCTTAAGCACCATGAAAAGGCTCCTGACTGATTTTCCTTTTCATGGGGATTGGCTATTTGGGGATGATTTGGACAAATACATCCAAATGATTTCTAGTGGGAAAAGTACTCTTTTGCCAGTCAAAAGAAAGTGTAAATGCCCTTCATTTAAGCAGACTCCTCCTGCGCCAGGGGCATTCGTCTCCTAGGCAGTGACGAAGGCCTCCACCGTCAGACTCTAGAGGAAAGCCTCAGGGCACAAAAGAAGTCCTGGGGGCAGAAGCCTACAAAGCAGAATTCTAAAGCCTCATTATGAAGAGGCACCCCCCTCGCCAGAGTAGGGGGAAGACTTCTGCATAGGGATGAGCTTCGAGTTCGAGTCGAACTCATGTTCGACTTGAACATCGGCTGTTCGCCGAACAGCGAACGATTTGGGGTGTTCATTGCAAATTCGAAAGCCGCGGAGCACCCTTTAAAAGTCTATGGGAGAAATCAAAAGTGCTAATTTTAAAGGCTTCTATGCATGGTATTGTCATAAAAAGTGTTTGGGGACCTGGGTCCTGCCCCAGGGGTCATGGATTAATGCAAAAAAAGTTTTAAAAATGGCCTTTTCGGGAGCAGTGATTTTAATAATGCTTAAAGTGAAACAATAAAAGTGTAATATTCCTTTAAGTTTCATACCTGGGGGGTGTCTATAGTATGCCTGTAAAGGGGCGCATGTTTCCCGTGTTTAGAACAGTCTGACAGCAAAATGACATTTCAAAGGAAAAAAAGTAATTTAAAACTACTCGCGGCTAATAATGAATTGCCGGTCCGACAATACACATAAAAGTTCATTGATAAAAACGGTATGGGAATTCCCCACAGGGGAACCCTGAACCAAAATTTAAAAAAAAAATGACGTGGGGGGGGGGTCCCTCTAAATTCCATACTAGGCCCTTCAGGTATGGATATTAAGGGGAACCCCGGCCAAAATTTAAAAAAAAAAAAATGGTGTGGGGTCCCCCTCAAAATCTATACCAGACCCTTCAGGTCTGGTATGGATTTTAATGGGAACCCCGCGCCAAAATTTAAACAAATATGGCGTTGGGTCCCCCCAAAAATCCATACCAGACCCTTATCCGAGCACGCAACCTGGCAGGCCGCAGGAAAAGAGAGGGGATGAGAGAGCGTCCCCCCCCCTCCTGAACTGTACCAGGCCACATGCCCTCAACATTGGGAGGGTGCTTTGGGGTAGCCCCCCCAAAGCACCTTGTCCCCATGTTGATGGGGACAAGGGCCTCATCCCCACAACCCTTGCCCGGTGGTTGTGGGGGTCCGGGCGGGGGGCTTATCGGAATCTGGAAGCCCCCTTTAACAAGGGGACCCCCATATCCCAGCCCTCCCCCCTGTGTGAAATGGTAAGGGGGTACTTTTACCCCTACCATTTCACAAAAAAAGTGTTAACAATGTTAAAAATGACAAGAGACAGTTTTTGACCATTCCTTTATTTAAATGCTTCTTCTTTCTTCTATCTTCCTTCAGTTTCTTCCTCCATCTTCTTCTGGTTCTTCCTCCAGTGTTCTCGTCTGACATCTTCCTCCGCTGCGTCTTCTTCCCTTCTTCTCGGGCCGCTCCGCATCCACCATGATGGGGGGCTCCCGCTGTGTGATGCTTCTCGTCTTCTGACGGTTCTTAAATAACGGAGGGTGGGGCCACCCAGTGACCCCGCCCCCTCTGACGCACGGGGACTTCCCTGTGGCATCAGAGGGGGGCGGCACGCAGCGGGAGCCTCCCATCATGGTGGATGCGGAGCGGCCCAAGAAGAAGGGAAGAAGACGCCACGGAGGAAGATGCCGGACGAGAACACCGGAGGTAGAACCAGAAGAAGATGGAGGAAGAAACTGAAGAAAGATAGAAGAAGCATTTAAATAAAAGAATTGTCAAAAACTGTGTCTTGTCATTTTTGACACTTTTTTTGTGAAATGGTAGGGGTACTTTTGTACCCCCTTACCATTTCACACAGGGGGAGGGCCGGGATATGGAGGTCCCCTTGTTAAAGGGGGGCTTCCAGATTTCCGATAAGTCCCCCGACCGCAGACCCCCACAACCACCGGGCAAGGGTTGTAGGGATGAGTCCCTTGTCTCCATCAACCTTTTTTTTTTTGCTACCCCAAAGCACCCTTCCAATGTTGAGGGCATGTGGCCTGGTACGGTTAAGGAGGGGGGGGCGCTCTCTCGTCCCCCCTCTTTTCCTGCGGCCTGCCAGGTTGCGTGCTCGCATAAAGGTTTGGTATGAATTTTTGGGGGAACCCCACGCATTTTTTTTTTTTGCGCGGGGTTCCCCTGTGGGGAATTCCCATGCTGTTTTTATCAATGAACTTTTATGTGCATTGTCGGACCGGCAATTCATTAACAGCCGCAAGTAGTTTTAAATGACTTTTTTTCCTTTGAAATGTCATTTTGCTGTCAGACTGTTCTAAACACGGGAAACATGCGCCCCTTTACAGGCATACTATAGACGCCCCCCAGGTACGAAATTTGAAGGAATATTACACTTTTATTGTTTCACTTTAAGCATTATTAAAACCACTGCTTCCGAAAACACAACCGTTTTTTTAAACTTTTTTGCATTAATCCATGTCCCCTGGGGCAGGACCCAGGTCCCCAAACACTTTTTATGACAATAACTTGCATATAAGCCTTTAAAATGAGCACTTTTGATTATTCATGTTCATGCCCCATAGACTTTAACGGTGTTCACGTTTTCAAATGAATTATCTGCCTGTTCACGTGTTCTGGTGTGAACAGAACAGGCGGGTGTTCGGATCATCCCTACTTCTGCAATACTCAGAAGTCTGGCAAGAGGAAATTCAGGACAGATGGGTCCTCTCCATGATGTCTCTAGGGTACAAACCAGAATTTCGGGAGTTTCCACCGTCTCGTTTTTTGAGGTCAAACGTTCACAAAGATCCAGGGAAAAATCAATCTCTGTTTCAGGCACTAGACAGATTACTGGCTCAGGGGGTGATCATACAAATCACCAGAGAAGAGCAAGGTTTGGGGTTTTATTCAAACCTCTTTATGGTACCAAAACCAAATGGAGTTGGCAGACCCATTCTAGATCTAAAGAATCTAAATCTGTTCTGGAATATCTGCTTTTTTCGCATGGAGTCGATCAGGTCAGTGTTGTCTAAGGAGGAGAACTTCTGGCATCTATAGACATCAGGGATGCATATCTGCATGTTCCTATATTTCCCGCTCACCAAAGGTTTCTGCGGTTCGAGGTAGAACAGCAGCATTTTCAGTTTGTAGCCTTGCCCAAACTAACTACAGCACCCCGGGTGTTTACAAAGGTGCTGGCCCCACCTCTAGCCAGGTTAGGGGGACAGGGCATAACAGTCTTGGCGTACCTAGACGATCTATTGCTAATAGACCAGTTGGTGGTTCGTTTGGAGCAAAGCATGCGCATTACAACCAGTTACCTGGAAAGTCTGGGTTGAATTCTCAACCTAGAGAAGTCTTCCTTAAAACCGCTAAAAAGGCTGGAGTACTTGGGTCTGATCATAGACACAGACCGGAAAAAGGTGTTCTTGCCTCAGGCAAAAATCAACTCCATAAGAGAGCTGGTGCGGATGGTCAGGTCGAAAGGAGATCCCTCCATTCGCCTTTGCATGAGGTTGTTAGGAAAGATGGTGGCTTCATTCAAAGCTGTTCCCTATGCTCAGTTCCATTCGAGACTGGTGCAAAACAGTATCCTGTCTGTTTGGAACAAAACGATTCAAGCTTTAGACTTGCCAATGCGGCTGTCCCCAAGGGTGTCCCAAAGCCTCAGTTGGTGTTTACTAACCCAGAATCTGCAGAAAGGAAAATCCTTCAGGCCAGTTGGTCCCTTCACCCCGACATTTTTTCGGGCTGTTTGCCAAAGATGGGGGACTCCGGACGTAGATCTTCTGGCGTCCAGATTCAACATGAAGTTAGTCAACTTTGTGTCCAGGACAAGGGATCTACTCGCATGCGGAACAGATGCGTTGGTGACCCCGTGGGATCAGTTATCACTGATTTATGCATTCCCCATTATTCAGTTGCTGCCACGACTTCTTGGCAGGATCAAGCTGGAAAGAAAGCCGGTAATTCTGGTAGCCCCAGCATGGCCCAGAAGGTCCTGTTATACAGAAAAGATGGCGGTGGAGGATCCATGGTCCCTTCCACTACGGCCAGACCTACTTTCACAGGGGCTGATATTCCGTCCTACCTTTACGGACTCTAAATTTAACGGCTTGGCTATTGAAACCCACATACTGAAAAAACGTGGGCTTTCCGGGTCAGTTATCTCTACCTTGAATAATGCGAGGAAGCCAGCTTCCAGAACTATATATTATAGAATCTGGAGGGCTTCTGTTTCCTGGTGTGAATCCAAGGGTTGGCACCCTTGGAAGTATATCATAGGCAGAATTCTTGCCTTTCTACAATCAGGGGTAGAGATGAAATTGACCTTGAGTACTATTAAGGGCCAAGTCTCAGCTTTATCGATCTTATTTCAAAGACCGCTTGCGTCACATTCTTTAGTCCAGGGTTTTATGCAAGGGGTGATGCAACTTAATCTGCCAGTTAGATCACCTTTGAACCCTTGGGACTTGAACTTCGTTTTGTCAGTGTTGCAAAAACAGCCATTTGAACCGATACACCATATTCCCTTGGTCCTTCTGACAAGTAAGTTAGTGTTCTTGGTTGCTATATCCTCAGCAAGGAGGGTATTGGAATTGGCTGCTCTTTGGTGTAAAGAGCCATACTTTATTATTCACGAGGACAGAGTGGTGTTGTGCCCTCTTCCAGGTTTCCTGTCAAAAGTGGTCTCAGGTTTTCACCTGAACCAAGATATTGTCCTGCCATTGTTTTTTCAAAACCATGTTCCAGGGAAGACAAGTCACTACATTGTCTTGATGTGCTGAGAGTGGCCAAAGTCTATTTAAAGACGACTGCTCAGATGCGGAAGACTGATGTCTTATTTGTACTGCCAGAGGGTCCTAAGAAAGGACAGGCAGCGTCTAAATACACTGTCGCTAAGTGGATTTGGAAAGTTATAATTCAAACTTCTGATTTAAGGGGTAAGATTCCACCTTTTTAAGTCAAAATGCACTCTACCAGGGAGGTTAGTGCTTTTTGGGCAGTGCGTCACCAGGCCTCCATGGCTCAGATCTGTAAGGCCGCAACTTGGTCTTTAGTACATACATTCACTAAGTTTTATCAGGTGGATGTAAGAAGGCATGAGGATATCGCCTTTGGGCACAGTGTGCTGCAGGCAGCAGTATAGGCCCTCAAGTCTGGGGGTGCCCTATGAGTTGTCTCTCCCTCCCCTCAAATGGCTATGGGATGTCCCACATAGTGATTTCTATGATGCTCTGTGTCCCGTGATGTATGATAAAGAAAATAGGATTTTTATAACAGCTTACCTGTAAAATCCTTTTCTTGTAGTACATCATAGGACACAGAGGTCCCTCCCCTTATTTGGGGTTTAGGTATATTGCTTTGCTACAAAAACTGAGGTACTCCTGGTAGGAGGAGGGGTTGTATAGGGAGTGAACTTCCTGTATTGGGTATACCAGTGTCCACCTGAAGGTGAATATATACCCACATAGTGATTACTATGGTGCTCTGTGTCCTGCGATGTACTCCAAGAAAAGGATTTTACAGGTAAGCTGTTATAAAAATCCTATTTTTTCCCCTAAAAAATTTACCAAGAACTTTATTTTTTTTTTTATAGACACCCTGGAGAATAAAATAACGGTCATTGCAATTTTTTTATGCCACTGTATGTGCGCAGCGTTTTTTCAAATGCAATTTTTTTTTTTTTTTTTTTTAAATACTTTTAATAAATTTTATTGCACAAAAACACAATATAACACCATTTTTTTTTGTACAATGTAAAAGATGATACGTAGAGTAAATAGATACCTAACATGTCACGCTTTTAAATTGCTTATGCCTGTGGAGTGGCGCCAAACTCTCTATAGGCAACGCTTGAATTTTTTTTTTGCAAGTTACCAGTTTAAAGTTAGATCTGGTGCTAGAATTATTGCTCCCACTCTGACGTTCATGACGATACCTCACATGTGGTGCAATCACTGTTTACATATGCGTGCGGGACTTGCGTATACATTTGTGCATAAGCACAGAGGGCGGGAAACTTACTTTTTTTTTTTTTTTAATTTAACTCCATTGCTTTCACAAGAGATGAGCAACATCCCTTGTGACAGCATGGGTCGTACACGTCCTCCTTTTATGGAGAGAGCTAGGGTCTATTAGACCCCAAATCTCTCCTCTGGCCTCCAGTGCAGCCAGTTGGACACAGATCAGTCTAATCGACTGCTTTCCTGGCGGGCAGCAGGAAAACAGAGGTGGAACCAGAAGTGAGGAAATCCTCTTCGCTTCCTGTTCTCGGGTTCATAGAAGGGGGAGGAACAAAGTCTCTCTCCCCCCCTTTCCACCCTCCCCCACCCTTCCCTGGGCTCCACTATCAGACAGCAGAGTCTGGGAGAGGCGGTGGCAGCAGGAGGGGGAGCCCACAGAAGTGATCGTTCAGCCACTTAAATCACTTCTGCTGAAAATTTTAATACCGGGATGATGCCTGTATCACCACTGCCAACAGAGGATGGCCTATGGTTGGCAAGTGGTTAAATGTGATGGCTGCATTCGTTTTCTTTTTAAGGCTTTCTTTCTTTATTTTAACCTGGTGTTCCAGAAAGTAAGTCTGATTTAGAACAGAACAGGCTGCCCTGCAGATGTCAGTTACAGGATTGAGATAAATCATTTACCACTGACAGGGATGCTTATATTGGTCTGCTTTCATATGTTTTAATGTAAAACGTTTATCCCAAAAGGAGCAAAACTTGCTGTAACTGCTTAAAAAGTGTTATTACTGACAATGCTGCTGTCCAAAGGTGTCTGTTGCTACTTCATCCAGAGTGTAGGCACCCTAATATAGGAGGTGTGTTACTGGCCAGGTCACCAGGTAAAAAAAAAAAAACACCACATCTTAGGATTGGTAAGCTGCAATATATTATATTTTTGTTTTTGGGTTTTATTACTGCTTTAATGGAAATCATAAACAGAAAAAATTTGTTTGCAGGGATTTTTTTTTTTTCTTAAATCTTAATATATGTGCAACCAAACCAATCTTCAAAGAAATCGGTCATTAGGTAATTACGTTGGCTGCCTTTGATAACCTTAATTACCCGGCCTTCATGCTTGTGTATTGTCTTACCCGCTTGCCGACCAGCGCACACCGATGTACGTCGGCAGAATGGCGCTGGTAGGCAAAAGGGCGTCCCCTTTAAGAAGCGGTGACGCAGGTGCTCGGTCTCCGTGACCGTAGGTCCCGTAGACTTGATGTCCGCCGGGTGCCCACGATCGTGTCACGGAGAGGAAGAACAGGGAGATGCTTTTGTAAACAAAGAATTTCCCCGTTCTGCCTAGTGACATGACAGAGATCCCAGCTCTCTGTCATCAAGAGCAGTGATCACTGTCCTGTGTATTAAAGCCCAGCTCCCTCACAGTTAGAATCACTCCCTAGGACATCGATTGCTGTATAAATGATAATGGTCCCAAAATAGTGTCAAAAGTGTCCGATGTGTCCGCCATAATGTCCCAGTCCCGATAAAGATCGCTGCCATTACTAAAAAAAAAAATACCATAAAACTATCCACTATTTTGTAGACGCTATAAATTTTGCGCAATCCAATCGATATACACTTAACAAATATTGCGTTTTTTTCAAAATTGTCTCTCTTTTTTTGTTTATAGCGCAAAAAATAAAAAGCGCAGAGGCGATCAAATACCACCAAAAGAAAGCTCTATTTGTAGGAAAAAAAGGACGTAAATTTTGTTTGGGTACAATGTCGCACGACCACGCAATTGTCAGTTAAAGCGACGCAGTGCCAAATTGCAAAAAGTGCTTTGGTCAGGAAGGGGGTAAAATCCTCCAGGGCTGAAGTGGTTAAAGCAGAACTTCATTATTTGTAATCTATATGCTGCTAGCATTAGTAAATAGGAAAATAGATCAGATTTCCTTTTTTTTTTTTTTTTTTTTTTTTTTTTTTTTTTTTTGGTTTTACATTTCCTCAGTTACTTTCTGGTTTCCAAGCCTAGACAATGGATGTCATACATCCCAGGGGTCTCAAGGAGGGGTTTTTCTCAGCAAAGCACATCCTCCATGCATGCCTGAGCTAAGGACAGATGGATTTCAAGAAGCAAATACCACATTAATCACCTGCCCTTACACAAGATGGCCATGGCCAGAAATGCTAGGGGGGTGTTTTTAAAGTGATTTTTCAGCAAAAAAAAAAGCACGAAGACATGGATAGATGGGTGAGTTTGATTTGAATATTATAAATTTATTCAATAGCCTTTTTGGGTTGTGCTGCTCAGAAACAGTGTGATAAGTCTTAATCAGTAAAATGAGCTAAAACAAGCCCTCACAATCCACAATAGATGGAGGCAATGGGGGTTATTTATTAAAGGCAAATCCACTTTGCACTACAAGTGCAAAGTGCACTTGAAATTGCACTGAAAGTGCACTTGGAAGTGCAGTCCCCGTAGATCCAAGGGGGACATGCAGGCGAAATAAAAAAAACACAGTTTTAGCTTGCACATGATTGGATAATAAAATCGGCAGAGCTTCCCCTCATTTCAGATCTACCGCTCAAATTTACAGCGACTGCACTTCCACATGCACTTTCAGTGCAATTTCAAGTGCACTTTGCACTAATAGTTTGCACTTGTAGTGCAAAGTGGATTTGCCTTTTGTAAATAACCACAATGTGTTCATCCTCAAGGTTTTCAACAGAAACGCGTTCATTTTCATATTCATTCTGCTCCCCCTTCCAGCACTGAGTAGTTGACAATGTGACTACATTCTAATATAAACACAGAGATGGCACATGGGGGAAAAAAGGAGAGCAGAGTGCTGTGACCTCACATGACATTTGAGGTTGGATTGCCCCACAGTACCCACGGCTACATAAGCCAGTGTGCGCTTGTTTTAAGGTGTATTTCTACTTTTCAATTCTGGGTCAAATTTGAGATAAACAGGCTACAGGGGGATAATGGTGCACACATCAGGGCACTTTACATGGGAGCAGGGAACTTTATGGGGCACATATCAGGGTACATTACATTGAATCAGGTCATATAGCAGGGCAGTGGTCTTTTTCATATGCAGAGCTTACAGCTATGATGAGTCCTCTTCTGGCATGCTATTCCCCACTGGTCCTCCCCTTATGTCCATCCCAGGTGATGTCACATACAAGCACATGTAATGAACAGCGCGCCACAGCCAACATTATCACAGCCGCTTCCCTGCCTAGCTCTACATGTGTAGGCAGAGGGAATATGATCTACCCTTCAGGGGCCTGCAATTGATGGGTAGATTACAGCAGAACCCCCGATTGAGGAACCCTGATCTAACGGATGGGAAGCAAAAGGATGAAACCTCACATTTGACCCTATTTGAATATCATTGTGACACTGAACCACCAGCAGAGCCCTGTGTTTTTCAGCTATCCTGTAGTTCTAACTGGGAAGCAGTACATTAATGCACTGCACATACAATTGCAAGTGGTTGGCAGAAACAAAGACCGCCAGAATTGGTTCGATTGCGAATTTGAAACTGGGCACTAAATTGATAAATTATTAATTTAAATTTAATTTTAAAAAAAAGAAGAAAACTTACAGCAGTTTCTAAAGCAGTTTTGTTTTTTCCTGCCAGGTTCAACCGGCCCGAGTTTGATCTCCTAAATAACAAAATATACTGCGCTGTCTACACAATAGCAGCCAGCACAAAAGTGTAAAATAAACAGAAATATATATGGAAAATGTGCAGTGCTAAGCAAATAATGATCAATATCAAAAATAAAATTGACATATGAAAAAAACAATATAAATAGTGACACGTGTTTCATGAGAATTAATGTCCAAGGTGTAAACCAAAAAAAAAAAGGGGGGGGGGACACAGACAAGTCCCAAATGTATTCCAAAAGGGTGAAGTTCAAAACATAAATGGGTAACAGTCACAGAACTCCTGAGTGAACATCCAAAATGTGACAGAGGTAACATAGATGATCCGCCACCAAAAGCGCCAGCAGCTTACCAGAAAGGATAAACTCATAAAGGTGTACACCTGATGGGTCAAACAGGCTTTACAGGATGACCAGGGAATTCAGGCTCACTATGTAGATACGGTCTTCAGGCAAACACTCCAAAACGGTGTATAAAGCAGGTAAACCGAATGGGCAAATAAGCCCAAACATAAAGAGAAAAGAGAGGAAGAACAGGGCACATAGCGTAATTCCGTAAGGAATATTTATTGTTGTAAACATAAGAGTTGCACTTATCTCCTTGTAGTCCATCAAAACTACCTTTTTTTTTTTTTTTTTGCATAAATTGCTTTGCTCTTTATATTTAAAACACAATCTAAAGTTCCATTGCTCTATCACATGGCCACGTACAGTTGTGCTCATAAGTTTACATACCGTGGCAGAATTTATGATTTCTTGGCCATTTTTCAGAGAATATGAATAACACAAAAACTTTTCTTTCACTCATGGTTAGTGTTTGGCTGAAACCATTTATTATCAGTCAACTGTGTTTACTCTTTTTAAATCATAATCACAACAGAAACTACCCAAATGACCCTGATCAAAAGTTGACATACACTGGTGATTTTGGCCTGATAACATGCACACAAGTTGACACAAAGGGGTTTGAATGGCTATTAAAGGTAACCATCCTCACCTGTGATCTGTTTGCTTGTAATTTGTGTGTGTGTAGAAAAGGTCAATGATTTTCTGGACTCCTGACAGACCCTTGTATCTTTCATCCAGTGCTGCACTGATGTTTCTGGATTCATGGGGAAAGCAAACGAATTGTCAAAGGATCTGCGGAAAAAGGTAGTTGAACTGTATTAAACAGGAAAGGGATATAAAAAGACATCGAAGGAATTGAGAATGCCAGTCAGCAGTGTTCAAACTCTAATCAAGAAGTGGAAAATGAGGGGTTCTGTTGAAACCAAACCATGGTCAGGTAGACCAACTAAAATTTCTACCACAACTGCCAGGAAAATTGTTCGGGATGCAAAGAAAAACCCGCAAATAACTTTAGGTGAAATACAGGACTCTCTGAAAACATGTGGTGTGGCTGTTTCAAGATGCACAATAAGGGGGCATTTGAAGAAAGATGGGCTGCATGGTCTAGTCACCAGAAAAAAGCCATTACTACACAAATGCCACAAAGTATCCCGTTTACAATACGCCAAACAGCACAGAGACAAACCTCAAATCTTCTGGCACAAAGTCATTTAGAGTGATGAGACCAAAATTAAGCTTTTTGGCAACAACCATAAAGACTACATTTGGAGAGGAGCCAACAAGGCCTATGATGAATGGTACACTGTTCCTACTGTGAAACACAGAGGTGGATCACTCATGTTTTGGGGATGTGTGAGCTACAAAGGCACAGGAAATTTGGTCAAAATTGATGGCAAGGTGAATGCAGCATGTTATCAAAAAATACTGAAGGAACATTTGCATTCATCAGCCAGGAAACTGCGCATGGGACGTACGTGGACATTCCAACATGACAATGATCCAAAACAAAAGGCCAAGTCGACCTGTCATTGGCTACAGCAGAATAAAGTCAACGTTCTGGAGTGGCCATCTAAGTCTCCAGACCTCAATATCATTGAGCCACTATGGGGAGATCTCAAACATGCAGTTCATGCAAGACAGCCCAAGAATTTACAGGAACTGGAGGTTTTTTACCAAGAGGAATGGGCAGCTTTACAATCTGAGAAGATAAAGAGCCTCATCCACAAATACCACAAAAGACTTCAAGCTGTCATTGATATTAAAGGGGGCAATACACGGTATTAAGAACTGGGGTATGTAAACGTTTGATCAGGGTCATTTGGGTAGTTTCTGTTGTGATTATGATTTAAAAAGAGTAAACACAGTTGATAGATAATAAATGGCTTCAGCCAAAGACTAACTGTGAGTGAAAGAAAAGTTTTTGTGTCATCATTCATATTCTCTGAAAAATAGCCAAGAAATCATAAATTTTGCCAGGGCATGCAAACTTATGAGCACAACTGTATATCTCTCTGTGTGTAATGAATCTATATAATATGTGAGTTTCACTTTTTAAATTGAATTACTGAAATAAATTAACTTTTTGATGATATTCAAATTTTTTGAGATGCACCTGTATATATAATTTACCGTCTCCTTCCTTTTCTGAATGCACAGTGTTTGTGAACTGTGTTTACGATGCTTCAGTTTATGAATGAACAGGAGCCTCTGTCTCTTGTCAGCTGAGGCTGCAGAGAAAAGGGACTGGGGAATTTGTGTCCAAAGCCACCCACCCCCCCCCCAACAGGACTGAAAAAAATAAAGAATTGTAATAAATTAATATTTAAAGGTTAAATTGAAAAAATAATAAAAAATAAAATAAAAAAAAAAAAACACTGACACCATCCACAAGAAAGCATTGTAAAAAAAAAATAACAAAAAATATATACATTTAAAAAGAAAATACATTGTAAAATAAAAATAAAAAGCTACTGACACAGTCCACGCCTCATCAGTGCCACCCCATCAATGCCACCCCATCAGTGCCACCCTATTAGTGCTGTCTCAACAATGCCACCTATTAGTGCCCATCAGTGCTGCATATTAGTGCCACTGTCACATGACATTAAAAAAAAGTATCGGTATCGGCAAATACTAGAAAAAAAGTATCGGTCTTAAAAAAGTGGTATTGGTGCAACCCTAACTACAAGTATAGTAGTCACACTACTTGCACAGTAGCTGGTAGTGTGACTACTTTACTACTGAACAGAAAGATAACATAGTGGGGTTTTTTTGTAACTATCTGTCTGTGTTGAATGAAAATATTCACAGCCCAGATGGAAGAATCCCCTGCTGTGGCTATTCTATTTTGATACCTGAACAGCCACTGCAGTTAATTAGATGTAGCCGCTGTTTGGTCGACACTTAACCACCGACACTTCCTCTGGTACAAGCACCATGCAACATAAGAGGAAAGATGGTAAGTCACATGCTCCTCCGTACCTAAAAATGTGTTCTTTTTTTTGTTTTTTTTTGCTTCCGCTGGCTAAGCAGTAGCGGGGATGAGAAGGAAAGGCTAGTATGTGCTGCTGGGTAGAGTGGGGCAAAGCAAGCATATCTCCAGAGCAAAATTTTTTGCACACATGTGAAAGAGGGGACAGAGTTGTGGGTCAATATTTACATGGAACAAGGCATCCCAGGCACTTACTTCAGTGAGGTGATCAGGAATGAGATTTGATTGACGTGTACATTAATGCTATGGCAATTTTAACCAGCTTCTGTTCTTAAAAACCACCAGACAGATCAAGGCAGTATACTACCAACAGTTTCTATAGAAACCTTGAATTAAAATGTTTAAGAACAGAAAGATAGTTGAAATTGCTAGAAAATGTGCATATGTACAGTGCCTTGCAAAAGTATTCACCCCCTTGGCATTTTTCGTGTTTTGTTGCCTCACAACCTGGAATTAACATGGATTGTTTGAGGATTTGCATCATTTAATTTACAGAACATGCCCACAACTTTGAAGATGTTTTTCTTTTTTTATTGTGAAGCAAACAACAAATAGGATAAAATAACAGAAAAAGTCAATGTACATAACTATTCACCTCCCTAAAGTCAATACTATGTAGAGCCACCTTTTGCGGCTATCACAGCTCCAAGTCACTTTGGATAAGTCTCTATGAGCTTGCCACAGCTTACCACTGGGATTTTTTCCCATTCCTCCTTGCAAAACTGCTCCAGCTCCTTCAAGTTGGATGGTTTGCACTTGTGAACAGCAATCGTTAAGTCTGACCACAGATTTTCTATTGGATTGAGGTCTGGGCTTTGACTAGGCCCTTCCAACACATTTACATGTTTGCCCTTAAACCACTCAAGTGTTGCTTTAGCAGTATGTTTGGGGTCATTGTCCTCCTGGAAGGTGAACCTCCGTCCTAGCCTCAAATCACACACAGAGTGGTACAGGTTTTGCTCAAGAATATCCCTGTATTTAGCACCATCCATCTTTCCCTCAACCCTGACCAGTTTCCCAGTCCCAACTGCTGAAAAACATCCCCACAGCATGATGCTGCCACCACCATGTTTCACTGTGGGGATGGTGTCCATTGGGTGATGTGATGTGTTGGGTTTGCGCCAGACATAGTGTTTTAGTTGATGGCCAAAAAGTTCAATTTTAGTCTCATCAGACCAGAGCACCTTCCTCCATACATTTTGGGAGTCTCCCACATGCCTTTTAGCAAACTCAAAACGTGCCATTTTGTTTTTTGCTGAAAGTAATGGCTTTCTTCTGACCACTCTGCCATAAAGCCCAACTCTATGGAAAGTACGGCTTTTTGTCGTCCTATGTATAGATACTCCAGTCTCTGCTGTGGAACTCTGCAGCTCCTCCAGGGTTACCTTAGGTCTCTGTGCTGCCCCTCTGATTAAGCCCCGGAAGTTTTTACTCCCTTCCTGACCAGACACTTTTTGCGATTCGGCACTACGTCGCTTTAACTGACAATTGCGCGGTCATGCGACGTGGCTCCCAAAAAAAATTAACATCCTTTTTTTTCCCACAAATAGAACTTTTTTTTGGTGGTATTTGATCACCTCTGCGGCTTTTATTTTTTGCCCTATAAACAAAAAAAAGAGCGACAATTTTGAAAAAAACACATTAATTTTTACTTTTTGCTATAATAAATATCTCCAAAAAATATATAAAAAAAAAATGTTTTCCTCAGTTTAGGCCGATGCGTATTCTCCTACATATTTTTGGTAAAAAAAAAAATCGCAATAAGCGTTTATTGATTGGTTTGCGCAAAAGTTATAGCGTCTACAAAATAGGGGATAGTTTTATGGCATTTTTATTAATAATTTTTTTTCACTAGTAATGGCGGAAATCAGCGATTTTTATTGTGACTGCGACATTATGGCGGACACATCAGACAATTTTGGCACATTTTTGGGACCATTGGCATTACAGTGATCAATGCTAAAAAATTGCATTGATTACTGTAAGAATGTCACTGGCAGTGAAGGGGTTAATCTCTAGGTGGCGCTGTAGGGGTTAAGTGTGTCCTAGGGAGTGTTTCTAACTGGGGGGGAGGGGCTGTGTGTGACACGACACTGATCACCGCTCCCGGTCACAGGGAGCAGAGATCAGTGACAGTGTCACTAGGCAGAACGGGGAGATGCTTGTTTACATTAGCATCTCCCTGTTCTTCCTCACCGTGAGACGGTCGTGGGTATCCCCACGGACATTGGGTCCGTGGGACCCGCGATCATGGTCACAGAGCTCCTGGCGGGCGCGCCTCTTAAAGGGCAATGTACAGGTACGTTAATCTGCCTGTACGTGCCCTTCTGCCGCAGTATATCTGCGTGAGACAGTCGGGAAGTGGTTAATGACCTCCTTGCCCGGTCTGTGAGTTTTGGTGTGCAGCCGTCTCTTGGCAGACTTGCTGTTGTGCCATGTTCTTACCATTTGGTTATGATAGATTTGATGGTGTTCCTAGGGATCATCAGAGATTTGGATATTTTTTTTATAACCTAACCCTGACTTGTATTTCTCAACAACATTGTCCCTTACTTGTTTGGAGAGTTCCTTGGTTTTCATGACAGTGCTTGGTTAGTGGTGCTTCTTGCTTAGGTGTTGCAGCCTCTGGGGCCTTTCAAAAAGGTGTATATATGTAATGACAGATCATGTGACACTTAGATTGCACACAGGTGGACATCATTTCACTAATTATGTGACTTCTGAAGGTAATTGGCTGCACCAGAGCTTTTTATGGGCTTCATAACAAGGGGGGTGAATACATACGCACATGCCAATTATCATTTTTTTATTTCTGAAAAATAGTTTTATGTATATATTTTTCTAATTTTACTTCATCAACTTAGACTATTGTGTTCTGATCCATCACATATAATTCAGATTAAAAAAAAAATTGAACTAAAGGCTGTAATGTAACAAAATAGGTAAAAAGCCAAGGGGGGTGAATACTTTTGCAAGACATTGTAGGTCAGCTTTTGGGGCATACACCTGGCAGTTTGTTTGTACAATCTTTTTTAGATCTACAAACAATTCTATTTTATGTTCTATGCCCTCAAACAGCTTCATCAAAGTACACTCAACTTACCAGAAAATGCTGACAGCCAAAACGTGATCACTATCACAGCAGCCACTGCTGTAAAACTGCTTGCTGACCGCCGGCTGTCAATTGATGGCCAGGCGGCGCAGCTCTTGTTGCGGGCGGGCGTCATATGATGGCTTCGCTTTCCCGGCCCACCAGGGGGCGCGCGCGCCGTGTCACTGGGCACCCGCGATTGCCGGTAACACAGCAGGACCATGGATCTGTGTGTGTAAACACACAGATCCATGGTCCTGTCAGAGGAGAGGAGACCGACGGTGTGTTACCAGTACAGAGGAAAACCAATCAGTCTCCTCCCCTTGTGAGTCCCCTCCCCCTACAGTTAGAAACACTCCCTAGCAAACACAGTTAACCCCTCGATCACCCCCTAGTGTTAACCCCTTCCCTGCCAGTCACATTTATACAGTAATCAGTGCATTTTTATAGCACGGATCGCTGTATAAATGTGAATGGTCCCAAAAATGTGTCAAAAGTGTCCGATGTTTCCGCCGCAATATCGCAGTCACGATAAAAATCGCAGATCGCCGCCATTACTAGTAAAAAAAAAAAATAAAATAATAAAAATGTTATAAATCTATCCCCTATTTTGTAGACGCTATAACTTTTGCGCAAACCAATCAATATACGCTTATTGCGATTTTTTTTACCAAAAATATGTAGAAGAATATGTATCGGCCTAAACTGAGGAAAAAATTTGTTTTAAAGAAAAAAATATTGGATATTTATTATAGCAAAAAGTAAAAAATATTGTGTTTTTTTTCAAACTTGTCCCTCCTCTTTTGTTTATAGCGCAAAAAATAACCGCAGAGGTGATCAAATACCACGAAAAGAAAGCTCTATTTGTGGGGAAAAAATGATAACAATTTCATCTGGGTACAGTGTTGTATGACCGCGCAATTGTCATTCAAACTGCGACAGCGCTGAAAGCTGAAAAATGGCTTGCGCAGGAAGGGGGTGAAAATGCCCTGTATTGAGGTGGTTAAAGCAGAGTTCCACCCAAAAATGGAACTTCTCAGGGTGACCCCCTGACATGCCACATTTGGCATGTCATTTTTTTTGGGGGGGGGAGTGGGTACATTGTTTTTACAGGTACCCAGCTCCCACTTTCTCCCCTAGCACCACGGCGCTGGAAGGAAGTTCACCTCTCCCCCCTCCCTCCCTGCAATCTTCTGGGACAAGTCACAGGTCCCAGAAGATTGCCCGGCCATTCAGAGCGTGCGTCTCGCGCATGCGCAGTGCTATGCCGCATACACACGATCACACATTCTGACAACAAAATCCATGTTTTTTTTCCAACGGATGTTGGCTCAAACTTGTCTTGCATACGCACGGTCACACAAATCTTGTCGGAAATTCCGAACGCCAAGAACGCGGTGACATACAACATGTACGACGAGCCGAGAAAAAGTTCAATAGCCAGTGTGGCTCTTCTGCTTGATTCCGAGCATGCGTGGAACTTTGTGTGTCGGAATTGTGTACACACGATCGGAATTTACGACAACGGATTTTGTTGTCCGAAAATTTGAGATCCAGATCTCAAATTTTGTTTGTCAGAAATTCCGACGGAAAATGTCCGATGGAGCCTACAGACGGTCGGAATTTCTGACAACAAGCTCCCATCGAACATTTCCCGTCGGAAAATCCGACCGTGTGTACGCGGCATTAGAATGCCGGCACCGCGGAGAGGAGGGGAAGAGGACCGGGGCTTTGTGCGCCCCCGCATCGCTGGACCGTGGGACAGGTGAGTGTCCGATTATTAATAGTCAGCAGCTACACTTTTTGTAGCTGCTGATTTTTAAATGGGTGGAACTCCGCTTTAATTGGAAATTACAATATGTCAACATTACTTTTATATTTTATTAACTGCTGCCTTTCATATGTAGATCAAAGTGTCTGTTATAGCCACTTGAGCTCTGGAAGATTTTACCCCCTTCATGACCAGGCCATTTTTTTGCAATTTAGCACTGCAGTGCTTTAATTAGCAATTGTGTAGCCATGCAACACTGTACCCAAATTAAATGTATATCTTTTTTTTCAAACATATAGTATGCTTTTGGTGGTATGTGATCAACACTGCGTTTTTTATTTTATAAAAGAAAAACGACTGAAAATGTTGAAAAAAAAACTTTTATCTTTCTGTTCTAAAACACATCCAATAAAAAATGTAAAAAAAATGTCTTCATAAATGTAGGCCAAAATGTATTCTGCTACATGTTTGATAAAAAAAATCCCAATAGACATAGATTAATTGGCTTGAGTGAAAGTTATAGCATCTACAAACGATGGTATATATACAGTGGGGACGGAAAGTATTCAGACCCCCTTAAATGTTTCACTCTTTGTTATATTGCAGCCATTTGCTAAAATCATTTAAGTTCATTTTTTGCTCATTAATGTATACACACAGCACCCCATATTAACAGAAAAACACAGAATTGTTGACATTTTTGCAGATTTATTAAAAAAGAAAAACTGAAATATCACATGTCCTAAGTATTCAGACCCTTTGCTCAGTATTTAGTAGAAGCACCCTTTTGATCTAATACAGCCATGAGTCTTTTTGGGAAAGATGCAACAAGTTTTTCACACCTGGATTTGGGGATCCTCTGCCATTCCTCCTTGCAGATCCTCTCCAGTTCTGTCAGGTTGGATGGTAAATGTTGGTGGACAGCCATTTTTAGGTCTCTCAAGAGATGCTCAATTGGGTCTAAGTCAGGGCTCTGGCTGGGCCATTCAAGAACAGTCACAGAGTTGTTGTGAAGCCACTCCTTCGTTATTTTAGCTGTGTGCTTAGGGTCATTGTCTTGTTGGAAGGTAAACCTTTGGCCCAGTCTGAGGTCCTGAGCACTCTGGAGAAGGTTTTAATCCAGGATATCCCTGTACTTGGCCGCATTCATCTTTCCCTCGATTGCAACCAGTCGTCCTGTCCCTGCAGCTGAAAAACACCCCCACAGCATGATGCTGCCACCACCATGCTTCACTGTTGGGACTGTATTGGACAGGTGATGAGCAGTGCCTGGTTTTCTCCACACATACCGCTTAGAATTAAGGCCAAAAAGTTCTATCTTGGTCTCATCAGACCAGAGATTCTTATTTCTCATCATATTGGAGTCCTTCAAGTGTTTTTTTAGCAAACTCCATGCGGACTTTCATGTGTCTTGCACTGAGGAGGGCCACTCTGCCATAAAGCCCCAACTGGTGGAGGGCTGCAGTGATGGTTGACTTTCTACAACTTTCTCCCATCTCCCGACTGCATCTCTGGAGCTTAGCCACAGTGATCTTTGGGTTCTTCTTTACCTCTCTCACCAAGGCTCTTCTCCCCCGATAGCTCAGTTTGGCCGGACGGCCAGCTCTAGGAAGGGTTCTGGTCATCCCAAAACGTCTTCCATTTAAGGATTATGGAGGTCACTGTGCTCTTAGGAACTTTAAGTGCAGCAGAAATTTTTTTGTATCCTTGGCCAGATCTGTGCCTTGCCACAATTCTGTCTCTGAGCTCTTCAGGCAGTTCCTTGGACCTCATGATTCTCATTTGCTCTGACATGCACTGTGAGCTGTAAGGTCTTATATAGACAGGTGTGTGGCTTTCCTAACCAAGTCCAATCAGTATAATCAAACACAGCTGGACTCAAATGAAGGTGTAGAACCATCTCAAGGATGATCAGAAGAAATGGACAGCACCTGAGTTAAATATATGAGTTAGACATAAAAGAAATCCTGGACAGCCGCACTCCAAAAATATTTGTCTTTATTCAGTAAAGTGTCATCCAAAATACAGGTCACAGCAGAGTGGAACAAAGCTTATGCGTTTCGAACTACACAGAGTGCTTAGTCATAGCTTTGACTAAGCACTCTGTGTAGTGCGAAACGCATAAGCTTTGTGGCTGTTTAGGATTTCTTTGATGTCTAACTGCTACAGCATTGCCAGCACCTGGACTTCTAGACTGAAGGAGATGCCTTTTACTTTGATCTGACTCACCTGGAGGGGTGATACTCCCTCTCTACTTAAATATATGAGTGTCACAGCAAAGGGTCTGAATACTTAGGACCATGTGATATTTCAGTTTTTCTTTTTTAATAAATCTGCAAAAATGTCAACAATTCTGTGTTTTTCTGTCAATATGGGGTGCTGTGTGTACATTAATGAGGAAAAAAATTAACTGAAATGATTTTAGCAAATAGCTGAAATATAACAAAGAGTGAAAAATTTAGGGGGGTCTGAATACTTTCCATCCCCACTGTATACTGGAATTTTTTTTTAAATACTGGTAATGGCAGTGATCAGCGACTTATAGTAGGACTGTGATAGTGTGGCGGGAAATCTGATAGTAACTGACACTGTGTGGGAATTAGCTAACTTAGACATCACCAGTGACACTAATACAGTGATTAGTGCTAAATATACTGTAAACACTGTCACTGTACTAATGACACTGGCTGGGAAGGGGTTAACTGTGTGCCTATCAATGTGTAAAGTGTGCTGATTTTATGATGCAATGTGACTTTTTTTTTCTTCCCTGCTTTGCAGAGAAAAAAAACAGGCACATTGTTACATTTGTAGAGATCCCTGTGTTGTTTACCAACACAGGGCTCTCTTCTGTCATTCTCTCGGCCAATCAGCAGGTCCCAACCATAAATCATTGGGCGGGACCCGCTGATCAGCCTGTGCTGTAGCGAATAACATCACAGCTGGTGCGGCAGGCGCGTGCCCCCTTCCCAGAAATGCCAAATCACTTACATGCATGTGATTTGGCGCAGAAGAGCCGCCGACCTGCCTTGGCTGACTGACAACTAAATAGAAACTTTACAAGTAAAAATAAATAAATAAATGGTTTAAATGTGTACTTATTTAGTTCCCTATTAACCACAAATAACCCCCCCCCCCTTTCCTCCAATTAACTATTATTTTTCTGCTGTTTTGTTTTTATTTCTATTTTTAACCATTTACTTTTAAGCTTTGTTTTGTTTTTGCTCATTTTGTCCTTTATATATTTAAATCTGTCATGTTAAAAAAAAAAGTAAAAGAATTGGAAAAGCTTTCCTTTCATTTGGAAATACATTTGCAGTGCTTTGTACCATTCATAAATGTGGTCTCCTTGAAAACAGGATAGATTATAGAAAAAAAAAGTACTTTTCATTTATAATAACACTATTTAAAAAAAAACTATAATCAAAATAGAAGTGTGTTACTTCTTAGTCTATGGATCTCATAGGAACTGAAAACATTTTTGCAAGACAATATCACAAAATGAACGCCTTATCTGACCGAAAAAGATATGTATTGTTTTGTTATCCTAGCCTCTTCAGATCTGCACTATTGCCGAATGACGGCAACAGCGCAGACCTACATTGCCGGGACGACGTCTATTGTCGTCCCGTGCACGAGCGGCCTGCGCGCCCCCTGTAGGGCGCGCTCGGTGATCAGCGAGTCTATGAGACTCGCCTGATCACAGATTGGAGTAAGGGGTCGGTCCCGACCCCTTACCACATGATCAGCTGTCAGCCAATGTGATGTAAACAGAGCAGGTAATCGGCTATTTTTTCACCTTGCGCTGACAGTGTGAGGAGGAAAAAAAAAGCCGATCACCGGCGGCCGTGAGAGGGACATCAGTCCCGATCACAGCGATCATCTGTGCCCCCTGCTAGTGACACCTAGCAATAGGCAGCAGTGCCGCCTACCAGTGCCCACCAGCGTCACCCATCAGTGCCCACAGTGCCACCCATCAGTGCCCACAGTGCCACCCATCAGCGCCCACAATCAGTGCCACAACAACAGTGCTGCACATCAGTGTCACCTACCAGTGCCCATCAGTGCCGCCCATCACTGCCCATCAGTGCCACCCATCAGTGCCCCCCATCAGTAGTACCTATCAATGCCACCTATCCGTGCCACCTACCTGTGCCACCCATCCATGCCACCCATCAGTGGCCATCAGTGCCGCCTTATCTGTGCCCATCAGTACTGCCTTATCTGTCCCCATCAGTGCCGCCTTATCTGTGCCTATCAGTGCCGCCTTAACTGTGCCTATCAGTGCCGCCTTAACTGTGCCTATCCGTGCCCATCAGTGCAGCCTATCAGTGCCCACCAGTGCTGCCTCATCAGCGCATATCAATGAAGGAGAAAAATTACCTTTTTGCAAAATTTTATAACAAACTATGAAACATAATTTTTTTTTTTTTTTTTTAATTTTCCATCTTTTTTTGTTTGTTTAGCAAAAAATAAAAATCCCAGCTGTGATTAAATACCACCAAAAGAAAGCTCTATTTGTGGGAAAAAATGATAAAAAATTTCATTTGGGTACAGTGTTGTATGACCGCGCAATTGTCATTCAAAGTGCGTCAGCGCTGAAAGCTGAAAATTGGTCTGGGCAGGAGGGGGGGTTTAAGTGCCCAGTAAGTAAGTGGTTAAAGGAGAAGTTTGGGGTTTGCAAAAAAATATAATAAGCATATATAACCACCTCCCTGTGGCATCAGTCCCACATCGGCTTGAAAACTGAGAACTGAGCGTTGACATGATCTCTCCATTCTCGGCCTGCTCGCGGCAGAGCACGGTGACTGTCCGTAATGCCAGACAGGGACGTGGGAGGTGCAGCTGGCTCCAGCTCTCAGTTGTGCGCTGAGAGGCGGAGCCAGCTGTCAGATAGATTGGTGGATCCCGACAAAATTGTCATGATCTTTAAAGAGCCTGGAGCTGCTCTGCCACGGCAGTTAATAGTGGGCAATAGCGAAAGTAGTATGGCCAAAAAAAACCCCTACCAAAAATATAAAAATTGCTATAATTCAGAAGGGGTATTAAGGTGTGACAATGATTTAGTAGATCTGTGTTGATTGTCAGATTTCAAGGTGTATGGTCAGCTTAAAAGCTCCTGGAATGAAAATTCCAGCCTTCGTTTTATATATTTAAGTTGACACAGAAAAAGACAGTAGACTAATACTTTAGTAATACTTTTTCCACAGATTTGGTGATGTTTACTTGTCAGATAACGTAGATTTCTAAAGAGAGGTTTAAGGGGATAACTTGGAGAATTTGTTTCTAGTTTTATCTGTGGAGGGCAACACTAAGGTGTCCGTTTATAAAGCAGTGAAATCTATTCACTGCTTCGTTCTCCAGCATTCACAGTGGAGATTTTTCTCCTCTGTGTGCCAGTTTATGAAGCTTTGTAGATCGCTTCACCTTTGGAGGAGTGAAGAGATCTACAAATGCTTTCAACAGTGGAGAACGGCTCCTGATACTGGAATCTCGTGAGACTTTACGAGATTACAGCACCAGAAATACAGAGATGTCAGTTTATTAAGCAGTGATAAATTATCACCGCTCAATACACGGACAGACGGCGTGAATTACTGTTAATAAAATAATGAGTCCCCCTACATTATATACATATGTATACACACACACACATTATATATACATGTATATACACATACATTATATATATATATACATATACACATTATATGTATATATATGTATACACATAAATATGACAGGGGGACATGGTTACAGTGTTGGGGGGTCTGAACGAGGCATAAGGAAGTTAAAAATCTTCCTCCTTCCCCCTCAGATCCCCCCAGATTTCCTCTTCACTCCCCGATTCACCACCTCTGAGCTGGTGAACCTGGGAGTGTGAATTCTGACTCAGATCGCCAGTGAAGCGGTGAGATCACCGCTTCATAAACTGGCCGTTTCTGTGTATTCTCCGTGTGTAGAGATAATCGGCGGGAGAACAAGTTCAAACATGTTCTCCCCCAATTATCACTGTTTCATAAACTGTTTATGGACTGTGATCAGCGGCGATCCTCGGGATCACCGCTGATCACGGCTTCATAAACGGACACCTCAAGCCCCATACACACAATCAGAATATCATACAAAAATACCGCTTTCAAAGCGATCGTATGATAATCTGATCGTTCGTACACAGCTGTCGTCCAAAATTTTCCGAAGGGACAAACACATACATTTTTCTCGTACGATACCAGATCGTACAATTTTCATTTAATTAGTACAGTTTTCTTCCGAAAATACAATACAAATACACTACAACAGATTACATACCTTCTGAATTTTTTCTTCTGTCGTACAAGAATTTGTAATATACTTTAGTAACTTATTCATTTTTGATATAGAGATTAGCATTCAAAAAAAAAAAACAGACGATTATAAATCCGATAATCTCATCGTACTAGGTTTTAGTTTCTGTGGCATAAGGCCTGATCAGTTAGCTAGATTAGTTCAATTATATTTTGTAAAAGTATAAAAGTATTTTACTCCGCAGTGGTTCTAGTACTTGAATTTCTCCAAGGCTTGGACTTCAGATAGTGTAGAAGCCTTAAACTTTTTTTTTCCTGAAATTTTCCTCACAGCCCACCACCTATCCTACCCACCTCCCCTTCCCCAAACAGTTCTCTAACTCCTCTCACCACATCAGAGTCAGCTCCTGGTTCCTGCAGGGTCAAGGCTTGCCAGCGCTGTGTGTGTGTGTGATGTGGTGGTGTCTGTGATGCACACAGCCCAGTTTGGAAAGGCGCCCACACCAGTACCCCTGTTAAGCAAAGGATAAATACCATGAAGCTGCACATCAGTGCAGGCTGCCCACTAGTATTGGATTGAATGACAGTCTCAGCCTGGGCTTCCGCTAGTCCACGACCCCAATGCGTTTCACTCCACCCATTGGAGCTTAATCACACAGTTTGCTGAAGGGACACTCGGAGGAGATAGGAGCGGACAGTGGGGGGGTGGCTGCAATATCCATTGACTTCAAAATCGAATGTTAACAGCAAACATAATTTTTAACTACTGTCAATGTCATTCGTTAAGCCATCAAATTTTCATATGAATGTTCATTTAAAAATCTACTAATGTACATTATACCCAGCTATAGAGATATTCTGAGTGCTTCCTGACAAAAAGGAGATAAGCACCCCCCCTTAATTAGTAGTGGTTGCCATTCTGGTTCTAAACAAGTCTATATTCCCACTGTTTTTCTGTACAGTCATGAACACTTAGAAGAGAAATTTGCAGTTTATTGGGTGTTAGGATCCTTGGAGACGGTTTGGCATGCTGGCTAGTCCCTGGAGGGTTCACAACTGTTCCAGATGTTGTGCATCTGGGTAGTATTGCTGTCACTGTGGACGGATGAAGGTCAGGATTGGATTTTGGTATAGGTCTTATAGGCCACAGCCTAGAATGCCACGCCCACTAGCGTGCCTCCCCTATAAGAAAGAAGATAAAAGTTTGTCACTGAACTTTTCGTCACCGGCATCTTCAAGTAAGATCATATAGCTTTTTATTAATGATCCATCAAGGCATAAAAGAATCCATTCTTCAGCAAGAATAATTAATTTCAGTCCTCTCTATGGGTCTTAGTCATAACTAGGGTGCCTCCCCTATAACCCTACCCCACTCTGTTAGTCCTCAGTTTTTTTGCTATTGTCTTGGGATGATGGATCTCTTATCCCTTACAGAGAAATCACGCTTAGCTTAACTAGTTTATTATTTTGTCTTTGGATTCTTTAATCAACTCTTCGCTGTTTCCTAATACAACAATAGAAGCAGTGCATCTGCATCAGTGCATCTTGGTAAAACCCCCACACTGTGGGGACAGCCTGTTTATGTTGCTTTGGGCAGAGGATCCTGCATGGGCACTTACCTTGGCACAGGTCCAGGGCTTTGGTCCATCCCTATGGAACCCAGACCCTAAAGGCCCCTTCAGGGGCATGCCCACCATGACAGACAAAGCCTAGACCCTACATAGGGACTAGCGTCATTGACAGGTAAGACGGGATTACCTTGTATCTCTGACCATTACTGTTAAAAACTGGAGGTTTCTTTGGAATGTATTCATGTCATAGTGCAAACTTTTCAAACTTGGTGCTAAAACTCAACCACTTAGGGGTTAGGCCCAGGTGAATGACCAGGTGTTGCATCATACAAGTCACACACTTTACCGCCATTCCCTTCTAAAGCCTTCATACAGTACTCGGGTGCTACTTCCTGCCCTTTTGCAATGCAGACTTCACTACAGGTCAGTTTATGGCCTACACCCCAGGTGGCTGCATTCTCCTTCCAGAAATGCTTATTTTATATTCTGCACTATACTTCTTGATTACCCTTACCCGTAGCTATAGCAGAGTCCAAACAAAAGAAAGACACACCAACACTTTAGGCGAACATTCGCTATGCAGAAGGCCTGCACAACACTCAACCAGTTTCTTCATCTGTTTCAAGCTCTATCTCAGGAATGCAAGTGGCCTATCTCACAAAAGCAACATTTTCTGCAACCATGTAACAATTTAATGGAAACTAAAAGCTTTGATACAGCCATTATTGTCCAGGGCCCCAAAAAACTAAGCTCCTTCTCCAGCTACACCATCTCTACCTGAGTTGGATCTAGATATGCCCTGAGTTGGATCCAAATATGCCCTGAGTTGGATCAAGATATGCTCTTGAATAAGAGTCAGTCATGGAATGAAGAAAGCCTGGACATGCTCACCTCCGCTGTGCACAAAAGCAAAAGCCTTTAGCACTGCTGCACCTGAACTAGGGCATTGAATAACAAATGTGAACCTACACTATGTTGTCAAAAGTATTGGAACACCTGCCTTTACACACACATGAACTTAATGGCATCCCGGTCTTAGTCCATAAAGACATGGATGAGCGAGTTTGGGGTGGAGGAACTTGACCCAATAGAACACCTTTGATATGAATTAGAGCATAGACTACGAGCCAGGTCTTCTCATCCAACATCAGTGCCTGACTTCACAAATGCGCTTCTGGAAGAATGGTCAAACATTCCCATAGACACTCCTTAACCTTGTGAACAGCCTTCCCAGAAGAGTTGAAGCTGTTATAGCTGCAATGGGTGGGCCAACTTAATATTGAACCTTACGGACTAAGACTGGGATGCCATTAAAGTTCATGTACGTGAAAAGTAGGGTTGTCCCGATACCGATACTAGTATCAGTATCGATCCCGAGTATTTGCAGGAGTACTTGTACTCCTGCAAATGCTCCCGATACCTAGTCCGATACCTGGACACTCATGAACAATCGGTGCGGAAGCGGGGGAAGTTAATATCATGACAGCTGATTCTCCTCCTCTTCCCTCTGTGGCTTTCAGATGCTTTATTGAAACCCACACAGGGAGATCGGTGATTATAAGTTCCCCCACCGCAGCCCAATTGTTCCTGAGTGTCCTCTGTATCCTCCTCTGGCTCCCCTCTGTATCCTGCTCTGTGTTCCTCCATGGGCTCCTCTTGTCCCCCCCCCTTGTCCTCCTCCGATCCCCCTCTGTGTGCTCCTCCAATCCCCCCTGTCCTCCTCCGGTCCCCTTCTGTGTGCTCCTCTGGTCCTCCCCCCCCCCCCCGTCCCAGATCTTTCAGGATGGAGAGTGGAGGAAGGAGCCGGTAAATATGTCCATTCATATATATTTATTTATATATTGGTTACACAGGTGTTTATTCTACAAATTATCTTTTCATTTTGGTGATTCTCTTGGAGCCACTGAACACATTATTTGAGACCTACCAAAAAATATTTTCTTACGCCATATATCCTAATACACACTTTTCCTTTAGAATTGGTCCATACCTGTTTATACACTCCTTGAACTGCACCTGATGTTCTGGTTCGCCCCATGGCTGCTCCCCCCTTTGGCTGGACTTATTCTTGGCTCAACTCCGGGATAGATGTCTGTCTCTGCAACTCCATTTCCCCTTTCAGACGCTGAGCCAATTCCTTTGAGCCGACATGTAAGTAGTAAGGTTACCCATTCGACATTCTCCCTTCAATCTGTGGAGAATGATATATCACATCTCCCCTTTCTTATAAACCTATATGAGATTATTTTTATTTACATTTATTGACATCTTGTCGCATCAAACCTGATGACTGGACCTTACTAGGATCCACAAAACGTGTAGAGCTCCAGAGATGCTAAGATTTATCCGCTCATTCATAGACCAATTGTGTATTTTACTACGAAATTTCATGAACATTATCATACATGCAGTGTTTCATCATATAAGGATTTCCCTATGACAATTTTACTTTATATGTTTGTATTACTTTTGTAAATCATTTTAATGCATGTTTGTTTATCATGGAATTTGTAATAAATCGAATTTGTACTCAAGCTGCATCCACTTAGTGACCTACATCATCTAAAGTCCCATGACTATTGCCCTGTTTTTACAATATAGCAATATTCCTCCCATTAATACCAATGATAGGGCATTGTTTACTCCCATTGATGTCGGGGCATTTTTTACCTTCACTGGCCCTAGTCTGGCCCCCTCAAAGTCTAAAGGATGGCCCTTTGTTTATAAAGTTTGGAGTCCTCTGTTCTAGAGGTTTTCCAGATTTGTTTTTGATCGTCCACATTTAATGATAACTCATCAGAAATTATACCCGCATAGCTAATTCTACAAGAAAATTGTAGGAGACCGCATTTCACTTCAGAACAGGAAAAAATAATAGAAACAAATAGCATTGATATTTCTAGCTAGGTCCGAACATGTCACATAGCTCATATTTTGCAGGCAAACTGCTAGAGAGCAGCACACATCTGCAGTAAAAAGCATCTTCATGTGATTTGGTATAATATATGAACATTTGGGTAAAAAAAAAAAACGGAATCCCCCTTCCTAATTCTGTCATTTGTGTCTTTGTAGTTTTTTTACAGCCTATCCCTATCACTGTGGACCTTTCTAATATCAGCCCCCTTCCTTTCTGCTGCTGGTAGCGTGAAAGATAATCAGTTTTACAAAGCTTTATTGACAAAACACTTGACAACCTTTGGCGTGTATGCTGTCAGAGGGAAGATGGCCAATCTCCATGGCAACCAGGGAGCCTGAGCACAGTCTTTGATGTGGAAAAAAAAGGCAGCAGTGGGAGGGAGGGGGGAGAGAGAGGGGATTCCCTGAGTCTGTGGGGGGAGGAAGGAAACCTGCGCCGTCGTTAACTCTGTCACTGCCGTCTCAAGGCTATTTTCCAATATTATAGCCTGGTAATAAAGAATTATTTCACCATAAGCATCTTAACCCATTGTCCATTAGTCTGCCTGTCTCATTTAGCATATAAATGTAGTCTTTTGTATGTTTTTCTGTTTCTTTCATACCATATCTCTCCATACGTTCGTCTCTCTCCACTGCATCCATCGCTCCTTCATCACTCATATTTTTCTCTGTATGTTTTTCATTTCCCTTTTTTAAAACAACTGTCATGATCTCATTGAATTCCTGTTTATCTACTGTCCTCTTTTTTTTTTCTGTCTCAACCTCACTATACTTCATCACCATGTCTTTTCACTTATCACACCATCTATATGTATCTTCAGTCACTCTTTACTTGTCACCCTCCCTCCCACCACTATACATTGTATTCCTCACTTCCCTATGTTGTTCTTAGGCCTTCACAACATGCATGACACACCTTGCACCTTCATCACTGCTTACAATGGACATTTGCTATATATATATATATATATATATATATATATATATATATATATATATATATATAGCACTTTTCCTATTCTATAGCTTTCCAGCCCACAAACCTACATATCTTACCTTTGTTATGATAAAATCCCACGGCTACAACCAAGTAACTGAGCACTGAATATCTATCAGTTAACAGACATAATTCACCCATAGACAGTAGATTATGGTCTGACATTTACAACATAGCAGAATACAAAGTCGACCACAGAAAGAGGCATGCAGGGTTATGTACTGCACCTATTTGCCAGTCAGGTGGTGGGCAGGAGGGGAAGTTGCCCTGGGCGCAGTGAAGCAAAGGGGAAAAAATGGACACAGGGTGATACACCCATTCTACGGCATGCATCAACACTGGGGGAGGGGGGCGCAATTCTGCATCCTTGCCCTGGGTGCTGAATGACCCTGTCCCGGTACTGGTGCCAGCCATAAGGCAGGACAATTTAATCCACTTCATAATCATTTTATTTATATGTTTGCTGAGGTCTGTACTACCTCAAAGACATCTTGATCATCACCTCATCCTTGTTATTTGGAAAGGATCAACTGACAATCATCTAATCTCTGTGAATATAATAAGACACAACTGTTCAAAAATCTTTTTTTTTCCACTAATAATATTTTTAAACACGTATTATTTCCCTGGCAAGAAAGAATATAGATGGTTTGGGTTGCTTCATAAACAACAAGCTCCAAGGTGGCACTAACCTGCGAAATGTGCAGAGCATCTTTCCTTCTGCTGCTCCCTGCCTGGTTGTTCCCTTATCTCCGGTAATTTATATAATCTCTGCTTCTATCTCCTAAAATCTGTTTGGCATTTCTTATATTTTATCTATGCAAATCTTATTTGTCTAATCACTTTTGGAAGTCCTGCCTATAATAATCTGTTTATTACTAGGGTTTATATATAAGTAGGGATAGGTCACTTCTCTCTTCTTATGTTTTTTTTTGTTTGTTGTTGATACGTTGATTTGAATTATGTCTTTGTAGACTCATGTTTTCTCTTTGTGTACATATATTTTCCTTTGGGAATTGTCTGTTATACTGTATTAAGGCACTATATTGAATGATAATTTATTGCTGTACGTATTTGTTTTGTTCTCTCTCTCTCCCTATCAGGAGCACCCCTAATTATCTATAGATTTATGGATTTGACTTTATTTTTGTCCATATTCATTTTGTGGTGGATTTATTTATTTACTGAAATGTTTTGTATATATATATATATATATATATATATATATATATATATATATATATGTTCTTATCAGGTTTTCTCAAAATATTTGTTGAATAGATTTAAGAATTATATCTAGCGATATGATATGTACTGTTTAGTATATATTTATTGCATAGCATTTATTATTCATCTATGAGATTATTTGATAGACTTGAGATGGAGGCACCAGTGAAGGATCTATTATCTTGTGTACATACATGAGTATGACATTTTTCTGCATGGAGGTTCTGGTATAAATGGGTTAAAGGTAAAATCTGATTACTGGTTACCATAGGTACCGCAGTATGTACATTATCATAACTATTTGCACTTAAAGTGATTGTAAACCTCAGACATGAAATTAGGGTTGTACTGATACTAGTATCAGTATCGGTCCCGATACCAAGCATTTGCACAAGTATCGGTACTCATGCAAATGCTCTGATGCCTGATCCGATACCTGTTGTATCGGACCAGGCATCCTCATCGTAGCGTGGGGGGGCAGCCCCACAAATGATCGGTGCGGCGATGGGGGGAGGTACAAGCACTGATCACCTGTATAGCTTTTCTGACAGCCACTTCTCCTCCTCCCCCAGAAGCTGTCAGATGCTTTATTGAAAGCTATACAGGGAGATCGGTGCTTGTACCTCCCCCCACCACTGCACCGACTGTCCCCCTGTGTCCTCCCCTGGATCCCTGGGTCCCCCTCCGGCTCCCCTGTGTGCTCTTCATTCTGTCCGGGTCCCCATTGGCTCCCACTGCTGTCAATCAAATCCAGTGACATGAGAGCCAGGGACGGGGTCGGGTCCTGCTGTCTGTGTCAATGGACGCAGCAGCAGGACTGAAGAGCGCGCCTGCACGAGTGCCCCCATGGAATGCGGCTCTCTGTGGGGGCACTCGAGCAGAGGAGGAGCCAGGAGCGCCACGGGGGACCCCAGAAAAGGAGGATCAGGGCCACTCTGTGCAAAACTCTTGCACAGAGGAGGTAAGTATGTACAGTATCTCACAAAAGTGAGTGCACCCCTCACATTTTTGTAAATATTTTATTATATCTTTTCATGTGACAACACTGAAGAAATGACACTTTGCTACAATGTAAAGTAGTGAGCGTACAGCTTGTATAACAGTGTAAATTTTCTGTCCCCTCAAAATAACTCAACACACAGCCAATAATCTCTAAGCCACTGGCAACAAAAGTGAGTAAACCCCTAAGTGAAAATGTCCAAATTGGGCCCTATTAGCTATTTTCCCTCCCCGGTGTCATGTGACTTGTTGGTGTTACAAGGTCTCAGATATGAATGGGGAGCAGGTGTGTTAAATTTGGTGTTATCACTCTCACTCTCTCATACTGGTCACTGGAAGTTCAACATGGCACCTCATGGCAAAAAACTCTGAGGATCTGAAAAAAAGAATTATTGCTCTACATAAAGAAGGCCTAGGCTATAAGAAGATTGCCAAGACCCTAAAACTGAGCTGCAGCACTGTGGCCAAGACCATACAGCAGTTTAACAGGACAGGTTCCACTCAGAACAGGCCTCACCATGGTCGACCATAGAAGTTAAGTGCATGTGCTCAGCATTATATCCAGAAGTTGTGTTTGGGAAATAGACGCAGGGCTTTCTTTCTGCCGGAACTTGCCGGAACTGAGTTCCGCCACCTCTGGCAACCCTGTCCTCTCCCTCTTGTCATGCAACACAGAAAAGTAAAGGAATCACTTCCTCCACCAGTTTCTGTGTAGTAGTGTCTGCACTGCATCCAGGGCACATGATGCTGGATGTTTACAGATAGATGCCCCGGGTCTGGACGCTGCAATCGCCCACATTGTAAATATGGGGCTTGGGGAGGCAGCTTTTTTCTCCACCTGCATCCTGTTACAACTGTGTGTAGCACAGAGAGGAGTGAAGTGCTGTGAAACTCCTCCTCTGCTCCGTGCTACATTCCTAATAGGCAGAGCTGCAGGAACGTCACTGTGTTGAAAAAAAGCCCGGGCACAATTAACAGAGCTGTGATGGCTGCATTCTGCAAGAGGTGACAGAGAGCTGTGGAGGAGGAGGACAATCTGTGAACAGGTGAGAGAGCTTTTTGTGTGGGGGTGGGAGGAATTGTGAGAAAGCTGGAAGGAGGGATCTGTGAAAAAGGTGAGAGAGCTGGGGGGAGGATGGGTGCTTGTGAAAGGATGAGAAAGCCGGGGGAAAGGGGATCTGTAAAATGGTGAGAGATTTGTGCAAAGGGGAGAGCTGGAAAAGGGGGGATTTGTGTAGGGGTTATAGCAGGGAAAGGGGTTTGCAGATTGTGCAGAGGTGAAAGCTGTGAGGATAAGCTGTAGATGAGGGTGCTGAGGTGAGTTGTGAACTGGGGGTGTAATCTGTGGATGGAGGGGTGCAGATGTGAGATGTAAATGGGGTACAAAGGTGAGTTGTGGACGGGGTGCTAAGGTGAACTGTGGAAAAAGTGCAGAGTTGAACTGTGGATGGGGCAGAAGAGGTGTGTTGTGGCTGGGGAGGTGCGTAGGTGGGCTGTGGATGTTGGGCACAGAGCTGAGCTGGGGATTGACACAGAGTAAAGCAAAGGTGTGTACAAAGGCGAGTAATTGATGGTTACATTAAGGCTCGGTTCACACTGGGGCGACTTGTCAGGCGACCTAGTCGCCTGACAAGTCGCCTCCCGTTCTGTGCTATGGAACCGTTCTAATCGGAGCGACGCAAGTCGCTCCGACTTAGAAAAAGGTTCCTGTATTACTTTGGGGGCGACTTGGGGCGACTTGCATAGACTTCTATGCAGAAGTCGTCTCGCAAGTCGCCCCGGCAGTCGTTTGCAGGTCGCCTCGCTGAGGCGACCTGCAAGTCGTGCCGCCCATGTGTGAACCGAGCCAAGGGGTGGAGGATTTTTGCTTGGAGAGGACAAGGGAACTTTGCTGGGGGGCAGCAAAGTATACAGAGTTCAGTAACCAAGATTATGTCATGTATGGTAGGGTATGCAGGTTGCAACCGTGGGGATTTAGTAAAATACCTTGTACATTACCTAGTCATAACTGTATGCTATGCTATACATTACATACCTCTTACAGTCATATGTTACATTAATGGCCCCTGGACAATACTAATGAATTCTGCACTCTATACAATGGGTTTTACGTTACATACTCCTGACCCCTGCACACCGTATGCTGGACTGCACATTACACGCTATATTACATATTCCTGACCACTGCACTCTGTACACAGGGCTATATGTTGAATAATCCAACCACTCTGTATGTGGGGATTATAGCAGTCAGGAGCATGCAAAATACATCATAGCATACAGAGTTCAGCAGTCAGGAGTATGTAAGGTACAACACAACTGACAGAGTGCAGTGGTCAGAAGTATGTAACAGCCTAGTATAAAGAGAACAGGGGTCATGATTATATAATGTATAGCACAGTATACAGGGGTAGTGGTTAGGAGTGTGTATCATTTGCCTCAGATTATGTATGTACAGTGTACATTACATACTCCTGATCATAGTCTCTATGCTGTGCTGTATGGTAAATACTGTACCTTTTAATGTTGTGTACTGTACATGTTTATGGCTACTGCACACTGTATGATATGCACTCCTCTGCACTGCACAATACATACTCCTGAGTCCTGTACCCTGTGTGTTTCACTTTTCTGAACCTTGCGCCTTCTGCGATACACAGTTCTGAGCCTCTATCACACCCACTATTTGGCAACCGCGTAATTTTCACCTCTAAAGGAAAGTGTGCCTGGGGGTGGGGTTGTGGGTGTGGTTGGGGTGGGGCGTTGGCTGGGGAGGGTGAGTTCCAGCACCTATTTTCTGAGAAAAAAAGCCCTGACAGGGCTTTTTTTCAGCGGGAACACAGGGGAACGCAGTTCCGGCATCTCTTGGACTGACTGTATGTATTTGCAAGGGGTGCTGGGGTGTGCTGCAGGGTATTAATGCTCACTGCTGGGGATCTATTTTTGCAAGGGGGGTCTATTGTTGCTGGGGAGGTCTATTGTTGCTGGTGGGGGACCTATTGTTGCTGGGGGGGTCTTATGTTGCTGGGGGGTGAGTTTTTGCTGAAAGAGATCTACTGTTGGGGAGGGGTCTATTGTGGATGGCAGCCAGACAGACTATTAATGCTGGCTGTGCGGAGATCTGTTGATGTTGCCAGGAGTCTATTGTTGCTGGCGGGGAAATTTTGTTGTGGTTGGTCCATTGTTGTTAGGGGGCTCTATTGTTGCTGGCTGCAGGGGATCTATTTTACTGCTTTTCTTGATATCATTACCAAATTCCATACAAATAACTTAGCACCTCAAAATGATACTTGGTTCTATATTGTCTAAAAGGGACGGTACTGGGAAGTGGGTAGGGGGGGGGGGGGGGAAGGGTGACTCAGAAAGGGGGAGTTCCTGCACCTATTGTCTGAGAAAAAAAGCCCTGGTTATAACATATAGCATATAAATATATGATTTAGCTTGTGCCTTTTCAGCACTAGCAGATTCTCATTCTGCCTCTTAACTGTGTGAGAAAACCACGGGATTGTAGGTAAACCTTATACCCATAAAAAGAGGGCTGGGCTGGAAGGGAGTCTTTTAGACACATGCCCCCTTCTATGACACTGCACTGAGAGGCGAGCCTCCACTGCAGCTTTTTTATTGGACAGCTGGGGCTAATGGTACTTTACCATTGGCCAAGACTCCAAGCTGTTCACTGAGCTCAGTGCCTCTGACAAGAAGTGAGGAGAGGCACTGTGAGCTCATCCTCTCAGTCTGTGTGCCAGCTTGTATTTAAACTGGACCTCTGTATGTAGCTTCTGACATGCTGCGCAAGGAGCCCTATATCTCCAGAACCATAGATGATAGGATCCCCAAATTTTGACCATTGGTAGGGTAGGACTTCAGCTATCTACCCCTCATCGCCAAACTACGACGCTCGAAGTCGAGTGTGAGTTTATGCTCATTGCAGAGCCTCCCCTGGCTGCACATCCCTGTGCCTTAAGCCCCTAAGTGAACAATGTCACCCTAAGAAAGAAGTTTCAAGAAAAAAATTACTGATAAGTACACCATATACAAAGAATAGAAAAGGAAGCTTGCAACCAAAATGAACATCCCAATAAGACCTAACATGAAGTAAGCTAGCGGACGGCTTTTTTCCCCCTACATTTTAGTTTAGACTTGAAATAGCCTTTGAAAAGGCTAATTATGAATGCTCAGCCAAGTCCAATGTTTGTGGGTAATGGCTGTCAAATCATACTTGCCGATTCAACACCCTTCTATATATCTAATCCTAAAAAAAGGATATATCCAAAATTAATTAGGTTGCAGTTTACTAGTCCTTAGATGAGGTGATTCCATTTGTTTTATTCCTTTTCCTTTATTTTGACCTGCTATTCTTGCAAATAACACACATCCTATTCCCATTCTACGCCAAATCCTCCACTGTATCTATGAAGGAAGCCATGGTTGCCACTGAGAGAAACCCCCTTGAGGGTAGAGGCAGCAGCTCTCACAACAGCACATTAAACTAACCATCTGCGCGGATCACCCCCAAATTTTCCACTGAGAGATTACACTCTCAGATTTCCCTGCTATTACCAGAATGTAACAATTCACACATTCAGTCTCAGCATGTGCAGAGATTTTCCAGCTCCGTGACAACAATCAGCTCTGGGACATCAACACCAGTACACTGAAAGTGATTGTGGCCAGGACAGGTTAACTGAGCAGTTAACCCTTTATACACACAGACTCACATGGTAGCTATCACCCAATGTTTTTAAAAAACATTCACTATTCATAGCATTTGCTGCAATCCTTTAAAAAGAAAATGTGTATATCACTAGCTGCCACATAGACAGGAATATAACAGAGTTTCCAATAGGGTAGTTTCTTCAAAGAGGCAAAAGCTCATTCATTTCTATTTAGAACATTTAGGGATTCAGCTCAATGATTTTAAAATATCATTTTATTTAAAAGAAAAACAGTCTCAATAAACATTTTGACATAAAAGAAATACAGTGCAGGAAAAGATTTACAGAAAATATATTACGAAACAGACATAAGTAACAGTAAAGCAAGAGGGATAAAAAGTGAAAAAAACTTAAAGCGGTTTAACCCAAAAAAAAAAAAGATCCTGTTCCTTTAAAGCAAAATATACAGTATAGTGCTTGTGCGGAGTCATTTGTCCCTCTCTATGCTGTAAAATACCTGGTTGATCCTGCCTGTTCCCGTGTCCCCCCTGTGTGCTGACAACGGTAATCATGGCTGCTGATCAATGATACCATGGTCAGTTTACATGCCTCTGTCATCCCACAGTCTCTCCCTCTCCCCCTCCCTCCCTGCCTGTCAGCTATTGAGCCATTGCTGATCTGCTCCACACAGCTCCCATCCTGCTGCTATTCTGTGTAAAGTAACTGTGCCTAATAACTAGAATCCCCTCTGTTATATGAAGCTATGTTGCAGTGTCTTTGTTTTATAAAAATTATGCAGCTCAATACCTTATTTCAGAGCACCGCAGAGGGGTGTATTTATAGGTGTAGCTCCCTGCTCCTTTTGACCAGGTGCTCGCAAGTAAATTTAGTTTTTGGCTGAGCTGTAACCAGCTCAGATTGAATGTATATAGTTTACTGGATCTGTTCTGGAATTGATTTGGTTGTGCAATTCCCACTGTTGCCAGTAGGTGTCACTGGTACCATGGAACAGTGTGCAAATAACAACTTAGTGAAACTTTAATGAATATTCTTTCAGAAACAGCCCAGTGGGAGGTTGTTGCTGCTGTGCATTCTGGGGGGGGAGTATTTATGGGACAGATGCCATGTGCTAGGGATCAGATCTTACCTTGTGGCCCTCCGGGCTGGAGGGCTGCATTACTGCAGCTGTGCAAGTAGGCTCAGAAGCCTGTCTGGGGCCTACTACCGCAGAGGTGGTCCTTAAGCTGTCTTGCCTAAATGGAAGAAGCCGAGCCAAGCTGAGGAGATCCAGGGGAGGACCCTTCCTGTAACCTATCCTTACAGTACTGCCGGGTCAGCTTAAAGGTTCTGGTACTGTGAAGAAGCTGTTCTACATTTAAACTATCCTTACAGTATCCCCGGGTTGGCTTAAAGGTTCTGTTACTGGAAGCTGTTCTACAATTCAATCAAGGTAACTAACCATCTGGCTGCTAAGTTTGTGAGAGAGACTTATCCAGGCGTATGCTGGCTGCTAAGCCTGTGAGAGAGGCTTGTCCAGACAACTTGCAGGTTGCTAGATCTGTGGCTGAGATCTACCCAGCCATACAAGATTTACAGTGAGAAAGCTGTGTTTTGTCCTTTATTCTGAAGTCTGTAAGTGATCTGCTACAAAAAGGTATCTGCAACTCCCCTTCAACCTCTTTACTGCTACTTCTTTCAAGTTGTCTTGTAATAAAGCATTGGAAAAAGAACTAAGTGACTGGTGCATACATTGGTGGGCGCAAGGCCCAATATAGACTCTAAGTTCCTGATGTGGTGAAACTACACGTAAGGGGTGACGGCAACAACCGAATTTAAATCAGCAGCTCCTTCGGAGGTCAGTGCTACATGTGGGGGCTTGTCCAGGATTGTTTGCCGTTGCCCTGAGCAACTCTGAGAAGTATTTCACCGAGAGTCTATGCTAAAAGAGGGGTTCCTGGACTTTGTCACTTTCTCCAGGAAAAAGAGGGGTTAAATTGCAAGATCACATTTCTGACTGCGTAAGCTGCGGGTGGAGAAATAAAAGCCCGGGATCAGAGGAGCAAGTGGGAGGAGCTACACCTGCTTGCTGCTGCGTGAGATGCTGTGTGTGTGTCTGGCGCTGAAGAGAGAGAAAGTTTGCTGTTACTACAGGGAAGATCAGAGCCCAGCTATGGCTGAATTTTCTCTTGTGCAAACTGCAGTGGGGTCCAAGATGTTTCCTGCCAGCACCTCTGCAAGTACTATGCTGTCCAGAACCCTGATAACAGAAACCAGCATCTGCCTGAAGCCACATGGTCCGTTTGTGCTGCATACCGTCGGGGACCATGAAGCACTGGGTATTTTATGTCACAAGTGTGAAGGACTGGCCATGCACCCCGTCCGTTTGTTTGTTGTTTGCACTGCGGGGAGTACCTGTGTGCTGTGGAACACCCTACCATGCCGCCCCGGGCCTACAGAGTTGATTGGGCCACAGGTGCTGCTACATCTACATTCACCGCGCCTGCTACTGTGAGTGTTCCATTTGATGATGTCGCTGCTACTGTTCCTAAAGTGCCATCAGTAGACATCGCTATTGCTACTGTACCCGCTATACCTGTACAGATGAACGTGGGCTATGTAAAGGCGTCCCGCGGCCGCGGTCGAGGCCTACCCCAGAGACCACCAGGACCAGAGCCCAAGGAAGGTGTCACTCCTGGAAAATCCACGTCAGGAACTGGTGAGAAATCTGGGGCAAATATTTCAGTGGGGTCAATGTGTGGATTTGTGCCTGCTGAAGAATTAAGGGATTCTGAGCTAGATTCCTTATCTGATTTATCTGGTGATGATGAACTGTTTGAATCTATGTCACAAGAACTGTTATGGGCTAATAGTGAGGATGTTGCTTCTGCCTTCACTTTCCCTGAATGGGCAGCTCTAGACTTTGGGGAAACATCATCTAATGTGGAAACACCAAGTGTTGCTAGTGAGCCCCTGCCTAAAGTCATCAGTCCAGAAAAACCTAAAAAGTTGTCTGCTAAAGCTATGGTGCAGAAATCTTTGAATCCATGTGTGCTTCCTAGATTGGGACGTACTAAAGCTTTGCCTAAGCTTGCTCGTTTGCAAAGAGTGCTTAACAAAAGAGTTGCCACAGAATATGGTTTGGAATTTCCATATGTTTCTGCAGAGACAATGCAGGAAATTGAACTAAAGCGAGAGGAATGGTGCAGTGATGCTGTCTGGGACTACCTGTCTGTACCAAAGCCTTTCAGAAAAGCTGGCTATTCGTCTGTCATGGATGAGCGTTATGATGGATGCATGCTTCAATGGAACTATGGCTGGCATATCTACTCTGACAAAGTGGTCATCTGCAGACCTGGAAAAGAAAATGTTGTTTACTTTGTCACTACTGTGGATAACCAAGGGAAACCAGTTACTTTGCCAGATCCTCGTTTCTACTGGTAACTGTTAAAGGGACTGTCATAGTTCAGCTAGAAAATGTCATTCTCTGCTATAAAGAGACAGTTTGTTCCTGTTTAAACTACAGAAGAAGAGTCTTCAGTTTTTGAAAGAGACTGAGAGAAGTGTGTTGCTCTGAATGGACTATGGGGTACATAGCCAGATAGTCAAAGGTTTAGAGAACTTCGTGGTCAAGATTCTTTACTGTGTACAGTAATTTCAAGATTCTGCTATCAAGGATTTTTGCTATACTAATTACTGGGCGCTAGATGGTGGAAGCTACTTATACATAGGGATGGACTTTTAAGTTACATTTAGTTTACTTTGCATTTAAAAATGTGTGGAAGAAAGTTTCATTCTCTTGGGAGTGAGGCTTTGCTCCCAATTGATTAGTGATGCTGATGTATATCTCCGTGTGTATAACTTTGTTCTTTTTCAGGTAAAACCAGATCTCCTATCAACTGTTAGTGGTGTGGCAGTTAGATAGATAGTGAGGTTCCTGTAATATGACTGATGTGAATAAGTTGATTAAAGTGGTGTTCCACCCTAAAAAAAAAAAAAAAATGCATGACTGTGCCTAAAAAAAATAAAAAAAAACATTTGGAATGTTTTTTTTTTTTTTTAACTTACCTCTAAATGCCTGTTGCTAGGGGGTTCCTCATAGTCTGCCTCTTTCAGTGCCTGGGCTGGTGACATCACTTCCCCCTCGGCACAGGAAGGACTCGGCTCTGTTCTCTCCTTGTCAATCATCTGGGACCCATTACAGGTCCCAGGTAACTGAGCGGCCAATCACGGCGCGCGGCGCCACTCGCGCATGCGCAGTGGGTGCCAGGCTGTGAAGCCACAGCCCGGCGCCCACAGTTGCAATGCCGGCGTCGCTAAACAGAGGGGGAGATGGGCGGGGCTTCGATCCCCCGCATCGCTGGACCCTGGGACAGGTAAGTGTCCAATTAAAAGTCAGCAGCTGCAGTATTTGTAGCTGCTGACTTTTAATTTTTTTTTTTTTTTTAATGGGCCCTCCTCTTTAATGTCTGGAATTGTAACATTCCTCCTTACTGTCTTTCTTCTCTCCCATCCAAGTTTTGGTTCAGATACCTACTCTCAGGCTTGAGAGTCATTTTTTTACAGACACTGAGGACATCGCCTATTTTAGTGGGGGGAGTATGTAGCGCCCTGCTCCTTTTGACCAGGCGCTCGCAAGTAAATTTAGTTTTTGGCTGAGCTGTAACAGCAGCTCAGATTGAATGTATATAGTTTACTGGATCTGTTCTGGAATTGACTTGGTTGTGCAGCTCCCACTGTTGCCAATAGGTGTCACTGGTACCATGGAACAATGTGCGAATAACAACTTAGTGAAACTTTAATGAATATTCTTCTTTCAGAAACAGCCCAGTGGGAGGTTCTTGCTGCTGTGCATTCTAGGGGAGTGTATTTATGGGACAGATGCCATGTGCTAGGGATCAGATCTTACTTTGTGGCCCTCCGGGCTGGAGGGCTGTGTTACTGCAGCTGTGCAAGTAGGCTCAGAAGCCTGTCTGGGGCCTACTACCGCAGAGGTGGTCCTTAAGCTGTCTTGCCTAAATGGAAGAAGCCAAGCCAAGCTGAGGAGATCCAGGGCAGGACCCTTGCTGGAGAGAGCCAGGATAAAGGCTGGTCTCTCAGAAGGGCCTGGTAACTTACTTGGAGGACGCACCTATCTCTAACCTATCCTTACAGTACTTCCGGGTTGGCTTAAAGGTTCTGGTACTGTGAAGAATCTGTTCTACATTTAAACTACCCTTACTGTATCACCGGGTCGGCTTAAAGGTTCTGGTACTGGAAGCTGTTCTACAATTCAATCAAGGTAACTAACTGTCTGGCTGCTAAGTTTGTAAGAAGACTTATCCAGGTGTATACTGGCTGCTAAGCCTGTGAGAGAGGCTTGTCCAGACATCTTGCAGGTTGCTAGATCTGTGGCAGAGATCTACCCAATCTTTTTAGACTGTGTACTACCTCCTAACTCTGAAAAAGATGAAGAGAATCTTTCCACTGCCAACCTGACGTTACAGAGAATCACTTTGTAGTGTAACAGGTTAAAAGTCGCATTCCTTTGAGGTGCAGTGACATATGATCAACTCAGGATCCCGGATGCACCATAGAACCCTTTAGTGGTTCAAAGGTGTTTTTTGACCAAGCCTAACAGCAAGGTCACACGCCCTAAGGTGAGCAGATATCACCTAGGGGGGAGAACTTGTGTGTGGACACAGCAACCTTTTTTGACATTTCACTGAATCACATGGATTGTTGGAGCACGTATGGACTAATTTTATTACTGCACTAATTATTGCACATTAATATATAGCACTCTATATATATATATTTTAATGCATTTCATTGTTATGTATTTCTCGTTTGTACTATTCTGGGATTATCATTTTCTTTGCGATTTTTAATTTTATGCAATATATAACATAGTTATTTGTATTTATATGTTATCACAGAGTTGTTCACATATATGCACATTATCACTTTAATATTGCATATATTTCAGATTTAGCACTTTATTCATTATCGCATTGCATGTATAAGCACATTATCACTTTAATATTGCATATATTGCCACTTAGCACTTTATTTAATATTGTATAGCACGTTTAGCACTTTGTGCTGGATCTTATATTTGGATAGCGCAGCGTATTTATATACAGTCAGGTCCATTAATATTGGGACATCGACACAATTCTAATCTTTTTGGCTCTATACACCACCACAGTGGATTTGAAATGAAACGAACAAGATGTGCTTTAACTGCAGACTTTCAGCTTTAGTTTGAGGGCATTTACATCCAAATCAGGTGAACGGTGTAGGAATTACAACAGTTTGTATATGTGCCTCCCACTTTTTAAGGGCCCAAAAGTAATGGGACAATTGGCTGCTCAGCTGTTCCATGGCCAGGTGTGTGTTATTCCCTCATTATCTCATTTACAAGGAGCAGATAAAAGGTCCAAAGTTAATTTCAAGTGTGCTATTTGCATCCAAAGAGCTGTCAGTATCAGTGAAGCAAGCCATCATTAGGCTGAAAAAACAAAACAAACCCATCAGAGAGATAGCAAAAACATTAGGTGTGGCCAAATCAACTGTTTGGAACATCCTGAAAAAGAAAGAATGCACCAGTGAGCTCAACAACACCAAAAGACCCGGAAGACCACGGAAAACAACTGTGGTGGATGACCGAAGAATTCATTCCCTGGTGAAGAAAACACCCTTCACAAAAGTTGGCCAGATCAAGAACACTCTCCAGGAGGTAGGTGTATGTGTGTCAAAGTCAACAATCAAGAGAAGACCTTACCAGAGTGAATACAGAGGGTTCACCACAAGATGTAAACTATTGGTGAGCCTCAAAAACAGGAAGGCCAGATTAGAGTTTGCCAAACAACATCTAAAAAAGCCTTCACAGTTCTGGTACAACATCCTATGGACAGATGAGACCAAGATCAACTTGTACCAGAGTGATGGGAAGAGAAGAGTATGGAGAAGGAAAGGAACTGCTCATAATCCAAAGCATACCACCTCATCAGTGAAGCATGGTGGTGGTAGTGTCATGGCGTGGGCATGTATGGCTGCCAATGGAACTGTTTCTTTTGTATTTATTGATGATGTGACTGCTGAAAAAAGCAGCAGGATGAATTCTGAAGTGTTTTGGGCAATATTATCTGCTCATATTCAGCAAAATGCTTCAGAACTCATTGGACGGCGTTTCACAGTGCAGATGGACAATGACCCGAAGCATACTGCGAAAGCAACCAAAGAGTTTTTTAAGTGAAAGAAGTGGAATGTTATGCAATGGCCAAGTCAATCACCTGACCTGAATCTGATTGAGCATGCATTTCACTTGCTGAAGACAAAACTGAAGGGAAAATGCCCCAAGAACAAGCAGGAACTGAAGACAGTTGCAGTAGAGGCCTGGCAGAGCATCACCAGGGATGAAACCCAGCGTCTGGTGATTTCTATGCATTCCAGACTTCAAGCTGTAATTGACTGCAAAGGATTGCAACCACGTATTAAAAAGTGAAAGTTTGATGGATGATTGTAATTCTGTCCCATTACTTTTGGTCCCTTAAAAAGTGGGAGGCACATATACAAACTGTTGTAATTCCTACACCGTTCACCTGATTTGGATGTAAATACCCTCAAATTAAAGCTGAAAGTCTGCAGTTAAAGCACATCTCGATCATGTTATTTCACATCCATTGTGGTGGTGTACAGAGCCAAAAAGATTAGAATTGTGTCAATGTCCCAATATTTATGGACCTGATTGCATATTCATTGATCTTGTGCATGGTTTATGTGACATGTGTAACGCTAGCAGCTAATTCAATACTGAGTTATTGGTTTTGAGACCTGTATGGTCCATTTATTATTGGTGGCTCACAGGACGCAGTATTAGCTTACTGTACCTTAGTAATCTTCCACAGACATGAGGTTTGAGGTTCATCAGATCTCATTATTGTCACACCTCCCCTCCTTTGGAGGCCGCATAGAAGGGTTTGCAAGTTCCTTTCCAAAGTGACCAACATCTGCTGGTTCTGCTTGCCGGTACAATCCTTTTGAAGCTGTGTTTTTTTCCCTACTTTTACTGTATGGCGCAATCATATTGCAGAACAATCAAGTTCCAATAATGTAGCTTGCCATTCTCCCGGTAACATGGTTTAACCAGCTGAGTGGATTATGGTTGGATATCGCTGTGAGGCTGAAGCCATACAAGTAATGTTGCAGCTTCTGCGGTGCCTAAATGACTGCAAGACACACCTTTCTAATGGTAGCTCAGGAAGAGAATGGGATGTTCTTCTACTGACTGATCCATAGGTCAGTCAGTGGTTTAGCCAAGGCACTATAATGGCATACAAGTTTACTATAGTAGCTGGCTGTCTCCAAGAATAAGGTAATCTGCTTCTTGGTTTCAGGGGTAGGCCAGGCCATGATGGCATCAGGCTTCCCTGTCTCTGGTGTTGGGGTGCATGCCTATTTTACACTTTCTGAGTTTGACTGTCAGATAGGTGACTGCGAATTCTCTCTTCCAAGCAGCTCCACAAATGCCCTCACAAATGTCCTTTGATTCAAATTCCCTTTAAATTGCTTGCATAGGCGAATGGACTGTTTGGGGGTGGTAAGGACTAGCCACGATAAGCATCATCTGTATTTTTCTACAGAGAGCCGACCTCAAAATGGACACAAACCATGGGCCCTACTGTCAAGGTGTATTGTTTACATGAATTGCTGGGGATGGCTATTGGTCCAGTGATATTCACTGCCACTTTCTTAAAAGAAAAGAGTGTAGTGAAGCCCGGTGAACTTCTCCCTTGCCAAACCACTGGCAGCTATTACAGAACCAACAGTAGTTGGCTTTGTCTGTAAGCATGTTAGATTGAAATAATCTGCATCACTTAGGCCGTTGCTGTCTTAGTGATCCTCAAGTGACCTGCTAGGGGGAATCTTCATCACCACATTCAACAAGTGTCCCGTAAAATTGTTGGGTACAATGAGCTACCTTAACCACTTCTGCTCCACAGCCTTCAGTGGGCAGATCCTCCCTAACTAAGGAGTTAACTTTTTAAACACACAGGTGTGCGCAGCCTATTGCATTAGGGTGTACACACCAAAGCTCAAACACACATGCAAGTGTGTGTGTGTGTATATATCTAATATATACTGTATATACATACATACAGTCTTTCTTGTGGCACTCTGCTCTGCCGGAACATGATCTCCCTGCCTGAAAATTCAGACTGAGAGAGAACGCTTCCACATGTCTCCTTTAAGCAGATTCGCTCAGTGAGAGATCTTTCCCATCTCCCTACTGGCACACAGAGCAATAATGCTAATGAGAAAGGTGGTGATTAGAGTGTGCCCAGGCACATCTGGCACTCCCTGTGTGCACGCCTATGCACACACACATTTAACGGAAACATGCACTATTGAAAGCATCTGTTGTTGCTATTCCTTTAAAGGAAATGCCTGTATCATTTACTGCCATGCCCTGACAGAAGCGTAACAGAGTTTACAATACAGTAGCTAAAGAGGCAAAGGTTCTTTCATTTCTAATTAGAGAATTCAGAGATTCAGCTTAACAATTTTTAAATATTGTTATAATGAAAAGAAAGAAACATGATGCAAGGAAATATTGATAGAAAATATATTACAAAATAGACATAGACACCAGTAAACTAAAGTGAAAATTACTTAAAGTATCACTAAACCCACATCATAAAACACTATCAATAAATGCTGTATTACATGCTGTTTATACGCCATCAGTCACTATAAGATTCATTTTCTGTATTCTGCAAAAGAACTGGTTGATCATGCTGCTCTCTATCTCCACCTTCTGTCCATGTCCCAAATTCAGCTAAGGATTTTACAGCTATGGTGGCAACTCTGCACATGCTCAGTTTTCAGTGTGTTTCTGTGCCAAGTATTTCCTCCCTGTCGCATCTGAGCAGCCCATGTGACTATACAGCCACACATGTGGGCATATACACAATGGTAAATTACAGTCCACGCCCTCCCTCCTCCTCCGCCCACTAACCAGCTAAACACAATGGGGATGGGACATTACTTGTATATTAATGGAGGCTACATCTCCCTCTTATTCTAGGACACAGGCTGGAGGGGCGTGACACAGCCTGTGACTGACAGAAATCCACCTACACCATGTTATTTCCATAAAAATAATAACAATTTAATTGCAAATATATGATTGTATGCCAATTTAAAACAGTTTATTGATATTAAATATTTATTTTACTCTGTATTCTGTACTCTGTATTCTGAAGGCTGTTATTTTTATTTTGAACATGCGACCAACAGCAGAGGACCAGAAGCTCCTCCTGCTTATGTTTCCCTGCAGATAGGCTGGGAAATATCTGGGTCATGTGACAGCTATATATCGATTAGGAAAAAGGTATGTAGCACTGACCCCCTAAGGAGCTGCTGATAATTTGATTGGGCCTACGCTCTGCCTCTCAACCCCAAAAAATGGCCTCGACCCCCTAGGCACAACTGTGTGGTAGAGTGGGTGTAAGACCCAATGGTTAAGAGCAACACAGCAACAAAACAATATACTGTATAGTTACCTGGGTATCCGCCACTATCTCCCACTGAGGCCTCAGCACACAGACCAATGCACACAGAAATTGCACAGACAGTGAACACAATTAAGGAAATTTGTTGCCCATACTTACCGTAATTTTCCTTTCCTGGATCCTCCCCATGTCAGCCTACTATGGATCAGCTCCGCCCCCTCTGAACCCTCCAGGACCACCTTTTTTCTAGCCCATAAAGGGCGGCTGTCGGACCAGCTCGACGTTCAAACACCCTTCCTCGCGACGGAAGATAGGGTGGGAATCCCCGGCTGACATGGGGAGGATCCAGGAAAGGAAAATTACAGTAAGTATGGGCAACAATTTTCTTTATTCCTGGACCTCCCCATGTCAGCCTACTATGGGATGTACCAAGCAACCTAAAACAAGGGAGGGAAAATAATAAAACAACTCAGAGAGAGTACTGCTGCTAACAAATTTAATGGCCGTCAGCCACAGAAATAACAGAAGAACCAAACATTTCCGCAGGAGAGAGGGCTACATTTAGCCTATAATGTTGGATGAAAGTGTTGGGCGCTCCAACTTGCTGCTCTGCATACAATCTCGGGTGACACCTTTGCATAGGCTGCCCATGATGCTGCCATACCCCGAGTTGAATGTGCTCCGATCTCCGCAGGAGTGGGAAAACCCAGGGACTCGTAAGCGATCTGGATGGTCTTCACAATCCAGGATGAGACAATCTGAGGTGGAGCCGCCATGCCCTTTTGAGGTCCTATAGGAAAGATGAACAATTGATCTTGCTTGCCAAACTCCTCACTCCGCTCCAAGTAAACTGAAATAGAGGAGACCAAGTCTAGCCTCTTCCAATCATCCTGGAACTGATCTACGGTGAAGGCTGACAGGACAGTCTCCCAATTCATGTGAAAGGCAGTAGAAACCTTCGGTAGAAAGCTCGGAACTGGTCTGAGAATAATCTTGTCGGGAAAAATCACACAAAAGGGCTCTTTAGATGAAAAGGCGCATAATTCGGAAACTCTCCTAGCGGAGGCTATAGCCGTCAGGAATACTGTCCTCAATGTTAAATGAAATAAAGAACAGGATGATGTTGGGTCAAAAAGAGGAGCCAACAATGCTTTCAAGACAAGAGTTAGGTCCCATTTGGGAAAGTAAAACTTTAGGGGAGGCCTGATTTTAATGGCTGCCTTCAAAAAACGGACCACGACCGGATCCAATGCCCACCTGGAGTTCGTCATTGCTGAAAGGGCAGAAATCTGGACCTTCAGGGAATTATAAGCCAGGCCATCCTCCAGTCCCTGCTGGAGAAACTCCAGGACGTTTGAGACTGAAGGCGATTCGGGCTCCCAGCCCTTTTCCACAGCAAGGCATCGGAAAGCCTTCCAAACTCGGTGATAGGTCGAGTTTGTAGGCCTAAATCCTTCAGAGATCTCCTCTCAATTTCCATGCCATTAGTCTCAACCTCCCAGGATTCGGGTGACATATTCTGTTCTGGAGCACGAGATCCTGACAAACCGGCAGTGGGATTGGTTGACACATCTTCATTCTCCACACCTGCGGGAACCATGGCCTCCTGGGCCAAAACGGTAGAATTGCTATGGCTGTAACCCTCTCTCTGCGAATCTTCAATAAACTCTTGAGGTTTAAAGGAAGCGGAGGGAACACATACACCAGGGGGAAGTCCCATGGTTTGGACAGAGCATCTTGGCCGTAAGCTTGTGGATGGTATGTTCTGGAGAAAAAGCAAGGAAGCTGGGCATTCCTCCCTGATTCCATGAGGTCTATTACAGGCAACCCACAGACTCTGAAAATACTTTGCAGGAATTTCGGATTCAAAGCCCACTCGCCAGGATCCAAAAAGCTCTGACTCAAACGGTCTGCTAAGGTATTCTCTGGCCCTGGGAGATAGGCTGCCATCAGGGAAGCAAGGTTCTTCTCTGCCCACTGGAATATCTGGCATGCGATTTGAAGTAGGACTCAGCTCCTGGTGCCCCCTGACGGGACACGTATGCGACAGTGGTCTTATTGTCGGACAATATTTTGACCGCTTGATCTTTCAAGGGCGTCCGGAGGGCTAGAAGAGCTCATCGCACGGCCTCCAATTCCAGAAAATTTGATGTTTGCGGGATGTCGGGAGGCCACCGACCCTGAGCCTGCTGACCCAGGCAGTGGGCTCCCCAACCCAGGAGACTGGCATCGGTAGTAAGTACTATCAGCTCCAGAGGCTGAAGGGAAACACCCCAGGCAAGGTTGCGTGCGACTGTCCACCAAAGTAGAGACTGACTTATCGACAATGGAATGCAAATTTTCTGTATTAGGGAATGGCGATCCCATTGGAGAAGGAAATTGCACTGAAAAGTCCTTCTCCACCTGGCCCATGGGACTACCGGGATCGTGGCTGACAATACTCCGAGATAGCGCATGCATTCCCTCGCTGCAAGGAATGAACTCGTCATTACTCTCCTGGTTTGGATCTGGATGTCCCGAATCTTCTTCTGAGGGAGAGAGACTCGACCCCGCTTCGTGTCAAACTTTACCCCCAGATATTCTAAAACCTGGGTTGGCTGCATTTGACTTTTCCGATGGTTGACTAGCCAGCCGAATCGAGTCAGTGTCTCGTGGGTGAGGGCCACATGCTGAAGGAGAAGAAGTTCTGAAGAGGCTAGTAGTAACAGATCGTCCAAATAATGAAAAATTTGAACGCCTCTGACTCTGAGGGTCGCAATGACGGCTGAGAGCACTTTTGAAAAGGTTCTGCATGCTGTGCAAAGGCCAAACGGGAGGCACCGAAACTGGTAGTGAGAGCCCTCCACCGCAAACCAGAGGAAACGATGATGAGTTGGATGGATGGGGACATGTAAATAGGCGTCCGCCAAGTCAATGGAAGCCATCCAGTCCCCTTCTTTCACCACGGATATGGTCGTCTCCAATGACTCCATCTTGAAAGGCGGGACCCTCATAAACGAATTTAGAGCCCTCAGATCTAACACTGGCCTGAAACCTCCCGAAGCTTTTGTTACCAGGAACAATGGGGAATAGACTCCCAGACCCCGTTCCTGCCTTGGCACCGGGATGATGGCTCTTGCTGTGAGCAAGCTGTTTATATAATCTTGCAAACATTGCCTCTTCTCCGAAGAAGTTGGAACTCTGGTTTCCAAAAACAGGGACTGCGGAGGTCTTGACCCAAACTCGAGACGATAGCTGTCTCGAATTATGGCCAACACTCATGCGTCCTGAATCTCGTCCGCCCAAACCCCCTCGAACTGAGCGAGCCTCGCTCCCACGTGAGGGTCCTGTGCGGAGAAACCTTCAGTAGGTCTTATCGGAGGACTTGGGGGCTTGGCCCGGCTTGGGCTTGGCAGCCTTAGGGAGGGATGAACCAGCCGGTCTCCATTGCCTGGAGAATGACCTGCCAGGCCTGTAGGAACTTGCTTCCTTGAAATTCTCCCTGGACCCTCTTGCCGGGCGAAAGGGCTGCCGCTGTCTCCTCTTTTCTTGCGGAATTAAACCCGATTTACCTCCAGATACACGCTGGATCCCTGACTCCAAGGGTTTACCAAAAAGCAAATAAACAAAAACACCAAGCGCAATAATGTTCTAGCGTGACATATACAATCAAACATGTCAAGGTTAGCCTTGAGAAAGTCACGTGTCAGTGATGCAACGTGTAAGAGGAGCCTAGGACACACAGTCTGCTGAATACACTGTATCAAGCAGCAGCAGCTTGCGTAGCAAGCCTTGTCCTTACAAGCCAGTTGAGATCTGCCTATCTGCTTATCTGCTTATCTGCATGCCTAAAACAAATCAGGCACACGTGAGTGTATCACTGTGCTGTTTTGCCTGTGAACTTTTATTGTAACAATATTGCGCAATGTTTTCTCTCTTTGTTTATTTTACATAAAACCACTTGATACTGAGAAAATTACCATTCATTGTGGCTGTGGAAGAAATAGCTCAGAGGGTGAACAAATAAGTACTGCAGGAATCCAGATATCCCAGATTACTGAGGATTGAACTGTCGCCTGTTACTTATCCTATCTCATGAATTTAATCATCTATATTTAATCAGATTCTATTGGCACTATTTATCTATCTATACTCATCAATTGTATATATATTGCACCTTTATAAGCATATCATTTATTTATTTTTTATTATGGAGGATTCAACACTTATCACAGGGAATATATCTAATTTATTTATTTATTGGCACTAATTTGGATTGAATACTATTTGCAAACGCATTTTTAGTATATCTATACACAATTGTTGCTTAGTTTACTTTGGAGATATCGCACCACTTCCAGTGGATTTGTATAACTGGTGGAACACAGTTATTAAATATTTGCGATTTTTTCATATATTTGCGATTTTATATTTTTTTCACATTGGTTTTTTAGCACAAAAAATTCTTTTCTCACATTGCTTGAACTTTGTATCAGAGCGCATCAATCTATGTTATATGTTTTACCGAAAAGCAGTTTACCATCGAACGGCACCGAACATAGTCTCTGTTTCGAAGAATTGTCTGCAGCCCAGTGCCTTAACCACAATGCTCTTCGGGCTGCCACAGAGTGGGCCATGATTTTTGCCATCACTCTGACCTGGTCAACGGCTGCCAGAAATTCTACATCAGTCTTCATGAATTGCCAGGGTGAGGAACCACCAGCTCCAAGCTCCTCCGCAGAACAACCATCCAACTCTGACACCCAAGACTTGAGAGCTGCCCCTACAGAGGTAAGGGCCAATGCTGGCCTGCACGCTGACCCCGCCATTGAATATAATCGCTTTAAATCCATATCCACTCTCCGATCCATGGGATCTCTAAAAGAGACTGAATCCTCTAAAGGTAGAGTGATGTGGCAGGCCAGATGCTGCAATGAGGCATCCACTGGTGTCTCATAACTCCGCATTCTTCACACTGAATGGATACAACTTCAAAAATCTGTTGTTGACGTTCATCCTCCTATCTGGCCTAGCCCATTCATCCTCCAATATTTCTCAGATCTCAAAAATGAGGGGAAAAGAAGGCAAAGATTTTTTCAACTCCGGATAGTACTTCCATTGTTTTTTTGGGGGAGGAGTCTACTCCTGCCACTGCAGTGTGTTTTTCACTGCCTCCACCAAGATGGGAACCAATGCAAAATCGAAGGTGCATGATTCAGGGGTCACCTCGTCCTCTGAGGAATTGGAGTCGGACCCTGCGCCTGTTTCCAGATCCGAATCTGCTGAAGAAGATGCTGGACGGACCGTCTTCTTGGATGCTCCTCTGAGCCCTTCCCTGACTGCGGCTTTAATACAAGATTTCACCTGCCTAGCTTCAAAAGCGTTATCTTGCGCAGCTTCTCTAAGACAGGAAGCGCACACCAATTTTCCTGGAAGGGCTGCCGCCGGGCAGGCCCAACAGCCTGTTTCTTCCAGCTGACCTGGAGAGGAGGACCTGGATGAGGAGGAGGACTGCCTTCTATGCTTGTGACTGCAATGAGGCTCTGGAGATCTGGAATACTGAGACTGTGGGGGAGCCTGTAACTGCATGCGACTCTTCGACTTGGTATGTTGTGACTTCTTCTTGCTTTTCCGAGCAGCAGATTTAGAGCCTCTTTGCGGGCATTTAGCCCGCACTGGGCTTTTCTCTCTGTAAAAAGACAGAAGAGATGCTCTCTTTTAAAAATAAAAAAAAAAAATATAAAAAAAAAATAAAAAAAAAAAATCATTGATAAAAACCTTTCCATGGGTTCTTCAGTGCAATAGGCAGGGAACACAGGCAGGCAGGCAGATAGACCTGGAAAGGAAGGGAGGCTCAATGCACAGTGCACAGTAGTATAAGGCAGTAGGAACATATATGCAACAAATAGCAGAGTTCCTACCTTAATGCAGAGCAGACTTGCCAAGCTGGAGCACTGAGAGGAACTGCAGGAAGCCCAGAGTGTGGGAGACCGCCCCCTTAAGTCCAGGCAGCGCCGTGAGACAGCGCAGAGCGTCCTGGCGGTTGCTAGGCAACCGAACGAGCAGGGAAGCTGCCGTGACGTCACCCGCCCGGCTCGGCACCATTCTGCAGCACATGAGGGGCGGACTATATCGCCCAGCAGACCGCTAGACACCAGGGAAGATAATTTCATTAAACAGTGCACAAGACCCAGTGTACTCACCCACAACACCTGTCTGTTTCTCATCTGCCATAAAGCCAGTTCTTTAAACTGAAGGTTCATGTCCCTGCACCACAGGAACCCACCACCTTGGGAGATTTACATCCCATCTGGGGGGTCTTCTGTGCCAGGAGAGGCTTAACCCGGACAGGACATTATTCGACCCAGTCTTCACTCCTAAAACTTGTTTTTTTTTTTTTTTTCAAAAAAGGCATCCGGAGCGAGGACGAAAAAAGAACATCGAGCTGGTCCGACAGCTGCCCTTTATGGGCTAGAAAAAAAGTGGTCCTGGAGGGGTCAGAGGGGGCGGAGCTGACCCATAGTAGGCTGACATGGGGAGGTCCAGGAAAATAAAAGTACAAGTTCCAACTGTATGTTGCTAAATGGCTCCCTCTAGAGTGCAGTTCCAAGTGATACACAATTGTATAGCAGTAAAGCCTTGTGGAAGAATAAAGTAGTGGAAGTCCCTCCAGTTGTAGTCTGTTCTTCAGCTAGCTTAATTTTACTGCAGTGTACGGTGGTGCATGTATTTGTAATCCAACATACTTAGCCGTGAGCTATTCCCACTGGTAATTCCCTCTGAAAATGAACAGTACAGTACTGACCTTGCAGCATGGGTAAAAAGGAAAACAAGGCCCCAAGATCTGATTGCAAAAGGCTCAGATGCAGCTCATCCACATCCGTGGAACTACAGGTCTCAGCGGCAGTCTGTATAGCAGGCAATCACTTTTCAATATCACAGTCACTACTTGTATAGGCAGATGCCTTCTCACCCGCTCTGGATCCCTGCTGTCTGTAGATTCCATCTATGTAGATGACACCTCCTCCCGGTGTGCTGGAAGGCAGATGGCTTCAAAACCTCTGGAGCTCAGGCTGGTCCTACTGCTCTATCAGCAGGGCTGCCCACAAGGATCCCTCTGGCAAGCGATCAGCTCTCTGCTGTAGGCCGCAGGCTCTTCCAGCCCTGGGCACACACACAGACCTCCTCCTGTGTGTTAAATGGCGTCCAGAGAGACAGAAAACAGGCCACGCCTGTCCCTTTTATTTGCCTATCCAGCAGGCTGTTCTGTCCCCTGGCATTGTGGGTAGATGAACAGGGCATCATGGGTAAGTAGTTCCCAGCCTTAGTTAAACAGATGAGTCACTTCCTTATTAACTACACAGTCCATAATGCATAGTTGTAGGGGGCACTAGAGGGATCCATTCCCTTACTTAAGGAATAACACATGAACATAATAGCTTGGGTAGTAAAATCCCTGCATTACATACTCCCCCCGCTTGAAGTCTTTGGTCCCCAAAGATAGTTGGAATTTGTGACCTGTTACATGCTGTTGTATACACGCGGAGGAAATAGGTTAGTGTGCACATAACAAACAAGTTGCATTATCATAACCAGAGTTTAAACTCAAACGATTCATACCATGACACAAACTGACAGAGGAGCCTCCCACCAATTGTCACAAGGAGGGAGACTGTTCCGTCCACTTGCTACTGACACCGAAGTGTCCTGTATAGATGTGCCAGGGGGTGAGATGGGATTGCCTTTCACCAAATCTGTGGTGAGAAGGTCAGGCTAACTTCCTCTATGCTCTCACCCAACACATCACAGGTCGGTCTCTTGATTTGGGAAATGTCTCTTCATTTCCTCTGCCTCACTGGTTCTGGCACAGTAGGCTCACTGGCCTCTTTCTCCTGCAGATCAGATTCTTTCGCCTCTGCTGTGGATCCTCCTTCATCCATTGTGTAAGAGGGAGGCACTTCTGGCCCTCCTGCTGGCAGGGAAGATAAGGGATTACATCTGGGGACAACAGGGGCTAACAGCCGCTTCACCAGATCTGTGTTGGTCCCGACGATCAACGAACTTCTTGTGGACCCTGGTAGCCAAGGGCAGACAATAGCCAGTGTCTCAAAGTCCTGAGGCTTCCCAGCCCTCAGTGGATCACACAACAACTTTATCTGCAGATATCCATCACAAGGGTAATCTTCTGCTTGAATGCCCTGCCTGAATCTCTATATCCTCCACATTTGCAGGGGCATGTATGACAGATACCTCTTGTAAAATCTCTGGTCAATAGGGGAACCTGGGCACCTGAATCAGTAATGGCTCTGGAATAAATCCCTTCAACCAGAACAGGCACTGCAGGCAGAGGATCTACCAACTGGGTAGGAGGCCTGTTGGAAACATCTGGAACAGTAGGTTGGCGTAACTGGACTCGTGCTTCCTTCAGCCCCCGGCGTTGAGAATGCCATTTCTGGCATTGTTTTGGAGGCTGATAAGCACTTCTCACTGAGACGGCATTAACTGCAGGTGTTTTCCATTGTTCCCTTGCAGGTTCAGGGAAAGTTCATGATAGCTTGGATAGTAAAACCCCTGCATTACAGGTACTTAGATTTTTTTTTTTAATCAAAATACTTACAGTGCCATCCTCCATATACAGAAAGAGAAGGGATAATGTAAGTTAAACATTGTGTGTTTAGTATCACTTTAAGTAAAGTTTGACTGGTTTTTGGTTCAGTGTAGAGTTTAGTCCACTTGCAGAGTCTAATCTGATCTCAGAGTCACATAAATGACTGTCAGCATTCCTTCATAGTTTTGGTGGTAAAACGAGAATTAAAGTTGCCTAAGCATTTTGTTGTCCACGGAGAAGGTGTCACCTATCGAATTACACCCAAACAAAGGATCTGAGAGGTGTGTAGATAGGTGGGCTGGAGTATTTAATTATGCTCATTAGAACCATGTATAATGCCAACTACATAAAATTGAATACACCAATATTTTTAGATGACAAAGTTTTCCAATCCAACAACCAACATATTGTACAGAATGAAATTACGATTTGTCATAGACCACATATGATATGGATCTAATGCATATTTCACTTAAGCCTTGTACACACGGTACGATAGTTGGCAGGGGATTGTCTGTTGTCCTAAAATCTTACCGTTAGTATGCTCCTTTTGACAATTGTCCAACTTTCAGCCAACAAATGTTGGATGACAGGCTAGTGAATTTTCGGCGGACAACGGTTTTACATCAGATTTTCGTATAGTCAGTACACAAATCCTTCACACAAAAGTTGAAAGTACAATCACGCATGCTCGGAATCAATGCTCACCAAACACGAAATTAGCAGAAGGGGCCCAAAGGGTGGCGCTCAAGAGCTGAAATTCCTCTTAGTATGTCACTGCTTTCATGTTTGTTGCACGACAATTGTGTACCGTTAGTATGCAAGACAAGATCCTGGCACACTCCTTTAAGACAAAAATCAGACGCTTGGTTGGCCATCAATCATACCGTGTGTACGAGGCTTAAGAAGAACTAATGTTGAGGGCTTGAGATGTATAAAAGTTGAGTTGTAGTTCAAAACCTAGACTTTCAGATGCATACTGCTTACTAGAATACAACAGGTTCTTTACAGTGTAACTTAATTAGAAGTTATTTGAAAACCCTTCTAATGGAGGTTGATGACACTGCTGGGAAGCTGTCCCTTCCAGGATAATACAGTGATTACTGCTAGTGGCTATAGCCGTTGGCAATAATCGCATGCTAAAAATCTGACATGTTGGTTGTATCCAAGTCGATTGAGTTAAGTACAATCAGCCTGCCCATAGATGGATCTAATCTCAGCTGGTCCCTGATTTGATCCTTCTATTGCCAGCTTAAGGGTGCCATTGTAACAGTACAACTGCCCCATTCTCTGCACACAGTTTGGTGTTCGTCAAACTCTATTATCGTCACAAAGCCACCCAGGCTGGAATTCAAACATGTCTGCCTATGTTCATCTCCAGTACATGGGGGGTGAGGTGATTACAGAACAGAAGGAGAATAAGATTGTTTTATGTTTTTATTTCAACGTACAGGAAATGACAAGGACTTTCTGGCAAGATCAACAGCTATTTTCTGTACTTCCAATGACTGGAAACCTGCAACGTGTTAAATATTTGTCCTGGGGTTTAGTTAATCCTAGCAGACTGCTGAACTAGTAAACCACAGGTGGTCTACCGGGTCATGAAGCTATTTTTGCTTGCACTGTAGGTCATTAGAGATTATAGCCTGCAACCCTGCATCTAAAAAGCTGGCTATAGACTTTAAAAAGATGACCAGTTGTGCAAATAAAATCCTTCTGTCCTCACACTAATCTTCAGAAAACCTAGGATATGCTATAAACCTGTGTGGTTGAATCTTGAAAGGGGAAGGGAGAAGGAGAAACTTAATAAGAATTAATAATAGCAATCAGAACAGACTTTCTTTCAGTTATTCTCATCATGATAGTAGTTGACTGGCCGTGTCTTTGGGCTTCCACAGATACCATAATGATGGTTGTTGGTTCTTGTCCGAAACTGTCTAATGTTAAGGTTGCTCATAAACACTGCCATCCATAAAATAAAAACCTATTCTGACCTCTATGGATACCATTTGGTTGGCTTCAGTCAAACAAAATACTGATCCAAAATAAATAATTGTGGTGCCTTTGGACAGTGGACGGTGGACAGTAAACCCCTTAGAGTCTGACATACTGAATGCAAAAGCTTGTACATCTGTCCACATGCAGTTGGCAATGCTGGAAAAATGATTTCATATTATTAATAAAATACCTATTGTTTTTCACACTTAAAATAATGAGTGTTCATTAGCATGGCATTGGAGTGCTGGCAGTATTATTAGATCTATGGGTGATGCCTCAACTTACTAATGTACCCACTTTTAATGGTCTTGGACAGGTATCTTGTTCAGAAAGGTATTAATATTTTATATAAATGCGTGTGTGTGTGTATATATATATATATATATATATATATATATATATATATATATTTAGAGTACACTGAACACTTTGACTGTCATGCATTTTCTGTCAATATATCCATTTTCTCTCTCTGTCTCTAACCTTTTATTTCCTATCCCTGCATTTCTATTTTTTCTCTGCCGGTCCTTATTTTTGTCACTTTCAATCTACTTTTAGTGTCAGTCCTCTACTAATCAGTGTTATTCTCGTCTCATACTGCCTACTCTCTCAGTATTCCTTGCCTCTCACCTCTACGATTAGAATTCCATGGCTTGGCATAGCTGTCTTTTTTTTTTTTCCTTCTTTCTACGTTTGCACATTCCAGGTTATCTATTCCCTGCCACACAGCATAGTCACAGTTGGCTGCCTTAATTCCTAATAACAGGTAGGGATAAAATGGATATTACCAAGGTCATGCTGAGCTGGGTGTGACCAATATGCTCCATTTGGCAGAATGAGCCAATTGGCAGTGATCTGGTTAATTTTTCTGCCAGTCACCTCAGTACATAATTTAGTCTCTGACACATAAGGATAAGATGTTGGTTCTGTGCTCCTTCTTAGCACACTGGATGTTCAGCACACAAATAGAGACAGCAGCTAAATTAATGGAGCAATGATTCCTTGCAGAAATACAGGTTCAGGTTTAAAAAGAAATAGAGAATTTTGGCATTTTATTTTATACAGCAACTATAGTTGTATATATGGTATTAATGGGCAAATGGCATCTTGGTTTGAAAATTTATATTACCAAATCCTCAGGTGCATAAGGTCAACCTGGTCATAAACCTTATAGAAAGCTTTGACAAAAGCAGACATGACCCAAGCTGGGATACTTGCTTTATTTAACCTTTTTTAAATCAATATACAGTTAAATAAAACCACTGTATTATCATTACAAAAATATCTAAGAGAACTGGTCTGTACAAAATTTAAAAGAGCTTTGGTAATATTGTGCAACATTATACATTTTCCAAAAGCAGAGGCCCTGGAGAACAACATTGTAGCTTTGCAATTATTTTTAAGTAACACGATATTTGTGCAGTCATTTAGCAAACGCAAATTTTCTTTTTTTTTAGATGAATTTTAGTGCATATAAACACAAAATAATACCCACTTTCTTGGGCAGTGATGTTGCATAAAGTAAAGAGAAACCAAACATGTCAAAATTTAAAATTGTGCATGCCTGTGAAACGGTGACAAACTACAGAACCTAAGATTATCTATAGGCAAAGCTTTAAAATCCTTTACAGGTTATTATAATTATTGCTCTCACTCCGACATTTATGGCAATACCTCCCATGTGTGGTGCAATCGCTGTTTACATATGCGAGCCCAACCTTCATGTAAATTTTTATTTGCATGAGAAGACAGGGGGGGCTTTTAATTTTTTTTATTTTCATTCATTTTATTTACTTTTTTTGCACTTTTTTCCATTTATTTTATTGCTATCACAAGCAGTGAACAAGCCCCTTGTGATAGCTTTGACCAGTGAAAGGTACTCTTTATGGAGACATCAGCGGTCTATTAGAACCCTGATGTCTTCCCTGCCCTTCAAAGCAGCTGTTCAAAAACAGATCTGTATGATTAGCTGCTTCCTTGGCTGTAGCGGTCAGAGGACAGCTCTGAAACCAGAAGTGATGAAATCCTCATTGCCTCTGTCTTCATTGGTCACAGAGGAGATGGGGGATCAGATGTTCCTCCACCTGCTCTGTGGGCAGGCAACCCGACCACTTACCACAGTTGCTCTGTTATTTACTCCATGATATTAAAGGGAAACTATAATCATTGTGACTCAATATTATTTTATTTTTTTTGTGTTTATGTTTTAAACTGTTTTATATGTTTACAAGCTATGTAAAATATTTATTTTACAAATTAATATTTAATACAGGGTGCTCCCATGACATTCTTTCCTCTCACACTGCCTCTCTTTGTTCGCTACCCTAGTAGAAAGCCTAAGGAGCAGGCAGGGAGGGATATACGTCTCTCTTTGACTTTTAAGCTGCGATCCTAACTTCAGCTATTAAGTTCTGTAGCCCACATTTTTTTTCAGCAAAGCAATGAAATCAGAATTAAACACACACACACACATAAATATTTTTTTTTCTGCACCCCAAGATGTTTATGCCATAAAATGCATATTGGCACATTAAGTCAAACGTACCTGTCAGACGATGCCCCTCAGCACTGCACTGTCAGCACTCTAGCTTCTACCAGGTCTTCCATCTTCTCCTGGTCTTCCTTCCAGATTTACTCTGTTCAGACACTTGAATGACCATGCTGTGTAGACGTCACTCCCTCGCAGACATAAGTCACTTCATCACGGCACAGAGCTATGCCGTAAATGTACTCTGAGATGCGCATGCATGGCTCAGTATACATTACTGCTGGCAGGCAGACAACTAGGGTCTCTTCTAACATAAAAACCCTACTTGTTTGCTTTTTTTTTTTTTTTTTTTTTTTTTAATTTAGTTTAATTCTTTATTAGGATTAACCAGAAAACATGTGAATAAGAACTTAGAACTAAATATTAAATATGTATAGGAAATAGTTCTTGTTTAACTGAATAAGAAAATTAAAAATACTTTTTATAAGTTTATTTATTTTTTATTTTAACATACTAGATAAAGAAAACATGAAAACACTATGGGGTTTATTTACTAAAGGCAAATCCACTTTGCACTACAAGTGCACTTGGTAGTGCAGTCACTGTAGATCTGAGGGGAAGAGCTGAAATGAGTGGAAGCTCTGCTGATTTCTATCATCCAATCATGTGCAAGCAAAAATGCATTTTTTTTATTTTCCTTGCATGTCCCCCTCGGATCTACAGCGACTGCACTTTCAAGTGCACTTGTAGTGCAAAGTGGATTTGCCTTTAGTAAACCCCTATATGTGTAATTTACAGCTGAGCTCCAGCCAAACAGTTAAATACACAGATGGAAAAAATAAAACTCCCGCGTTGAGAAAATACATTGGACACGCATGTGCACGTAAGCACCACTAATAAGAGCACAGCCACGTACAGCCCTTCCCTTGTCTGGCAGGCTGTACGCGGCAGGTGCGGCTGCCTGGATGCGGGAAAGCGCTTGGAAAATGTGCTAGGCATATAAAATGTCGGTTAAAGTCCAGTGTCCAGTGTGAATGAACACTAAGATCCGTTTCCCGCACTGCATTCCAAACGCACTGCCCTTTGTCATTTGCAGAGCGTGTCAGTGCAAAGTTAACAGCACCCCAATTGCAGGTCGCAAACGCAGTGCATTTGCCTGAACCGGATCGTACCAAAGTACCATGCGATCCGGTTGCAGTGTGTTTCCAAAAGTAGTGCATGCACTACTTTTGGTGCACTCCGATTTTAGCCCATTCCAGATGAATGGGCCTGAAATTGCTGTGCACAGAACTGCATATGAATTGCACGGAAACAGCACAGCATTCCTGTGCGATTCACATGCAGTTACTAGTGTTAATTGTCCCTGGAATCGCGCTGGTTCCCGCATCGCAATAGTGTGAACCAGGGCTAAAAGATCTGACCTTCAAATTATTAGCAAACACAATACTGGCCAAAAATGTAATCCTGGCTTACATAACATTTGTTTAAATACAATGTTTATTTAATGTTTCAAGAAGAAGAACAACAAAAAACAAGGGAACAAAGTGACTAAATAATTACATAGTACTCAAAACCATCATAAAACTATCCAATCAAATGTGCCTTTTTTCTGCTGTTAAATAACATGAGCATGTGTTATATTATGATGGCTAATTAGGAAGATATTACAATGACATTCATGATGAAGGATCAATGATAAAAATGAGAGCGGGGGGGGGGGGGTCCTTTGAATCATTGCAGAGTTTACAGAATTTTTGTAACACATCAGATATTTTTTGCCATCTCATTCTGATATTACATTGATTATCAATACAGCTAAATATATGTTGAAACATTTCACTTTACTCGTTTTATTTATATATACTGTATATATACACGCACACATAATATATGTATCTTCTGTTTTCCAATTTTGCACTCTACTACTCTTTCCGCCTCACCTGCTCCTCTATTCCCCCTCTGCAAACCCCCCCCCATCCTTTCCCCCTCTTCTTCTCTGCTGGCGAGGTATTTCCTCACTGTCTCTTGCTTTGATGTGGAGGAAAATTGATGCTAAAAATAGTTTGTTGTGATGTATTTGATTGGGGACTAGGAAATCAGACCTTCTGGGGATCCCAGGCAGAGAAGCACAGCACTGCATATGTTGAACAAGAGAGGGTGCTAAAATCACTACTGTCGCTTTTTAAGGATTGCAGGGAAAAAAAAACAAGATGTTATTACAAACATTTCTCCTTCAACTTCCCTTGCCAAAGACCTGTTCCAATAGGGGCTTTAAATGCAGTGTATGATTTCTTTTTACATGTCATATATATATATATACATATATATATATATATATATATATATATATATATATATATATATATATATATGTATGATGCAGAGGCGTTGCTAGATCTACAAAAAATCTGGGGCTAGAGCCCATAGCAGCGTAGTAAAGAAAGTCAACGCTTGGGTGGGCATACACATGTATATACAGTAATATAAGTGTGTGAGTGTGTATATATTCCCAGAGAGCCCCCCACTTACATCAGGATCCCCAGAGAGCCCCCCACTTACATCAGGATCCCCAGAGAGCCCCCCACTTACATCAGGGTCCCCAGAGAGTCCCCCCTTACATCAGGGTCCCCAGAGAGTCCTCCTTACATCAGGGTCCCCAGAGAGCCCCCCTTTACATCAGGGTCCCCAGAGAGCCCCCCCTTACATCAGGGTCCCCAGAGAGCCCCCCTTTACATCAGGGTCCCCAGAGAGCCCCCCCCTTACATCAGGGTCCCCAGAGAGCCTCCTCCTTACATCAGAGTCCCCAGAGAGCCTCCACCTTGCATCAGGGTACCCAGAGAGCCCCCCCACTTACATCAGGGTTTCCAGAGAACCCCCCTTACATTAGGGTCCCCAGAGAGCCTCCCCCTTAAATCAGGGTCCCCAGAGAGCCTCCCCCTTGCATCAGGGTCTATGAGGGTGTATGATGTATGATTTCCTTTTTATATATATATGTATGACATGTAAAAGGAAATCATACATCATATATATATATATTGAGATATAGATATAGATATATATATATATATATATATATATATATATATATATATATATATATATATATATCTATATCTATATCTCAATATATATGTATGATCTATGATTTCCTTTTACATGTCATATATATATATATATATTTATATATATTAACTAGCAGAATATAATCAGCAAGTGTTGATGGTTTCAATGTATAGTTTGCAAAACAAATGTGCTCATGGGGACAGCAAACATGTATTATTACAGGTTATATTATGTAGCACTACACAATGGACCTGGCTTAGGGCTTTTTCACAATGGCAGTTGGTGGGTGGTAAAACCCCTTGGCCGAGCCAAGTTATTACCACCACCCAACTGGCCCCACTTTTGCTTCCTCATTGTCTTTCAAAGGCCCTCTGAAGAGCGAACCAAACCTGAATCACCCTTCAGAGACTAACTCAAATGTGAATAAGCCTTTAAAATGACACCAGACAATATCTTTTTTTCTCCAAAAATCATCCATACACATCCACTACTTAATGACACTTTAACCCCTTTCTGCCTGCGCTATAGCCAAAAGACGGCTACAGCACAATTCTCCAGTTCTGGGAGGGTGTCCTCCCAGAACCGTGCCTCCAGCGCCCCCGGCATGCTCTGTGGCCGCTGTGTCCTTTGGACACGGCTGATCACAGATTGTGGTAAAGGAACAATCACAGCCACCCTTTACCATGTGATCAGTTGTGTCCAATCACAGCTGGTCACCAGTAAACAGACTTGCCTCTGTGTGAGGAAAGGAGTACCAATAACCGGCAAGTACATTGTATACTGAGCATCAGTGCCCTGATTATCAGTGCAGGCTCATCAGTGTCAACCAGTGCCCATCATTGCGGATCAGTGCAGCTTTTCAGTGCCCATCAGTGCAGCCTCATCAATGCAGCCTCATCAGTGCCTCATCATGTGCACACTGAAATATTTCATTTCGGAATTTTGTTTTCATCCAAAAAATAAATGTATTTAGTTTCTGCCAAAATTTGTTTTTATTTATTTTGTTTCGTTAAAAAATGCATTCTCCCGAAAATCCAAAATAATTAAGGTCGAATCTGACATTGAAGGCTTATGGTGTATGTCGAATGTTCTAAGAAGATTCAACGGAGCAGCTAAACTGTACGACGCCGCAAGTACATTTCCAGTCGAATGTTCCGCCTACAAGCTAAGGTAGAATTCTAATGTTGTATGACACTAGTAATAATTATATTTATTAATTATTATTACTAGTCGACCAACATTAGAATTCTTCTATAGCCTATGGGCGGTGCATTTGACCATAAATGTCCGCTCACGGCGACTGCTTCGTCGCATCTTCATGTCGAACCTTTTCTCTCTATGTCGAATAATCTTGAACTAATAGAGTTAGGTTAGGCACATTTTTTGCTATTGTCTCTATAATGTCGAATCTTTTCTCTCTATGTCAAATCTTTTCTCTCTTTGTAGAATAATCTTGGACTAATAGAGCTAAGGTTAGGCATATTCAACCACAGGTTCGATGGACACAGATGGCTATTGTCAGCGTCATGTCGAATCTCCTAACTATATCGAACTGTTGTCGCAACAAAAACGAAAATAAAGCATTTGTTTATGTCGGATCTTTCCATTTTTGGATTCTGCACGTTCGTTATCGTTTGTTAAAACAATAACGAAAATACCCAAAATTTGGACGAAAATGGAAGAAAACGAATGCACATGTCTACTCATTAGTGCCCATCAGTGCAGCCCCATCACTGCAGCCTCATCAGTGGCCATTAGGGCAGCCTCATCAGCGCACATCAATGAAGAAGAAAAATTGCAAAATGTTATAACAGAAACTAAGAAAAACCTTTTTTTGTTTTTTTTTAATTCTTGTTCCTTTTTCATTTGTTTAGCAAAAAAAAAAAAAAAAACCCAGTAGTGATTAAAAACCACCAAAAGAAAGCTCTATTTGTCTCAAGAAAAAGAAAAAGATAATAGTGTCATAAGGGTACAGTGTTGCATGACCGCCCAATCGCCATTCAAAGAAAAATTGTCCTGGGCAGGAAGGAGGTGAAAGTGGCCAGTATTGAAGTGGTTAATCAATTTTTCATGAAATTGTTTCTGGCTGTGTAATGTCCTCTGAGAGCTCCCAAATATCTCCCCCACATCTGTTTCTTTGGAATAAGCAGTGTTAGTCATAGTCATGTGCAATGCCCTATACACACTACAATAGGAGGTACATTTTTGCATAATCAATAGAAATGTTCTTTCTGACATTTAGTGTCACTTTAACTCCAGGCAAACAGCTAATTACACATATGAAATACATACATGGAAGCTTTTTTGCCTGCTAAAAGATGTATGTCAGCTCATCCATTTCTGAGATTTACACATCTCTGCCATACAGCACAACCCTGCCTGATAGGGCGGTAGGTCTGCTTTTTTTTCTCTGTTGCATAGCTGAACTAAAAACAATATTTTCTGAGACAGTTAGATATGCTTTAGGTAGCATATACAGGTTTTGTCCTTCCCAAAGCCTACGACTGGATGCAGCCGACTAATGAGCCACAAAGTGGCACATAATTGTGAAATGGAAGGAAAATGATAAATGGTTTTCAACATTTTTTACAAATAAATATCTGAAAAGTGTGGCGTGCATTTGTATTCAGCCCCCCTGAGTCATAACCTTGTAGAACCACCTTTCACTGCAATTACAGCTGCAAGTCTTTTTGGGTATGTCTCTACCAGCTTTGCACATGTAGAGAGTAACATATTTGCCCATTATTTTTTTGCAAAGTAGCTCAAGCTCTATCAGATTGGATGGAGAGCGTCTGTGAACAGCAATTTTCAAGTCTTGCCACAGATTCTTAATTGGATTTAGGTCTGGACTTTGACTGGACCATTCTAAAACATGAATATGCTTTGATCTAAACTATTCCATTGTATCTCTGGCTGTATGTTTAGGGTCGTTGCCCTGCTGGAAGGTGAACCTCCTCCCCAGTCTCAAGTCTTTTGCAGACTCTAATGCCCTGTACACTCGATAGGATTTTCCGATTGAAAATGTGTGATAGGACCTTGTTGTCGGAAATTCCGACCATGTGTAGGCTCCATCACACATTTTCCATAGGAATTTCCGACACACAAAGTTTGAGAGCTTGCTATAAATTTTTCCGACACGCATGCTCAGAATAAATTAAGAGATGAAAGCTATTGGCTACTGCCCCATTTATAGTGCAGACGTACGTGTTTTTTTACGTCACCGCGTTCAAAACTATCGAATTTTCCGGCAACTTTGTGTGACCATGTGTATGCAAGACAAGTTTGAGCCAACATCCGTCGGAAAAAGTCCATGGATTTTGTTGTCCGATCAATGTCCGACCGTGTGTACGGGGCATAAGACCCCATACACACTATTAAATTTTCAGAAGATTTTTGTCTTCAGATTTACCAAAACCATGTAGTGTAAGGGCCTGCCTGATTGCATACAAATTAAAACTCTTAAGGTTTGACCTCATATTATATGGTTTTGGTAAATCTGAAGACAAAAATCTGCAGAAAATCTAATAGTGTGTATGGGGTCTAACAGGTTTTCTTCTAAGATCGCCCTGTATTTGGCTCCATCCATCTTCCCATCAACTCTGACCAGCTTCTCTGTCCCTGCTGAAGAAAAGCATCTCCACAACATGATGCTGCCATCACCATGTTTCACGGCAGGGATGGGGTGTTCAGGGTGATGCGCAGTGTTAGTTTTCCGCCACACATAGCGTTTGATTTGAAAACCATTTATAATGTTCCTTCCACTTTACAATTGTGTACCACTTTGTGTTGGCCTATCACATAAAATCCCAATAAAACACATTTACGTTCTTGGATGTAACATGACAAAATGTGGAAAATTCCAAGGGGTATGAATACTTTTTCAAGGCACTGCATGTTTGAACACAAGCACAATTTTCATACTTCTGGCATTGTATGCCACCAGAATAAAATTAAAACAAAACAATCCAAATGAATTTGAAGTGCAGACTTTCAGCTTTAATTCAAGGGATTGAACATAAATATCATCCCAATATCACAACCCATTTTCAGGGGCTCAAATGTAATTGGACAAATGAATATAATCATAAATAAAATGTTTATTTTTAATATTTTGCTGAGAATCCTTTACCTCTCTAGAATCCTTTTCTCTCGATGTTTTAAGCAAGGAAGGGGTAAGAGCGCCGACGCTGGAAAAAGAGAGGACTCAGTTGAGGGTGGAAAAAATGGAGCGGTTCCTAAGTAGGTATCCTAATAGAGTGGCGGCTGAGGTATTGTTGAGTGGTTTTTCTTTAGGTTTCCGGGTTCCCTTGCACATTGTCGGTGGTCCCCCCGCTGTCGTCGGGTGATTTGAGGCGAGCTAGGTTGCACGCTGTAGTGGTGTCTGACAAACTGCACAAGGAGGTCTCCTTGGGCAGAATAGCGGGCTCCTTTTCTTCTCCGCCATTGGCGGATTTAGTAGTCTCCCCGATAGGTGTGGTCCCAAAAGGGAACACAATAAGTTTCAGCTTGTCCACCACCTTTTTCATCTGCAGGATGGTTCAGTCAATGATGCCATTGATCCGCCACTATGTGCTGTGTCATATGCATCATTTGACAAAGCGATAGCCTGTGTTAGCCAGTTTGGGCAGGGTTCCCTCCTGGCCAAGACGGACATCGAGGCTGCCTTTTGCCTGCTTCACCCGGATAGTTTGCATTTATTGGAGTGTTTTTGGCGGGGGGGGGGGAGTACTTTGTGGATCGCTGTTTACCCAAGGGTTGCACAATTTCTTGCTCCCTTTTCAAAATGTTTAGCACATTTCTGGAATGGCTTGCCCTCTATTTTTCATTACCTAGATGACTTTCTGGTGATAGGCCCTCCTGGGGATTTGACTTGTGTGACCTGTTGGAAACGATACAGCACATGTTCTTCTTTTGGGGTGCTGCTGGCTCCTGGATAAACTGAAGGTCCTTGTACAGCGTTAAGTTTTTTGGGCATTGTTATTGATACGATTGCGATGGAATGTCATTTGCCTCTCGACAAATTGACGGATCTGCGGGGGACCATTGAAGGGGTGTTGGGCTGTAAAAAAATACAGCTTCAGACTTTGCAGTTGCTTCTTGGCAAGCTGAATTTTGCCTGTTGCATTACAGAGGCTGGGCTGGTATGTAATTTGGTGTTGTTGGAGTTATTCCCCATTGTTTTGACAATAGAGCTTTGGGGGTTGGAATTTCGAAATAAGCAGGTGGAATTTAATTGTGACAATCTAGGGGTAGTTCAGGCTATCAATAGCGTCACTGCTTCTTCTCCACCCATTATTAGATTGTTTAGATACTTGGTGCTTAAGTGTTTGCAACTCAATTCCTTTTTCTATGCTGTTCACGTTTCGGGGGTCTTGAATACTGTGGCTGATGCTCTTTCTTGAATTCCAGTGGGACAAGTTCCGTCAGTTGGTGCCGGAAGTGGAGCAGCATGGAATTCCCTGCCCCAGGCATTTGTGAACCGTCGTCTTGCCACAGTAAAAGATCTGATACATAACTTCTACTTTAAGCCCCATACACACTATCAGATTTTCTGATGATTTTTGTCTTCAGATTTACCAAAACCATATAATATGAGGTCAAACCTTAGGAGTTTCAATTTGTATGCAATCACGCAGGCCCTTGCACTACATGGTTTTGGTAAATCTGAAGACAAAAATCAGCAGAAAATCTGATAGTGTGTATGGGGTTTAAGTCTTTCTACTTGGACGGCATATGAGAAAGTTTGGTCAGTGTGGCATGGTTTGGTAAGTTCGGTGAGGGGTGTTTTTCGGGACAAGGATAGGTTACACGTCTTGTTATATTTTATAGGGAACAACTTTGGAGGAAGGGGTTTTGGTGTCTTCACTGAGCTGCCAGATGTCTGGGTTGGCATTCTTGTTTCAGTTGTCTGGTTTTTCGGATGTCACAAAACATTTCTTGGTTCAGAAAGCCTTGAAGGGCTATAGGAGGGGTGAGCGGGTTCCGAATGCTAGACGTCCCATTTCCTTTGGGATTTTGGGGAACATTGTGGGACAATTGTCCACAGTCTGTTCCTTTTCTTTTGAAGCAGTACTTTTTAAAACGGCATTTGTTTTGACGTTTTTTGGTGCTTTATGCATTGGTGAGTTGGTGAGTGCCTCCAGAAAAGGTGTGGGTGGTTTAGCTCTTGGGGATGTTTTCATGCAAGGTGACATAGGCGTGCGCACAGGGTGTGCTGGGTGTGCCTAGGCACACCCTAATCTCCCCATGCGCATTAGTGTTATCGTTCTGTGTAGCAACAGGAACATGGGAAAGATCTCCCTCTTACCGGCTCTGCCATAAGAGAAGTGTTTATTCTTTTCTCTTTCACTGTGCCAGCAGATAGATCAATGTGCCGGGGTCATATATATATGTAGATACATACACATGCATGTGTGTTTGAGCTTAAGGGTGCACACCCTAATGCATTAGGCTGCGCACACCTATGCAAGGTGACAAAGTTCACCTGTGCATTCGGAGGTCTAATGCCCCGTACACACGGTCGGATTTTCCGACGGAAAATGTGTGATAGGACCTTGTTGTCGGAAATTCCGACCGTGTGTAGGCTCCATCACACATTTTCCATCGGATTTTCCGACACACAAAGTTTGAGAGCAGGATATAAAATTTTCCGACAACAAAATCCGTTGTCGGAAATTCCGATCGTGTGTACACAAATCCGACGGACAAAGTGCCACGCATGCTCAGAATAAATAAAGAGATGAACGCTATTGGCTACTGCCCCGTTTATAGTCCTGACATACAGTACGTGTTTTACGTCACCGCGTTTAGAACAATCGGATTTTCCGACAACTTTGTGTGACCGTGTGTATGCAAGACAAGTTTGAGCCAACATCCGTCGGAAAAAATCCTAGGATTTTGTTGTCGGAATGTCCGAACAAAGTCCGACCGTGTGTACAGGGCATTAGACGGACCAACTGGGGCGAGGGGTTCGGATCGAACTTGGCGTGGTTCCCAACTCCCCAGTATGTCCGGTACTCGTGGTGCATGAGTGGTTATCTTCTAGGCTGGGGGTCCCAGGGCCATTCTTCATCCATGCAGATGGTAAGGCCCTATCCAGATATCAGTCTACGTCTGTTTTTAGAATACGTTTGACGTCGGCGGGTTTCCAAGCGGGGGAGTATTTATCACATTCCTTCAGAATTGGTGCCACTCTTGACGAGCATTTTTTTCAGCGGATAGGGCGCTGGGAGTCTCAGCGTTTCTGCTTATACATCCTCCCTCACCTGTTGCAGCACTGAGTGACTGGTGTAGGGTGCGTGAGGTGTGTTGCGAGGCTGGTGGGTTGGTAAGCTAGCTTTTCCTCTGCTGTTATGTGTTTGTCTGTTTGTCAGAGTATATGTGGGCATGCAAGTTGCAGTGCATTTGCTTTGCATGTTTACTTGTTTTCTTTTCAGACTCATCCTCGGGCACCCTTATGTGTTTTGGGGTGCCAAGAAGGCCAGCAATGGGGCTTTTCGAGAGGTGAAGCAAAGGGTGCGGTGGATTGGCATTCCGGGCATGCTGTGGTCTTAGGTTTTGCCCGAGGTTCACAGGTATGCCAGGCTGGATAGACTCCTATTCTATGTTGGGGGGAATGATTTGGGCATACAAGCAGTGAGGGAGTTTGTTAGGGACATCAAGTTCAACTTTTTAAAATTGAAGTAGTTTTTTCCAGATACCATGTTGGTGTGGTCGGGACGGTGGCATAGCAATTCGCCATTGGGAAATAGAGCAGGACCCTGGGCTATATCTTAGGGGCGATGGTGTTCATTTGAACGCATGTTGGGAAAGACTTGTGGGCTTTGGGCCTTCAGGACCGCAATCCAGTGTGCTATGCGGGTGTGAATAGCCACCCAAGCATAAGGTTTCATGCTTGGGTGTTTTTGGCATGAGTCTCAGGGTCTTGGAAGGCAGTCACGGAAAATTTTGGAGAAGGAGGGGTGGAGCCCATCTCCGGTATGGGTGTACCTACCCTGGTAAATTTAAGCCAGGAAGGGTTTAAAGAGGCATTTGGCTGTATCGCGGGTATCTTAATAGTGATAGTCCTTGAGCTGGTGTAGTTGCGGCTGAGGGCCTTTGAAGTCTATTTTGATGGTGGATACAGCCAGTCATTACGATACAATTTTGCCTTCTAAAAACCTAGATTTTAGTTGAATTACTGTAAGAGGATTGGGTATTAGTGTTTCAGATATGTGAAATAAAAAAAAAAGTTATATTTTGGTAAAAAGTTGTATTTTATATATTTAATAAAGTTGCTGCTATGGCCTGTTAAACCCAAAAAGAGAATTGTTGTCGTCTGATTGTTTAATGGGGGAGGTTAAAAAAGAATAAAGTTGGGTAATGGAAAAGCAACCCTAATATCTGCACATACCTCAGTTAAGAATATGACCTGGAGCTGGAGGGCAACATAGGCGGAAGGCCAGACAATGCAGGATTTGCTGTATAGGGTGGTTGTAAAGAATGGGTTAAAGGTTGGTTGTGGGTCAAACGTTTATAGGAGGCTGTGGGGGAGTGGCAGGATGTAGCCTGGCAGTAGTATTAGGGGGTGGTATTAGTCCGGCAGGGCAGTCGGAGTCTGGACAGCGTGGAACGAGCTTCTCCCACCCTCCCTCCCTTAATCTGTTGTTTTGTTTCTGTTCTTTTCGGGGTTACAGACTAGGTCCTCATGGGGGACAGGGGAGTGTTTGTAAATGGTTGTTATGTAGTGTGGGCTGTATGGGAGGATTGTTAAGTTGTATACACTGTCATAGCAGTATGCATAAGTCTCAGGGTCTTGGAAGGCAGTCATGGAAAAATTTGGAGAAGAAGGGGTGGGGCCCATCTCAGGTATGGGTGTACCTACCCTGGTAAATTTAAGCCAGGAATGGTTTAAAGAGGCATTTGGCTGTATCGTTGATATCTTAATAGTGATAGTGAGGGATGGGCCAAACAGACCTTTGTTCGGTTTGCACCAGAACTTCCAAACACCGCGAAAGTTCGGACCCAAATAACGAGTGCTTAATCAATGTGGGGTGGATGTGGTAGTTAGATTTGGTGTGGGTGGGGTTCATTGATTTGTTTGGCATCCCCACATATTTGCTTCTGGTCCATGTGCACACATCACTGCCTGCATTTGTTCTGCTGATGTAAATGTAAGTATAAATGAGAGCTCCTTTCTATTAAAATATATATGACTTGTTTCACAGTTGGGCAACTTTGGACCTCCGAGTTGCTTGACAGGTTGTACCCCATGATTCTCAATGATAACTAGGGATGGGCCGAACATCCTCCCTGTTCGGTTCGCAGCAGAACATGCGAACACCGTTAAAGTCTATGGGACAAGAACATGAATGATCAAAAGTGCTAATTTTAAAGGTTAATATGCAAGTTATTGTCATAAAAAGTGTTTGGGGACCTGGGTCCTGCCCCAGGGGATATGTATCAACAAAAAGTTTTAAAAATGGCTGTTTTTTCGGGAGCAGTGATTTTAATAATGCTTAAAGTGAAACAATAAAAGTGTAATATTCCTTTAAATTTCGTACCTGGGGGGGTGTCTATAGTATGCCTGTAAAGTGGCGCATGTTTCCCATGTTTAGAACAGTCTGACAGCAAAATTACATTTCTAAAGGAAGAAAAAAGTAATTTAAAAGTGCTAGCGCTAGTGCTGGTGTTCTGCCGAGAAAGTTCCCCCGGCGGATAAGGACTCCCCTTTACTGCGCAGGCGCAGCGCTTGCACAGTACAAGCCGCCGAAAATAGCTGAAGCTGAACACCTGTGAGTCAGCTGTACAGGGTGCCTGTAACAGGGCCCCTCGCAGGCTCGCTTCGTTCTGCATATTTTTATTCTAACTCTATGTCCACTTGGATGGTGGGGCTTGAACCTGGACTCAAGGCAGAATGTAGTGCGCAGGCGCCGTGTAGAGCTGACGATCAGCTGTTCAACTTCGGCGACTTTCGGCGGCTCCTTAGTCGTTCGTACTGTGCAAGTGCAGCGCATGCGCAGTACAGGGGGGTCCTTATCCGCCGAGGGAACTTCAGGTCTGGTATGAATTTTAAGGGTAACCCCGTGCCAAATTTTTTTTTAAAAAATGGAGTGGGGTCCCCCCAAAAATCCATACCAGACCCTTATTCGAGCACGCAACCTGGCAGGCTACAGGAAAAGGGGGAGACAAGAGAGTGCCCCCCCTCCTGAACCATACCAGGCCACATGCAATCAACATTGGGAGGGTGCTTTGGGGTAGCCCCCCAAAGCACCTTGTCCCCATGTTGGTGGGGACAAGGGCCTCATCCCCACAACCCTTGCCCGGTGGTTGTGGGGGTCTGCGGGTGGGGGGCTTATCGGAATCTGGAAGCCCCCTTTAACAAGGGGACCCCCAGATCCCGCCCCCCCCGTGTGAAATGGTAATGGGATACAAAAGTACCCCTACCATTTCACAAAAAAAGTGTCAAAAATGTTAAAAATGACAAGAGACAGTTTTTGACAATTCCTTTATTTAAATGCTTCTTCTTTCTTCTATCTTCTTTCTTCTATCTTCCTTCGGTTTCTTCCTCCATCCTCTTCTTCTTCCTCCGATCCTCTGCTTCTTGCTCCGGTGTTCTCCTCCGCGGCGTCTTCTTCCCTTCTTCATGCTCTGGCCGCTCCGCATCCATGATGGGAGGCTCCCACTCTGTGACGCTTCTCGTCTGCTAAAGGTTCTTAAATAACGGAGGGCGGGGCCACCCGGTGACCCCGCCCCCCTCTGACGCACGGGGACTTGACGGGGACTTCCCTGTGGTATTCCCCATGATGTCAGAGGGGGGCGGGGTCACCCGTTACGTAACGGGTGATCCCGCCCAATGGCGCTCTCTCGTCCCCCCTCTTTTCCTGCAGCCTGCCAGGTTGCGTGCTCAGATAAGGGTCTGGTATGGATTTTTGGGGGGACCCCACGCCATTTTTTTAAAAATTTTGGCACAGGGTTCCCCTTAAAATCCATACCAGACCTGAAGGGTCTGGTATAGATTTTAAGGGGGACCCCACGCCATTTTTAAAAAAAATTTTGGCCGGGGTTCCCCTTAATATCCATACCAGACCTGAAGGGCCTGGTATGGAATTTAGGGGGACCCCCCACGCCATTTTTTTATATAATTTTGGTTCGGGGTTTCCCTGTGGGGAATTCCAATGCCGTTTTTATCAATGAACTTTTATGTGTATTGCTGGACTGGCAATTCATTAATAACCGCGAGTAGTTTTAAATGACTTTTTTTCCTTTGAAATGTCATTTTGCTGTCAGACTGTTCTAAACACGGGAAACATGCACCCCTTTACAGGCATACTATAGACACCCCCCAGGTACGAAATTTAAAGGAATATTACATTTTTATTGTTTCACTCTAAGCATTATTAAAATCACTGCTCCCGAAAAAATGTCAGTTTTTGAAAAATTTTTTTGCATTGATACATGTCCCCTGGGGCAGGACCCGGGTCTCCAAACACTTTTTATGGCAAAGAACTTGCATGTAAGCCTTCAGTGAGAACTTTGGATTTTGCAGGTTCGAGCCCCATTGACTTCCAGTATTCCAGCATATGTGATCTGACAGGCATTATTGCCGGCAATAGTGCTGCTTTCCATTTGCATTAGCACTGACTTTCTGAGAGTTGAAGTCTTTCTGGCCTTTTTTGAGAGCCATTTTTAAAACTCAGGGTGTGCCAGTGCACCACTCTAAAACAAGCATGTGGGTAGATAAAGCAGTGAGGATATGGCGTCCGTCGCAACACCGACAGCTACCGCTGCCTAACACTCCGTCCTGGCCCCTCCCTCGAGGCATAGAGATATATAAGCACCTTTGAATATACCACCATTGAAGATCTCACATAAGCACTTTTATTATCTATGTGCAGGACTTTTATTTATATGCTCATTATATATTTATGTAGTTCAATAAGGACTATTATGTATATGAATTGTGTGGCACTAAGCACTTTGCAGTTTGTTTGGCACATGGCACTTTTTGGTATCCGTTTGCACCTATGATGTATCTCTAAAGCAAATGGGGAGACCCTACGCCATTTTTTTAAAATGTTGGCGCAGGGTTCCCCTTAATATCCATACCAGACCTGAAGGGCCTGGTATGGATTTTGGGCGGACCCATGGGCGTCGGGAGGGGGGCTGGGGGGGCTGGAGCCCCGAATGGGTCCCCAAAAAGCCCCGGGTGTCAGGCATGCACAATTTAATTGTTAGCCCCGAGCGCCGCTGAACGAGGATTGATCCGATCCCGAGCGCCACAGAGTGCGGCCGAGTCACATAGCAGGTCCCGCCTTCTGGAGCCTGCAGCGTCTATAATGGACGTCCTACTTGTCCAATGGTGGGACCGCGGGACGTGTGATGTCCATCATAGGTGCTGCAGGCTCCAGAAGGCGGGAATTACAATGCGGCCACCGCGCCACATCGATCCCCGCTCGGCGCTCAGACGGTAGCGGCTCTCCTCTCCTCTGGCTGCGTCACACACCACGGCTGAGCTGCTGCTGCAGGACACAACATGATGTCTGGACTGTCTCCTGGTCAGGTAGGTCAGTGTGTGTAGGTCAGTGTAGGTAGGTCAGTGTAGGTAGGTAAAAAGTAAATATATTCCTGAGCTATTATGTGAATATAAATACAAACAACTGCTGCAAACACAGAATGTGTGTCAATCCATACCCATACACAAAAATATAAAAGGAATGGCTGGTGCTGTGCTATTAAAAAATTATAAGTAACTAAAGCTTCATAAACTAATAAAAAACACTGTGCAATATTGCTAACGCGCTAAAGGTATATGTGCAAAGTAAATGATAATCACAAAGATGAATACTGAGCTGTTAAAAAATAACTAAAACTTCACAAACTAATGAAAAACACTGTGCAGTATTGCTAAAGTGGTAAAGGTATATGTGCAAAGTAAATGTTGATCACAAGGATGAATACTTGTGATCAACGGTGATATGTAAAATCTTCCAACAATACAGTGACTGGTTTAAAAGTGCAAAGTGACAGTAAACCAAATAATACAAAGTGCTGAAATTAATAATAATAATAATAGTCCCCTTCCATAAATGGAGCAAAGTGCAACGTGCAAATGAATTGTGCAAAAGATTATTCAGTCTTTTCTTCTGTGCATAAAACCACACAGTGTAAAGTGCAGGAATAAAGATTTCCTCTTCGTGCAAAAACACACTAATAGCAAAAAATGAGGATCTGTGTTCACGTTGCTGGCTTCTTCATGCCACACTCCTGGGCTTATATCGTGAACGTGAATCGTGAAAAAATGTCATCACTTTGCACTTTTAAACCAGTAAAAAAGAAAGAAGGACGGCGCCCTCTAAGTGCAGAATGTATGTTAAAAATATTTATTACAATAGATAAAAACACTCAAATTTTTTGTTGCTAAAAACCAGCACGTAAAATAGTTTCATCCGCATGCTCTCGGGGATGTGGGTGTCACGGGCCAGTGGGGGCTATGCGCATAGCCTGATGAAGGAGCACGCATGCTCCGAATGCGAAGCACCGCCCGCCTCACCCCGCTCCCGGAAGTGAAGGCGCAGGTCAGCACGGCGCTCCACGGAGGATCCATGACCGACATCCTGGCCGCCCGGAGGCTCTGAGGACCCTCGGCACCACCGGAACAGCTACCAGGACCCAGGTCACAGGACTCACATCCCAGGAACTCCCCCACTGGCCCGTGACACCCACATCCCCTGAGAGCACGCGGATGAAACTACTTTGCATGCTGGTTTTTAGCAACTCAAATGTGAGTGTTTTTATCTATTGTAATAAATATTTGGACATACATTCTGCACTTAGAGGGCGCCATCCTTCTTTCTTTTTTATTGTTCCAGAGCTTCTTCTAGCTTTTATAGACTGGCTGCCTTCCATTTATTCAGCATCATTTTATCCTTACATGGACTAATACCTGAACTTGTTGTGAAACATTAACTACCACCATCCAGTTCCCCCTCTCAGGAACCCCCAACCCACCCCCTTCCCCCCACCATTTTTAATTATATGTACTCGGCTACCTCCATTGTGCGCCATATTAACTCCTTGATCACTTTTAAACCAGTGACTGCATTGTTGGAAGAATTTATATATCACTGTGTCAGTATTCATCCTTGTGATCATCATTTACTTTGCACATATACCTTTAGCACTTTAGCAATACTGCACAGTGTTTTTCATTAGATTTTGAAGTTTTAGTTATTTTTTTAACAGTTCAGTATTCATCTTTGTGATTATCATTTACTTTGCACATATACCTTTAGCACTTTAGCAATATTGCACAGTGTTTTTTATTAGTTTATGAAGCTTTAGTTACTTTTAATTTTTTAACAGCGCAGCACCAGCCATTCCTTGTATAGGTAGGTCAGTTTAGTGGGCACTGGTAAGCCAGGCAGCAGCCAGAGCAAGTGAACTTACCCCCTGCCGCACAACCCCAAAACCCCCCACTGCCCGCCAACCCCCCACGACCCACCCCCCCGCCGGCCTTGGACTTCGGGCTGAAGCCCCCGGTCTTTTTGCCACCTAGCAACGCCCCTGCCCCACACAATTTTTTTTCAAATTTTGGTGCGGGGTTCCCCTTAATATCCATACCAGACCCAAAGGAGCTGGTAATGGACTTTGGGGGGGGGGGGGACCCATGCCATTTTTTTCAATGATTTTTATCTATATTGCAGCGATCCAACAATACATTACAACCTCAAGCAGTTTTAACCACTTCAGCCCCAGAGGATTTGGCTGCTCAATGACCAGAGCACTTTTTACAATTTGGCACTGCTCTGCTTTAACTGGTAATTGCGCATTCATGCAAGCTGTACCCAAACGACATTTGCATCCTTTTTTCCCACAAATAGAGCTTTCTTTTGATGGTATTTGATTGCCTCTGCGATTTTTATTTTTTGCGATATAAACGGAAAAAGACCAAAAATTTTGAAAATAAATGATATTTTCTACTTTTTGTTATAAAAAAAATTATTAAACTCAATTTTAGTCATACATTTAGGCCAAAATGTATTCAGCCACATGTCTTTGGTAAAAAAATATCAATCAGTGTATATTTTTTGGTTTGCGCAAAAGTTATAGCATCTACAAACTAGGATACATTTTTTGGAATTTACACAGCTTTTAGTTTATGACTACCTATCTCATTTCTTGAGGTGCTAAAATAGCAGGGCAGTACAACACTCCCCCCACAAATTACCCCATTTTGTAAAGTAACACCCCAAGGAAATTGCTGAGAGGCATGTTGAGCCCATTGATTATTTATTTTTTTGTCACAAGTGATTGAAAACTGACAAAAAAGTAAAAATAAATTACACAAAGTTGTCACTAAATGATATATTGCTCACACATGCCATGATTATATGTAGAATTACACCCCAAAATACATTCTGCTGCTTCTCCTGAGTATGGGGATACCTCATGTGTGAGACTTTTTGGGAGCCTAGCAGCGTACAGGACCCCGAAAACCAATCACTGCCTTTTCTAAGGGCGTCAATTTTTGATTTCACTCCTCACTACCTATCACAGTTTTGAAGGCCATAAAATGCCAAGATAGCACAACACCCACCCCCCCCCCCAAATGACCCAATTTTGGAAAGTAGACAACCCAAGCTATTTGCTGATACGCATGTTGAGTCCAGGGAATATTTTATATTTTGCCACAAGTTGTGGGAAAATGACATTTTTTTTTTTTTTTTGCATAAAGTTGTCACTAAATGATCTATTGCTCAAACATGTCATGTGCATATGTGAAATGACACCCCAAATTACATACTTCTGCTTCTCCTGAGTATGAGGATACCACATGTGTGGGACTTTTTGGCAGTCTAACCGCACACAGGACCCCGAAAACCAATCACCGCCTTCAGGCTTTCTAAGGGTGTACATTTTTGATTTCACTCCTCACTGCCTATCACAGTTTTGGAGGCCATGAAATGCCCAGATAGCACAAAACACCCCCAAATGAGCCCATTTTGGAATGTAGACACCCCAAGCTATTTGCTGAGAGGCATGTTGAGTATTTTGCAGATCTCGCTTTTTGTCACAAAGTTTTGAAAATTGAAAAAAGAAAAAAAATACATTTTTTTTTTCTTTCTTCATTTTCAAAAATAAATGAGATCTGCAAAATACTCACCATGCCTCTCAGCAAATACCTTGGGGTGTCTACTTTCCAAAATTGGGTCATTTGGGGGCTTTTGTGCTATCTGGACATTTCAGGGCCTCCGTAACTGTGATGGTAGTGAAAAGTGAAATCACTATTTTACGCCTTTAGAATGCCTGAAGGTGGTGCTTGGTTTTTGGGGTCCCAAAATGTCTCACACGTGTGGTATCCCCGTACACAGGAGAAGTAGCAAAATGTATTTTGGGGTGTAATTCCACATATAACCATGCCATGTTTCAACAATATATCATTTAGTGACAACTTTGTGTAAAAAAATATATATATTTTCATTTTCCAGAAACTTGTGGCAAAATATCAAATATTCCATGGACACAACATGCCTCTCATCAAAAAGCTTGAAGTGTCTTCTTTCCAAAATGGGGTCATTTGTGGGGGTTTTGTGCTATCTTGACATTTCAGGGCCTCCGAAACTGTGATAGATAGTGAGGAAGTGAAATCACCATTTTACGCCCTTAGAAAGCCTGAAGGCAGTGATTGGTTTTAGGGGACCTGTACACGGCTAGGCTCCCAAAAAGTCTCACACATGTGGTATCCCCATACTTAGGAGAAGCAGCAGAATGTATTTCGGGGTGTAATTTCACATATGCTCATGGCATGTTTGAGCAATATATCATTTAGTGACAACTTTTTCCCGACAAGTTGCAGGAAAAAATTGTAATTTTCCCGCAACTTGTGGCAAAATATAAAATATTCCATGGACTCAACATGCCTCTCATCAAATAGCTTGGGGTGTCTACTTTCCAAAATTGGGTCATTTGGGGGGGTTTGTGCTATCTTGGCATTTTATGGCCTTCAAAACTGTAATAGGTAGCGAGGAGTGAAATAAAAAATTTACACCCTTAGAAATCCTGAAGGAGTGCTTGGTTTTGAGGCATCCTCGTACTCAGGAGAAGCAGCAGAATGTATTTTGGGGTGCACATATAACTATGCCATGTTTGAACAATATATCATTTAGTGACAACTTTGTGCAAAAAAAACCCAAAAAACAAAAAAAATTTAATTTTTCCGAAACTTGTCGCAAAATATAAAATATTCCATGGACTCAACATGCCTATCAGCAAATACGGTAGCTTGGGGTGTCTACTTTCCAAAAAGGGGTAATTTGGAGGGGTTTGATCTGTCCTGGCATTTTATGCAGGACATTTAGAAGCTTATGTCACACATCACCCACTCTTCTAACCACTTGAAGACAAAGCCCTTTCTGACACTTATTGTTTACATGAAAAAATATTATTTTTTTGCAAGAAAATTACTTTGAACCCCCAAACATTATATATTTTACCTACAGATTACATGGTGGGTGTTGCAAATTTTTTTTCACACAGTATTTGCGCAGCGATTTTGCCAACAATTTTTCTTGAAAAAAACACACTTTTTTTAAATTTTAATGCACTAAAACACACTATATGGCCCAAATGTTTGATGAAATAAAAAGGATGATCTTATGCCGAGTACATGGATACTGGATACAGTAAAGGAAAATTTAATTCTGTATATAATTGTATTCTATTTTATATGTATTGCACACTGCCCTCACTGTGCACACAGCACTAATAATGTTTTCAGTATATTTGCATTCTTTCGAGTCCTAAATAGAATTAGCCTGCCTATGTTACGATCCTTGTTACCGTAAAAGTACAATTGTAATATTAATGTAATATCTACCTAAGCATGTGTATAAAAACCTTCAATTGCGTCATAATAAAGCAGAACAGTTATTTGGAAAGATGCAGAGTGTATCTTTTGTGTCTGTTCCCTACTGCAGTAGTTATTATTAATTTGGAACCACTAATCAATATGAGGATAGGAGTTGCCTATCTATAAATTTCCATGTCAGATGGAGAACTTTGCCTAGGAGGGGATTTACAGGTGATCCTGAGAATCCGAAATGAGAAGCTTGAGACGAACCAGTAATTTCTGATAATCAGCCGGCTGAGGTAAGCCTTTTGCTTACATTTGAGTTATCAGACTTCCTTGATCAGTAAGGCATTTTCGGGACAAAGGGTACCTATTTTACTCCCCTTAATCAAACTGTATTGATTGATGGTCATATGTTATGTTGTCACTGTCTACTGTCCATCGGAGTGTTATAGATAAGAAAGGGAAGAATAGTGCTGTTCACAGGTATATGTAGTACATCTGCTAGATAAAGTAGTTCAGAGGCAAAAGGGTATAGACACAAGTAAAGACGAGAAAAAGACTGGCCAGTCATTATGGGCATTAAATTAAGTAAGGGAATGAAGGGTAAGAGGCCCTCAAAAAATGCCAAGCGCAAGAGGAGCGCTATAAAATATATGAACCGAATGTGCGGTTCCGCCTATACTGAGCCCCTAGATTGATGGTTAAAGTGGACAGGGATCCACAATGAGTAAGTGGGTTACCACCAAAGTCCACAGGGACTAAGAATCATGCAAAGCAAACAGCTAGAGAAACAGCTATCTATGTGAGCAGGATGGATCAAGGGTGACAATTAACACTAGACAGATAGGCACATTTTCATGTTAAGTTGTTGGATGAATTTGGGGTCAAAACAGAGAAATGAGAGTTAAAACAGAATTCTTTATATGTTGTCAGAGAGGGAAGATGGGATGAGCACTATGGCTGCCCGTCTGATCATAAAAGCTAGAGTATGTGAAGTATGGGATTACAATACATGGGATGCAAAGGATATCAGAACAAAATAAGGAAAGCAGAATTTAATCAGGGAAATATTAAAGAGTTAAAAGAAAGTTAAAAGAAAGTGAGAGAATGATATGTATGTGTTGTGTACAAATGGAAAAATGTAAGCGATTTTAGAGAGATATTCGTGTATGTGTGTGAATGTGGGAACCGTCAGTTCTATCTCTTGTGTGTGCCATGTATGCAGATGTGACCCCCTCCTTTGTGCTCTCATGAAAGAATGTAGCTGGGATGAGAGATCAGTGATAAGCTGGAAGGACACCATGCCAATTTCTGTTTTTTAGACAAAACATTTATAACAAAATGTGCCGGGTTAATTAATCTAATGATAAACAATGTGATCACAATTATTTTGAATCTGTTTTCCAAACATGGTAAAATGAAGGTTGCATTTAACCGTGTATTACACAAATTGAATATCCTTTGATAGTGGAAACGGTGCATTTAAAAAATGGAATCTAAGTAAAACGCCCTCCTTCAAGGAAATATATCTGTGGATATATATTAGTATTAAGGTGTGATTTTGAGATTATTACTTGAGTATTAATTTCTAATATGAGTTTAACAATTTTATTACTAATATAGATATATTGTAATTGGTTTAGACAACCTTTGGTTGGAAATGAAATCCAGGTTATTGGGGAAATTTGTAAGATGGGATTAGTTTAGATTAAGATAACAATTTTGTAATTTTACATTTATACAATAAACCGTTATTGAGAGAAAAAAAATATTAAGGTGAGGTTGTTAATTAGAATACAGCTGCCATAATATTTAACAAAGCCAAGATGGATGGGATACAAAATAAGTTTTTCTACAAAAACAAAATCTAAATGGCTGATTATAACTTGATGTGCGGTCCATGATGTGAGAGAAATAATAAATAAAATTTAAATATAACAGACCCATCACATTAAGTCCACACACCCTGTTAGGATAGATGCCACCTGCAATCAGTTGTATAGTTTTTGATGTGGCTGAGAGCTTTCTGTTCTGTCATATATAGATTGTGGGTCCTTTTGTTTTTATTTATTTTTATTTTTGAAATCCAAAGCAGAATGTGTGGATTGTGAAATGATGTGCCTCTTTTTCTTGTAATGCCGCGTACACACGATCAGAAATTCCATCAGAAAAAACGTTTTCTGATGGAATTCCGCTCAAGCTTGCCTTGCATACACATGGTCACACAAAAGTTCTCTGAACTTTCGACCATCAAGAACACTAAGACGAGCTGAGAAAATGAAGTTTAATGCTTCCAAGCATGCGTCGAATTGTTTCCGAGCATGCGTGATTTTTTGTGCGTCCGAATTGCATACAGACGATCTCATTTTTGGATAGGAACTTTTCCCGACCGAAAAATAGAGAACATGCTCTCAATCTTTTGCTGGCTGGAATTCCGCATGCTAAAGACAGATGGAACATACACACGGTCGCATTTTCTGACAAAAAGCTCTCATCAGAGTTTTACTGGCAGCATTTCCGATCGTGTTTATGTGTAATTGGTGCAGTGGTATAAGCAGAAGAATACTTTGGATTTATTGGGCATCTCTGCATGACCGCAGGGTATTGTTATCATTTATTATGTTATGACATCAGGAAAATAATGTCAGATGGAAACTAAGGATTTGTGTTATCTAACCAAAACTAGCAACAGAGCAAGCAATGAGAAATGTATAATATTGCCAGGAAAAAGTTGTCTTTTTGAAACATGAAACTAGAGTTCTTACACAAACAGCATGATAGAAAACAAGCCATTGTAATATATTTATTCAAGCTGGACCCAGTAATAAAGGGTTCACCCCGATATATCAGAGCTGTAGCTTTATGCAAAGGTGCTATTAGACAAACAGACATTATTTTGGTCAAATATTTAATTTTTTATGGTCCCACATTCTGCGTAGCAAATATATAGCTAACTAAATGTTTGTCTAATGAAAGGTTCAAAATATGAATTTGTTTTGTTTGTTTATGTACAAATCTAACAATGAAAAATGCATACATTTGAATCCCAGCCACCTTATTGCCTCTCTTGGAGGAGGCTGGAGATAAAGGAAAACCACATATGATAAATTGATGATGTAGAAATCAGTTTTCCCCCAGCTCAAGAAGCAGAGCTCCATGTTTTAGCAAAGCCTGTGAGCTATAAAGAGTATATATATTTATATAGATAGTCGAGATATAGAGAGCTTTTTCTTTCATTTGCAGGACCAGAAGTTTGTTTTTACTTCGACAGGTAAACCAATAAAGCATGCCAAGTTATTTGATTGGCTGTTTTCAGCCTTCCAGCTTCTTGCTGAGGTAGCCATACTTATGCCTCGTACACACGGTCGGACATTGATCGGACATTCCGACAACAATTTCCATGGATTTTTTCCAACGGATGTTGGCTCAAACTTGTCTTGCATACACACGGTCACACAAAGTTGTCGTAAAATCCGATTGTTCGGAACCTGGTGACGTAAAACACGTACGTCGGGTCTATTAATGGGGGAAGTAGCCTCTTAATTTATTCTGAGCATGCGTGGCACTTTGTGTGTCGGATCTGTGTACACACGATCGGAATTTCTGACAACGAATTTTGTTGTCGGAAAATTTTATAGCCTGCTCTCAAACTTTGTGTGTCAGAAATTCCAATGGAAAATGTGTGATGGAGCCCACACACGGTCGGATTTTCCGACAACAAGGTCCTATCACACATTTTCCATCGGAAAATCAGACCGTGTGTACAGGGCATAACATTAAAACTCACACATGGAAGCAGACCAGGTGACTTAGGATGCTGCATTACAGCCCCGGATACTTGCTGGGTCTGTGCAACTCACAGATTCCACCCTAGTTCTGGCCCAGTATTGCTGGGATTAATAATTAAACTTCAAGGACCCCAGAACAAGAAGAACAAGTGGTCCACAGGGAGGAATTTCTTATGAAACAGGACTTTGGAAAAATGTGATCTTTTATGTCAGCCCGTCACTCTTTTCCCTCCAGCTTGACAGATGGACCGTGTCATCAGTCACAAGCAGTTATGGCTGCCTTAGTTTTTATAACATTCCACTTCTTGTTTTACCTGTTACCAAAGGTGTTACCAAAAGCTGAACATCCCTTCCAGGGATTACAAAAAGATATATCCAGATGCCCAAGTCAGGATCTTATGAGTATGCATTTTGTCTTTATGGACATGTTTTCTGGATGCCCAGTGGCAAATGCCACTGCAAAGGCCACAGTAAAAAGTGTTATCAGAAGTAGTTTGTAAGTACAGAGTGCCAGAATCTAAAGAGAGTAACAGAGGAAATAACTTTTATAGGAGAGTCCTTACTAGAAGTTTTGAGGTTTTATTTTTACACCCCCTACTGTCTACAATGTATCAGAAAAAGTAGAATATGAAACTAGAAAACTTTTGCCTGAATGTTTTCTTTTTTTTATCAAGCCCCTAAGGGAATGTTGGACTCTCTCCCTATGAGATTTCGGTTGGGAGTGTGTTGCTCACTTGCTTATATTTTGTCTCAGCAGCTGAAGTCCTCCATTTGGATTTCACAGAGAATGTTGCTGATTTTTTAAGGTTTTTTACAAACTCATTTATGTGTTTTCTCCCCAATTCCAGATACTAAAAGTTTGGAAGGATCTAAAACTAAAGCCAGGTGGATTGTTAAGAGACATTTATATATAAGGAAATGTTTGGAGACTCAATACAGCATCTATTTCATGTACAGTTGTGCAAAACTTGAAGGAAAAGTCACCTGGATCCACACCAGACACTGCAAAAATGACTTGTAGCGCTGGTAGATTTTTCAATCTACCGCTTATAGGTAAATTTAGTGGGTTACCTGTTCATACATAGTCAGATTTAGCCTCTGTCCCAGTTTGGCTGTGTTGCATGTAGTTTCACACTGTGCCTGTGGGTGTCGTTGTCGCCATGGATCGGTGTTGGAAAGGCAACACGTCAAAGTGTATAAGTGCTCCTCTGTCCCGGAGATAACTCGGTGAAGGTGGTCCTCCGAGTTGCATTCTGGGAGAGGGTATTTATGGTACAGACGCCATGTTTTAAGGGTCTTTCATTCCACCTGCTGGCCCTCCTGGCTGACAGGTATGTGTTAGGAGTACTACCTCGTGGTCCTTCGACCGGGAGGACCACGTTGCTGCAGCGTGTGGGTGGGCCCAGAAGCCTGTCTGGGGCCTACCACAGCAGATAAGGAAGGGTCCTGTGCTGTCTGTCCTACGAGAAGAAGATGGACAGCTGAGAAGATCCCAGGGGAGGACCGGTCATGAAAGCGTCATGCAGAGTGCTGGTCTGGAGAGGGGCCTGGTGACTCAGTTGGAGGACGCATCCTAAAGTTAACCTACCGCATAGTACTGCCGGGTCAGCTTAAAGGTTCTAGTACTGTGTTTGCTGTTCACCGTAAACCATTACATCCTGTGGCAGAGGATTGTACGGGTTTCTATTACATTCAAGTCTGTGGCAGAGACTTTTGTTCGTGCTGCGTATCGGCTGCTAGGTTAGTGAGAGAAACCTATCCGGGTGGGCAAGGATTCAACTCTAAAAGGAGAGTACATTCATCTACAAGATCCCAATTCCTAATACTACACTAAGAAAAGGTATTTGAACTTCCCTGCAACTCTTCTTCTACCTCTTTCCTGCTACTTCCTTCAGTTACTCTTTATTAAAACCTTGGAAAAGATACTCAAGTGCCCAGTGTCTACATTGTCTGGTATTAAGCTCAACGGGACCCTAGACCCGGTTCTGGTGAAATTGAGGTAACAAAGGTGACGGTAACAGCCCGCTTTAAACCAGCAGCTCCACCGTGAGTTATTGCTATAACTAAATTAAGGAAATCTCTGTGTTTGATTTGTTTCCCTTTTGGAATCACAGTCTAGGGTACTATTTATTCATATACTTTAATTGTAAGGGATATATATATATTCCATTCTGGCCACAGGAGTGTACAGCCAGTACTCTGTAAATATGTCTTATCAATCATTTGTTTTTCACAATGAAAACTCATTTTGTAATTAAAAAGCTGCTCAGCTATTATATTCTCCACAATGGAGTTTTTGCCTCTTTGGCCAGGACTACCTCCACCCAAGTGTGTGGAGGTTCCAGGTTAAAGGTGATAGCAGGTATGGTTAGTGATGAAAATATTAATCAAAAGAGAGGAGACTGTAAAGGAAATTTGTAAGTTCTGTATATAATTGTATTCTATTTTATATGTATTGCACATGGCACTAATAATGTTTTCAGTACGTTTGCATTCTTTCAAGTCCTGATTAGAATTAGCCTGCCTATCTTATGCCCCTTGTTACCATAAAAGTACAATTGTAATATTAATGTGATACCTACGTAATCATGTGTATAAAAACCTTCAATTGCGTCATAATAAAGCAGAACAGTTATTTGGAAAGATGCAGAGTGTATCTTTTGTGTCTGTTCCCTACTGCAGTAGTTATTATTAATTTGGAACCACTAATCAATATGAGGATAGGAGTTGCCTATCTATAAATTTCCATGTCAATACCAAACACGACATGCTTTAAAATTGCGCACAAACACGCAGTGGCAACAAACTACATACATTTTTAAAAGCCTTTAAAAGCCTTTACAGGTTACCATTTTAGATTTACAGAGGAGGTCTACTGCTAAAATTACTGCCCTCGATCTGACCTTTGCGGTGATATCTCACATGCATGGTGCAATTGCTGTTTACATATGACACCAGACCGACACTTGCGTCCTTTGAGTGTGAGTACGGGGGGGGGGGGACAGGGGTGCTTTTTTTTTATTATTATTATTTATTTTGCTTTTTTATTATATTTTTAAAGTGTTCCTTTAATTTTTTTTGTAATCATTTTTATTGTTATCTCAGGGAATGTAAATATCCCCTATGATAGCAATAGGTAGTGACAGGTACTCTTTTTAGAAAAAAATGGGGTCTATTAGACCCTAGATCTCTGCCCTGCCCTTAAAGTATCTGACCACACCAAGATCGGTGTGATAAAATGCTTTGCCAGTTTCCCAATGGCGCTGTTTATATCTGGCAAAGTCATGAAATGCTTGAAGCTTCTGGTTTCTTAGGCCATAGAAATGATTAGAGCCGTTCTGGTCTCTGGCGGAACCACCAGCTGCATTCTCGGGTTCCCTGTTGGGACAGGAGAGCCCAAGAAAACCATGGAAGACGGTGAGGAGGGAAAGCTGCTAGGATTGCTTTTACATGAAAGCTGACTGCTGGCTGAAAAGAATGACTTCCAAGATGATACCTAAACCTGCAGGCATCATTCTGGTATAACCACTCAAAGTCCAGCAACAATCCAGCAATCCGCCCCTAATGTTAGGGGCAAAATGCCCCTCCACCCCTGCCCCCAGGCTTTGGCATATATGCCCTTTTTTTTAACTGTGGTGGCGAAATCACCTCCGACAGCGCTGGAGTCACGGCTTTACATATCGTGGGAGCAAACACTGTTGCTGTCAAGATAAATAAACCTGTGCTGCAGCTGAATGGCGTACCTGCTAAGCAAATGATGGTTAACAATAAAATAAAGTAACATTACAGTATAACAGTAAAACTTACCATACCAGCAAAGCAAATACAATAAAACAGTAAAAATCAAACATTTTTTAACGCAATCTGTGCCTAAAAAATATATGCCGAAGCATATCTACTAATAGACATGTGCACAGCCAAAAAATTCGTTCATTTTCGTTTTCGTTTCATTAGTTTATTTTTTTTTTCGTTTTTCGGCTCATTCGTTATGATCGCGATTCGTAAATTCGTTCATTCGTAAATTCGTAAATGCGTTCGTTCTTACATTCGTACATTCATAAATTCGAACATTCGTTCATTCGTACATTCGTTCATTCGTACATTTGTACATTTTTACATTTGTTCATTTGTAAATTCGTACATTCGTAAATTCGTAAAATCGTACATTTGTAAATTAGAAAATTCAGAAATTTGTAAATTCGAAGTTTGAAAATCCAAAAACCCGAAAATTCAAAAATCTGAAATAGTAACTAACTATTAAATTATTGGTATTGTAATTTCCTTTCAAATTTGACTGTCAGTGAACGTAACAAATACGAATTTATCCGAAGTTACGAATTATCCAAAACAAATGCTGCATCTAAACAAATGGAACGGAACAAAATAATAACAAATAATAATAATAAAGCGTTGTTATTATTATTATTGTTATTTATTATTATTAATTCATTACGTTCCATTCCATTTTTTCGGATCATTCATAACTGCGGATAAATTTGTATGTGTTACGTTCACTAACAGACAAATTTTAAAGGAAATTACAATACCTATAATTTAAAAGTTACTAGTAATTACTAATAGTTAAGTTATTATTAGTTAACTATTATTTCAGATTTCCGAATTTTCGAATTTACAAATTTACGAATTCACTAATTTACTAATGTACGAATGTACAAATGTACGAATGTACATTCGTAAATTGTGAATGTACGAATGTACGAATGCCCGAATTTACGAATGTCCAATTTTATCGAATTTACGAATATTCGGAAAAAATTCATTAAACAAGTTTTCGTTAATTCGGATATTCCCGAATTAACGAATTTGTCAAAATTCGTTAAAAAACTAATTCGGAACTAAACGAATTGCAAATGCCTATCTACTAACCTTCTATGAGGAGGTGAGTTGCCAGCTAGATAAAGGAAGGCCCGTAGACATGGTGTATTTGGATTTTGCAAAAGCATTTGACACAGTTCCCCATAAACGTTTACTGTACAAAATAAGGTCCGTTGGCATGGACCATAGGGTGAGTACATGGATTGAAAACTGGCTACAAGGGCGAGTTCAGAGGGTGGTCATAAATGGGGAGTACTCGGAATGGTCAGGGATGGGTAGTGGGGTCCCCCAGGGTTCTGTGCTGGGACCAATCCTGTTTAATTTGTTCATAAATTACCTGGAGGATGGGGTAAACAGTTCAATCTCTGTATTTGCAGAAGATACTAAGCTAAGTAGGGCAATAACTTCTCTGCAGGATGTGGAAACCTTGCAAAAAAGATCTGAACAAATTAATGGGATGGGCAACTACATAGCAAATGAGGTTCAATATAGAAAAATGTAAAATAATGCACTTGGTTGGCAAAAATATGAATGCAATCTATACACTGGGGGGAGAACCTCTGGGGGAATCTAGGATGGCAAAGGACCTGGGGGTCCTAGTAGATGATAGGCTCAGCAATGGCATGCAATGCCAAGCTGCTGCTAACAAAGCAAACAGAATATTGGCATGCATTAAAAAGAGGATCAACTCCAGAGATAAAACGATAATTCTCCCGACTGGTCCGGCCTAGAGTATGCTGTCCAGTTCTGGGCACCAGTCCTCAGGAAGAATGTACTGGAATTGGAGCGAGTACAAAGAAGGGCAACAAAGCTAATAAAGGGTCTGGAGGATATTAGTTATGAGGAAAGGTTGTGAGCACTGAACTTATTCTCTCTGGAGAAGAGACACTTGAAAGGGGATATGACTTCAATATACAAATACCGTACTGATGACCCCACAATAGTAATAAAACTTTTTTGCAGAAGAGAGTTTAACAAGACATGTGGCCACTCATTAAAATTAGAAGAAAAGAGGTTTAACCTTAAACTACGTAGAGGGTTCTTTACTGTAAGAGCGACAAGGATGTGGAATTCCCTTCCACAGGCTGTGGTCTCAGCGGGTGGCATCGATAGTTTCAAGAAACTATTAGATAAGCACCTGAATGACCACAACATACAGGGATATACAATGTAATACTGACATATAATCACACACATAGGTTGGACTTGATGGACTTGTGTCTTTTTTCAACCTCACCTACCATGTAACTATGTATCTATGGGGGCAATCCGCCCCTAATGTTAGGGGCAAATCACCCCTCCACCCCTGCCCCCATGCTGCGGCATCTATGCTTTTTCTTTTTTTAACTGTGATGGTGAAATCACCTTCTACAGCGCTGGAGTCGCTGATTTATGTATCATGGAAGCAAACGCTGTTGCTGTCAAGATAAATAAATCAGTGCTACAGCTGAATGGCGTACCTGAAAACAAAAAAATGGTTAACAATAAAACACAGTAAACAGTAAAGTATAAAAGAATTACATACCTGAAAAGCAAACATGATAAAACATAGTAACAATAAAACATTGCATTGTAGAATACAGTAAAAAAGAGCAGAACACTAGAGAGAGCATAGAGAGAGAGAGAACAATAAAACGACAACTATTTTTGTTTTTTTTTATTTTTTTTGTTTGTTTTTTTAACTTTTTTTTTTTTACACTTTTATTTGTAACTGTAACGGTTGTAATGGTTCGGTTCCAGGTTCGGATTTCCCAAAATGCAATGGCATCTTTGGAGACCCTGTGAAAGTGTGTCCTAGTCTGTGCAGTGCTGTATCCTATGCTAATACTCCACTAGTGTGTGGTAGCGTTCAAAACATTCACCAATGCAAAGACCAGGATGGTCAGGACAGGAGGGACAATAATAATAAGTGACAATAGTGTCACTCCTATATCCGTGCTTTCTACAGACACGACATTTTCTTTGGGGGGCGCTTTGGGTAGGGGTACCAGGGAGGACATACGGAAAATGCCTTTCATGCAGCCGGCTTACTGCATTTGGATTGGGAAGTTGGGCCACAGCACCGTCTGGAAACAGAAGGACTGTGATGGTCTCTTCCTGGAATTCATCCTGAAGCTTTTTATAGCACATAAGCATTCAGCAGAACCAATTTAAATAAGTATACAGACACTTTTTTGTACCAGCGTCTGGCCTTACGGGCAACTAGGTACGGCGCCAACAACTGGTCGTTGAGGTCCACCCCACCCATAATAAGGTTATATTCGTGGACACAGAGGGGTTTTTCCACAACACCAGACGCCGTAGGAATTTGGACCGTCGTGTCTGTGTGAAGGGAAGACAGAACGAAAACATTCCAATTATCCCTCCACTTCACGGCGAGCAAATTATTACACTTCAAGCAGGCTCTCTCCCCCCCGTCTAAGATGAGAATCTACAAGCCGCTCGGGTAAGCCCCAACAATAAGATCGCACGGTGCCACATGCGCCAATTCCATGATCAAACAAGTGACTAAAAAATGGCAAGCTCGTGTAATAACTGTCCACATACAAGTGGTACCCCTTTCCAAATAAGGGAGACATCAAGTCCCACACAATCTTACCAGCGCTCCCTATGTGATCTGGGCAGTTCTCCGGTACGTGACTATCTCTTTCCTTGTAAACCATAAAACTATATGTATAGCCTGTGGCCCTGTCACAGAGCTTATACATCTTGACCCCATATCTGGCACGCTTGCTGGCAAGATACTGTTTGAAAAACAAGCGGCCAGAAAACGTAATCAGGGACTCATCAACGCAGACAACTTGATGGGGAGTAAACAAGGCTGCAAACTGTTGGTTGAAGTGGTTTACGAGGGGCCGAATTTTGTAGAGCCGATCATATCCAGGGTCACCCCGAGGACGACAGATTTAATTGTCATTGAAGTGCATGAACCGCAAGATCTGCTTGTATCGTGCCCTGGCCATGGAGGCAGAGGACATGGGCTTATGGTAAATTGGGTCAGTGGACCCATGAGGAGGGATAGGCTCAGAACGGTCTTAAATTTGGAAACCGTAATAGGTTTCCAATCTCTGGCAAGGGTCAAATAGGGATTAGCGGCGATGAATTGACCAGCATACAAATTGCTTTGATCCACAATAGATCTATAGAGATCTTCTGTGAAAAACAGCGAATAAAAATCAAGTGATGTAAAATCAACTGTTTCTACCTGAATTCCTTGTTGGCCAGTGAATGGGGGAAGTACGGGTGCTGCAGAAGTGGTGAGCTTCTAATTAGGATTGGCAAATGCAACAGGAAGGGCAGTATTGGCTCGACGGGCCTGTCTTTGTCTTCTTGGTGGCTGCGGGACACTAGTTGTGCTAGCCACCTCACCAACTTGAACTGCAGTTATGGGACTTGCCACGTCACTACTGTTACTGCAGTGCTGGTTTGACTAAGACCAGGGTGTACTAGGCCACTGGTGCTTGCCAGTTCACCAGAAGTATGAGCAGCACTATTACTGGCTCTCTGCTCCATACGAGAGCCCTGCGGTTCTTGCACCTCAACGACAGCAGAAGAACAGGGTCAGGTACGCCTGACCTTGGCAGGGACCACAACTCCGTCGTCAGAGCTATCTGTCAGGGTGCCGCTGCTGTCTACAGGATCGTATTCTGAGCCTGAATCTGACAGATGAGTGACTTCCTTTTCACTATCTGTCATGCTCAGAAAAGTGTAGGCCTCTTCACTAGTGTACCTTAGATTTGACATTTTGTTCTATAAATTTACCGGTACACTAGTCAGACTCACAGGAAAAAGAGCTCCTGACTGTCAGCGACTGATTCAAACACTACCAAAAAAAATGTTAGCATTCACAGGGATCAGGCCTGACTCTGCAAACGCTGCAGTTATGTGTGTTGTGTTTTTTTAAGTGACAGTGATCGATTGATACTGCACTTGGGTGGGCTTGGCGGATGGGATAAGTGCAGGTGCTAGCAGGTATCTGGGCTGATCCCACTAACACTGCATTTTTGGGAACCCTAAACTGCTGGGGATGCTAGTATAGATCTGATCAGATCAGATATCGATCCGTTCAGACACTACTAAGGGAGGTGTATGGTGCGTGCGTGGGTGTTAGCACTACCGGCACTAATTTGATGCTGCCTGGGGCAGCGCAGACCCTGACTGATGCTAAAATCTAACTGATATCACCCGCCGGGTAATCATGGGGTTAAACCTTTATTGGGTAATATACGACGGTGCCCTGATGCTATAACAAACTAACTAACCAGCGTCACCCGTAACACTAATATGGTGATCACTGGTGACAGGGGGTGAAAGGGTTAACTAGGGGGCAATCAGGGGGTTAAAAACTTTATTAGGTAATATACGGGGTACCTGACGCTATAAAAACCTGACAGTGAAACTAATCAACTAACTGGCTAACTAGCATCACCAGTGACACAAATACGGCGATCGATTAGTGACACTGGCGACAGGGGGTGAAAGGGTTAACTGGGGGGGTTAACGGGGGCTACTACTAACTGCCCTAACACTTATTTCAGTCACAAATGACACCAATGCAGTGATCAGTGAAAATCTGAAAACTGCAATTGGTGACACAGTGACAGGTGAGATGACATCACTTCCTCCTGTCTGAGTTTACACTTACACAGACAGGGGAAGGTTTCCATTCATTAGGAGCGATCACCAGGTCCAGACCATAAATCATTGGTCTGACCCTGGGGACTGATTGGTCCTCTAACGAATCTGATCGCTGCGGGCAAGGGGGGGATGGGGGGTGCCCACGGGGAGGGAGGGACATACAGGTACACTCATTTGCCCACCCGTGCCATTCTGCCGACGTACATCGGCGTGCGGCGGTCGGGAACTGGTTAAATGACTTTTTTTCCTTTAAAAAATGTCATTTTGCTGTGGTACTGTTCTAAACACGAGAAAGATACGCTACTTTACAGGCATACTAAGGACACCCAGGGCATAATATTTAAAGGAATATTTCATTTTTATTGTTTCACTTTAAGCATTATTAAAATCACTGCTCCTGAAAAAACAGCCACTTTTTTTTTGCATTGATACATGTCCCCTGGGGCAGGACCCGGGTCCCCAAACACTTTCTTTTTATGGCAATAACATGAAAATAAGCATTTAAAATTAGCACTTTTGATTTTTCATGTTTGTGTCCCATAGACTTTAACGGTGTTCGCGGTCATTTTTTGCCTGTTCACAAGTTCTGGTGCAAACCGAACCAGGGGGGTGTTCGGCTCATCCCTACTGAGCATACAGCCAAGACAGCTGATTGGAGGAAAGGCATACACCCCCTCTCCTCATAGGTAGAGACGTTCAGCTCTGTTTGTTGAATAGTTCAGGGCTCTGCTAATCTATTTATAGCAACCTCCCCAACACAAAACTCAGGCTGCTTTTATCATAGGTGATGGAGAACTTTTCAGAAGTTATCAGGCTGATAATAGAAAAACGGAGCAGGAGACGGGACATAGGCCTTTGAAGAGAGATAACAAAACACTGCAGATATATTTGCCCAGCTCAAATTTCATGAATCGGGTTTACATCCACTTAAGTTTGCTTTCTTTCTGTGTGGACTAGTAGCTGTCCCATTCCTCATAAACCTCATGGGCAATGTCCTGCCATGCTTGGTGTAATCTGTGTAGGTGTTAGCTATGCTGTGGCCTTCTCACTCCCTTGTTATATGCAGCCTGTAGACATTGCTAGGAGGGGTTTCTTCTTGTTATGCTAAAAAGTGCATCACAAATGCATCAAAAATGCATGTCATGCATTTCTGATGCACTTCCATTGAAGTCTATGGACCCAAAATGACACCATCCTGCACCAAAAGAAGTGTCTGTAGCTTTTCCAGAATCACACTGCAGGAAAGTGCATAGATGGGAATGGGCCCGGTAGAATAGAATTGAGGAATGGCATATCGTGCAGCGTTGTGCTTCAGCAAACATCCAACAAGTCGCACAGGTGTGAATGGAGCACTAGAGTCTGATATATTGAAGGATTCTTTTTACCCTGGCCCAATAGCCTTTTAAAAAAATTGTAATCATATATAGGTTCATTTATAAAATAGGAAATTACACTGTACATGACTATTTGATAGAAATAACAGGACCACTAGACTGATTGCAAAAGTAACTTCATTGGAAAATAATTGTGTTAATTTCATAGCAGTAGGTCAATAACAGGCCAATGTTCTAACATCCAGATATTTTTTCCTAACGGTAAAGTCCAGTAGGTTTACCAGGCTGCATATTACAGTAGCTCATCATACAAAGCAGACATCAGACTTCCTCCAATATCACAAAATGTGTTACATGATTATTACTGCAGACCTGGTGTCATGCCTGAGAAAGAAACTGAACATGTTTTCACAAGCTTGGATTTTCAATCTACTGCATTAGCCATTAATAGGATCCCTTTAAAGAGCAACTGAACTCCGAGACAGTGCCAAATAAAAAGGCAGGCAGGGAGTAAAGAACCAGTCACGAGTATTGCTTGTGATCTCCCTGCCGCTGCTTTTTTCCCATTACTGACACACCATGCCTTCCTCAGCACTGTGTCTCTGCATAGAGGTGGCCATCTAGGTAGAGACAGGGCTTTGATTCATTATATCAGAGCCTTCCGTAAAAGAAACAGTATTCAGAAGAATAGTAACATCAATAATTCTCACTCCAAATCTTCTGCAACTAGCAGCAGTGTTTTACATTTAAAGTGGTAGTAACATCAAATTGAAAAAAATATATAAATTGGTCCCCCTGCAAGTTAATTGCATAATTGTGCTAGAATGTATTGCTTACTAGCATATTATGAAAGACTTACCTGCAAAACGGATGCCTCCAGCGGTGAGCTGTCCTTGCTGACAGGGCTTCCTTCTGGGTTCATGCACTCCAGCATTTTGCTAAGCCGCAATCATGTCACTTCCGCCCATGCGCAAGGGAGTTAGTCACATACACTGTGCCCTCAATTCGCCAGTGATGTCCCCAGTTGCAAAACGTGAATATCTCCTAAACGGTGCATATCTACGAGATAGTTATTTTAACTAAAGGTAAGTTTTATTATAAGCTTAAAAATCCAAAAATAGACGCTAGTTCTTCTATATAAATTATACACAATATCCAGTGATGTTAATAAATTCAACACATCTATAAATGTGGTGTAAAGTCCAACTATATTGAGTAAAGAAAAGTCCCCAATAACCGTCTTATTGCAAAATCAAGTGTGAAGTAATCATTTCTACTTTATTTTTAAAAAAGGTGCTTCTCCACGTGCCCAGGTGTACACTTACCAGATGGTTGCGGCCGACAAAGCAGCCAACAAGCCTTATGTATTAGATCCTGTGCATGCGATTCCAGGTCTTCTCCATAGGAGCCCAAATGCCAAACTGCTTCTAGATCTCACTGGTGTCACTCACAGTAAACAGGAGAACCCAGAGAGTGAATGAGAATTTACACCAGTGACATCTAGAAGCATTTTGCCATTTGGGTTCCTAGGGAGAAGATCTGGAATCCCATGCACAGGATCCAATATATAAAGCTTGTTGGCTGCTTTGTCGGCTGCAGCCATCTGGTGAGTGTACATTTTACCTGGCCACATGGAGAAGCCCTTTTTTAAAATAGTAGAAATGCTTACTTCACACTTGATTTTGCAAGAAGACGGTTATTGGGAACTTTACTCAATATAGCTGGAATTTACACCACATTTATAAATGTGTTGAATTTATTACCATCACTGGATATATTGTATAATTTATATTGAAGGACTAGCGCCTGTTTTTCAATTTTTTATGTGGGAAGTGTTTTACACTTAAAAGGGGCAGCCGGAGCTACTTTTATTTTTTTTTTTAATATTTTTATTTTCATATGATAGTGCCCTCTTGTTGTTATTAGATTTCTAAGCATTTATTATAAGCTTACCTGGAGATAAAAATGACAAAGTGGAGCGTACTACTGCTTTAACTGCATAGGTACAGTTATGAGCCTGTAGGCACACTCACATACCAGGAAGTACACTCCTAAATTTCACAATTAGTTTAAGACAAAGGGTACTTATTCAGAATACCGCTTAGGCACATTTAACTCTTCTGGATGCAACCTACAACATATCAGATTGTCACTTTTTGAATTCAGATCCGCTCCAGACCTTCAGCTAATGTTGATAGATCTGCTTCTATGTTTGGTGTTAAAAGAATATAATTTATTGTCTAAATCAGTAGGTTGAAATGCAAGCTTATTAAAACATCATCAGTCGTCATCAGTTGTAATACCAAGTCTGTGGTAATATTCAGGTAACATGCTTGGGGATAAAGGGGGCAGGCTCTTTGAAAATATGCCTACATCAGATTTCTACATGCCGCTCTTGAATGTAATCTAGTGGTGTGTGTGTGTGTTTGGTAACAGTTCGGCTTGATGCTTGCTCATATTGCCAAACCATGGCTTTGTGCAGTTCTCTAAATCTGTTCTATCAATGTCTTTGATTATCATTTCTAAAATTGTTACTAGAAACAAATCCCAGTCTCAAAAGCTTTCTAATGGACAGAACCCATTATAATTATTATCTAATAATTTATTTGCACTTATAAAGTGTTGAGGACTGTTAGTCAATCTCCTAAAATGACTACCCTACATAATTTGTTGTCAGTGGGTGGCCTAACACCTGCTCTCACCATTCACTGTAATATTCTAAAAAAAAAAAAAGAGCGATTTTATATTTTTTTGAACTCTTAAACATTAGTATGAGGGCATGTTCAAATCACTGCTTTGGGGTATTATGTGTTAAAACACATGCATTGCAGAAACACACCCTAACACTCCAAGCACACTGTGCTGAGTGTGTCACGGCCCTGTTAGAAAAGATGACATCTAAGCCCTGCGTGCCTTTGGCTACACTCAGCATAACCATAATGATCACCCTTGCTGCTTATGTTCTTAGAAATAGAACTCTGCAAGCAGCAGTTCCACTATGTTCACATTTCTTGGCTGTTCTGCTGAGCACAGTGCTACTATGCAGACAAAGCTCCTTTGACTTTTTAAGCACCCATCTACACCAGCCATGACTGCTTAAAGACCCAACACCACTATTAAGTAACCTTGCCCCCCCTAAAAAAAAAAACAACAACACAAAGACCGATAAGGTTGGAAAGGGCAAGGTCACAGGTTTATTTAAAAATTTCCAACACAGGCACTGGGGTTTCCTGTGACGTCACCGGGATTTGAACGTCGCGCCATGGTGTACGGATCTCCGCTCGTCCTTCCCGAACCCGCCCCGGGGGAGCCCGAACTACCGGAGGAATGGCGGCTCTACCAGATGGACACCCGGGTCCGGACCTACAGCAACTGGCCGTTCACCGAGGGCTGCGCCTGTACCCCGGAGAGGATGGCGGAGGCCGGCTTCATTCATTGTCCCAGTGGGAACAGTCCGGATGTGGCTCAATGCTTCTTCTGTATGAAAGAACTGGAGGGATGGGAGCCGGATGATGACCCCATGGAGGAACACAAGAAACATTCTCCTCACTGCTTATTCCTGACCCTGAAGAAGAAGGCCGAGGAGTTGTCACTCGTTGAATTCCTCAAGCTGGATAAGGAGAGAGTCAAAATAAAAATGCAAAAGGCGATGACAAAACACATCGAGAAGTTCCAGACGACGGCGCAGACTGTGAGGAGCTCCTTGGAGAAGCTGGATAAGGAGGAGGTGGATGAGTAGGGAGTCGCCTGATCCTGATCCCGATCTGTAGTGTTACAATGTACATATTGTTTATATTATTCTCTTTCTTGTAAATCTTTCGGCCTGTATTGGTTTTTGTTTTTAAAATGTTCAATTATTAAATCATTTTCTTTTTACTTCTTTTGAAAGTGTTGCCATTTAATAAAAGCCGATCTGTCACTACAAAAAAAAATTTCCAACACAAACAATTTACAACGTAAACACTTAAACCAGTGCCAGTCAGTTATACTGTGAGCATGTTTGAACATTAACTTGACCAAGTATAAATGGCCTGTCTTTACCAGTGCTGAACAGACATTAGACTGACCCAACTTCCTATCAAGGGCATAGCCTATTCATGCAACTTTTAATGCTGGCAATGTCAAAAAAACGCTGACAAAGCTGTGACAACACCATCTAAAGGCCAGGTAAGCGGGAAACTCTTCCCAGTTGCAGTTGCAGGAATTTTATTGGTGTTCAGGCCAAGCCCCCCCCCCCCCATGTCTAGGTAGCTAATTATTTAAAGCTCCTCGCCCATTTCTTCACCGTGCCCCCATCAGTCAAGGCTCTCTTTCCCTATGGGTTCAAGGGGCCTTCATGACTGCTGAGGAGCATAGGCTTAAAGAACCAACACCACTATTCAGTAACCTTGCCCCCCCCCAAAAAAAAACAACAACACATAGACCAATTAAGTTGGAAAGGGTAAGGCCACAGCTTAAATGAAAAATGTCCAACACAAATCATTTCTAACATAAACACTTAAACCAGTACCAGTCACAGTTATACTGTGAGCACGCTTGAACATTAACTTGACCGAGTCTAAGGGGCTTGTCTTTACCATGAGTGCTGAACAGACATTAGACTGACGCAATTTCTAATCAAGGGCATAGACCATTAAGGAAACTTGTAATGCTTGCAAGGTCAAAAAACGATACCCGCACGTCAGTGGCTAACTGACGAGAGCCTAACTACAACCAGCACCTGTTCCACATGATTTTTAAGGCCGAGTTTAAATATATTGAGGCCAATGTAATTTAAGTGAATGCTACCTGGTCTCAACAAGTTATCGTTCACACCCTTCAACTCCCTGTGATAGACACAATCCCCCCCAATTCCCTGAACAAATGTTGATACTTGAGCATTGACCTTCTGGCGAAATTATTCCAAGCAAGGGCCTGGAATGTGATGTGCCCAAACCAAGCGAGCAACTATTTCTGCCAAACAAAACCAGATTAGTGAAGATAGTGCAACAATGAGTAATGTCCTGCCTAATTGCAGAAATTAGGTCCGCAGAACAGGAGTAACCAAAGTCATTACCCCCAGTGTGGATGACCAAAATAATGGGGCTAGAAACATACTTGCAGAGCTGGAGTCGTTCCCATAGTACCTGGGACCAACATAAACCTTGCAGCCCATGCCAACGGACTCTGGGAACTGAAAAGGCAAAACCCAAATTCCTCCCATAGCTTCCGACTTCAGCAAGTCAGGAGGCCCAGTAAATGAAGGAGTTTCTGACGATCCTGATCAAGGCCAGAGGGGAGCCTGCAATCAAAACAAAAGGTGTGGGTGAACATACAAGGAAAAACGAGATGACGAATGAGTGCATCGAGAAGTCCTGAGAGGGAAGACCCAATTTGCTAAGCACCCTTCTACACCAGCCATTAGAGGTATTGAACCACCATAAACACTGTTTTCTTCACAGAAAAGTCCAATGTTTTTTTTTTTCAAAATGTTTATAGATTGAGCTTAATGATGATCTCCCTAAATTAGCTTTTAAACACATGGCAATCTATTGTTTTTTTATAAATAATAGTAATAATAATTCTGCATGGGCCAATAATACTTGAACACACTTCTAAACCATCACTATTTTTTAACAACAGGCACTCTGACGCTTACGATAGTCATGGCACCATGACGGTTTTATAGCGAATTCAAATACATTTTAACCAGCACACTGTACAGATTAAGACAATTTATAATCAACAGTTTCAATATTTAGACCCATATGACTGGCACAAGAAAAGAAAAAGGGCATATGACTAGAAACTGTACTTGGAAAATTTCTAAGAGCAAAGGTGTTGTGCAAGTTGCAGTAACCAGTAATAAAACAAATTTAAACTTTTATTAGTTTAGAGCAGCCAGTGGAATGAGAAATAATTTCTAATTGGTTGTTATAGGTCAGTGCACATTCATGTTTGTGTGATTGCCATAATGTATGTGTCCAGTATAGGTCTGCAGTCTTAATTAATGTGCCCAGTATAGGTCTGCTACCATAATTAATGTGCCTTATATAGGTCTGCACTTCCATACAGTGTCATGTTTTGAGGGCCGGTTCACACCACAAAAACACACTCCGTATCCATTACAGATGCGTTTCGGCATGCACATTTTTGATGTGTTTCCAGATGCATTCCAAATGCTTTTTTAATTTTTTCCTGCTTTTTTTTCACTGTACTGGGGTCCGGTGTGTTTTTTATGCGTTCCAGGGTGTTTTTAATATGTTTTACCGTGTTCCAGTACAGTTTAATGCAGGAAAAATGCAGCATGTTCTCCTTTTTTTGGAACTGGAACGCCCTGGAACTGACCACACTGCTGTGAACTATGCCATTGAAAACCATATAACCTACATTCCATGCATTTTTAATGCAGAAAAAAATGCACTGGACTGCATGTGGTGTGAACTGGCCCTTATATTCTCTGACACCATGTGCTGGTTTCCCCGAAGACTGTTTGCAGTAAACCAATTTATTACACACATTTATCAGTAAAAGACGCATCATTTATCCAATAAATTTTATTTTTTTAAATTTTGCATTGGCATCACACAGCAGACCCTATTTGTGACATTTTTTATGCACAAAACAAATACAAATGGCACATATAAATGTACAGGAATTGCTTTGGTATTACAGATTTCCATCATTTTACAGAATGCAATACTTGTAGATGAAGCAGTATAAATCAGTCCTGCAATATGTGACATATATTTATGTGATCTATATCTTTTCTATCGCCTCCCTCCTGCTTGTGTCTTGTAGGCTTGGCAGCTGCTTATCTTGCTGCTCCCCAGATGGAAGGTGAGGGATCAGTGAATTATTTAGGTGTCCCAACAGATAGTATGTGGAGTTGATACAGTGCACTCTGTCTGCTCCCCCTCTCCTCTTACCTGTACTTCTAAGGTTACTCCAAAAGTATGTGAAAGACAGGTACCCCCTAATCAGAATTTACAGCCTGCTTCTATTCTGCTGTATGGATAAGAATTTGCACATGTGTTAAGATATTAGGCCCATTTTACAAAACTTTAGCACCAGGAAGGTATCTCTGTTATAGCCAAGTGACTGCAATTTTCAAATCTCATTGGACTTAACTGAAAATAACCTACTTAAAAAAAATGATACTTATCGTGGTGTGTTAGTTTTGTGAATTGAGCCCACTATATCTGCCATGCCTTTGGGTAATGTCTTGCCAAATCAAAGTTTGTCCTGTACTAAACAAGAGCACAAACAAGTATTTTTATAATGGTCTTTGGTTCAGAAAAAAAAAAGCTTTTTAATTTAAGTTATTATTTTTTAAGCAATAATAACAAAAGAATTGACTATGGCATACTTCATTAAATATTATTTAAAGGATTTTTTTTCTTATGCTGGCCATACATTATACAATATTCCTGTACAATGTTCCTTCTGATTTACCAAAACCATTCATAGGAAATAAATATTAAAATTGTATAATTTATGGCCATATGGCCAGCTTAAAAGTTAAAGTGGTTGAAAAGGCAGAAGTTTTTTTACCTTAAAGTGATTGTAAAGGTTCGTTTTTAAAAAAAAACAAAAAACAAACATGTCAGACATGTCATACTTACCTGCTCTGTGCAAGGGTTTTGCACAGAGCAGCCCTGATCCTCCTTTTCTGGGGTGCCCCGGCGGCATTCATGGCTCCTCCTCTTCATCGGGTGCACCCACAGAGAGCCGCTTTCCATGGGGGTACCCGTGCGGGCGAGCTCAGAGTCCCGCTGCTGTGATGCTTCTGTGAACCTTCTGTAATCAGCCCCCCCAACTCCCAATGCCCCCTAAATGCTTACCTGAGCCCAATCTTAAGATCTTGATCCACAGCTGTACCTAAGGGCAGCAGCATTGCTCTCTCTTCACTAGACATGAAGGCAGTAGCATGAGCCATTGGCATCTGCTGCTGTCAATCTAACCCTGTGAGGAGAGAGGGTGGAGGCACGCTGTGTGTGAATATTACCTCATATGTGTTGAGAAACATACCGAAGATAGAATTTGAAGACATTTTTTGAATGGTGTGGACTTTTGTATTTTGGGATTATTACATCAATCTTTGATGTGGTTTTTATGTAATTTTATGTTTTGGCAGGTTGCCATTTTAAACTGTACAACAGTAAAGAAAAGCACATGGAGCAGCACGAACGTAATATAATAATAGGATCACAGGACAACTACTTACTTTTTTGCAGCACTCTCCTGATCCTTCTGTACTGATCATGCTCCCTCAATTTCAGGTCTGACCAGCGTTTCCTCAGTTGATCCTTGGATTGTCGTACCCCAAAATTCCTGTGCAGACTCCTCACAACTTTAGTCATGATCTTGGCCTTTCTCACATTTGGGTTTGGGTAAGGTCCATACTTCCCATCATAGTTGTCCCTCTTCAAGATGTCCACCATCTCCATCATCTCTACAAAGGCCATATTTGATGCCTTAAATCTCCTGCGGGATCGGGACGTTTCTGGCTCTGGGCTTTCCTCCTCCTCGTTGCTGCTATTATCAAGCACCTGCTCTGTCTCCGCCATGTGCTCTCCCACTGCACTGAAAGAGAAGAAGAGAAATAAACTAGAAAGAATGTCAGGGGCGGGCGGAGTTTCACGCATGTGCAGTGTATATGAAGCGTAACACGCGTGCATCGTACGTACGATCTGTGAGCGGAGGAAGAAGGCGCGGAAGCGCCAATCGTGATAACAAAGGTACAATTTTAACTTGGCCCTATACTGCTTATAGATTGAGGCCTATATTGGGACAAGATTAGGAGAGTTTAGCCTGATATTAGGGTTTGTCTTGTGTTGTGTCTTGCAGATAAAATGGATGGCTTCAAAGACCACGGTTTCCTCCCAATATTCATTGATAAATACAGGGAGCTGCCCTGTCTGTGGCAGGTCAAACACCCGCATTACAATAACAAATTAAAGAGGCAGGCAGCGCTGGAGAAACTGCTGGAGTTGGTGAAGCCGCAGGTCCCCATGGCAACCATCCCCTATTTAAAAGCCAAAATTGGTGGCCTGAGGAGCACCAATCTTAGGGAGCGCAAGAAGGTCCAGGATTCCCAGAGATCAGGAGCTGCAGCAGATGACGTTTATGTCCCCACGCTGTGGTACTATGACAGACTGCATTTTCTGTCAGACCAGACTGAAGTCAGGGATTCCCTCTCAACCCTTCCTTCCACTCTTCCTTCCACCCCAGCTGAGGCTTCCGATGTCCAACCTGGGACTTCCAGCCAGGAAGAAGTGGAGGAGCCCAGCTTGAGCCAGGTATAGCATTGTTCTACAGATTTCTTGTCAAAAAATAATGCTGCTCTTGTATGACCACAGCCTGGGGACATGTATGTCATCTGCTGCTGTTCATGATCTCTTGGACTTCTGGCCCAGATTGTACTCCCTTATATAAGGACTCCTCAGGCCACCAATTTTGCCTGAAAATAGTTGATGTGTGCCCTTGGGGCCAAAGGCTTCGCCAATTTCAGCAGTTTCTCCAGTGTTGCCTTCCTCTTTATTTGGTTATGACCTCTAATAAAGGGTTTTTTTTTAACTAATACTTGCCTGTGTGTTTTCCTTCAAAAAGGACAGTTTGTTTGTGAGTAGGCAGGTACATTTCAAAAATACAATGTCAAATTAACAAAGGACACCAACACAAACAAACTCCTTCAGATTAAAAAATACAAGATAATAATGGTGTTGTGGTAACTTGACACACAAAACCCACCAAAAAAAATATGGAGATCACCAAAAAAAATACAGGAGATCTTGATTAAAAAAATAAACACCAAATAATAAAAAATATAAAAACAGAAAACAAAAAAAATTATTAGGTAGTTCTGACGAATATAAATATTATATACATGAAATCATGAGAAATAATAAAGAAAGAAGTTTGTGAGAACTCTGTGTGAATATGAGCAGCAAAACAACTTAATTCTTCTAGCATTATAAAGAAGAAGGGAGTGCGCTGCATTAAACAATTTAAAACATTGCAGCGTGACGAAAGTGCTATATCCATTACGAACGCTAGTTTTACCAGACCGAGCACTTCCGTCTCGTAATTTATTCTGAGCATGCATGGCACTTTGTGCGTTGGAATTGTCTACACACGGTCGGAATTTACGCAAACGGATTTTATTGTCGGAAAATTTTAGATCCAGCTCTCAAACTTTGTGTGTCAGAAATTCCAATGGAAAAAGTCTGATGGAGCCCACACACGGTCGGAATTTCCGACAACAAGCTCCAATCGCACAAAGTCCGACCGTGTGTACAGGGCATTATGCTTTCCTTGTTTCCCCACCCATCCCAGTTTTTGCAAGGACACTCGCTCTCAGGCTTGAGAGCTCAAATTATTTTTCTGCAAACTCAGAGACGTAGTTTTGTAGGCAGGGGGAGGATGTAGCACCCTGATGTTTAGGCAGGCTTGCTCCTAAATTTACCTGCCAGGTGTAGTTACTTTGGCTCATTGTTAGGGATCAATTGAGTTCACCCTAAGTCTGGAATTGCTGCACTTCTCTCTTCTGCCGATAGGTGGCCAGGAACCTGGTGACATTAGATAAGATAAGGGCAAAGCAAGGACAGATTAGGAGTATATGGGGCATCTCAGCCAGTAGGCAGGGGTTTTCTTAAATCCCTTGGCCTGCTGGGAGAACCTATATCTTTGGGTGGAGTCAGATGATCAGTGTTATGTGCCACCTAGACGGCTGTCTGGGTGGAAATGTGTTGTATTGCCCGGGCTGCTTGGCCGGAGTTTGGGCCTATCCCGGGCACATCTGGCTACTAGGCTGTCTGAGGGCCTATCCAGAAACAAGAGAGCAGCATAGGGTTGGGATTGTGGCTTGCAGTCCAACCAGAAGTGACAGTTCTGCCGGCCGGAGAACCTGTCGTGGTCAGATGTAGAGGGGAAGCTGTCGCCATTAAGGGACCAATCACCTTATTACCAGGGACCACAGTGAGTAACTGAAGCAAGTACCGGAGCAGTATTCTTACCAACCGGGGATGGTGAAGAATTGGGAAACTTCAGCAGGTGTCAAGCCAGGGACCCAGCCAGGGGAGGTGACACTTGCAGAGCAGCCTTGTGTGTCAAGCCAGGGACCGGGCGGGCCAGTAAGGTGAAGCTTGAGAAGTATCTGTAGTGCCAAGTTAGGGACCCAGCAGAGAAGCGGGGGTGACGCTTGAAGAAGATACTACAGTGCAGATTGGAAGAGCTTAAGGGATTCAGTGGCAGTGAATCAGCAAGTCTAGTAAGAGAGACTCGGAGCTCAGTGGGTTGAGAACCTACAAGAAGTGATTGAAAGAAAGTGAAGGAGTTTGTTACAACTTGTGTTAGGAACTGTTCTAAGACTGTTGCCATAGTAGACAGCATTCCTACACACACAGATGTGGCATCTTGCTGGATGCATTTCCCTGCATGGCTGTCTAACTGTAGAAGTCTCAGAGTCTTCCAATTAACATTGCAACTACCTTAAGGGTGTCCTGGCCCTAAATCCTCTCTCCCAAAGTTCTGTTCAAGAGAAATAAAATCTTTTGCAATCAAGAAGTGTCTGACACCCATGAATCTACCTTACACTACACCCACTATGCCTTACACCCCACTCTATATGGAAATATGTCAGCAGCACTTGGCTCTGGAGGTTCTCAGTAGACTAAAGAAGTCCTGGGACCTTGCTACAATAACATGCGAGCAGAGAGTCTAGAATGTGTCCTGAGAGATGAAAAGCTTGGATAGATCCACATCCCAGATACAGTAGCAAGCAATTGTGCTGCAAGTTTGAAAATTACTTGCTAAGCTATTGCTAGACTTGCCAGGCTTCACAAGTTTGTTGCACAATTGCAGCAATTCCACAGTCCGTGACTGCATATTAACCCCAATGACCCCAATCTCCATCCGAGGAGTGGATGTGGAGGTAGTAGAGAGTTACACGTATCTGGGGTGCACATAGATAATAAGCTGGACTAGAGCAAGAACATTGAGGTGCTCTATAGGAAGGGCCAGAGCCGCCTTTTTTTGAGGAGACTGAGGTCTTTTAACAACAACGATGCTGAAGATGTTTTATGAGTCTGTGGTGGCTAGAGCTCTCCTGTATGCAGTGGCATGCTGGGGAAGCAGGCTTAGGGTGTCCGACACCAACAGACTCAACAAACTGATTCGCAAGGCCAGTGTTGTTGTTGGATTGAAATTCGAGTCTTTTACAACAGTGATGGAGAAAAGAATGTTGTTTAAGTTACGTTCCAACTTGGGCAACTCCTCCCACCCTTTCCGCTATACTCTGGTCAGTCTGCGGAGAACCATCAGTGACAGATTGTTACAACCACAATGCATCACAGAGCGACACAGGATCATTTTTGCCTGTGGCAATCAAGTTATATAATTACTTTCTGTAAGGGCTGGAGGTGAAGATTTAATTCTGGTTTATGATCAGGATTTTATGTTGTTTTTATAGTATATTGGTATTATGTCAATTATTATTTGGGGTAATATTAGAGAAAGTGGTGTATTATTTGCAGTGGTAGTTTTGATTGTTTGTTATTTTAATCTGTGTTATTTATTCTATATTGTATTTTAATTGTATGGATGTTTTATTTGGTGCTAATGGCTGTTATTGGTAATTTTGTTGTGTTTTTGTACCTTGTTTAGTTCATTGTTGTGATCTTGTGTTGTCTTTGTTAAGTGTGTCTGTGTCCCAACAATTTCCCAATTTCCCTTAGGGATTAAAAGGTATTCTGTATTTATTCATTTGCAAACATTCTGCAAGTCTGTTGCAAGTTTTGGTTTAATTATGTTGTGCAATAGTTATCCCACCACAGGGGTCACTGTGGCAAAATTTTCATGCTGTAGACTTGCGGGGCTTTTGCTGTGGTCTCACCACTGCAACTTTGCTCTTGCTAGAAACCTGCCACGAAAATTTGCTACAAATTGGAAAAGTGTCAACTATAACTTGTGCTTTAAGTGATCTGCAAGTATACAACTTGCCAGTGAAAATGTGCAGCAAGTTAACAGACTTACAATTGAACACTGCCACAAATTTATGGCAAGTTATCGTTGCTATCTGGAATCCAGTATCAGGCCCAGATACTCCAAAGTGATGAGATCCCAGCACTGACTTCTGGAGATTTAGGATCCACCCAAATCTCTGCAGGTTCTAGACAGTCTGAGGGACACTAGCTGACATAGCCTATGCCAACTGTTCTTTCATAAAGAAATTGACCAGGGATCCCTCTACATGGATGCCCTTAGAGAAAAGCAAGGCAAGAACTGGCATTTGCAGCCTTGTGACGACATGAGGTGTATTGGACAGACAAAAGGATAGAGCGACTAATTGGTAATGATGCAAGCACACAGTAGCCGATGTGCTTGAAAAGTGGTGATATGCAATTGGGAGGAGGCAGTAAACAGGTTTGAGAAGAAACCCTGAAACCCCTTTCTGTCCAGGACAAAGGTTATGACCCCCTGAGAGAATAGCTGCTCCAGAGTAGTGTGGAAGCCCGCAAATCTTTGCAGGGATTTTGGCATGTTTGACAACATGAAGCAAGGTGGAGGTAGAAACCAAGGTTCTGGACTCAAAAATCTGATTTTTCTCAGGAACAGATGGCTGAGAAGGCTAGCAGCTGTTCCTCAACTTTGATAAGTGGAGACACCCCCCATTGAGAGGAAAACTTGCTCATGGAGCTGGAGGATTTGGGGACCAAGGATTTTCTGAGAATCAGAGTTTCAGGCTTTGCCATGGAGATCAAGGCCTGGGAGCAATGAAAGGAACTCTTTTTAGGCTCTGAAAAAGAAGAGAGTTTCCCAAAAGGAGGTTTCATCTTCTTTTTCTGGGAAAAAGGGTACCAAATGGTCAAGGGGTTCGCCAAGATGCATTCCCCATTAAAGGACATACACAGGCGTTTTTTGCACTGAAATTACACAGGAAAAATATCCCTTAGCCTGTCAATACAATAGAACAGTACCAAAGGCAAGAAAGCCAGTTGTTGGATGACAGAAGGATCTGTCAGTATAGAACTATGTCTTTGGACCAGATAGCCAACGTCTTGCAGATGGACATGACCACAATGGTAGGTTGCAGTGCAGGGCCTGCAAAGGAAAACAAGGCCTAATAGGGCGTACACACGGTCGGACTTTGTTCGGACATTCCGACAACAAAATCCTAGGATTTTTTCCGACAGATGTTGGCTCAAACTTGTTTTGCCTACACACGGTTGCACAAAGTTGTCGGAATTTCCGATCGCCAACCACGCGGTCACGTACACCACGTACGACGAGACTAGAAAAGGCCGGTTCAGAACCAAGTGCGGCACCCTTTGGGCTCATTTTGCTAATCTCGTGTTAGTAAAAGTTTGGGGAGAGACGATTCGCGCTTTTTCAGACTCGTGGCTTTCAGATCGTTTTCTGCCGTTCAGTTTGTGCTTGTGGGTTTGTATCTGCTCTTCAGTGCGTGCAGCAAGTTCATTGTATTCTTGTTCGTTCGTTACTGTTTTTCAGGTCGCTCTTCACAGGCCTTGCTGTTCTTCAGTGCGTTCTGTTACTTCGTTCTGAGCAGCCGACCGTTTTCTAGCCATGTTTCGTATGCGTACTCCTCGTAGAGTTCGTGCTGTGCGGGGGCTTGGTGTTGGGGTCCTGACCTTGACACAAGTCCAGTCCATGAACAGGGTGGGGAGGAGTTCATGGACCAAGAATTGGTTGCTTCAGCGTGACCAGTTCTCTCATATGCCTTTGCTCCGTGAGATCCGTGAGAATAATCCTGATGATTTCAGGAACTTTCTCAGGATGACGGACCCCGTGTTTCACCGTTTGTTGGCTTCGCTGACCCCCTATATCAAGCAGGCAGGATACCTGCATGAGGCAAGCCATCACTCCGGAGCAGAGGTTGGTCGCTATCTTGCGGTATTTGGCCACAGGGAGAAGTCTGCAGGACTTGAAGTTCTCGACAGGCATCTCCCCCCAGGCTCTGGGTATCATCATCCCAGAGACCTGTTCTGCCATCATCCAGGTCCTGCAGAAGGAGTATATGAAGGTAAGATTTTTATCCTTTAATATCACATTTTATTGTATTGAATGTTTGATAATATCTTGTATTTCTTTCCTCATTCCCTAATTACCATGATTGTAATATGCTGTGAATGTCCCCTTTGTCCTCATGCATGCTGTTTTTTTATGTAATTATTATTTTATGTCCTTCATACATATTTGCCCTTCACTAACCTCCCCAGCATGGTGTCTCCTGCCCTATATTCACCTCATGTAGTCACTTAACAATGTATTTTATCAGCTCCATAGTAGTGCTTTACTCCAAACACCCCCTAAAATGTTTGGAAATGTAATTTTTGATTTAAATTCAGGCAGAGTGCCAGAGGCTTTTTTTTGCGGTGTCCCCAAATATTTTTTACTAACCCTCCCTCCCCCCAACTGCTAAGTCAGCTGATCCCAATTCTCTATCTATCCTCAATCATCTATCTTCTGACTTTGCCACCTCTTTACTGGTCAGATGTATGGATGAATTCCCAAAAGCATGTAGTGCAAGGGCCTGCCTGAATACTTTCAAATGGTACTGTTTAAAGTTTTGTATACTATTATTATCTTGATAGGTAATAGCAGAATGTCCAAATGTCCTCAAATGTGTACAATGTGTATTTATATCTTTGTATTATGACACTTCTTACCTGTCCAGTGGGCTGCCAATAGTGTAACTAAGGAGGGGCTGTTCCAAGTAATACACATTATTTAGGCATTCATCTCTCAATGAAGTGAAGAGGGTTACCTGTCCAAGATTTCCACACACCCCATAATGTTAGAAATGGCCCATGAGAGGGGGGGGGGGGAATATGATAGGTGTACCTTATACTTTGGCGTTGTTAAATTCCCCTTAATAAATGCTATCTGGAGGTTGCCCCATAATGTTTGTGTATAATCTGCTTGCCATGTTTCTGAGTAAAAATAGTAATGTTTATTGTTTTTTCCTCAACAGTTTCCTTCCACGCCACAGGAATGGCAGACTGTGGCCTCCCACTTTGCCCAGCGGTGGGACTTTCCTAACTGCGGAGGGGCAATTGATGGGAAACACGTCCACATCGTCCCACCACCCAACTCGGGGTCGTACTATTATAATTACAAGGGGTTCAATAGTATAGTGATGTTGGCGGTGGTGTCGGCTAATTACGACTTCTTGTATGTGGACGTGGGGAAGAATGGCCGGATGTCCGATGGTGGAGTCATCGCCCAGACGGAGTTTTACAGGCGTCTCCAGAATGGCAGCTTGGACTTGCCAGCTCCAGAGGACAATGTGGAAGGACTCCCATTCGTGTTCGTTGCTGATGAAGCGTTTGCGCTGGGGGACCACCTGATGCAGCCATTCCCAATGAGGACCCTCACCCCGGAACCATATAATACTTGCGTGCTGTGTTCTCCATAACTTTTTAAGGAAACATTCGGCCAACTATGCTGGCTCAGTTGGGCCTGAGGCCGGAATGATACATCAAACCACACTGACGGCGCTTGAAAGCGGCCGTCCTGGCTTGCCCTCCCTGAGTGCCCGTGATGTCCGGTTACGATACCAGGAGTTCTTTGTGGGTAGGGGGGCCATCAATATGCCAGACAATCTGTGAAGCCTTTTTATAATAAAAAAATAAAATAAAATTTTTGTGGACATTTACTGCTTGTGTTTGTTTTAGCTGACCCTGACAGAAATGTTTGGAGTGCAGAAAATGGCGTGATTGTGTAACCTTATACAAAGCACTGTTGGCTGTTATTTACTAAATGCAAAAACACATTTCACTACAAGTGCACTTGCAACTGCACTGAAACTGCACTTGTAGTGCAAAGTGGATTTGCCCATAGTAAATAACCCCCATTTTCTCATCAAACAACAATTACATCACCCCAAAAGTGTTGTAGCGTTGAGACAATAATCCACACATTCTTGATTAACAATCTTTTTAATACCTGCACAATCACATGTGCATTTACCAAAGGTTTTTCACAAAAACCAACATGTTTGTTGTATACCAATTTTTGTGGTGGCATTATCCAAAATCAAAATGTCCATTTTATAGAAAACAGGCCTGTGTAAAACCAACAAGAAAGACACAAATCTTGATCATACAAAGTTCACATTTGGTAGAACTTGAAGGCAATATCAGACATGAGTATTTAGGAACTGTGTTTGATATTGCGTTCAGATGGGGGGAAATCACCCCTGGAAAAGCCAAATTTGGAAGATGCACACAAATTTCCCAATATCCACATGTGCTACCTGCCATCACGGGGGGATCAAGGGATGTGTTTTGGGGGAGCAAGGCCTTCCTCACCGCTACTTTATTATTGAGGAAGGGGTTGCACCCCCAAAACGCGTCCATTGATCTCCCGTGATGGCAGATAGCACATGTTGGCACACTATGTGCATCCTCCAAATTTGGCTTTGGGAAAAATCACAAAAACATTTAGCACATTGTAGCACACAAAAGAAGAAAGTGATTTGGAGGGGTTTTAAACTCGCCCCAAAACATCAATGATGTTTTTATATTTTGGAATAACATCATTGATGTTTTGCTTGATGATTTCCAATTGTAAATTACACCCCATGATCTCCCCAATCAGGATCTGGGCACTTTCGGATGTGAAAGGATCTTCATCCACAACCTCACGATCACCTAAAAAGAGAGGAACCCCAAAATAAATTTGGTTTAAAAAAAATGCCGCCATCCATCTCTTATCTGAGCCTGTGGTTGCAGACACTCACCTGTTGTGGTGACTAGTTCCACCACATCTTCTTCTTCCTCCTGCTCAGCTTGTGTTGGGGGGATTTCCCCTTCTTCCAGAGGGGGGGGGGCTCTGGTCTCCTCAGATGAGGGATGTCCTCCGAGTCTTTTCTCCCCTATGTGAAACAAAATGGTATAATTAGCACACAGATATTTAATGTCAGAACTATAAATAGGAAACATTGCTTGGAAGTGGGGTACAATTGTCAATTTTAGCAGAGTTCCAAGTTGTAATTTGTTGAATGCCCTTTGTCAACCTGCAATACTTTACCTGTTTAGTGTGAGCTTCACAGATGTAGCCCCCCTATAGTATACACTGGAGCACCTGTGTGGCCCCCCTAATAAAAATGGCGTTTTTGTGTCCCACACTAGTGCTCCAGTGTCCAGATGTGAAAACAGCTGCTCAGTGTCCTCTCCTTACACAGAATCTAGTTTGCATTTCATTCTAGTAACAAAGCCATCTACACAACCCAATTCTTTGAAGACAAGTATAGGGCGTCAAAATGGTGGCCAAATGCATATGGGCTAAACAATGGTATTTTATATTTGGAACGAAAAATGTTTGATCCGAACGAATAATGTGCCCATGAACATGAAAGTTGCCATTTTAAACTGTACAACAGTTCCTAAAAGCACATGGAGCAGCACGAATGTAATAAACATAAAGAATAGGAACACAGCACAACTACTTACTTTTTTGCAGGACTCTCCGGATTTTTCTGTACCGCTCATGTTCTCGTAATTTCAGGTCCGACCACCGCTTCCTGAGCTGATCTTTCGATCGTCGTACCCCGAATTTCCGGTGCAGACTCCTGACCACTTTCGCCATGATCTTGGCCTTTCGGACATTGGGGTTGGGGTAAGGCCCATACTTTCCATCATAGTCGGCCTTCTTCAGGATGTCCACCATCTCCAACATCTCCCCAAAGGACATATTTGAGTCCTTAAATCTCCTTCTGGATCGGGACGTTTCAGGCTCCGGCCTTTCCTCCTCCTCCTCGTTGCTACAATTAGCACGCACCTGCTGTCTATCCGCCATGTGCTCTTCCCCCACTGCGCCGAACGAAAAGGGGCGGGGAATAGACTAGAAAGAACGTCAGGGGCGGGCGGAGTTATACGCATGCGCAGTGTGTATAAAGCGTAACACACATGCGTCTTACGTACGATCGGTGAGCGGAGGAAGGAGCATCGGAGACGCCGATCGTGATAACGAAGGTAAGATCTAAACTTGGGCCTATACTGCTTCGAAATGGAAGCCTATATTTTAACAAGATTAGGGGAGTTTGGCATTACATTAGGGTTTGTCTTGTGTTGTGTCTTGCAGAGAAAATGGATGGGTTCAACGACCACAATTTCCTGCCCCTGTTCATAGACAAGTACAGGGAGCTGCCCTGTCTGTGGCAAGTGAGACACCCCCACTATAACCACAAACAGAAGAGGCAGGCAGCGCTGGAGAAACTGCTGGAGTTGGTGAAGCCGGTGGTCCCCACAGCAACCATCCCTTATTTCAAAGCTAAAATTGGTGGCCTGAGGAGCACTTATCTAAGGGAGCGCAAGAAGGTCACGGATTCCCAGAGATCCGGAGCTGCAGCAGATGACGTTTATGTCCCCAGACTGTGGTACTATGAGAGACTGCAATTTCTGTCAGACCACACTGAAGTCAGGGAATCCCTCTCTACTCTTCCTTCCACGCTTCCTTCCACCCCAGCTGAGGCTTCCGATGTCCAACCTGGGCCTTCCAGCCAGGAAGAAATGGAGGAGCCCAGCTGGAGTCAGGTATAGCATTCTTCTACAGATTTCTGGTCAATAAATAAATGATGTTTACTAGATTTTATTATTGATCACTAATTGTTGATTGAAAAAAGTGTTTTACATATCAATAGACAGTAGTGGGCACCCAAAATTGGGACAAGAATGAAAAATGCTGGGCTCAGAATGATAGTCAGGAGGTGAAAATTGTGTGTGATTGATGAAAAAAATACTAAAACTATATCCCTTTTTCATACACAGGAAGACCTCAGCCAGGAGGAGGTTGTGGAATGTGGCAGTCAGGAGGAGGCGGGGATTAGTGGCAGCCAGGAGGAGGCGGGGCTAAGTGTCAGCCAGGAGAAGCCTGGGACAAGTCGCAGCCTGACTGAGTCTCAGGTCCCTCCCCTCCGCCTGCCACATAAACGAGCCAGGAAGGCGACTCCGAGTCCCGTGCAGGATTCAGCGTTCAGGCTGATCCAGGAGGCTTCTGCGTCCCTCAGAGCCTTACCCACTCCTGAAGAGGCCTTTGCCTGCCACCAAACTGCAGGGCATGCAGGAGGGCCAACGCAGGCTCTCTGAGGACCTTATTTATAAAGTCCTACGTAAGGGGGTGAGTGGGGAACTAACACCCAAGACGGATGTCATTGAGATGGACGATCCTCCTCCTCCTCCTGCTGCCACAACTCCACCACCAGAGCCACCACATGGAAGGAGGCGTGGAAAGAAGACCAGAGAGTGATGACCCTGGGTTCAGTCTGGTCTGACAGAAGATGCAGTCTCTCGTATGACCACAGCCTGGGGACATAAATGTCATCTGCTGCTTTCCGGATCTCTGGGACTTCTGGACCACACTGCCCTCCCTTAGATAAGGACTCCTCAGACCCCCCCTGGGGGTCCAAGGCTTCACCCACTTCTGCAGTTTCTCCAGCGTTGCCTCTCTCTTTGTTGATAGTTGTGAGCCCTTGATTAATTTTTTGGGGAAATTCTACTCTCCTGTGTGTGTTTTCATCCAAAAAGGACAGTTTGTTGGTGAGGATTCAGGTACATTTCTAACATAAAATGTGAAATTAACAAGAGACAACAACACCAAACAATCTCCTACAGATTAAATAGAACAACATATCAATGGTGTTGTGGGAACTTGTCACAAAAAACACACTCAAACATTTTCGGGAGTACAAATCAAAATCGCAAAAATAAAAAAAATAAAATAGAAACACAAAAAAAGAATCTACATTAAAGCCCAAAAATATATAAAAAATATACAAAAATATGTTGTCAGATGTGAGAAATCAAAATATATTGAGGGAATCCCGATAAATAGTAACAAAAGAAGTTTATGAGAAGTGTGTGTGAATATGAGCAGCAAAACTACTTAATTCTTGTCACATTATAAAGAAGAAGAGAGTGCGCTGTATTAAACCATTTTTAACCACTTCCCTACCCGCCCATAGTCATATGACGTCCACAGATGGGATCTCCCATCCTGGGTGGACGTCATATGACGTCCTGGGATTCCCGGCCGTCTAGGGGGCGCGCGCGCGCCGCCGGAAGCGCGCGCGCGCCCGCCGCGTTCCTCGGGGCCCGGTGCGTGTGCCCGGCGGCCGCGATGTCCGCCGGGCACCCGCGATTGCCCGTTAACCGGGCCGGCATGTGGATCTGTGTGTGTAAACACACAGATCCACAGCCTGTCAGCTCTGAGGAGAGCGATCTGTGTTCCCAGAACGGAGGAACACTGATCGGTCTCCTCCCCTAGTGCGTCCCCTCCCCTTTCAGTTAGAATCATTCCCTAGGAAACATATTAACCCCTCCCCGCCCCCTAGTGGTTAACCCCTTCACTGCCTGTCACATTTACACTGTAATCAATGCAATTTTATAGCATTGATCGCTGTATAAATGTGATTGGTCCCAAAAATGTGTCAAAAGTGTCCGATGTGTCCGCCATAATGTCGCAGTCACCAAAAAAAATCGCGATCGCCGCTAAAAAAAATAAAAATTTTTTTTTTTTTAAAAATGCCATAAATCTATCCTGTATTTTGTAGACGCTATAACTTTTGCGCAAACCAATCAATATACGGTTATTGCGATTTTTTTACCAAAAATATGTAGAAGAATACGTATCGGCCAAAACTGAGGAAAAAATGTGTTTTTAAAAAAAAAAATTGGGATATTTATTATAGCAAAAAGTAAAAAATATTGTGTTTTTTTCAAAATTGTCGCTCTTCTTTTGTTTATAGCGCAAAAAATAAAAACCGCAGAGGCGATCAAATGGCACCAAAAAAAAGCTCTATTTGTGGTGAAAAAAAGGACGTCAATTTCTTTTGGGTACAGCGCCGCACGACCGCGCAATTGATATTTAAAGTGCGACAGCACTGAAAACTAAAAATTGGCCTGGGAAGGAAGGGGGTGAAATTGCCCGGTATTGAACCGGTTAACATTGCAGCGTGACGAAAGTGCTGTATCCATTGCGAACGCTAAGTTCCGTCTCGGAATTTCTTCTGAGCATGCGTGGCACTTTGTGCGTCGGAACAGGCCACACACGGTCGGAATTGACGCGATCGGATTTTGTTGTCGGAAAATTTTATCTCCTGCTGTCCAACTTTGTGTGTCAGAAAATCCGATGGAAAATGTCCGATGGAGCCCACACACGGTCAGAATTTCTGACAACACGCTCCGATCGGACATTTTCCATCGGAAAATCCGACCGTGTGTACGGGGCATAAGAAAGGGCTTTCAACATTTTATTCACAAGGTTTTTAAACACTGGAATGTCCTCCACAGAAACAGTTATGCCCCGTGCACATGATCAGACTTTCTGCCAACAAAACCGTGGATTTTTGTTCGAAGGTTGTTGGCTCAAACTTGTCTTGCATACACAAATGTTGGCCAACTATTCCAAACGTGGTAACGTGGTGATGTACAACACGTACGACGAGCCGATAAAAAGGTAGTTCAATAGCCAGTACGCCACCCTTTGGGCTCCTTCTGCTAATCTCGTGTTTATCTCGTGTTAGTAGAAGTTTGGTGAGAGACGATTCGCGCTTTTCAGCCTCGTGCTTTTCAGTTCGTTTCTGCTTTTCAGTTTGTGCTTGTCGGTTGGTATCTGTTCTTCAGTGCGGGTTGTTAGTTCGTTCCTGTCTTTCAGTGCGTTCTATTTATAGTTTGCTTCTGTTTTTCACTGCGTTCTTGTCCGTTCGTTTCTGATTTTCATCTCGTTCTTCTCAGGTCCTTTCTGATTTTCAGTGCGTTCTGTCAGTTCGTTCTGAGCAGCCGACCGTTTTCTAGCCATGTTGCGGTTATGTACTCGTCCTAGAGTTCATGCTGTTGTTGGTCTTGGTGTTGGAGTTCTTGCTTTGACCCAAGTCCAGTTCATGAACAGGGGGAGGAGGAGTTCATGGACCAAAAATTGGTTACTTAATCGTGACCAATTCTCTCATATGCCTTTGTTGTGGGAGCTCTGGGAGAATAATCCTGACGATTTCAGGAACTATCTCTGGATGACGGACCCCATCTTTCACCGTCTGTTGGCTTTGCTGTCCCCCTATATTACCAAGCAGGACACCTGCATGCGGCAAGCCATCACTCACCACCTTGTGGTACTTGGCGACAGGAAGAAGTCTCCAGGATATCAAGTTCACAACTGTGATCTCCCCCCAGGCTCTGGGAATCATTATTCCAGAGACCTATTCTGCTATCATTCAGGTCCTGCAGAAGGACTATATTACGGTAAGTTTTATCCTTTAACATCACATTCTATGTATTTAATGTTTGCTAATGTATTGTATTTATTTAATCATTCCATAATTTCCTATTTTTGCAATATGCTGTGAATGTCCTCTTTATCCTCATGCATGCTGTAAGCTTTTAATGCTCCTTTTTTGTCCTTCATGCATATTTGCCTTCATTAACCTCCCCAGCATGCAATCCTGGGCCCATACACACCTAGCCTAGTCACTTAACAATGTATTTTGTCAGCTCCATTGTAGTGCTTACCCTAAACACCCCCTAAAATGTGTCCAAATGTTATTGTTGTCCTTAAATTCAGGCAGAGTGCAAGAGGCTCTTTTTGGGGGGCCAAAACTCATTTTGAACCCTCCCTCCCCCAACCGCTAAGTCAGCCGATACCAATATTCTGTCTGCTGACTTTGTCAAACCCACACACACTATACCTACCTCTTTTGTGTTCATATTTATGGATGAATTCACCAAAGCATGTAGTGCAAGTGCCTGCCTGAATGCTTTGGTCTCCTATTATCTTGACAGGTAATTGCAGAATGAAAAAATGTGCTTCAATTTGGACAGTGTGTATTTATATTTTTGGATTATGGCACTTCTTACCTGTCCAGTGGGCTGCCAATAGTGTAAGTAAGGAGGGGCTGGCCAAAGTAACACACTTTTTTATGCATTCAGCTCTCAATGAAGTGGAGACAGTTACCTGTCCAAAACATCTCCCCCCCAACCTAAAATTTTTACAATGGGCCATCAGAGGGGGTGAGGCATCTGATAAGTGGACCTTATACTTTTGTCTTTAAATACTAATTTCAATAAATGTTATACTTATGTTGGCAATGTTTGTGTCTAATCTGTTTGCAATGTTATGTGTAAAAGTACTATTTTTTTTCTTGTTTGACTCCACAGTTTCCTTTTAACCCACAGGAATGGCAGACTGTGGCCTCCCAATTCGACCAGCAGTGGAACTTTCCCAACTGCAGTGGTACGATAGATGGGAAGCACGTCTGGATCGTCCCACCCCCAACTCGGGGTCATACTACTACAAGGGGTACAGTAGTATTGTGATGTTGGTGGTGGTGTCGGTGATGTATGAGTTCCTCTATCTGGATGTGGGGAAGAATGGCTGTCTGTCTGATGGAGGAGTCATTGCCCAGACAGAATTTTACAGGCGTCTCCAGAATGGCAGCTTGGGGTTGGCACCTCCAGCGGGTAACGTGGCGGGCCTCCCGTTTGTTTTTGTTGCAGATGAGGCCTTTGCGCTGGGGGAGCATTTGATGAGGTCGTTCCCCATAAGGACCCTGACCCTGAGCAGAGGGTTTTCAACTACCAGCTAGCCAGAGCCAGAAGAGTGGTCGAGAATGCCTTTGGCATAATGGCCAGCGGGTTCCGGCTTTTCCAAACGGCCATAAACATGGCCGAATACAAATTGAACCACATAATTTTAAGCTGCTGCATTCTACATAATTTTGTGCGTAAGAATGCAGCCAACTATCTGGTCTCAGTTGCGACTGAGGCCGACTATTCACACGCAGAAACAATGACGGCGCTTGAAACTGGCCGTCCTGGCTTGCCCCCCCAAAGCGCCCGCAAAGTACGGCAAAGCTATGTGGAGTACTTTGTGGGTAGGGGGGCAATTGATATACCAGGGAATCTGGAAGCTCCTTAAAATATTTTTTTTTTTGAAAAACTAAACTCATATTTCATTTGATTTACTGCTTGTGTTTCTTATCTATCTCCTAGGTTCTCCAATGGCCTTTTATTTTTGACCATTTTCGTCAATAGTGCAAACGTAACTTATTTGACACATGAGATGACAATCTCTTCTTCAGCTAACTATTATGTTGTGCTGTAGGTCTGCTACACACACACAATGTTTTTTTTGTTAATGCATTAATGATAAAAATATTCATCCTTTTCAACTCCATGAATTATTTGCTTGGAATCCCTAAAATGGCCTGATTTTGGAAAATTTTACAGCACAGTGGGGGTTATTTACTAAAGGCAAATCCACTTTGCACTACAAGTGGATTTGCCTTTAGTAAATAACCCCCATTGTCACTGTAACTACACCAACTTACTAAAAAAACTGGTATTGAGCATTGAAAGAAGAAGCCACACATTGTTGAGTATAAAACATTTTGCTCCAAGCACATTCACATACGTGTTATAAAAGGTTTTTTTAACAAATCAACATCTTTGGTGTATAACATGTATGTTTGACAGTATATAGCCTTTTTTTGTGGCTAAACAGGCATGTTTAAAACCATAACATACACATCCCCAATTCAGGAACTTACAAAGTTCAACTTTGATAAAGTGAAGGCCATATGAGACATTTGTATGTCAAAACTTGAAGTTTTTCAAAACTTTGAAGATGCACACAAATTGAAATGCAAAATGTGGATTTCCCTAATGATCCCATGCCTAAAATGTGTGTCTTTTCCCTATATCTATTTTTCTAAAGTCACAAAACACACAGCGTGTCAACATGTGCTATCTGCCATCATGGGATATCAATGTACGCGTTTTGTGGGTGCAACCCCTTCCTTGAAACTGAAGTAGGTGAGAAAGGGGTTGCACCCCCGAAACACGTCCATTGATCCCCCATGATGTGAGCTAGCACATGTTGACACACTGGACCTTATTTCAGAAAGGACAATCCACTTTGCCCTATAAGTGCACTTTCAAGTGCACTTGCATTGCACTTTTAGTGCAAAGTGGTTTTGCTTTTTTGAAATAAGCCACAGTGTGTCAACATGTGCTAGCTCCCATCGTGGGGGATCAATGGACGTGTTTTGGGGGTGCAACCCCTTCCTCTCACCTACTTTAGTTTCGAGGTTGCACCCACAAAACGTGTACATTGATATCCCATGATGGCAGATAGCACATGTTGACACACTGGGGGTTATTTACAAAAGGCAAATCCACTGTGCACTACAAGTGCCCTGTAAATGCATTTGGAAGTCCAGTCACTGTAAATCCGAGGGGGACATGCAAGAAAAATAAAAAACAGCATTTTAGCTTGTACATGATTGGATGATAAAATCAGCAGAGCTTCCCCTCATTTTAGATCTACCCCATAGATTTACAGTTACTGCACTTCCAAGTGCATTTGCAGTGCACTTGTAGTGCAAAGTGAATAAAATGAAAATAGTGTAATCCCTCGCGCCACTAAGTGAACAAACAAATAAGATCAAATATAAGTGAATAGAATATACGTGAAAATTGCTCAAACAAATAAAATTAAATATAAGTGAATAGAATATACGTGAAAATTGCTCAAACAAAAATAATTAAATATAAGTGAATAGAATATAATCAAATATAAGTGAATATAATACATATGAAAATTGCTGCTAGACCTTTAGTGTACACAGTGCACAAAGAAATGGGTATACATGTAACAGTGATCAGCGCAACTTCCTATAATTGGATAACATGCACTGAAATGATTACTGTAACAAAATCCATCAAAAAATGCACAAAAATTATAATGATAACGATCGGTCAATTGCTGTGAAAGACAGTCCTTTTCAAACAATGTGCCAAAATTCCTGTGATCTACAAATCTTGTGAAAAACAATTCTTGTAATGAATGATTCTTCTATATGTGATCTTCTTGTGAACTTAATGCTCCCAGAGCTCTTACCTCAATGAGGAATATAAACCGCCTTAACAATCTCCCTGGGACAGATCAAATCTCCATCTCTTGATCCCACAAGTGTAGTGCAAAGTGGATTTGCCTTTCGTAAATAACCCCCACTGTGTGCATCTTCAAAATTTTGCTTTGCAATTACTTTAAAACTTTTAAAAAACGTAAAACAATAACAAAAAAATTTACATTTTTTGGGGGTTTTAGATTTTGGCTAAAACATCAATGATGTTGGTCAGTCTTTTTTGAACATCATTGATATTTTGCTTGACCTTCTCTAAATCCCGATTGCACACCATTATCTCACTGATGAGTACTTGTGCACTTGCACTGTTGAAGTGAGTTTCTTCTTCCACAACATCCACATCACCTAAAAATTAAAAAAAAAACACCATGTATTATAAATATGCAGGCATACATCTATTACCTGAGGCTATGGTCTCAGACACTGACCTGTTGTGGTCACCATTTCGACCACTTCCTGAACCTCTGCATGCACATAATCAGGTTGTGTGCTGAGTTCCCCTTCTTCAGGAAGTGGGGTTCCTGGTGTCCTCAGATGTCACGATTCTTTTCTCCCCTATGTGAATACAAAAATGGTATACTTAGCAGACAGATATTTGAGGCTAGAAATAGTAATATGAAACATTGCTTGGAAGTGTCGTCCAATTGTCTGTTTTGGCAGAGTTCCAAGTTGAAGACATGATTTTTTCCCTTACAAAAGCTGGAATACTTACCTGTGTTGTGCAAGTTTCACACATGGAGAGACCCCTAGTATCCACTGGAGCACCTGTGTGGGACACCATAAAAAGGTTGTTATGGTGTCCCACACTAGTGCTCCTGCGTCCAGATGTGTAAACAGCTGCTGAGTGTCCTCTCCTTACACTGAATCAAGTTGTCATTTCATTCTAGTTTCAAACACATCTAGACAACAATGTAATAAACTTCTTTTAATCAAAATAGGCATGAACAAATGTAGTTAACCTGCATCTGCCAAAAAGTTCGTATTAGTGGTCGAACGAACGATGTTTAATACGAACGATTGCTGTTCCCACGAACCTCAAACTTGGCATTTTAAACTGTACATCAGTAAAGAAAAGCACATGTACCAGCACGAAAGTACTAATAATAATAGGAACACATGACAAATACTTTTTTGCAGCACTTTCTTGATCCTTCTATACTGATCCTGCTCCCTCAATTTCAGGTCTGACCAGCGTTTCCTCAATTGCTCCTTGGATCGTCGTACTCCAAAAGTCCTGTGCAGACTTCTAACAACTTTAGTCATGGTCTTGGCCTTTCACACATTTGGGTTTCTGTAGAGTCCATGAATCCCATCATAGTCGGTCCTCTTCAAGATGTCCACCATCTCCACCATCTCTTCAAAGGACATATTTGAGGCCTTATATCTCTTCCTGGATGTGGAACTGCCTTGCTCCGGGCTTTCCTCATTGTTGCTGCTCTCTGCAGGCACCTGCTGTGTCTCCGCCATGTGCTCTTCCTCTACCCCGAAAGAGAAGAGGCGGGGAATACACTAGAAAGAAGGACAGGGGCGGAGTTTGATGACGTACGATCTGTGAGTGGAGGACGGAGAATCGTAAGCGCCGATCGTTGAAACGAAGGTACAATTGTAACTTGGGGCATCAGTGGTCAGTGGCCTATACTGCTTAGAGATTGAGGCCTATATTGGAACAAGATTAGGAGAGTTTAGCCTGACATTAGGGTTTGTCTTGTGTTGTGTCTTGCAGATAAAATGGTGGATAAATTCACAGACCCTGACTTCCTGCCCAACTTCATTGATAAATACAGGGAGCTGCCATGTCTCTGGCAAGTCCAATACAGGGACTATTCAAACAAGCAAAAGAGGAAGGCAGCGCTGGTTAAACTGTTGGAATTGGTGAAGCCTGTGTATCCCACGGCAGACATCAACTATTTGAAGGCCAAAATTGGTAGCTGGAGGAGCACATATAATAGGGAGCGCAAGAAGGTCCAGGATTCCCAGAGATCTAGAGCAGCAGCAGATGACGTATATCTCCCCAGGCTGTGGTACTACGACAGACGGCGTTTTTTGACAGACCAGACAGAACCCAGGCCATCGCTATCAAAACTTCCTTCCACATCAGCTGAGGCTCCTGAAGTCTAACCTGGGCCTTCCACCCAGGAAGAAGATGCGGAGGAGCCCAGCTTGACCCAGATAATGCATTGTTGAACATATTTCTTGTCAAAAATTGAATGATGTTAACTAGATGTTATTGATCACTAATTTCTGATTTAACAAAGTGGTTTACATATCAATAGACAGTAGTAGCCAAAAATGATTGGGACAAGAATGAAAAATGCTGGGGTCAGAATGATAGTCTTTTCTATTTGTTAACATTCAATTTGCAACAGTCATGAGCTCAAAATTGTGTGTGATTGATGACCAAAAACTATGTACCATTTTCATACACAGGAAAGTCCCAGCCAGGAGGAGGCCGTGGCAAGCAGCCTGACGGAATCCCAAGTTCCTCCCCTCTGCCCTCCAACTAAAAGGACCAGGAAGGCAAGGAATCTTGAGGAGTCCGCGGCTGTTTTCCTCAAACAGGCTACTGCGGCACTTAACACGACCCCTGGTGTACACGAGGCATTTGGACTTGTCACTGCAAGCAAGCTAGAAAACATTCCAATGCACAATCTGTGAAGAACTAATTTGGAAGGCCCTAAACAAAGGGATGAGGGGCGAACTAACAACTCAAACCCACCTGTGTGACTGTGTGAGACCATACTCCTCCACCACCTCCAGCAACACCACCAACACCACAGCCACCCAACCCACCACAGCAGCATGGAAGGAAGCGTGGAAGGAAGTGTTGAGAGTGATGACCTGGGTTTGGTGTGGTCTGGCAAAAAACGCAGGCTGTTGTAAGACCACAGCCTCGGGACATATATGTCATCTGCTGCTGCTCCCGTTCTCTCTGAGTCCCGGACCATATTGTGCTCCCTATTAAATGGACTCCTCAGGTTACCAATTTTGACAGTCAATTAATTGATGTCTGCCCTGGGGTGCAAAGGCTTCACCAATTCCAACTGTTTCTCCAGCGTTGCCTACCCCTTTATTTCGTTCTGACCTTGTGCTCCCTATAAAATTTTAAATTTAGTTTTTGACAAATACTTGGCTATGTGTTTTACTTCAAAAAGGACAGTTTGTTTGTGAGTAGGCAGGTACATTTCAAAAATAAAATGTCAAATTAACAAGGGACACCAACATAATTGTATATATATGAGGTATACAAGACCTACAAGATAATAATGGTGTTGTGGTAACTTGACCCCCAAAATTAAAAAAAAAATTATGGAGATCACCAGAAAAAAAAAGAAAAAAAAAAAGAAGATTATTCTGGAGATCACCAGAAAAAATAAAAAAGATTATTCTGGAGATCAAGAGAAAAAAAAAACAACAAAAACAAATATTATTCAGGAAATCACTATGAAGAATAAAATATCAGTTTGTCAGAACTCTGTGAATATCAGCAGCAAAGCAACTTCATTATTCTAGCATTGTATATATTATTGTAGCTGCATTTCTAGATTTCATAATTTGCCGTGTGACAAATGTGATATCTCCATTACGAACGCTAGTTTTACAAGACCGAGTGCTTCCGGCTCGTACTTGATTCCCAGCATTTGTGAACTTTTGTGCGCAGACTTGTGTAAACACGATCGGACTTTCCGACAACAAAGTTTTGTTGGTGGAAAATTTGAGAACCTGCTAGCCAACATTTGTTGGCGGAATGTCCGACAGCAAATGTTCGATGGAGCATACACACGGTCGGACTTTCTGACAACAAGCTCACATTCAACATTTCCCGTTGGAAAATCCGATCGTGTGGACGCGGCATTAGTCTTGTTAAGACATGAGATGGTTGGCCCGACAACAGGGACAGTCCACTTGTTTAGGAACCTTTCCTCAATAGTATTTAGCTGGGCAAAATCAAGTTCAGTTTTTGTCAGGATTAGGCCAGTTTCCACACAAAATGGACTTCAAAGGCAAATATACTGGAAAGGTTTTGCTTTTGGCAGGTTGGAGACACTTTAAAAAATCCAGGCTGGTGACCTTTGGCATGGCAAATTTGGCATGGTGCAGGATGCTCCAGGTCAAGGTATGTGCACACTGTATCAATAAGGAACACAGCTGTATCCCTAAATTTGGAATAGTTGTCTGTAGATTGAAACTCTTCATGTACCAAGTCCTCAAAAATAGACATGGAACAATTTTCCTTTTACTCAGCTAAATGTGCAGGAACATTTGCAGCTAGAGGAAAAATAGAGATGGACACCACTGGAGGAGAGGGCATGAGTGACCGTTTGCGACTCCTGCATCAGATATACTGAGAGAACACTCCTCTCTGGATAAGCAGTAGGAGTGATCCAACTTTGAAGAGGTTAAAGCGGCAAGGGAGGGTAGCAACTTAGGCAGGGGACAGTGGTTTAGGTTTTCAGTGTTAGGACCCTAAAGGGGTACAATACAACCCCCTCAAGAACTGTTAGCTGATCGTAAGCTAGAAAGGTCAGCAGGGCCTCTCCCCTCTGCCAAAATATTACTGATAACGTCCCTGAGGTTTATCGTGTTGGAACAGCTGAACAGATGTTGGGGGAGAGAGTGAGCCAGACTATGTGTGTAGTTTAAAATTGAGCACATGCACAGAACAAACAACCAGAAGAAGGCTGTGCAGGCTCAGTAGAGGCCCACAAGCAGTAGGACTGTACCATATCTTCAAAATTGTGTTGCCACTCCCTCTCCTGCCAGCTTTGCAGGCAGCACTCAAGCAACGATCCTCCAAAAGCAGGTAAATAGGCAGGATCCAGGGGACATGCCCTATATGGCAATCTTCACCATCCCTGTGGGCATTCTTCCAAACAAGTCTCCAGGAATAGGGTCCCCAGATTTATGAACCATGGCCTCTGGACCTGTAAAGCACTCTGCAGGTAACTCAGCACACTGCACTGAGGGTGAGTGCCTAATGCAGAATCCAGTGCAAAGAAAGCACAAGCCTTCTTACCAGTGGGGTCCGGGTACAGCTTCCAGAGCAAAGTGAGGGTTAGCTGACCCGGAAGCTGCAACAATGAGTCCCAGTGGCTCTGCAGGAAATTGTAGAAAAATTGTAAAATAAAAGATCATCTTGAGAAAAGCAAAGAGGATTGCTTTTTACTGTAAGTACTATTAGTTTGAAAAACTTATGTGGAAATGTATTCATCAAGTTTAAAGTGGGTGTAAACCCTTACATATACTCAATGAAGTGAATGGCCTCAGGTGATCCACAGAGGTGAAACATTTTACATGGGTTGTACCTGTTTATTTGCAGCCTTATGCCCTGTATATCCTTGTAAAACTCAGATATGAAAATGATTTTTCAGACACTCCCAAAGCAGGGGGGTTGGGAGCTGCAGTTACACACTGTACAAGAGCTCTAAGAGCCATTTGGGGGGAAGAGACACACCCCCTTCACACAGAACATGATCAGCTGGTGTCAGGAAAAGTTGGCAGAAGTGACTCATGCTGATAGCAGAGGAACTAGACAGAAGAGAGAAATTACACTTAGTAGTTTGTAGAGAGAGAAATAACAACTATAGAAATATGTGCTTTGTTCAGATTTCACATCTGAGGTTTAAAACCACTTTACAGTGATTGTAAATATTTTTTTTTCTCTTTGCAATGGTCCTCCTCATCTTCCCCTCCTCATCCTGCCCTCCTGGCTCTCCCCCCCCCTTGCTGCCTTGCTGAGTGCCCCCATAGCCACTTGCTATAGTGGCACTTGTTTGTGTTCGCTCCCAAGTTGGCTCTGTGTGTCCATAAGATACACAGTGTTTCATATTCCCATCGCACATGTTCCTGGTATAAGCTCTAAAGGTTGGGTGTTGCAGCAACAACCAGCTGGATACTGGTTCAAGTCACAATGTAGATATTTGCCAGTACACCAGGGATCAGCACAAGGTGGTGTCCAAATGGTTTAGTTTATTGCATGATCACAACACAAAGAGGTGCAACGTTTCGGAGGCATGCCTGACGAAGGGGTCCTGCGTGACTCCGAAACGTTGCACCTCTTTGTGTTGTGATCATGCAATAAACTAAACGGTTTGGATGCGCCCTTGTGCTGATCCCTGGTGTGCTGGCAAATATCTACATCATAAGATACACAGAGCACAGCTCGATCTGCCCCGGTTCCCTCCTCAGGAACCAAGAGTAGCTTCTGCTGCTATGTCTGAGCCAATGAGGAAGAAGGGAGCATTTTGCTCTTGTGCACTTCGCTGGATCAAGATAGTAGGTATTTAAGAAGGGCTGGGGGGGAGCTGCATTACGAAGGTTTTGTACCTTAATGCAGAGAATGCTGTAAGGTAAAAAAGCTTCAGGCTTTAGAACCACGTAAAATTTTATAGTCTATAGAGTTAAAATAGAACTGATGCCTTAGCAGCCCATACCACTGCAGTGGGTCCCAGGAGGACAGGCCAGTAAACAGGGAAAACACATCTCTAAGGGCACTGTGTATCCGAAGCTCTTGTTTTACATTTTCTGCACTGGCTTTTTCATCAGCACTCTCCCAAGAGGCGGCCATTGAAGAGTACAAGTGGCACAGCAATAAATTGTAAACATAGTGCAGACACAATTTATTTTGCTGTGAAGAGAACCAAATGCTTTGCTAAGCACTTGTGAGTATCAAGCCATTTGGCTTAACAGATTCTTTCAGCTCCAATATGAAATATCGAGTAAGTGTTTTTAAGGGTTAAGTAGCGTTAGGCAGCAGATTAATTTAGCGGTTTTCAACCACTTTGAGCCAGCTTTTTGATTGCAAAATAACTCAACAGAACAAAGCAACTTGCCACTAACGTTTTTTTTCATCAAAATCACAAGAGGATAAAAACTGTTGGTGGTAGATTGCCTTGGTCTTGCCAATTGCTTTTGTGATTGATTAAAAGTTGGTTGAATGTGGTGGAATTTCATAGAAAAAAATGTATAGCCAGTATAAGATACTTATGAGGTGGGGGTGAGAGGGTTCATTATAAAAGCACATGACCTCCAGAAGATTTTACTCCATTTATGACCAGGCCATTTTTTGCTATTTAGCACTTGGCTGCGATAATTAGGTATGTGGCTAGTTTCTGCTGGTGAGAGAAAAAGCCCAGGATCGGGCAATGGAGTAATGCAAATTTGGGGTCCTTGCGGAAGGGTACGTGAAATAGGGAGGATAGTAGGCCAAAGACCCTTGACCAGAATCTTACAAGACGGGGGCAAGACCACCATGTGTGCAGTTCACCTCCTTGTTGGCCAAAACCCCGGAAGCATCCATCATTGCATGTTGGGTTAGACTTGGCGATATAGGCTAGGACCCAGTACCAGCGCAATAGAACCTTATAGGCTCCCTCCAACGTGGCAGTGTTAAAAGAGCACTTTGCTATGCTGGACCAGGCCTTACTCCAGTCTGCAAGATCTATGAGGGACAGGTCATGTTCCCATTTAAGCAATGGGAAAGGGTAGTGGGAGTGCCGCCGGTGGTTAGTAAGGAGTAGATTGTAGAGATGGTGCCGTGAGTGCCTGGGCAATGCTGGCAGGTGTGCTCAAAGGCACTCATTTGATATGGAAAGGAGCCAAGATGTCGGAGGGAAGTTATCCAGTGTCACAGCTGAATGTAACGGAAGAGTTCGGCTGGTGGAGCTTCATGGGTCTCTTAGATTGAGGACCACCTGGGGAAAATTGCGGGTACCAAGAAAGTGACGAACCAGTGAAAACCCATGGGCAGGCCACCACGAGAAAATGTGGGGTTGTTCCGAGCCAGGTGGGAACATAGGGTTATTCAAGAGGGGAAGTAGCGGCAGGAATGGGGACATAAGTTTGTCCCTATCAAGTCCCAAAATTTCAGACTGTGTATCATGAGGGGGCTGGCAGAAGGAGGTCACATTTTAGCAGGTAGCCACATTAAGGCAGATATAGGGATTGACGCGCAGTTAGGCACCTCCAGAGAAGTCTGTTCTGGAGTAGCCGCAGATAGAAAGCAGGGACCCGGACAGGAGGAGTCCGAAAAAAAGTAGAGAATCTTTGGGAGGATGTGGATACGGCCAATCCGGGATAACGTGGGGAATCACCAAGACGCCATGAGAGCTGTGATAGTGCGCAAAAGCGGGTAGTAGTTGGCGGAGAAAAGGGTAGCATAAGAGGGGGTCAACTTGATGCCCAAGTAGTCCAGTAAGGAGCTTGCCCAGCGGTAGGGGAAGGAAGACTGGAGATGTGAGGCTAGGGAACCTGAGAGAGTAATGTTCAGGATAGTTGTTTTGTGCGGGTTCATTTGGAGGCCTGAAATAGCAGCAAAGCAGGTTAGAAGGGCCTGGAGGTTTGGTAGAGTGACAATAGGATTGGTGAGGGTCAGGAGGGCATCATCTGTGAACATGTTCAGTTTATAGTAATCACTCGCATAGGGGATGCCCTTGATGTTAGGGTCTGCCCTAAGGGCAATAGCCAGCGGTTCGAGGGCAAGAACAAAAAGGATCGGGGACAGAGGGCATCCTGGAGATGGGAAAGGAAGACGAAAAGGCAACCTGCATAATGGACTGAGGCAGAGGGGGTTGAGTAGGGGGCCGTCCAACCACGACAGGATCGAGTCTCCTAAACCCCAACGCTGTAGCAGGTATCGGAAATAGTCCCACAAGAGGGTATCAAAGGCTTTATATATATCAAGCGAAAGGAGAAAACCATGGATTTCGCGTTGCTGCAGTAAGGTGATCAAGTGGACAACTTTCCGGACATTGTCCCCCTCCTGACGGCCAGGTACAAAGCCAACCTGGTCTCTATGAACCAAGGAACGCAAGTATTTGTTAATGCAGGAGCACAGGATTTTCCCTAAAAGCTTCATGTCTTCATTTAATAGGGAAATTGGGCAAAACGCCTGAGGTTCATAGGCCTCTTCGCTAGTCTTGGAAATCATGGAGATATGAGCCTGTAATGAGTCTGGGAAGGGCAGCGTACCTTGTTTCATGCAGTTAAAGTAGGCTGTCAGGTGAGGAAGCAAGAGGGGAGAAAACTTGCGATCATATAGTCCGGTGAAGCCATCTGGGCGCGGAGCCTTCGAAACACGAATGCCCTTAATGGACCGAGCCACCTCCAATTCGGTGATGTCAGCACTGAGAGTCGCACAGGCTGTCAAAGAAAGAGGAGGAAGATGAAGATCGTGGAAGAAGTCGTCCGCGAGATTAAGAGGGAAGAGGGAAGGTTTGCTATAAAGCGAGGCCAGAAAGTCTGCCAGGGCCACAGAGACTTTGTTAGGATCCGAGGTGAGGTCCCCGTTGGTGTAATGAAGGCGGATAGGTTTATGGCCACAAGATGTGGTATTCAGTTTTTTTAGCAAGCATTGTGCCCGGTTTATTTGCACAGGAATAAAATTTGTGCTTAGTCCACCATAGGGCCCTCTCAGCTCGGTCAGAGGCCAACAAGTCTAATTCAGCTGCAAAAGTGTCTCTAGCTTTCTTGTTTGCCGGCGAGGGGTGGGATTTCCACTCTGCAACAGCGGAGGCCAGAAGATCTGTAAGTTCCTGGGTCCGCTTTTCTCTATGGCTTTTCGGGAGGACGCTAATTGTATACAATGGCTTCGTATGGTAGCCTTATAGGCCTCCCAGAGAGAGATGGGCGATGACACAGAGCCTACATTTTCCCTAAAGAAAATTTGGAGGGGGGGCGTGTCCGGACGCGCAGCTGGAAGGACGGGCGAATTCTGAGCTCCATACAGCCAAAGCAATCTAAGCCCATCCGCCGTCCTTACTCGCCTTTTTAGGGCTGTAGACATCACACATCAGGTAGCGGACCCCTGAGGCCCTGATTCCTGGGACTATTTTGAACATCAGCCGGTTAGATCGGCCTCAGAGCCCAGGCTGCCTTTACACGGCCAAGGCCCGGCGCCATTTTGAGGCCTACAGCTCGCTCGAGTCCCGGAGACCGATGCCAGGAATCTGAGGGGGCACAGACACCCAATAAACAGTGGACTTCCATCCCACCACCGAACAGCACGAGGAGCGGACCTCCGGCCCAGAAAGGTCTACTGCGGTCGGCTCTGATGTTCAGCGGCCTTCCGCCCGGCGGCAGCCTGCGGCCTGGATTTGGGCCGTCCTCCGGGAACGCAGTGAGTACCGCTCCCTCTAAAGCCCAGACCCCCAGAGGTAGAGGTGCATCAAGGCCATACATCTGCCCACATCAAAAGATCCCTAGGGCATAAAACAAAACAGTGGAGATCACCTATCCACCGGCCAACCACCCCCCTCAGGAAACTCCGCGGCTTCGGCCTACCATCCGAGGACGGCGGCCATCTTGCTGCTCCAGAGACACCCAAGCTTTCACCTGCCTTGTTTTATACAGCAAAGCCTGCATCTAAACTTACTGAACTTTCCCCTATCTACATGACAAGATAGCACAGGCACTGGATACCTGCTAGCCCTGCAATATACTCTTGGCTGCATGGTTACCACACTTATAACGGACAGCCTCCCCCACTCATAAACTCATACACTCATAATTACACCAGAAATAGTGCTCAGGAGGGAGAGTGGCTTAGCGATGGCCGAGTGAGGATTTGCCTTAGGGGAGCTCCCGGCCCCGCTCGGCCCCAACCGACCACAAAACAATTAAACCCAGCTTTGAACAAGGCATGAGCATCCCCCGCAGATACAGGACAAGATCTGCAAACCGGGGACACGGAACACAGAACTCCCAGTCCGGGATACAACACTACTTCAGGAACGAACAACTCCCCTCCCCTGGCGCCATAGCTACGACGCCACGAGTCAGTAGCACGAGGATGAATACAGTCACAATGACAGAATCTACAATGCCCCCCTCTCCACACGGCGATCTTCCAGGGACACCGACTGTATTTCGATCTGAGCCAGAGGTAACGCCACAGAACCGGAGTCATCTAGATGAAGACCTCCGCTCCCTCTTGCAGGCTCTGCCCACACGTGCGGACATTGAGGCCTTGATACTACGAATAGAAGAGGCACACAGCAGAGACCTGACAGAGGTGAGAGCAGATCTACACACACTCACAGACCGGGTGGCCAATGGAGAATCATCGGTCTCCTCATTAGAGAATCATGTGCAAGCATTAGAACATGCACAAGAGATACATGCCATAGAATCCCAGGAGATGCAGCTACATCTAGAAGAAATGGAGGATCGCAGTCGCCGTAATAACCTGCGACTGTGGGGAATACCAGAGGCAACAGGCACAGAAGATCTCGCAGAGACAGTTACAGCTATTTTCCTAAGACTCCTGGAAACACCTCCGCCCTCACTAGAAATTGATCGAGTACATCGTACGCTTGGTCCAAAATCAGCGGATCTAGACAGGCCTTGTGACGTACTCTGCCGCCTACATCGCTACTCACAAAAGGAAAATATCCTCTGCAAAGCATGGGAACACGGCGAAATCGAATTTGATGGGGTACACATCCAGATTTTAACAGATCTTTCTCGAGCAACTTTACAGAGGAGAGCCCTGCTGAAACCAGCGCTAGAGGCAGCAAGACGACATGGCTGCACCTACAGATGGGGGTACCCCTTAGCAGTGATTTTCCGCAAAGCACATAACTCCTTCACGCTGAGAACACCAGCAGATCTACCGCATTCTTCACATTCCTGGAGGCAGAACCTGTTCAAGTTCCAAACTGGCTTCAGAAGATTCCAAGGCCAACAGGCCGCTCAGGGCCGCACAGAGGCAGACCATACCAGCCTCCCCGAGACCAGGGACCCAGAGGGAGATCCAGAGCACCTTCCAACAATAGGTCACGTGAGTCATAAGAACACTCTTTAGTCATTTCACCCTTATGTTAAACACAGACTGTTTGTTTATCCCAGTGATAGAGAGATAGCCCCACTGGTCTTCCAAGAGGCAGGAACCCCACTAATCACCCGTCGGAAACTAGATCACCCACGAGAGTTGACTACCTGACTGAGTGTGCATACTGAGCCGTACTCACCCACCCTCCCCCTTTGATAGACTCACATGTTAATACCTGCAAGTAAGAATTACACACGGCACTCTATGGGCACATAGAGATAAGGAATAGACATTGATTTTGCTTGCTTTACACTCACATGGACCCACAGGAAAAAAGTCCTTGGCCTCTTCCTAGAACAAGGATTGAGGGACTTTGGAGACGGACCGTCGTCAAGAGACCAGGGGAGAAATAAAAATATTTGTTGACCCTGCCGAAGGTCGAAAAGCTCACCACGAACCAGGAAGTTGCTCAGGAAAGTAAATAAGAAGACGCATACACCTACAAGCAGAGAGTTGTTACCAGCCCACATGATACCTGATAAGGCGGGACGACGAACTTCTGGTTGCTTAATTAAGGTCTAGATTCATGAACAGCTAAGGTCTACAACAGACTGAATCACAGAATCACAAAGGTAGCCACAATTTTACAACGAACTTCCCGAGTTGCTATAGACACACTAAACAGAATAGAGTAACAGGTATTACACTACATGAAAGAGAGATGTTAGAAGGGGGCGGGGGACTAAACGTTAGTACTCCAAGGAATTAGCATGTCGGGTTGCTGTAGTCATAGGCCCGGAAAGAAGAAACACAAAGGGTGACAGGATTTTGAGAGGGATCTTTGAGGGGTGACAGCTAGTTCGGGGCAAGCTTAAGAATGTTAAGTCATTGGGGTTGTATATTAGCCTGTGTGTGTTCTATTTGAGTTTTCTTTTATTTTCATGACTATTGCATTGTCATTGTTGAATCCCTGTAATGTTAATACAGATAACGGAAGGTCTGAGGACAGTGAACCGAATAATAGACCTATTCTTGCTCTACGAACATATTTTCCTGATAGTACACGGAACACACTAGTTGCTCACATCACAAGCTATAATAGTGGTCGCGGGGGCTGGGGGGACCGAGGCTCCCCCCACTGGCTCTCGCTGAACATAATCCCACATAGGACTACGCTCATAAAACAGTTGATTGTTTTTTCAACTGGAGAGCGTGATAGCAAAGTATTGCTAACACCTTAGTAGTATTCTTGCCTGGAGGGTGCTTATATAAGCCACCGCTCTCGGCAAGAAAATATTTCTTACCCCTAAGGGGCTGTATTATTGTTTTTCTATATCTCTACTTCTTCCCCCTCATAACTATTTACCTATTCTTACCTTCTTATTTCGACACCCGTACCCCCCTCCCCACCCACCCTCAACCCCCCACGACAATGGAAGCACTAAACATCATGACGTTAAATACTAAAGGTCTAAACATTCCTGAAAAGAGAAGGATGCTACTACATGATATGCGACGCATGAAAGCAGACATAACACTCTTACAAGAGACGCACTTTCGGGGTGATACCTTTCCTGTACTAAAGAATAGATATTACCCCACAGTATATCACTCAACATATTCAGAAACCAAATCTAGAGGGGTCTCAATTTTAATCTCAGCTAGAATTCCCTGGTCACTAATTGACATGAAAACAGATCCCAGGGGTCGGTTCTTGTTCCTCAAGGGGTTGATAGGAGACGTAAAGGTAACAATTGCGAACTTATACACACCAAACAGTAACCAGGACACATTCATCAAAAAACACCTAGATTAACTACAGGAATTTACGGAAGGGCAGCTTATAGTGGGAGGCGACCTAAACATCCCCCTAGACCCAGTAGAGGATACCTCGACAGGAAAGACGCCCCTACCTAGAGGCCAGCGGAAAATAATTCAAACAACACTCCACAACACCCAATTGATTGACGTATGGCGCCTGCTCCACCCAGGCGAGCGAGACTATACATTTTACTCCCGCCCACACCACACCTACTCAAGGATAGATTATTTCCTGATTCCCCACAGTCAATTACAAGCAATCAAGGACACCAGTATAGGCTCTATCACGTGGTCAGACCACGCCCCGGTCATACTCAAGTATGCCTTGACAGACATCCAAAACAGGCAACGGAAGCCATGGAGGCTTAATGAGAGCCTTCTGTAAGACCCAGAGGTGTTGGCAGATGTGACGAAGGAAATAGGTCACTTCTTCCAAACAAATGACACCACAGACAGTGATATGGGGGTGATTTGGGAGACCCACAAGGCGGTAATACGAGGTATACTCATTAAACACGGCTCAAGAATCAAAAGACAGAGAACGGCCCAACTTACCTCATTACTCTCCAAACTGCAACAAATAGAAACTCAACACAAACAGACTCAAACCGGACCATTGGAGAGTGAACTGAACATCACACGCAAACAGATCACAGACCTTCTCCAGTTCAAAGCAAAAGCTGCACTCCAAATTTGCCGCAGAAAGGTTTATGAATCAGGGAACAAATGTGGCAGATTCCTAGCCCAGACATTGCGTACACAGAGAACGGCTTCATACATACCGCGGATATCAGCATCTGTGGAACAGACTGTCAACCTCCCCCAACAAATTTCCCAAGCGTTTAAAACATACTATGCATCGTTATATAACCTGCCCACACCTTCATACCCTTCTGAGCGAATGACGGAGTACATAACATCCTCCCTTATGCCGACCTTACCGACTGAAGTACGAGAACAGTTAGAAGAACCCATCACCCTTCTAGAACTACAAACAGCAATAGGCAACACCAAACCTGGGAAAGCGCCGGTCCGGATGGACTAACGACACAATACTATAAGACCCTACTTCCTTCACTAGGTACACAAATGATCAAACTTTTCAATACTCTCAGTGAGGCAGGTAAACTTCACGACTCAACCTTACTAGCCCATATATCAGTTATCCCCAAAGAGGGTAAAGACCCGACTCAATGCGGGAGTTATCGCCCAATATCTCTCCTCAACACCGACCTAAAAATCTTCACAAAAATATTAGCCAACAGACTACAACAACACTTGACCCAATTGATACACCTAGACCAGGTAGGCTTTGTGCCTACCAGGGAAGCCCGAGACAACACCACTAAGGTTCTAAATCTACTATACTCGGCCAATCTTAGGAAACTCCCTAGTGTCTTCATAGGCACAGACGCTGAAAAAGCGTTCAACCGGGTAAACTGGGATCTTATGCTTGCTACACTGAGACACATAGGATTGGGAGACAACATGACAAACTGGATCAAAGCGGTGTACTCAAACCCTACTGCGAGGGTCAGAGCCAACGGTGTACTATCGGACTCATTCCAGATTAGAAACGGGACAGGACAGGGCTGCCCACTTTCACCGTTACTTTTTGCCATATCCCTTGAACCCTTTTTATGCCATATTAGACTGAATCCAGACATCACTGGCATTGAGGTAGACGGGACCATACACAAGGTTTCGGCATACGCTGACGATATGATGTTCTCAATCACAAACCCTAACATATCCATACCAAACCTACTACGGGAATTTGCAAAATATGGAGAACTTTCAAATCTAAAAATTAACCTCTCTAAATCAGAAGCAATGAGTGTCGAGATACCCCAACCACAACTTAAACACCTCCAGTCAAGTTTCAACCTAAAATGGACCAATACAGCACTGAAATATTTAGGCACATTAATCCCACAAAACTTTTTTTAAATATACAAACTTAATTTCCCACCCCTCCTAAAACAGGTCAAAACACTACGAAGTCAGTGGCACACTGGACTCCACTCGTGGATGGGTCGCGGCAACATCCTAAAAATGACCATACTTCCCAAATTTCTGTATATTACGCAGGCTCTACCTATCCAGATACCTGCGACTTATTTTAAGCAAGTGCAATCGATATTTACAGAATTCATCTGGGCCAGGAAGAGACCTAGACTTGCAAAAAAAATACTTATCCTCCCTAAACCTCACGGAGGTCTGGCATTGCCAGATATCCGCACTTATTACTAAGCAATTCACCTGAGTAGATTAGTGGACTGGTGCCGACATCACAAGACTAAACTGTGGACACAAATTGAACAGGCGCAAAGCAAGGTACCCCTAGGTAGAGCCCCATGGTGTTATACCGCATTACCAGCACAGATTAAACAGCATCCTCTGATTGGCACCACTGCCAGAATCAGCGCTCGCCTCCTATCTCAGGCATCTCTTTCTACCCAAAACTCCCCACTACGCCCTATACTGGGCAACCCTCAATTCACCCCAGGCCTCAACGATGGGATCTTTCGTTGTTTAAGCGGGGCGGGCCTGCATCAGGCGTCGCATTTCAGCCCTGGAGGAAAATGGAAGTCGATTACAGAACTCATTGACCCGGCGGGGCCGTTCCGCTTGGACTTCCTGAGATCACACCAATTGAAACACTTTCTCCATACTATGGAACCCCCGCCTGCAAACGACCAACCACTCACGACACTAGAGGAAATGTGTACTGATAACGGAGTACTACCACATACTCTCTCATTGACATACCAACTCCTGATTACACCCCCAGCAGTCTCAACCCCCCCGGGACTTCTCAAATGGGAAAGGGAACTGGACCGACAGTTTGACAATTCCACAAGAAACCAAATACTTAGATTCACACATAAATCCTCCATATGCGCAAAAACCCAAGAAACTAACTACAAAATCATATCGCGATGGTATAGAACCCCGGTTGCTCTACACACGTTATATCCGACAACATCGGACCAATGTTGGAGATGTCAATCCAATAAGGGAACCCTTCTACACATTTTTTGGGCATGTCCCAAACTAACACATTTCTGGCAAACAATTAGAGAGACAGTCCAAAGATTCACTGAACGTACAATAACAGACGACCCAGCTTTTTTCCTCCTACACGCGTCAAATATACCTGAACGAACATACAAAAAATCTGTGATCAGACACTTATTGGATGCAGCTAAAGCCTGCATTCCACTAAACTGGAAATCCCCACACCCTCCCTCGATTGAACTTTGGTTCACAAAGGTTGAGGAAATCAGAAACATGGAGAACCTCATCCTCACAGCCCAAAACAGACAGGAGACATTTTCTAAAACATGGCAACTGTGGAACATGTTCTTTTACTCAGCAGAAGGCCAAGCACTGAGAGGCATTACTCCCTCACCTCAACCAAATACAACCACAGTCTGACTTAACAAATTGCCCACCTGGTATTCAAACACAATCTAGACGGTAACTGATATCACTCCATACAAGTGGGGGACCTCCCCCCCCACCCCAATCCCCCCCCCTCCCATTCCTACCCCCTCTCCGTCTTATTTCTTCTTTCCTTTCTTCTAACACCTCGATACTCTCTTTATCTCTTTCAACTATCCAAAATAACAAAAGGAAGTGTAGTTGGTCCAGAGAGACTGCTTGACATCACAATTATGCTCAGCAAGGTTATAATAGCCCTGTCTTCATAAAGCTAGGAACAGTAACCACAAGAATAACGGTGCACAACGATGCTACACGAGTTTCAACAAGATACAGAACATACCTCCGATACAAGACACAAATGCTAGTTACAATAATCGTATGTAGTCATGTGACAAGATATATACCTGTTGATACATGTTAAAGTCTTTTTTCTTGTTTGTATGTAACAATGTTCATTTGCGGTCCGTGTGGGCCTCTTTCACTGAATAAATAAACAATTTAAAAAAAAAAAAAAAAAAGAAAATTTGGAGGCAAATACGGAACTCGAGGAGGGCGTCTTGAGATGTAGCAAAAAACAAGAGATACAAAGAATTCTTCAATGAGGAACAAGCATGGTTAGCAAAAATATAAATGTTTAATATAGAAAATTAATTATATGAAATAATACCACATATACACCAGATAGAGTCATGAATAGACAATAAATAAACCAATACCAACTAATACCAATTAAAATTGACAACGTTGTCGGGAACAAAAAGCACAACATGCAGATGGCCACCACTACACATACATACACATGAAATTGGCCAGCTGGACTTTTGAAGTCTCTAATAAGTTGAGGCTGGATAGGAGTAGAAAGCCAATAAATAACAGTGTATGGCCTTAAATGGGAAGGAGTCCGCAGTATACACTGCCAATAGCAAGCCCAGATATGACTGCAGATGGATAGACACACTTTGTTGATGGTAGCACTGACAAGTGGAGGTCAACTGTGGCAAATAACATGCATAAACAGCTATGTCAGTGCTAAGCAAGGGTGCAGGGGATGATGGTGCACCTATGTGGCTATGGAAGTATAACAACAGCGTGTAAGAGGGAGCGATCTCACCAAGCCATGGAAATCCAGATACTGCAGGTAAGTGGGGCAGTCCAATCCTCCATGGATTTGATCATCATCTGGTCAGGATAGAGTGGCCGATAAGTCCAGACAGGTAGACGCCCGCCAGGTAAGTGGAAGTGAGGGGATAGAGTGGCGTGTCACCTGTTAGCGGGGTAGAGCGCAATGATATCCTGGTTACTTGCTGATTCCGTGCTGCGGGGCAATCACCGGACGTTCGACCGGGCTTGAGTGACTTCAGCAGTGGCGAATCAAATCCCAGGGGCTAGTGGGTGGATCTGCACGGGTGCTACAACGGGCGTGATGGCGTCATGCTGACGCGTTTCATCCGTAAAGGATTTCCTCAGAGCATGCGCAGTAATTGCGGTAGGCGGCTTAAGTAGAGATGCCAATTAAAGACGTAAATACGTCAAGTAGCCGCTAATTAGGCGCCTGCGCAACAAATAGACAGCCATACAAGTGAAAAAGACACACACAACAACACATGATAATAGTAATAATAGTGAAGTGGGCCAGTCCATGGGTGCAGCACCACCACCAAGGACACGATATGAAAGAGGAGAGGGGGAGGAAAAAAGAAAGGAGAAAATTATTAAACATGGAGAAGAAAAGAAGGAGGGAATATGGTAATCTGAACTTGAAAGTAGTGATCAACACTATAACAGAGAGACATGGGGATTTTTTTCTCCAAGAACTAGGTTGTAAGGAATACTGATAAATTGCATTCATTATTTAACCCGTGTGGGGACATACTGTCAAGGGTATATATCCACATTTTTTCTTTCTGACAGAGAATTCTGTCGAAGTCACCCCTCCTATGAGGGAGGTTTAGTTTATAAATACCCTTGACAGTAAGTCCCGTGGGGTCCCCACCATGATGATCAAGGAAATGTAAGGGGATGGGGCGCTCGTCGTCTTTACTGAGGATGCTCTGCACGTGTTCACTGATCCTGGTCTTAAGTTTTCTTTTTGTTTTTCCCACATATTTTTTGCCACAGGGGCAGGTGATCATGTAGACCACTCGTGTGGTATTACAGTTGATAAAATTATGAATTCTAAACTGTTTCTGACCATCAGAGTCAGTGAAGACGTCAGTGCGTTCCACATACTTGCATATACTGCATCTGCCGCATTTAAACATGCCTTTAAGAGGTGGAAGTTGAGTCAGCCAATTTTGGCTGTGTGACCTCAAGTACTCGGAGTGGATCAGATGATCCCTAAGGTTCCGGGAACGTCGAGCGGTGAGGAGAGGGCGTTCACCTACTATTTCACCCAATATAGGGGAATCTGTAAGGATGTGCCAGTGGTTATCAAGTATGGTCCGAATCTGTTTCCATTGAGAACCATACTTGGTAATGATCCTAGGGGGCCCATAGTCATCATTAGATGCCTTAGATTTTATTCTTTTTGTGAGGAGTTGTTGTCGATCGGTCTGGGCAGCTCTTTTCTTTGCTGTTCTAATGACCCCATGGGAATAGCCCCTGTCTCGGAATCTATCATATAAGTCCCTGGCTTCAATGTCAAAGTCTTGTTGTGTGGAGCAGTTTCTGCGGATACGCAGGAACTGGCCCACGGGTATCCCTCTGATCAGCGATCTAGGATGGTCACTTGTAGCCTGGAGGAGCGTATTGGCCGCTGTTGGTTTTCTATACGTTTTGGTACTAATCCTCCCATTGCTAGCGGTAAGGGCGAGGTCCAGGAAGGAAAGGGTATGCTGATGGGCTGTATAGGTAAGCCTAATGTTTCTATCATTGATGTTAAGTTCATCCATAAATAGCGCCAATTCCTGTTCTGTACCCGCCCACACCATAAATACATCATCGATGTACCTCAGCCAGACGCGACTATGGCTGAGGTACATCGAGGAGTGGTAGACACATTCCTCCTCCCACATGCCCAGATGAAGGCATGCATAAGATGGGGCCCACGGTGCACCCATTGAGGTGCCTCTAATTTGTCGATAGTAGGACCCCATGAACTGAAAACAATTATGCTCCAATAAAAATCTAAGCAAATCACAGATAAATTCATTTTGATGCCCCAGGTCAGGAAATTTCTTATCAAGGAAGAAGTGAGTTGCTTTTAGTCCCCAAGTGTGGGGAATTGATGTGTATAAGGATTCAACATCAATCCCAACTAGCATTGATCCCTCCGGTAGGACCACGTTCTCTAAATAGGATAGTACATGCCCAGTGTCCTGTACATATGAGGGCAGGTCAGATACCAATTCCTTGATTAGTGCATCAATGAATTTGCCCGTTTTTTCAAGGGGACCATTCACTGCCGATACGATGGGCCTACCGGGGGGATTTGTTAGGGATTTATGGAGCTTTGGTATAATGTAGAAGGTAGGTGTATTAAACTCGGACACCTTAAGAAAATTAAACTCCTTTTTGGTAATCAATTTTTCTTCCACAGCCAGACTCAGCTGGTAATTAAGCTCTTTGATGATTCCGGGGAAGGGATTTATATCCAGTTTGTGATAAGTGAGTTTATCACCTAGAAGTCTAAGTACTTCAGTTTCGTATTGGTCCTCAGTAAGGAGGACTATATTGCCCCCTTTGTCACTGCCCTTAATTACGATACCAGAGGTCTCCTCTAGTTCTCTTAGGGCCTTTCTCTCATCCCTGGTGAGGTTATCTAAGCCCCTATATTTCCAATTGACCATGGATAAGTCTCTTTTAACCTGTGCCAGGAAGAATTCAATGGCTTTGTGTTTGGATAGAGGTGGCATTTTGTTCGATTTAATAGGTAGATTGGCGGTGCGGGCATGGGCAACCTGCAAAGGGGGCGTCTCAGAGTCCGAGTCAGAGTCCTCATTTTCTATTAGAAGTGAAACAAGTGCATCCAAAGCTTCCCTTTCCTCTTTGTTTTGAGGGTCCTGTTTAGTCTTGTTATGTTTAGATAGATGCCAGTATCTAAAGAGGACTTTTCTTAAGTAAAGGGAGATGTCCTTGTACACTTCAAATTCATTCATCCCTGATTTAGGGGAGAATGTGAGACCCTTATTAAGTAGGGAAAGATGGTGTTGGTTCAGGGGAAAATTGGTCAAGTTAATTACCTTCATATCTGTGGGTGGGTCCTCTGCTGATTTTTGGGTACCTATGTCCTGTGTGTTTTCTTCCTCACCTGTCTCTGGCTTTTGCGAATTTCCCTTGTTCTTCCCTGATGACCTGGGGATGAGTCTGGGGGTATTTTCCCTTTTCCTATTGTTTGGTTCTTCCCTGTAGTGATTGGGGGATGGTCTGTGGGTGATTGGTCCCTCTCTAAAAAAGTCACCGAGAGGTCCCTACGTTCACTGTCACTGTCCGTGGAGGAGTATTGTTTACGAGTAGGCTTGGGGTTGGCTGAACTATTGCTCCTCCCTCTATTTTTTCGCGAACGACTCCTTCCTTTATGAATTGTGGGGTCAAACAGGTCACCACTTTCAAGGTCAAGTAAATTTTGTTTAAATTTTTCTTGTTTATGAGTTTTTAAATTTCTTTGAGTTTTCTCTACTTCCTTTTTAAGGAGTTCATTATATTTTTCGAATGAGGAGTCTGTTTTAAAGGGTTCCAGTAGGCTGGCACTGTTATTTATCTCCGCTTGAATTTCCGCAAGTTGGGCCTGTTCCTCATCAACAATCAACTGCATAATTTCCAGACCACGCTTCAGACAGCTGGCCTTCCATGCCTGTATAAAACGTGGTGTGTGGAGATGTCCAGCTGGGGTCACTCTTTCTCTCAGACCTCTGGGGATAATTCCATTTTCAATGTGAGATTTTAGTGATGAAATATCCCACTTCCTATTCAGGAATTTAATTGTCAGTTTTTTATGATTCCTGAATAGGGACTGGAGAGAGTCCTCACATGCATTTAGGGTCGATTGTTGAGAGGAAAAGGCCGACTGAATTTCTCGATCAATGTCCTCGTCAAGAAGATAAGCCATATCACAAGGATGAGAAGATGAAAAGGAACAGGTGGGGATGGAAAAGAAAAAGGGGGAAGGAAAAAACAGGAAGAAGAAGAGGGGGAAAAAGGAAAGAAAGGGGGGGGGGGGGTTATGGGGTGCACCCAGGAGTGGACCCACTGTTAAAAAGTATGTGGTTATGGTAATATCTGGAGTATGTGGTAGCAAAGTGAAGTTCATAAAGAAGGGAAGTATAATCCCACAAGGCAAAAATGTAAAACAACAAAAGAAATAATGAAACTAACACTTTGCTTAGATAACTAATAGCTGTAAACAGAAGGGGAATCACCCACATAGAGACTGCTTACATATGCTAATAACTGCTGACATCCAAATTATAATAAGTGGATGTGTTCCTCTGAATTAGAGAGCATAACAAAAAACAAGAGATACAAAGAATTCTTCAATGAGGAACAAGCATGGTTAGCAAAAATATAAATGTTTAATATAGAAAATTAATTATATGAAATAATACCACATATACACCAGATAGAGTCATGAATAGACAATAAATAAACCAATACCAACTAATACCAATTAAAATTGACAACGTTGTCGGGAACAAAAAGCACAACATGCAGATGGCCACCACTACACATACATACACATGAAATTGGCCAGCTGGACTTTTGAAGTCTCTAATAAGTTGAGGCTGGATAGGAGTAGAAAGCCAATAAATAACAGTGTATGGCCTTAAATGGGAAGGAGTCCGCAGTATACACTGCCAATAGCAAGCCCAGATATGACTGCAGATGGATAGACACACTTTGTTGATGGTAGCACTGACAAGTGGAGGTCAACTGTGGCAAATAACATGCATAAACAGCTATGTCAGTGCTAAGCAAGGGTGCAGGGGATGATGGTGCACCTATGTGGCTATGGAAGTATAACAACAGCGTGTAAGAGGGAGCGATCTCACCAAGCCATGGAAATCCAGATACTGCAGGTAAGTGGGGCAGTCCAATCCTCCATGGATTTGATCATCATCTGGTCAGGATAGAGTGGCCGATAAGTCCAGACAGGTAGACGCCCGCCAGGTAAGTGGAAGTGAGGGGATAGAGTGGCGTGTCACCTGTTAGCGGGGTAGAGCGCAATGATATCCTGGTTACTTGCTGATTCCGTGCTGCGGGGCAATCACCGGACGTTCGACCGGGCTTGAGTGACTTCAGCAGTGGCGAATCAAATCCCAGGGGCTAGTGGGTGGATCTGCACGGGTGCTACAACGGGCGTGATGGCGTCATGCTGACGCGTTTCATCCGTAAAGGATTTCCTCAGAGCATGCGCAGTAATTGCGGTAGGCGGCTTAAGTAGAGATGCCAATTAAAGACGTAAATACGTCAAGTAGCCGCTAATTAGGCGCCTGCGCAACAAATAGACAGCCATACAAGTGAAAAAGACACACACAACAACACATGATAATAGTAATAATAGTGAAGTGGGCCAGTCCATGGGTGCAGCACCACCACCAAGGACACGATATGAAAGAGGAGAGGGGGAGGAAAAAAGAAAGGAGAAAATTATTAAACATGGAGAAGAAAAGAAGGAGGGAATATGGTAATCTGAACTTGAAAGTAGTGATCAACACTATAACAGAGAGACATGGGGATTTTTTTCTCCAAGAACTAGGTTGTAAGGAATACTGATAAATTGCATTCATTATTTAACCCGTGTGGGGACATACTGTCAAGGGTATATATCCACATTTTTTCTTTCTGACAGAGAATTCTGTCGAAGTCACCCCTCCTATGAGGGAGGTTTAGTTTATAAATACCCTTGACAGTAAGTCCCGTGGGGTCCCCACCATGATGATCAAGGAAATGTAAGGGGATGGGGCGCTCGTCGTCTTTACTGAGGATGCTCTGCACGTGTTCACTGATCCTGGTCTTAAGTTTTCTTTTTGTTTTTCCCACATATTTTTTGCCACAGGGGCAGGTGATCATGTAGACCACTCGTGTGGTATTACAGTTGATAAAATTATGAATTCTAAACTGTTTCTGACCATCAGAGTCAGTGAAGACGTCAGTGCGTTCCACATACTTGCATATACTGCATCTGCCGCATTTAAACATGCCTTTAAGAGGTGGAAGTTGAGTCAGCCAATTTTGGCTGTGTGACCTCAAGTACTCGGAGTGGATCAGATGATCCCTAAGGTTCCGGGAACGTCGAGCGGTGAGGAGAGGGCGTTCACCTACTATTTCACCCAATATAGGGGAATCTGTAAGGATGTGCCAGTGGTTATCAAGTATGGTCCGAATCTGTTTCCATTGAGAACCATACTTGGTAATGATCCTAGGGGGCCCATAGTCATCATTAGATGCCTTAGATTTTATTCTTTTTGTGAGGAGTTGTTGTCGATCGGTCTGGGCAGCTCTTTTCTTTGCTGTTCTAATGACCCCATGGGAATAGCCCCTGTCTCGGAATCTATCATATAAGTCCCTGGCTTCAATGTCAAAGTCTTGTTGTGTGGAGCAGTTTCTGCGGATACGCAGGAACTGGCCCACGGGTATCCCTCTGATCAGCGATCTAGGATGGTCACTTGTAGCCTGGAGGAGCGTATTGGCCGCTGTTGGTTTT